>NC_136072.1:319945993-320560993 GCF_964261635.1 Lissotriton helveticus | reverse complement strand
TTAATAAAAACCGCTCATGGGTTGACAAAGGACACAGAAGATATGGTTCAATAGATGGGGTCGTTTTTAGCATCACAAATTTACGGACGCTCGGTTTACACAGTTCGACCCCATCTCTGTCAAGCTTTTTGAGAGAAGTAAAAGACTTCTTTACAAATTCCACATCCGCAACGGTAACAAAATCAGGCTTTAAAAAAGGTCTGGACGCCCCAGCTCTTCGTAGCATCCCTTTAGATACTTTAACCATGGAATGCCTAACATATGATCAAGGCTCAGAACTTCTCTCAAAATCTGGTGGTTATGAACTAGGGGCCCGATGTAGGTAATTGTGAAATACCGAATTCTTAATACCGAATTTTACCGATTCAGTATTAAGAAATGGGCATTTCAGATGTAGGTAAGAATTCGGTAAAAAAATACCCAATCCTTAATATTAGTTATTACTGAATCGGTAATTGAGATTCGGTAATAAGGAATACCTACCTATTCATTCCTATAGGCTTGGAGGTCCATAGGAATGAATGTGAAGACATTCAGTATTACCAATTCGGTATTACCAAATCGGTAATACCGTGAGGTATTTCAAGGGTGACAGGGTGTCCAAAGGACACCCTGTTGCACCCCTGAAATGTGCATGCGTGCACATGTGGCACACATCCATGCCCTAAGGGCATGGATGAGTGCCACATGGCACTTCTAAAAAAGCAAGAAAGTGCTTTTTTAAAGGAATTCTGTAATTACCACCAACTTGAAGTTGGTGGTAATTACCGTTTTCTTAAGGCCCAAAGCTTTCTACATTGCATTTAAGGAATCGGTATTACTGATTGCATTGAAGGAATCGGTATTACTGATTCCTTGAATGCAAGGGCAATAAGGAATCAGTATTAAGGAATCGGTATTTACCGATTCCTTATTACAGATTCCTTACCTACATCAGGAATGGCTAAATACCGGTCGGTAACGGTGAAATTTACCGACTTTAACCATTACCAACCGGTATTTGGCCACCTACATCGGGCCCTAGGTCCTTGTTTAGCCAAGGTTTGAGCCAAAACAACAGACAGCGCAAGGTCAAACTATCACAAATAAATGGTAACCCTGTTTCTTCGTGTACCACCAAGTTTGAGGATCCTCTGGGCACCCCAAGAAGCTGTTTTAAAAAGGTGTTCTCCACCACCTGGAGGGCGTCAGTTGCAACATAGCCCCATAATTCACTCCCATAACTGGAGATCGCAAAACTTTTGGCCTGGTATAATTTCAATATAGCCGCAATCGGGTGCTTACCCATCTTTGCGGCAAACTTGAAGATAGCTGCATTTTCCCTTATGACATCTCCCTTTTTTCTCTGGATAAGGGCCCCCCACTTCAAGTGATCATCTAGTAAAACACCCAGATATGAGAATGTCGGGGTCAGAGACACTTTCTCATCAGCCACTTTGAAGGGGTATTGCTTCTTAGGTCACATCCCGACCTGCATAATATAGGATTTAGAGTTATTAATAGCTAAGTCACGATCGACCATGAAGCTCCTAAAGGTGTCAAGTAGGGTCTGGAGACCCCTTGCCGTCCTTGCAATTAGGACGGCGTCATCCGCATATAGCAGGCAGGCAATCCTCGCCACCCAACATATGGAAAATCAGCCCCTGTTTCTGCCAAGGTCTTATCCAAATCATTAATGTATAGATTAAAAAGAAATGGGGCCAGGATACATCCTTGCTGTACTCCCCTTTCAATTTTAAAATCCCTGGAAACCCGAAGATCCTGGCAAATTGGATGTTGGCCTTGGTGTCCCTGTGCAGGTCCCCCAGGAAATCAACCAGACGTGCCTCCACCCCCATGGCCCTCATGGATTGCCACAGTTTCCCCCTGTTGACAAAGTCAAAAGCGGAGGAAAGATCTATGAAGGCCATGTAGATCGTACCTTGGCGGGCAACCGTGTACTTCCCTAGGATCATGCATAAGATGAGGCATTGGGCTAGAGTAGAATGCCCTGGGCGAAACCCATATTGTATGTCTGAGAAAATCTTATTCTCTTCCGCCCAGGAGGCTAGTCTATTCAATAAACCCCCCCACACAACCTTGACCACGGAATCAATTAGAGAGATCGGTCTACAGCACAAGGTGCTATTACGATCGCCCTTCTTGGAGACCAGTACAATAGTTGAGGTACCCCAAGACTCTGGACATCCGGCCCTAACCGCCGCGTTCAGCACAGCGACCAGAACCGGGGCCCAAAGAAGAGGGTTTGATTTAAAAAAAAAACGGCGGGATGCCATCTGGGCCAGGGGCCTTGTTACATGACAGCCCTAAGTTACCTTTCTCCACCTCTTTTAGCCTAAATGTTACCGAGGCATTGGTATGAACTCTTGGTTGTGCTTGTTCAAGGTCTGTAGCACTTTTAAAAATAAATTTAAAATGAGACGCCCATTCTTTCTCTGTTATATTGGTACCTAGTTCTCCAGCCCCGTCCCTCTCAAATAGCGGTCGATTAATAATGCCCGAAAACTTAGACCTACTCCCTAGAGTACCAGGCTCCAGTAATTCATGCCATGCTGCTTCCTTTAGTTCCCCCTTACGAGTCGCCAGTGCCCATTTATATTTAAGCCGTTGGGCACGAATAAGAGATTGGTCTCTCGGGGTAGCTTTTAAGGCTTCCTTTAAATCTCTCGCAGCCCAAGAACAACAATGATCCAACCACCTAAGATCACAAGGCACCGACCTATGAGTGGGGGCACTTAACAGAGCCCCAATTTTACGGATGATACCATCAAAGGCCTCAAGAACGCCCCCGGGGAGGGAGCAAGGAGACACACAGGATGCTATTTCAGATTCACAAGCCACTTGTACCTTACCATAAAATAGATCCGGAGCTACCTGGGACCACTTTAAGCGGCGCCTTCCATCCGTAGGTCTCAGTATGCCAGGCGCTAACACCCTGGCTTGACTTGTTAGCGGCCCACCTCCAAGATACACACAAATGGGGTTATGATCGCTGAATGTAAATGTAAATGTAAATGTACATGGATTTGTATAGCGCAAATCACCACTGGTTTCTAAGCGCTTGCTTAGGGAACCCGTCCTTGTATTCCCCTGTGAGATAACCCCGGCAGGGTATCCACAAGGTGAAAGCCAGGCATCCCGCCGCGAGGGGCCGTTGTGGAGATTAAGCAATCTATTGCCCAGAGTCGCAGAGTGTGAACCCATGAATCGATTAGGCACCGGAGCGAGAATTGTCGAGTCCATGGACATTTTAGGACTCAAGACCCCGCCAAGCCGGGAATTGAACCCTGGTCCCGGGCTGACCTCTGCTTCCAGGTCTGCCTCCTCTAACCAGTGAGCCACACTTCTCCACTAAAATGAATGCACTATCCACGATTTTAAACCCCCGAAGGTTGGACTGAAGCCCAGCAGAGATCAGGATATGATCTATAAAAGAGCCGTCCCCTCGACCTTTAAAAGACGGGATGGACTGTATACTAAGGGGGCGGAAAAATACAATGATGGAATGAAGTCAAACTCGTTAAGCATGTTATTAAGCACTTCCCCCTGGACAGAGTGCTCAAAGTAAAAGCCCCGCATCCTAGCACACCCCAGCTCACTCAGACAGGTTATTTTGGGATCACCACCAGGATGCACATTAAAATCCCCTGCCACCATAAGTTTGTGGGCAACAGGGCCACAGGACTGACTTAAATTGTAATTTGTAATTTATTTATATTTGTATCGCGCGTTATCACCAACGGTCTCTAAGCGCTTTGATAGAGGGGCCTGCTAGTGTTGGGGGTGGGAGGCAGGTACTTTACTGGGCGCCCCAGGCCTCTTTAAACAGGAGGGTTTTTAGATGTTTTCTAAAGGGAAGCAGTAGATGTTCCTTGCGGTGGTTGTCGGGCAGTCTGTTCCAGATCTGTGGAATGATAGCCGAGAAAGCTCTGCCTCCCAAGGAGGACAGGCGGGTGCGGGGACAGACTAGCAACCTGGCTTCCGAGGATCGAAGTGCTCTGGTGGGGGCGTAGTTCCGAAGATTGTTCTTTATGTAGGTTGTGGAAAAGTAAATTTTGCCATGTTCTGTGTCCCTACGTGTTCCCCATCTTATGTTGTATGTGCATGATTAATATGCATATGTATTCCCCATGATCGATTAAAGACGCAATTACAGTTGTGTCCAACTCTAGTATGCCAGTTTCCAGTTCTCGTGAAAGCTACGAGTACTAGGCCTATGTAAAGCTACGTTGCCACGTTTCTCAGTGTGCACGTTATTTCATTGTAAAGTCCCCGTTTCTAGGCCTCAAAAGGGCCCGGACTCAGATTCAGCTCCTGTCTCCTGAACCCTCGCTGAGGAGCGATACAGCCCCCACCTGTATCCCTGACCCTTCACTTACTTCCTGCCTCACAGTGCCCGACTCGGCCTGGCTCTGCCTGCTGGTCTGCCAAGAGTATGTTATGATTCCAGTTATCAGTCCAGCCCTCCTTCTCTGCATTCCTAAGGTACTGAATTGCATCAATAGTTTCCGTCATGGTCTAGCCTTTACGTCTCCATGTAAGAGAAATACTGTATTAATGGTCATTTAATATTCCTCAACACGCACTACATGTAGAATAATGCATGCACCAGTCTTAGAGTCTGTTAGCCTTTACCCTGATAACTTTTGGATTCTATCAACATGTTCTCTAAACATCAGATACTAGATAGTGTTTAGGTACATGTCGCTCTGACTCTCCAGACTTCAGTCTCTTCTTCTAGCGCAGAAGTCATAGCCCCCAGCTTCTCCTAGTAACACGTCATTGCCAGCTTGCGCGCACCACTAGGTTAGAGGTCCCGGCTCCTTAGGTAGCCCCCTCCATGTTTCCGCCCCATTTATGACATATTCTGTTACGTTTACATCACATGTCTATGTATACGCCCTGTTCACGCCTCTTGTTACACCTACTTTCTGCCTTATCTTTCGCGACTGCTACAGGCCCTGCCCACTGCTACGTCTATTGTATTGAACATCATGTATTTTGTTTAACTATATATACTTGTGCATTGTTATTAAAGGTTACGCTGTTGTCCCGATCCTGCCCCCGGCAGCGCTGCCATCCTATTCCCGTGCAGGTTGTCCTGTTCCTGTCCTTTATGCTGTATTAAACCTGCAAACTCCGACTACCTCGAATCTTGACTCTTATTTATTGAGCTATCTGTTATTGTATATCTAGTCAAAAATAGAGGTATTATTTATTTATTTACCACATAATGGCGCCCGAATAGGGACTTGCCCTTTCCCCACGCGCCGGTGAAGCCACGCAAGCCCCCTGATCCTCTGCAGCCGTGACGGAACCATACCGTGCACGTGCAGATATTTCTGCTTCAAGTATCCCTCAGGCCCACGGAGGAGACGGAGGTTGCGGTCCAGCATCCAGACGAGGCGGTGGAGGAACGCGGCGAGTCCCGACCAGAGCCCAAGCCGAGAGTCCAAGGTCCGAGGTATCCGGAGGCCCACCCGTAACAGAAGTCCGAAGTTCGTCCGTCCGTCGTCGTAGCAGTCCAGTCCAGTCCGAGGCCTTCCGTTCTTGCTGCCCGGTGAGTACCGTTGCTGGGGTAGTATCTAGACAGGGTCAATTGCATTGTCTCTGGTCCGTGGGTTTGGGTACGCAGATCCAACACGAAGTGTCCACTTAGGTGGGTGCGGGTCCTGACGTGTCTCTTTATGAGACCGGTATGTTTTGTACTGTTTCGGCAGTGCATCTAGTTTCTGTTCTAGTCTGTTCTGTTCTCGAGAAATTCATGTATTCTGTTTTCAGTATTCCAGGTAGTATTTTGTTAGAACTGTTATTTTAAATGTCATTCATGTATTTTAATGTCGTGGTATGAAAGTGGTGTATCTTCAGTAATTATCGTGTTCATTGTGTATTGTATTGTGTCTAGACTCCAGCCCGGTCATGCCATTGTTTTCCAAGTTACGTCAGTTAAAAACTAGAAAAGGTCTGTTAGAAGAAGCAGTTCCTGTCCCGCCTAGGGACAGTCCAGGTCATTTTATGTATCAAAAGCATGGCATAAGTGCCATATTGTATTTAGATTTATGGGTCGAGTACACCAAGGAATTAGAAGAGAAATATAGGTGGCCCGTATCGGGTACATGGGATTCCGAGTGCATCATGCGAGTAGAAGAAGTATTATGGAAAAAGAAAGCCAGACAGTCACAGAAAGATGCCATCGAGTTATGGCGCAAAGAATCCCATAAAAGAACCGAAAAAGAAATCAGAAAGTCAGAATTAAGTAGAGAATCCTTAGAAAGATCCCAAGAAAGGGAACTAATCGAAATAGGTGAACGAGTTAAAACTGAACAGTCAGACAGACAGAGGAATGCCCTCATTAAGGGTATGTATCCTCTCCTTGCCGAGGGCTTGCCAAAAGCAACCCCGGAGGCATCCAGTAATTTTCCGCCACCCTTAGTTCCGACCAAGCTACGTCACAAACCGACCGCAGCTGATATTTTTCTCTCGTCCTATTTGGACGACACAGTCCCAGAATATGCAAATCCTGTTCCACCAGCTCCTGTAAATAATGTAATTCATGGTCTTCCAGCCACCAGGGCACCTGTTGCAGTACCTGTTACGGTACCCCCGGTCCAGCCCGTAGTACAAATTCCCGCTACATCAGTCACTCTGCCAGCACGAAGAGTATCAGTCGATGATTCCAGTATAGGGGCCGCGGGAGGAGGTCCTCCTGGTACCCCGCCGCCAAGTAGACGTTTAGGAGCAGTCGAGTTACATGAACGTGCGTTACAGCGTACGCCCAAATATCAGTCCATTGCAGAAATCAGACGAGTTCTTACTGAATGCTGTTATGATCCAGTCCCAGGCGAGGATAGTATGGTTCTATATTCCGTACGTATAAGACAGGTGTCCGAGTATTTGGTCACCCTACCGAATATGAAAGAAGATCTAGACAGAATGTATCGTTTCATCCGTACAGGACAAGATCCAGAAAGTATTGCTGAAGTTATGTCTCTCAGGAAATCCGAGATCCAGTTTATGCTATTAAAGTTTCTGATCAATTGTTTAATACGGGAACAAGATTCCCCGACTAAAGATCCGGTCGAAATGAAAGTTCTGACAAGGTGGAGTGATAATATAGCCGAGGGTAAGCACAAGACACTCAATAGTATAGAGAGTATGTACAAGAAAATTCGTAAAGAAATAATAAGGTTACATGAACAACGCAAAGAAGCTCTAGGAAGCGAGAAAGAAAATGACTCTTCTACTGAAGAGGTAGAGGACGAGAATACCGCCAGAATAGCGTATGTAGGTAAATCTAGATTTCCAGACCGACAGTCACGCCTAGAACACAAGAAAGTGTTTCATCTTCCAGCACCAGAACAAGGCTCTCTAGAACAAGTATTTCAAGCTACCGATCAAATTTTGAAATCACGAATCGGTTATAGTGAATTAAGTACCATGCATGAACAAGAACTAGCCCGATCAGCAGTCCGATGGATTACTGATTCTACCACTTTTCCAGGCGAAATAGTGGCACAAATGTTTCTGAAATTGCCCCCAGCCGAGCAGCGACTGGTGGGTATGTATATGATCCAACACCTCATTACACTGTATGAGGGTCAACATTCTGATCCAGGTCCGTTACATGATATCCTGAACGAGTTACTCCAGTATAGAGGGAAAGGTTTAGGTACCGATTTAATTAGTGTCATTCTAGAACAGCGCCACAAATATAGAACGTTTTTGAACCCGCATTTTGTTCATGTCTCACCTCCAGAAAGTAAACCGTTTTACATAGATAGACAGCATCCGTTACGAGAAGTACACCCAGTTAGGACAGCAGATGGTGAAATGCAACGAGTATTTGTTTACACCCCAGTTACCAAGATGGAACTCTTAGAGATGAAGAAATTAATTCCCTGTCACGACAAAGATCCAGCAGGGTTCCACCGAGAATTAAAAGACATGCTCCGTATGGGAGAATACACGTATCCAGATATTATTAAAATGTTAAAAGTCCTGTTGCCTGCGGGCATATATGAAAAACTCAAGGAAAAAGATTGGGAGGTGGGAGAGAAAAAGATCGATTGGACAGCTCTAGAAGCTGAAGATAAGATACGAGTACCAGGTACCGGTCTTGGAGACAAATGCAAAGAATTACCAGAATTATTAATACAAGTTTTACCTAGATTATTAGCCACTAAAAAGGAAGACTGGGATGCAATCTCAGCCTGTAAACAGAAACAAGACGAAGACACTAGTGATTTTTATTCCAGATTTGAGAAATGTTTTATAATAAACAGTGGTTTGAAGACGAGTAGCGAGTCATACCCTCATCTTTTTGTTACTAAATTAGTCGAGAATTCAAGTCCACAAGTTAAGAATAGAGTTTTGAAAGTCGAAAGTACATGGCAAGCTAGTACTCCGTCACAGATGTTACAGATGCTCCAGTATCACCAGAATAGAATCAGAGAAGAGCAAGAACACGAGAGAAGACGTATGAAAGACACGAAAATGAAAGTACTAGTTGCACAATCTGTTCCCCAAGACAGTCAGAAGAGGGGACCGAATCAAGCCAGTCATCCTGCAGCTCCCGTTAAAGGGACATGCAATTATTGTAAACAGCCAGGTCATTTTATAAACGAGTGTGCAGTTCTGAAACACAATATAGCCACTGGTAAAACTAAAGAAAGACCACGTCCGCCTAGACAAGAACAAGTTTCACAGACTTCTCAGCCACAGAATGCACAACAGACAGTTACAGCACCGCAGCCTATTGCTGCAACACAGCATGTTACACAGCAGATGTACCAGTATGCACAGACAGAGTATCCAGAGTATCAAGCGTATTCATGAAACAGCCTAGAGAGGGAGGTAGGCTTGCCTCTCATCGAGATTCCTGTAGATCAAGAAGGTCCCTATGTTCATAGTCAAGTATTAGGGAAAGACAGAAAGTTTCTGATTGATACAGGGGAAAGTAGGACGACTATTAGTCACGACGAGGTTCCAGGGGCTCCGCTCTCAGGCTCTAGAAATGTTTCCCTTGGATTTTCAGGAAAGCCTATTGTAAACGAGATATCAAAGCCAGTTACTCTAGAAGTAGGTCCATTGTCCCGAACTACTGATCTATTGCTTACGAAGTCATGTCCAGAAAATTTGTTAGGCATTAAGACACTGAAAGAATTAGGTGCAGTTATTTGCTGTTCCCCAGAGGGGATACGTTTGTTTTTACGTGACTTCAAGGGTCACTATGTTTTACGAGATTTTGATCCGAGATTGTCTAATGTTCCGCAGCATCTATGGGCGCAAGGTCCAACTGATGTTGGTTTCATGCAAATCACACCCCATCGTGTGACTCTCAAGCAAGGTATAGTCCTGCCACGAATCAGACAGTACAGATTGCCACCTGAGGCTGTAGCAGCCTTATCCAAAATTATTGACGAGCTTATGGCTCAAGGAGTAGTTGTAGAAACTGACTCCAATGTATGTAATTCTCCTATCATTCCAGTCATGAAACGTACTGATCCAAATGCACCCCCAGTATATCGATTAGTGATTGATCTTCGAGAACTCAACAAATGTATTATCCCCCAGTATCCAGTTGTTCCAGATATCTCATCTCTATTGACAGCCATTGATTCTGAGGCAATATTGTTTACTGTCATAGACCTCAAGAATGCATTTTTCAGTGTCCCCATTCATCCAGACAGCCAGTACCTTTTCGGTTTTTGTTTAAATGGAAGGAGCTATAAATTCACACGAGCTCCTCAAGGTTTCACAGAAAGTCCTAGTATTTACAGTCAAGCACTTAAGAGACAACTAGACAACATTCACATGCCAACTGACACTGCCCTGCTCCAGTATGTCGATGATCTACTGATCACAGCCCGTTCTGAACGTGCTTGCGAGCGAGCATCACTTACAGTCCTGTATTTTCTAGCCGAGATGGGGCACAAGGTGTCCCCATCGAAGCTTCAATTCTGTGTCCAGCAAGTGATCTACTTAGGCCACTTACTGTCCAAGTGGGGTAGGCAGTTGACACCCGATCGTATCCAGTTAATAGCGAGTCTCCCTCAGCCCAAGACACAGAAGGAGGTACGTGCTTTTATCGGCCTTACTTCTTATTGTAGACAATGGATTCCTCAGTATGCATTTCTAGCCAAGCCACTGATACAGTTAACGACACAGGAGGCAGCCGTATCGACTGTCCTCCCTTGGACATCTGAACATACACTTAGTTTCAATGAGTTAAAGAAAGCTTTATGCCAAGCTCCCGTTCTAGCTACACCGAACTACAGTAAGCCTTTCACACTTTTTGTCACAGAACGTGATGGTACAGCATTATCTGTTCTCACACAAGATCAAGCAGGACAGTACAAGCCCTGTGCTTATTTTTCGAGCACACTAGATCCAGTAGCCCAGGCTCTGCCTGCGTGCCTCAAGTCAGTTGCAGCCACAGCACTAGCTATCAGACAAAGTGATTCCATAGTATTAGGACACTCCTTGACAGTACAAGTTCCACACTCCGTGGAAGTTCTTTTAAACCGAACACAGACTCAGCATTTGACAATTGCATGTTTGACAGGTTATGAACTGACACTGTTCCAGCCACACATAGAAATCAGACGCTGCAACGTTCTAAATCCTGCTACACTGTTACCGTCAGTTACTTCAAATCCTGCCACACATGACTGTGTGGAAGTAGTCAACACTATGACTAAGCCAAGACAAGATCTGACAGATATTCCATTACCAGATCCCGACCTGACACTTTATGTGGATGGTTCATGTATGAGAACGAGTACAGGAGAACTAGTAGCCGCGTATGCAGTGACTACTGACACTGAGGTTATTGAAACACACCGTATTGACACCCTGTCTGCTCAAGCAGCAGAGCTAGTTGCTCTGACTCAAGCCTGCATACACGCTAAGAACCTGAAAGTTAATATTTACACAGATTCACGCTACGCATTCGGAGTTGTACACGACTTCGGAGTGCTCTGGCAGGAGAGAGGTTTCATGACTTCTCATGGAACCAAGATTCAGCATGGTCTCCTCATTCAAGCTCTGTTAGATGCAATACATTTACCGACATCTATCGCTATCATGAAATGCAAAGCACATACGAAAGTTACTGACATTATTTCCCAAGGTAATGATCTAGCAGATCGAACAGCCAAGCTTACAGCACAGACTCCAGACATACCAGTGAACAAGACACCGACATCCACTCCAGATCAGACTACTTGTATGACAGTTAAGGACCCTACTCAAGATGTCATAGATATCCAGTTACATGCTACTCCCGAAGAAATCAAGAAATGGTCCGAACAAGGAGGGGTCCAGACATATCAGGGATGGTTGACGAAGGGAAAAGCCACATGGTTTCTCCCCGACTCAATGGTTCAAGTCATTATCAATACCGCACATAGTCCAGCACACTTAGGAGAAAAAGCCATGTTAGACAGTATCCAGAACATTTGGTTTAACAAGCATTTACGAGCTGCAGCCAAGCAGAAAGTCCGTACCTGTATGATATGTTGCCAGTTCAATCCAGGTAAAAGTGTCCCGGTGGAACAAGGTGGATTCCAGCCCCCTGACCACCCTTTTGAAGTCCTCCAGATGGATTATATTCAGATGGAGCGATGTCGAGGTTTCAAGTATGTCCTTGTAGTTGTATGCGCTTTGTCCAGGTGGACAGAAGCATATCCAGTCCCAGATTACACAGCCGCGACCACTGCCAAGCAGTTGGTTCGTGAATTCTTCCCCCGTTATGGACTCCCTAGGGTCGTGTATTCTGATAACGGCCAGCCATTCTCATCTGAACTAATGAAGCACGTTTCCCTTTTGTTAGGGTACCAGTGGAAGTTCCATTGTGTACGCCATCCAGAAGCAGCCGGTCTCGTAGAGAGACATAATCAAACCTTGAAAATCCGCATTGCCAAAGTCTGTAAAGAAAAAGGTGTAGACTGGTTAGTTGCCTTGCCAGTCGCTTTGTTTTATATGCGCATGGTCGCACATTCCAGATCAGGCCTGTCCCCTTATGAGGTCGTATTCGGCCGCCCCCCGAACGTGTGGGGTACACCCAGACCCCGAAGTATTACAGATGTTTCCAGTAATATGCTGACAGATTACCTAGCTTCCTTGATGTCTGCCCTACACTCTTGTCCTTCACAGGTTGCCGCTGCATTTCCCGACAATACTGAAGTCAAGCCACACGAGATCCTTCCCGGCACCCTGGTCCTCGTCCGCAATTTTGATCGTTCAAGTCCGCTGGAGCCTCGCTGGAAGGAGCCGAAGTTAGTCCTTCTAACCACCCGTACTGCCGTCAAGTTGGAGGGCAGGAAGGGGTGGGTGCACCTGTCACACGTCAAGAAATTTCACGGACTAAACACTGTTTCCAAGAACATTTCCAAGGATTGTCAAGATTTTAAAGACTGCCAAGATACTATTCTTAAGGACTGTCCCGCAAATGACATTGATACCAAGCCCTCCCTGTTAGAGAAAACTCCGCAGCAGGAGTATAAAAGTAAGCTACGGTCTAGTAAAATAAGTCAGCCAGTTTAATTGTCTAAGTCCTCCCCTAGGTGAAACGGTTAGACAGGTATCTGACATGTATGAAATAGACCCCCATAGTGAGAGAGTTAGTCAAAACTCAATCCGATGTATCGTTTTTCTACGTTTTCTATTGTTTTTAACTTTAATGGTTACCTGCACGAGTTATGCATTTCATTTATGTTTTCCATTTCTCATGTAAATAAGTTTTCTAATGCTACAGTAGAGCACACGTTTAGTGATCTGCCTCCTCACGAACTATCCTATCGTCTTGCTATGCGCAACAATTCATTTATCCGTATGTTACATTATTCACACCAGACCAGCAATGCCACTAATTGTTGGGTGTGTGGTCGACTCCCCCCTTTCCAGACACCGAAGGGAGTTCTGCCACTCTTTCCTTATCCGTTTTCACATAATGGTTCGTGTGGAGCATGGTCCACGTTAACGTCATCCTCAACTGATATGTCCTTTCTGAATAGTACATGTTTTCCAGACAAGCAAGGTCTTCCCCACAGAACAGGGTTAGATCTAGAGAATGAAGTTTATAATTTGGGTAATTATTCTTCGAATTTTATGGTCCTGAATGTTCAGTCTGATCCTACTCCAGACTTACCTGCTATTTCAGTACTACCAGTCAAAGGCAAATTATGTGTCAGAAATAATGGTTCCGTCCATGTAGGACACAGTGATTGTACTACTATTGTCAAGTATAGTGACAGTGGGAAATCTATTTTCAAAGCTTCACGTCATTCTTATTTTGTTTGTGGTCAGACCGCATATGTTCGTCTGCCCCTCGATTGGGAGGGAACCTGTTACATTGCCTTCCTACTGCCACCAGTTTTTCTAGCCCCATCCGATTATCATAGAAACACACATCTAGTACATATTAGACATAGAAGGGAGATCGAGTCCCCGATTGTCGATCAAACTGAAACTGCTCTAGAACAGTATACAGATTTCAATAAAGGATTCTTCTTCTTCATAGGACCTGTCCAGAATAGTAAGTTAATACGTAGATTAACCAGAACCCTTGAAGCAGTTGTAAATGAGACTGCCTCTGCTCTAGGTAACTTAACCGAAGAGCAATCTGCTATGAGATTTGTCGTGCTCCAAAATCGTCTCGTTCTTGACGTCATACTGGCCGATAGAGGAGGAGCATGTAGAGTCATCGGATCTAGTTGCTGCATTTTCATTCCTAATAACGCGCCGTCTGTTTATTCAGCTATAACCAGACTTCATAAAATTGCCCATCAGTTACACCAGAATCCAGGCACCTGGACATGGTCCGGTTGGTTTTGGAGTATAATTTCTGCCTGGGGATGGAAAGTATTGTCCTTTCTAGGTATTGCAGTAGCGATCATATTCAGTTGCTGCCTCTGTATACAATGTGGCCCTGCGATTTGCGGCATTTGTGCTACCTCTTGTATTCCTAGTCCCAAGTCCCGTCCTAAATCCCGTTCCAAGAAAATTCGAGACGAGCAAATGATACTGTATGAAATGATAGATGGTATCATGAATATTGATGTTTCCTGATGGAAACGTAGTGACAAGGAGGGAATGTGGAAAAGTAAATTTTGCCATGTTCTGTGTCCCTACGTGTTCCCCATCTTATGTTGTATGTGCATGATTAATATGCATATGTATTCCCCATGATCGATTAAAGACGCAATTACAGTTGTGTCCAACTCTAGTATGCCAGTTTCCAGTTCTCGTGAAAGCTACGAGTACTAGGCCTATGTAAAGCTACGTTGCCACGTTTCTCAGTGTGCACGTTATTTCATTGTAAAGTCCCCGTTTCTAGGCCTCAAAAGGGCCCGGACTCAGATTCAGCTCCTGTCTCCTGAACCCTCGCTGAGGAGCGATACAGCCCCCACCTGTATCCCTGACCCTTCACTTACTTCCTGCCTCACAGTGCCCGACTCGGCCTGGCTCTGCCTGCTGGTCTGCCAAGAGTATGTTATGATTCCAGTTATCAGTCCAGCCCTCCTTCTCTGCATTCCTAAGCTACTGAATCGCATCAATAGTTTCCGTCATGGTCTAGCCTTTACGTCTCCATGTAAGAGAAATACTGTATTAATGGTCATTTAATATTCCTCAACACGCACTACATGTAGAATAATGCATGCACCAGTCTTAGAGTCTGTTAGCCTTTACCCTGATAACTTTTGGATTCTATCAACATGTTCTCTAAACATCAGATACTAGATAGTGTTTAGGTACATGTCGCTCTGACTCTCCAGACTTCAGTCTCTTCTTCTAGCGCAGAAGTCATAGCCCCCAGCTTCTCCTAGTAACACGTCATTGCCAGCTTGCGCGCACCACTAGGTTAGAGGTCCCGGCTCCTTAGGTAGCCCCCTCCATGTTTCTGCCCCATTTATGACATATTCTGTTACGTTTACATCACATGTCTATGTATACGCCCTGTTCACGCCTCTTGTTACACCTACTTTCTGCCTTATCTTTCGCGACTGCTACAGGCCCTGCCCACTGCTACGTCTATTGTATTGAACATCATGTATTTTGTTTAACTATATATACTTGTGCATTGTTATTAAAGGTTACGCTGTTGTCCCGATCCTGCCCCCGGCAGCGCTGCCATCCTATTCCCGTGCAGGTTGTCCTGTTCCTGTCCTTTATGCTGTATTAAACCTGCAAACTCCGACTACCTCGAATCTTGACTCTTATTTATTGAGCTATCTGTTATTGTATATCTAGTCAAAAATAGAGGTATTATTTATTTATTTACCACAAGGTAGGTGCATTGCCATAGATGGCCTTGTGTGCAATGCACAAACCCTTGAACTTGATCCTCTGTCTGATAGGGAGCCAGTGTAGCTGGCGTAGAAGGGGGGAGGCATGGGTGCGGCGTGGGACTTTGAACACAAGCCGGGCCGCATCGTTCATGATGGTCTGAAGTCTAGTCAGTTGGTAATCTGGGAGTTGTGGAAAAGTAAATTTTGCCATGTTATATGTGCCTACGTGTGCCCCATCTTATGTTATATGTGCATGATCGATATGCATGTATTCCCCCCTGATCGATTAAAGACGCAATTACAGTTGTGTCCATCTCTAGTATGCCAGTTTCCAGTCATCATGAAAGCAACGAATATTAGGCCTATGTAAACCTACGTTGCCACGTTTTACAGTGTGCACGTTAATTCATTGAATTGTCCCCGTTTCTAGGCCTCAAAAGGGCCCGGACTCAGATTCAGCTCCTGTTTCCTGAACCCTCTCCGAGGAGCGATACAGCCCCCACCTGCATCCCTGACCCTTAGCTTACTTCATGCCTCGCAGTGCCCGGCCCGGCCTGGCTCTGCCTCCCCGGCTGCCAAGAATATGTTATGTTTCTAGTTATCAGTCCAGCCCTCCTCCTCTGCATTCCTAAGCTACTGAATCGCATCAATAGTTTCCGTCATGGTCTAGCCTTTCTGTCTCTATGTAAGAGAAATACTGTATTAATATTCATAGAATATTCCTCGCACACGTACTACATGTAGGATAATGCATGCACCAGTCTCAATGTCTATTAGCCTTTACCCTGATAACTTTTGGATTCTATCAACATGTACTCTAAACATCAGATACTAGATATGCCTGGGTACATGTCGCTCTGACACTCCAGACTTCAGTCTCCTCTTCTAGCGCAGAAGTCATAGCCCCCAGTTCTCCCTGGTAACACGTCATTGCCCGTTTGCGCGCACCACTAGGTTAGAGGTCCCAGCTGCTCAGGTAGCCCCCTCCATGTTTCCGCCCCATTTATGACATATTCTGTTACGTTTACATCACATGTCTATGTATACGCCCTGTACACGCCTTCTTGTTACATCATTTTGCCCTTATCTTTCGCGACTGCTACAAACCACGCCTACTGCTATGCCTACTGTATTGAATGTAATGTATTTTGTTTAACTATATATATTGTGCACTGTTATTAAAAGTTATCCCTTATGCTCCCAGATCCTGCCCCCCGCAGCTGCCATCCTATTCCCGTACAGGCTGTCCTGTTCCTGTCCTTTATGCCTGATTAAAGCCTGTAAACTTCAGCTACCTCGAATCTTGACTCTTATTTATTGAGCTATCTGTTTATATAAGTATCCTGAAAAATAGATCCGGTAATTAATTATTTATTTACCACATAATGGCGCCCGAACAGGAACTTGCCCTTTCCCCACGCGCCGGAGAAGCCACGCAGGCCCCCTGATCCTCTGCAGCCGTGACGGAACCATACCGTGCACGTGCAGATATTTCTGCTTCAAGTATCCCTCAGGCCCACGGAGGAGACGGAGGTTGCGGTCCAGCGTCCAGACGAGGCGGTGGAGGAACGCGGCGAGTCCCGACCAGAGCCCAAGCCGAGAGTCCAAGGTCCGAGGTATCCAGAGGCCCACCTGTAACTGAAGTCCGAAGTTCGTCTGTCCGTCGTCGTAGCAGTCCAGTCCAGTCCGAGGCCTTCCGTTCTTGCTGCCCGGTGAGTACCGTTGCTGGGGTAGTATCTAGACAGGGTCAATTAATTTGTCTCTGGTCCGTGGGTTTGGGTACGCAAATCCAACACGAAGTGTTCACTTAGGTGGACGCGGGTCCTGACGTGTCTCTTTATGGGACCGGTAAGTTTCGTGCTGTTTTAGCAGTACATCTAGTCATTCTAGTAAGTTCTGTTCTCGAGAAATTCATGTGTTCTGTTTTCAGTGTTTCAGGTAATATTCTGTCCGAACTGTTATTTTAAATGTTGTTCCATGTGTTTTCAATGTCGTGGTATGAGTGATTTGTTTTCTTAAGTTATTATTGTGTTTATCGTGTATTGTATTGTGTCCAGACTCCAGTCTAAGTCATGCCTCTGTTCTCAAAGTTACGTCAGTTAAGAACTAGAAAAGGTCTGCTCGAGGAAGCAGTTCCTGTCCCGCCTAGGGACAGTCCAGGTCATTTTATGTATCATAAGCATGGCATAAGTGCCATATTATATCTAGACTTATGGGTGGAGTACACCAAGGAATTAGAAGAGAAATATAGATGGCCCGTATCAGGTACGTGGGATGCCGAGTGCATCATGCGAGTAGAAGAAGCATTATGGAAAAAGAAATCCAGACAGTCCCAGAAAGATGCCATCGAGCTATGGCGCAAAGAATCTCATAAAAGAACCGAAAAAGAAATCAGAAAAACAGAATTAAGTAGGGAATCCTCAGAAAGAGCCCAAGAAAGGGAATTAATCGAAATAGGTGAACGAGTTAAAGCCGAACAGTCAGACAGACAGAGAAATGCCCTCATTAAGGGTATGTATCCTCTTCTTGCCGAGGGCTTGCCAAAAGCAACCCCGGAAGCACCATGTAATTTTCCGCCGCCATTAGTTCCGATTAAGCTACGTCACAAACCGACCGCAGCTGATATTTTTCTCTCGTCCTACTTGGACGACACAGTCCCAGAATATGCAAATCCTGCTCCGCCAGCTCCTGTAAATAATGTAATTCCTGTTCCTCCAGCCACCGGGGCACCTGTTACAGCACCTGTTACGGTACCCCCGGTCCAGTCCACAGTACAAGTACCCGCTACATCAGTCACTCTGCCCGCCCGTACGATACCCGTCGACAATTCTAGTTTAGGAGCCGCGGGGGGAGATCCTCCTCGTACCCCGCCACCACACAAACGTCTGTCATTACTCGAGTTACATGAACGTGCGTTACAGCGTACGCCCAAACAGCAGTCCGTTGCAGATATCAAACGAGCCCTCACCGAATGCCGTTATGATCCAGTCCCAGGCGATGATAATATGGTCATATATTCATTGCGTGTAAGACGGGTAACCGAGTATTTGGACACCCTACCCAATATGAAAGAAGATCTAGACAGAATATATCATTTCATTCGTACAGGAACAGACCCAGAAAGTATTGGCGAAGCCATGTCTCAAAGGAAAGCTGAGACCCAGCTCATGCTTTTAAAGTTTCTAATTAATTGTTTAATAAGGGAACAAGATTATCCGACTAAAGATCCGACCGAAATGAAAGCCCTGACAAGGTGGAGTGATAATATAGCCGAGGGAAGACACAGGACACTAAGTTGTATAGAGAGTATGTACAAGAAAATTCGTAAGGAAATAATAAGGTTACACGAGAAACGTAAAGCAGCACGAGTAAGCGAGAAAGAAGACGACTCTGATACTGAAGAGGTAAACGACGAGAATCCCACCAGAATAGCGTATGTAGGTAGAACTAGACTTCCCGACCGACATTCACGTCTAGAACACCAGAATGTATTTCCTCCTCCAGCATCAGAACAAGGTTCTCTTGAGCAAGTATTTCAAGCTACCGATCACATTCTGAAATCACGAATCGGTTATAGTGAACTTAGTACCATGCATGAACAAGAACTAGCCCGATCAGCAGTTCGATGGGCTACTGATTCTACCACTTTTTCAGACGAAATAGTGGCACAAATGTTTCTGAAACTGCCCCCAGCCGAGCAGCGACTGGTGGGTATGTATATGATTCAGCACCTCATTGCACTGTATGAGGGACAACATTCTGATCCAGGTCCGTTACATGATGTTCTGAACGAGTTACTCCAATATAGATGGAGAGGTTTAGGTACCGATTTAATTAGTATCATTCTAGAACAGCGCCACAAATATCGAACGTTTCTGAATCCGCATTTTGTTCACGTCTCACCTCCAGAAAGTAAATCATTTTACATAGATAGACAGCATCCGTTACGAGAAGTACACCCAGTTAGGACAGCGGGTGGTGAAATGCAACGAGTATTTGTTTACACCCCTATCACAAAGATGGAACTCTTAGAGATGAAGAAATTAATTCCCTGTCACGACAAAGATCCAGCAGGGTTCCATCGAGAATTAAAAGACATGCTCCGTATGGGAGATTATACATATCCAGATATCATTAAAATGCTAAAGGTCCTGTTGCCCGCAGGGGTATATGAAAAGCTCAAGGAAAAAGAATGGGAGGTGGGAGAGAAAAAGATTGATTGGACAGCTCTAGAAGCTGAAGATAAAATACGAGTACCAGGTACCGGTCTTGGGGACAAATGTAAAGAATTGCCCGAGTTATTGATACAAGTTTTGCCAAGGTTACTAGTCACGAAAAAGGAAGACTGGGATACAATCTCAGCATGCAAACAGAAACAGGATGAAGACACTAGTGATTTTTATTCTAGATTTGAAAAATGTTTTATTATTAACAGTGGTTTGAAGACGAGTAGCGAGTCATACCCTCATCTTTTTGTTACTAAACTAGTCGAGAATTCAAGTCCACAAGTTAAAAATCGAGTATTGAAAGTCGAAAGTACCTGGCAAGCTAGTACCCCGTCACAGATGCTTCAAATGCTCCAGTATCACCAGAACAGAATCAGGGAAGAGCAAGAACACGAAAAGAGACGTATGAAAGACACGAAAATGAAAGTATTAGTCGCACAATCTGTTCCACAAGACAGTCAGAAGAGTGGTCCGAATCAAGCCAGTCACCCTGCAGCTCCCGTTAAAGGGACATGCAATTATTGTAAACAGCCAGGTCATTTCATAAACGAGTGTGCAGTTCTGAAACACAACATAGCTACTGGTAAGACTAAAGAAAGACCACGTCCGCCTAGACAAGAACAAGTTTCACAGACTTCTCAGTCGCCACAGAATGCACAACAGACAGTTCCAGCACCGCAGCCTATCGCTGCAACACAGCATGTTACACAGCAGATGTACCAGTATGCCCAGACAGAGTATCCAGAGTATCAACAGTATTCATGAAACAGCCTAGAGAGGGAGGTAGGCTTGCCTCTCATCGAGATACCTGTAGATCAAGAGGGTCCCTATGTACACAGTCAAGTATTAGGGAAAGACAGAAAGTTTCTGATTGATACAGGGGCAAGTAGGACTACTATCAGTCATGACGAGGTTCCAGGGGCTCCGCTCTCAGGCTGTAAAAATGTTTCCCTTGGATTTTCAGGAAAGCCGATTGTTAACGAGATTTCAAAACCAGTTACTCTAGAAGTTGGTCCATTGTCCCGAACTACTGATTTGTTACTTACGAAATCATGTCCCGAAAATTTGTTAGGCATTAAAACACTGAAAGAATTAGGAGCAGTTATATGCTGTTCCCCAGAAGGAATCCGATTGTTTTTGTGTGACTTTAAAAGGTCACTATGTATTACGTGATTTTGATCCAAGACTATCAAATGTACCGCAGCATTTATGGGCGCAAGGTCCAACTGATGTAGGTTTTATGCAAATCACACCCCATCGTGTGACTCTCAAACAAGGTATAGTCTTGCCACGAATCAGACAGTACAGATTGCCACCTGAGGCTGTAGCAGCCTTATCCAAAATTATTGACGAGCTCATTGCTCAAGGAGTGGTTGTAGAAACTGACTCCAATGTATGTAATTCTCCTATCATTCCAGTCATGAAACGTACTGATCCAAATGCACCTCCAGTATATCGATTAGTGATTGACCTTCGAGAGCTTAATAAATGTATCATACCCCAGTATCAAGTAGTCCCAGATATTTCATCCCTATTGACAGCCATTGATTCTGAAGCTACATTTTTCACTGTCATCGACCTCAAGAATGCATTTTTCAGTGTCCCGATTCATCCAGACAGCCAGTACCTTTTCGGTTTTTGTCTAAATGGAAGGAGCTATAAATTCACACGAGCTCCTCAAGGTTTCACAGAAAGTCCTAGTATTTACAGTCAAGCACTCAAGAGACAACTAGACAATATTCACATGCCAACTGACACTGCCCTGCTCCAGTATGTCGATGATCTACTGATCACAGCCCGTTCTGAACGTGACTGCGAGCGAGCGTCACTTACAGTCCTGTATTTTCTGGCCGAGCAGGGGCACAAGGTGTCCCCTTCCAAATTACAATTCTGTGTCCAGCAAGTGATCTACTTAGGCCACTTACTGTCCAAGTGGGGTAGGCAGTTGACACCAGACCGTATCCAGTTAATAGCGAGTCTTCCTCAGCCCAAGACACAGAAGGAGGTACGTGCTTTTATTGGCCTCACTTCTTATTGCAGACAATGGATTCCTCAGTATGCATTTCTAGCCAAGCCACTGATACAGTTAACGACACAGGAGGCAGCCGTATCGACTGTCCTCCCTTGGACCCAGGAACATACACTTGTTTTTAATGAATTAAAGAAAGCCTTATGCCAAGCACCTGTTCTAGCTACACCGAACTACAGTAAGCCTTTTACACTTTTTGTCACAGAACGTGATGGTACTGCATTATCTGTTCTCACACAAGATCAAGCAGGACAGTACAAGCCCTGTGCTTATTTTTCGAGCACATTAGATCCAGTAGCCCAGGCTCTGCCTGCGTGCCTCAAGTCAGTTGCAGCCACAGCTCTAGCTATCAGACAAAGTGATTCCATAGTGTTAGGACACTCCCTGACAGTACAAGTTCCACACTCCGTGGAAGTTCTTTTAAACCGAACACAGACTCAGCACTTGACAATTGCACGTTTAACAGGTTATGAACTGACACTGTTCCAGCCACACATAGAAATCAGACGCTGCAACATTTTAAATCCTGCTACACTGCTACCATCAGTTACTTCAAATCCTGCCACACATGACTGTGTGGAAGTCATCAACACTATGACCAAGCCAAGACAAGACCTGACAGACATTGCATTACCTCACCCCGACCTGACACTCTATGTGGATGGTTCATGTATGAGAACAAGTACTGGAGAACTAGTAGCCGCGTATGCAGTGACTACTGACACCGAAGTTATAGAAACACACCGTATTGACACCCTGTCTGCTCAAGCAGCAGAGCTAGTTGCTCTGACCCAAGCCTGCATACGTGCCAAGAACCTGAAAGTAAACATATATACAGATTCACGTTACGCATTCGGAGTTGTACACGACTTCGGAGTGCTCTGGCAGGAGAGAGGTTTCATGACTTCTCATGGAACCAAGATTCAGCATGGTCTCCTCATTCAAGCTCTGTTAGATGCAATACATTTACCGACAGCTATCGCTATCATGAAGTGCAAGGCACATACGAAAGTTACTGACATCATTTCCCAAGGTAACGATCTAGCAGATCGAACAGCCAAGCTTACAGCTCAGACCCCAGACATTCCAGTTAACACGACACAGACATCCACTCCAGAACAGACTACTTGTATGACAGTTAAGGACCCTACACAAGATGTCATAGACATACAGTTACATGCTACTCCCGAAGAAATAAAGAGATGGTCCGAACAAGGAGGGGTCCAGACAGATCAGGGATGGGTGACGAAGGGAAAGGCCACATGGTTTCTCCCCGACTCTATGGTTCAAGTCATTATTAATACCGCACATAGTCCAGCACATCTGGGAGAAAAAGCTATGTTAGACAGTATTCAGAACCTTTGGTTCAACAAGCATTTACGAGCTGCAGCCAAGCAGAAAGTCCGTACCTGTATGATATGTTGCCAGTTCAATCCAGGTAAAAGTGTCCCGGTGGAACAAGGTGGATTCCAACCTCCTGACCACCCTTTTGAAGTCCTCCAGATGGATTATATTCAGATGGAGCGATGTCGAGGTTTCAAGTATGTCCTCGTAGTTGTATGCGCTTTGTCCAGGTGGACAGAAGCATATCCAGTTCCAGATTACACAGCAGCGACCACTGCCAAGCAGTTGGTTCGTGAATTCTTTCCCCGCTATGGACTCCCTAGGGTCGTGTATTCTGATAACGGCCAGCCATTCTCATCCGAGTTAATGAAACATGTTTCCCTTCTGTTAGGGTACCAGTGGAAGTTCCATTGTGTGCGCCATCCTGAAGCAGCCGGTCTCGTAGAGAGACATAATCAGACCCTGAAAATCCGTATTGCTAAGACATGTAAAGAGAAAGGTGTAGACTGGCTAGTTGCCCTGCCAGTTGCATTATTTTATATGCGAATGGTTGCACATTCCAGATCAGGTCTGTCCCCTTATGAGGTCGTATTCGGCCGCCCCCCAAATATGTGGGGTACACCTAGACCCCGCAGTATTACAGATGTTTCCAGTAATATGCTGACAGATTACCTAGCTTCCTTGATGTCTGCCCTACACTCTTGTCGTTCACAGGTTGCCGCCGCATTTCCAGACAACACCGAGGTGAAACCGCATGAAGTCATTCCAGGCAGCCTCGTGTTGGTCCGGAACTTTGATCGTTCGAGTCCGCTGGAGCCCCGTTGGAAGGAGCCACGACTTGTTCTTCTGACCACCCGCACGGCCGTGAAGTTGGAGGGCCGCAAGGGGTGGGTCCATCTGTCCCACATCAAGAAATTCCATGGACTTCGTGAAAAAACATTTTCAAAGAACATTTCTAAGGACTGCCTGAAACCAGACTCTGAATTTGATTCGGAACGTAAAGTTCCTTTGTTAGAGGAAACTCCGCAGCAGGAGTATAAAAAGAAACTCCGGTCTAGCAAAATAAGTCAGCCAGTTTAATTGTCTAAGTCCCTCTCGGGTGAAACGGTTAGACAGGTTTCTGACATGTACGAGATAGACCCCCATAGTGAGAGAGTTAGTCAAAACTCTATACGATGTATCGTCATTTTAAGTTTCTTATTGTTTCTAAGTTTAATGGTTACCTGCACAAGTTATGCATTACATTTATGTTTTCCAATTTCTCATGTAAATACGTTTTCTAATGCTACAGTAGAGCACACATTTAGTGATCTGCCTCCTCAGGAGCTATCTTATCGTCTTGCTATGAGAAATAATACATTCATTAGAATGTTACACTATTCACACCAGACCAGCAATGCCACTAATTGTTGGGTGTGTGGTCGACTTCCCCCTTTCCAGACACCGAAGGGAGTTCTGCCACTCTTTCCTTATCCGTTTACACATAATGGTTCGTGTGGAGCATGGTCCACGTTAACGTCATCCTCCAATGATATATCCCTTCTGAATAGAACATGTTTTCCAGACAAGCAAGGTCTCCCCCATAGAACAGGGTTAGATCTAGAAAATGAAGTATATGATTTAGGTAATTATTCTTCGAATTGTATGGTCCTGAATGTTCAGTCTGATACTACTCCAGATTTGCCTGCTATTTCAGTACTGCCAGTCAAAGGCGAATTATGTGTCAGAAAGAATGGTTCCGCACATGTAGGACATAGTGATTGTACTACTACTGTCGAGTATAGTGACAGTGGGAAATCTATTTTCAAAGCCTCACGTCATTCTTATTTTGTTTGTGGTCAGACCGCATATGTTCGTCTGCCCCTCGATTGGGATGGAACATGTTACATTGCCTTCCTACTGCCACCAGTTTTTCTAGCCCCATCTGATTATCACAGAAACACACATCTAGTACACGTCAGACCTAGAAGGGAGATCGAGTCCCCAATTGTCGATCAAACTGAAACTACTCTAGAACAGTATCAAGACTTTAATAAAGGTTTCTTCTTCTTTATAGGCCCTGTCCAGAATAGTAAGTTAATACGTAGATTAACCAGAACCCTTGAAGCAGTAGTGAATGAGACTACTTCTGCTCTAGGTAACCTAACCGAAGAGCAATCTGCTATGAGATTTGTCGTGCTCCAAAATCGTCTCGTTCTTGACGTCATACTGGCCGATAGAGGAGGAGCATGTAGAGTCATCGGATCTAGTTGCTGCATTTTCATTGCTAATAACGCACCGTCTGTTTATTCAGCTATAACCAGACTTCATAAAATTGCCCATCAGTTACACCAGAATCCAGGCACCTGGACATGGTCCGGTTGGCTCTGGAGTATTATATCTGCCTGGGGATGGAAAGTATTGTCATTTCTAGGTATTGCAGTAATGATCATATTCAGTTGCTGCCTCTGTATACAATGTGGCCCTGCGATTTGCGGCATTTGTGCTACCTCTTGTATTCCTAGTCCTAAGTCCCGTTCCAAGACAATTCGAGACGAGCAAATGATGCTATATGAGATGATAGATGGTATCATGAATATTGATGTTTCCTGATGGAAACATAGGGCACAAGGAGGGAATGTGGAAAAGTAAATTTTGCCATGTTATATGTGCCTACGTGTTCCCCATCTTATGTTATATGTGCATGATCGATATGCATGTATTCCCCCCTGATCGATTAAAGACGCAATTACAGTTGTGTCCATCTCTAGTATGCCAGTTTCCAGTCATCATGAAAGCAACAAATATTAGGCCTATGTAAACCTACGTTGCCACGTTTTACAGTGTGCACGTTAATTCATTGAATTGTCCCCGTTTCTAGGCCTCAAAAGGGCCCGGACTCAGATTCAGCTCCTGTTTCCTGAACCCTCTCCGAGGAGCGATACAGCCCCCACCTGCATCCCTGACCCTTAGCTTACTTCATGCCTCGCAGTGCCCGGCCCGGCCTGGCTCTGCCTCCCCGGCTGCCAAGAATATGTTATGTTTCTAGTTATCAGTCCAGCCCTCCTCCTCTGCATTCCTAAGCTACTGAATCGCATCAATAGTTTCCGTCATGGTCTAGCCTTTCTGTCTCTATGTAAGAGAAATACTGTATTAATATTCATAGAATATTCCTCGCACACGTACTACATGTAGGATAATGCATGCACCAGTCTCAATGTCTATTAGCCTTTACCCTGATAACTTTTGGATTCTATCAACATGTACTCTAAACATCAGATACTAGATATGCCTGGGTACATGTCGCTCTGACACTCCAGACTTCAGTCTCCTCTTCTAGCGCAGAAGTCATAGCCCCCAGTTCTCCCTGGTAACACGTCATTGCCCGTTTGCGCGCACCACTAGGTTAGAGGTCCCAGCTGCTCAGGTAGCCCCCTCCATGTTTCCGCCCCATTTATGACATATTCTGTTACGTTTACATCACATGTCTATGTATACGCCCTGTACACGCCTTCTTGTTACATCATTTTGCCATTATCTTCCGCGACTGCTACAAACCACGCCTACTGCTATGCCTACTGTATTGAATGTAATGTATTTTGTTTAACTATATATATTGTGCACTGTTATTAAAAGTTATCCCTTATGCTCCCAGATCCTGCCCCCGGCAGCTGCCATCCTATTCCCGTACAGGCTGTCCTGTTCCTGTCCTTTATGCCTGATTAAAGCCTGTAAACGTCAGCTACCTCGAATCTTGACTCTTATTTATTGAGCTATCTGTTTATATAAGTATCCTGAAAAATAGATCCGGTAATTAATTATTTATTTACCACAGAGTCCTAGGTAAAGTGAGTTGCCATAGTCCAGGCGGGATAGGATAAGTGCTACTACCACTCGTTTAAGGGTCTCGAAGGTGAGTAGCTGGGCCAGTTTCCGCAGCTGCCTAATTATGTTAGAGCAAGCCCCAACAGTGGTGGATACCTGGGGAGCCAGGGTTAGTTTGTTGTCAATTTTAATTCCCAGGCTTTTGACTGTTGTAGCTGGCTCAGGGTATTTGCCCAGCTCGGGTGGCCAAAAGAGGCAGTTCCAAGGGTTGGCGTCATTAGTGACCGCCAGCACCTCCGTCTTATCCGGATTGATTTTCAGATAGTTGGCCGACATCCAGTTTATAGTGAATTTTAGGATGTTCTGTACTTTCTGGTGCGCTGGAGACGAGTTGTCTATCCGGATAATAATTTGGGTGTCATCTGCGTAGTTGTATATTTGACAGTCCAACTGATTGAGCGCAGCTATCAGAGGCTGAAGATAGGCATTGAATAAAAGGGGGGACAGTGCGGATCCCTGAGGGACTCCGCAAGGGAGAGTGCCTGACCTGGATACTGCTTCCCCCAACTGCACTCTCTGAGAGCGATCTTTTAGGAAGGATGTGAGCCATGTCATTGCAGTGCCCTGCACCCCGAAATCGGACATCCGCGACAGAAGTAGCTGGTGGTTCACGGTATCAAAGGCCGCGGATAGGTCTAACAAAATCAGGGCGCAGGGGTCCTTCAAATCGGCTCTCAGTCTCAGATCATCTAGGACTGCCAACATCACTAATTCGGTACTGTGATGAGGTCGAAAGCCCACCTGGTTAGATTGCAGAAGGTCGTTGGCCTCTAGGTGGTATGCAAGGGAGGCAAGTACGTGTTGTTCCAGGACTTTGGCAAGTAACGGGAGCTGGGATATGGGTCGAACATTTTTCAAGTTTTTTGTGTCGGCCCCTGGTTTTTTCAGGAGGGGGATCACACGCGCCTCCTTAAAATTGCTCGGGACCACTCTTGTTTCCAGAGACATGTTTAGGAGAGACAGAGTCTCGTATTCAATTTCAGGGAGGGCCATCATGTAGATCCTCGGTGGACAGGGGTCGGCTGGGGAACCTGACTTCACACGTGCGAAGAGTGGCCCCAAGGCCTCATGTGTGAGCGGAGGGAAGGACGTAAGGGGAAGTTCTAGAGAATGGCCCGAGGGGACTGGGTTTAGGGAACATGGCAGCCTAGGAGTATTCTCGATGGTAGTCAAGAGGTCCTCCACTTTGGAGGTGAAGAAGGTTTGAAACTTCTCGCAATCCTCCTTGTTAAAGGCAGGTTTCTGTTCTTTGACCTGTCGAAGTTCTTTTAGAACTTTAAACGTTTCTTTCTGCGTGTTGGGGGCCAATACGATCTTGTTTTCATAGTAGACCGACTTTTCAGTCTGTATAGCGTGTTTGTAAGCTGAGGGTCGTAAGCTTTTCGCCAGGTTCTTTCCCCTTGGCGGAGCTGTTGTTTCAGAGTGCGTAGTTTGTCGTTAAACCACGGGGCTCCTTTCACCTTATCTTTAATTCTTTCCCTGCGTGTGGGTGCAAGACAATCAATGGCCTTGTTAATTCTTTCCGCCAGGGCGTGGTTTTTTATATTGACATCGCCAGAGGGATGGTCAAGCGGGCCAGACAGTCTGAGGGCAGGGGCGAGGTCGACTGCACTGATTTTGTTCCAGCTTCTAATTACTCTCCAACTTGGGGATGGTTGGGGTCCGGATATAGGGGGTTGAATGGTGCCATAGATAATGGAGTGATCGGACCAGGCACAGGGTTGAATAACAGGGGGACTAGGGAGTGGCAGTGAGGTCCAGACTAGGTCCAAAGTGTGACCTTTAGCATGGGTGGGGCCAGTGACGGATTGGCTCAGTCCAAGAGCGGTCAGAGCTTCATCTAGGAGGGTGGCTTGGTTCTCTTTGGGGGATGCCCCCCAATGGAAATTGAAATCG
The DNA here is from genome assembly GCF_964261635.1 of Lissotriton helveticus. NCBI lineage: Eukaryota > Metazoa > Chordata > Amphibia > Caudata > Salamandridae > Lissotriton > Lissotriton helveticus. The sequence continues at coordinate 320,532,344 of NC_136072.1, read as the reverse complement.
CCTAAAATAATTAAACATTGGTAGCGGGAGCAGAGATCATGTGCCAGTTCCGCTAGCCACTTAACGAACTTGGGTGGAGTTTTAGGGGGGCGGTACACGGTTATGGCGATGACACACCGTGAGGAAGAATGGAGTTTGACCCCAAGTACGTCCGCCCCTTCGATGCTTTCCGCGAACAAGGTCTCGGCTTTCATGGTATTTTTATACAGCATGGCCACCCCGCCACCACGTGTGCTGCCTGGCCTGTTGTGATAGATGGCCATGTAGTTAGGCGGGATGGCAGCTACCAGATCGGGGGTGGAGGAGTCTTCCAGCCAGGTCTCCGAGAGACCCAACAGGTCGATTGTATCATCTTGTAGCAGGGAAAAGACCTCTAGGTGGTGTTTTTGGAGCGAGCGGGTGTTTAAGGAGGCAAAGGTAATGGTCGGGGGGGGGTTTGGAGGGTGGCAGCCCTCTGCGGTCTATCGGAGACTTTCTCATGGGGGGTCCTCAATAGTCCCTCCGCGTTGAGGGGGATGGCAACCCTGTGGTCGAGAGGAGCCAGAGGGCTTTTGAGCCGGTACAGGTCGGAGAGACTGTACCGTATACCATGGGCAGGGGTTATGGCCCCTGGGCCCGGTGGGGCGCGGACGGGCGCAGACGGGCTTGACTTTGGCGCGCCTTTGGCGCGCCGCCGGCTCGCCCGCTGCGCGCGCGCGCTGCGCGCTTGGTCCATTGTGATTGATGTAGGCAGAGTCCCCACCCACCCACCAATCAGCCCTGCTGTGCAGCGGCTGTCAATCCCCAGCACTAGACCGGTAAACTACCGGAAGTGCTTCTGTCGGGGTGCTTCGTGAGGAGGGGAGATTCGACCAATGCGCCCACAATGTGAGGGAATGCTTTTAAAAACTATTACATCAGTTAAAAAGCAACTAAACACACTGTGCAAAATGGCAGGTAGCAGCGATTTCGGCAATTTCGGCCAACAATGTGAGGGAATACTTTTTAAAAACTATTAAATCAGTTAAAAAGCAACTAAACACACTGTGCAAAATGGCAGGTAGCAGCAATTTCGGCAATTTTAAAAAGAGGGCAGGACGTAGCAGCAAGACATTCAGCCCACCTAGACCAAAGCAGGGCTCTATCGTCAGTGCGCCAGGTCCCGCAGCAGGGATGTAGGCAGAGTCCCCACCCACCCACCAATCAGCCCCGCTGTGCAGCGGCTGTCAATCCCCAGCACTAGACTGGTAACCGACCGGAAGTGCTTCTGTCGGGGTGCGTCGTGAGGAGGGGAGATTCGACCAATGCGCCCACAATGTGAGGGAATGCTTTTAAAAACTATTACATCAGTTAAAAAGCAACTAAACACACTGTGCAAAATGGCAGGTAGCAGCAAGTTCGGCAAATTCGGCCAACAATGTGAGGGAATACTTTTTAAAAACTATTAAATCAGTTAAAAAGCAACTAAACACACTGTGCAAAATGGCAGGTAGCAGCAATTTCGGCAATTTTAAAAAGAGGGCAGGACGTAGCAGCAAGACATTCAGCCCACCTACACCAAAGCAGGGCTCTATCGTCCTACTTAAATGGCAGCACAGCTGAGCAATCTTGCACTACCCCTGTGCGCTAACCGCATTATAAAAATGTATAATACCCATGTTGTCATCACCTCTCTTTAAAATAATAACTTGAGAGTCTCTATAAGCAGTGGGGGGATGCTGAATCCTTCAATTCACAGCCAGCGCTATAAGTATGACCAGACCACCCCTAGCTCTGCCACAAATTGACTGGGACGCAGGAACAAAGAAAGCTTTATATCCCTCCAGAAATAGGTTACAGTTCACCAGCCATGTCTCCTGCAAACCGATCACAGTGAAATGCCTGATGAACTGCACCCACGAAGGGTCCTGGAATTTCTCCCGCCATACCTGCTATTTTCCATGACAAATCATTATAGGCGGCTGGTATGGTAATCGCCCCTTGAGGTACTACTGGAGATGACACCTGCTGCTGGGGGCTAAACGTCCCCGACAGCTCCATACTACAGGGCACAACACTACAGGTAGTAAGGCAGGGGGGCTCCTGTTGGTGATGTAAGTCTTGAGTGGACTTAGCGCTCTTATGCAGTCAGTCGCAGTCGTCCAGCCTTGAAAGAACAGAGAATCTATTTGATAACTCTAACCGAGGGGCAGGAAGGTGCCCAGCCAGGCGGGACATCCCCTCAAAAGGTTGGAATTGACTACCCCCTATTAGTTCGAAGGGTCTTTGATTCCACCTGTTACAGGGTATACTAGATTGTGGCGCCTTGTAAGGTCAGCCTTATAGAAGAAAAACCAAAGGCAGGATCTGAATACCAGAATCCCTGGAAGTCTGTTCAAAGTGAACATCCCTAAAGATTTTTTCCGCAGTGAGTGGGCTATTAAAATTCACAATAATGCAGTCACCCCCACCATGTTTCCTAGATCTACCTATCCAGCCCACACGGCGTGCCATGATGATATTGCGTTCCACCATTGGCCCCACAGTTGTGTTACACAATAACCAATGGGTTACCTATTTCTTAAGTTGGGTGAAGTTCTCCTGGGTGCCTTGTGCAAGCGGTGGAATATTCACCGAAATTACTACCAGTGGTGCGGATTGAGGTGGGAGATTGATGACCGCTAGATTCTGCGGGGCATTGGATGAATATCCCTGCAGCTCAGCCGAGCTACTTCCTGGTCTGTAGATAGCCTGGCCCTGGTGAATTGTAGGAAAGACCCCGTCAGAAGCCTTCCTTGTACTTGCACCATCGGCCAACTCCCCTGGATCTCTTGAAGCCACATTATCGCCACAGGCATGGGGACTGCTAGAAGAATGAGAATCAGCGGCTACCACAGGTTGGGAGGAATTGGAGGGTTCCAAGGGCTTATGTTGTTCTCTCCTGACCTGTGGGAGTATAGCAGAGGTGTTCTCCTCCCTGTTGCCGGCCGCTGCGCCACACCACGCCTGGCGGCCCCCGCTCCGCGGGGGCCGCTCGCAGGCGGAAAACACTTGCAGCATCTGACCACCGGGTCCCTGGAAAGTGCATTGGAGCACCAACGCGGAGATTGTGAAAGCGGACACTGTCACTGAGGCTTGAGGCGGGACTGCGAGGACCAGCGTGCAGAGCGGCGATCATCGGCCGCAGCTGGTCCTCTTCCCGCCCCTCCACCCGACAAAAAGTTGCTGGAGCCAAGCTACCTGGGTTCTCTCCTGACCTGTGGGAGTATAGCAGAGGTGTTCTCCTCCCTGTTGCCGGCCGCTGCGCCACACCACGCCTCGCGGCCCCCGCTCCGCGGGTGCCGCTCGCAGGCGGAAAACACTTGCAGCATCTGACCACCGGGTCCCTGGAAAGTGCATTGGAGCACCAACGCGGAGATTGTGAAAGCAGACACTGAGGCTTGAGGCGGGACTGCGAGGACCAGCGTGCAGAGCGGCGATCATCGGCCGCAGCTGGTCCTCTTCCCGCCCCTCCACCAGCCCTTCCCCTACATAAACTGAGCCTGGAACGCGGACGCGGGACGCGCGCGGGGCTACGGCCGGGGCTAAGACCGGGCAAAGAGCGGGCCGTTTTAGGCCGTTAGAGGCAGTTAGAGACTGGGCTGGGCCATCCCATTTGTTTTTCCTCTAAACTACACATTTTGAATCCAGTATAGCAACCCGTGAGTTTAGAGATAGAGCAGCTAAATCTAAACTTAAAAACGGCACCCTGGACGATTTCATAACCAGGACCCACACTGCCATAGATAACGAAATAACGAAGATGCAACACAGGGTTTCATTAGAACTTGAAGCTGCTAGAAGACTGTCAGTTGAGTTAACTGCCGCCAAAAAATCCTCCCTTGGTTCTATTGCCTGGGCAAAAACACCAGAACGGTCGTTAGGCTCCACTCCTTCCCTGATTGTTACAAACGTCGATATTCACGCTACACAGGTAGATAGTACACCCCCCACACAGGGGAAGCTTTCACAAAACCCCATTCCCCCTCTAAATTCCCATCCGGGTGCGAATGTAGAACAAGAGAAGGGAACTGAGGAGGGCTTATCCTCATCCAAAATTGAACCCACCACTGTTCCACAAGAAAAAGGTGTTAGTTTACCCAAAGTACAAAAGCCTCCACACAATAAAAGGAAGCGTAACCCTACCTCGGCATACTCAAGAAAAAAGGCCAAAGTGGCGAAGGCGCAGCTACCAACAAAGGTATCTCCCCTTGCTAAATTGACAACACCAATATCTTCTACCCCGGTAACATGCCCAGAAAACATTCCCCTCCATACAGTAGTCATTCAAGAGAATAACGATCTTACCATAGAAAGTGACACTGCAGGAACCCCTTTATGTACTATTAAAGGGAAGGATGTTGAATTTCTCACTATCGTCTGGGAAACATTAAATAAACTACTTTCCCCACTAGAAAAGAGATTCACATATATGGAAACGCAGCTATTAGAAATAGAAAAAAGTATACTAAATCTGGCAACCGTTACTATGCAGAACCCTACAATTACAGGCCCAAATGGACCCTTGTTGCCAGCAGCACTTTCTGATCCTACTGCTCAAGTTGCTGCGAATCCGCGGCCCCCTCCCAAGGCCAAGTCATCAGGAACCGCTAACACACTTCCATCAGCTGCATCCTCTTCTATTTCCACTGCTACACCTAAGGTAAAACCAACACCCAAACCCCGAACCAAGGTAGAAACCCATATTCCTCCTAGCGGGGTAATGTTAAATTTCATGCATCCGGGGGCTGCATCCCTTCCGCCACCCCCCCTAGCTATACCTGGTCAAAGAGCACCTGTCCCCACCGACCCTCCCAACCCGAGGAAAAATGGCCAGAACGTAAAACCCCCAACATCGCAGAGAGCCAGCACCAGTTTTATACGATCAAGGGGATTTGTAGATCTTCCCCCTGAGGTTAGCCCCTATGTTGTGGTGCTGACTGGAGTAACCGAACTGATGTACAACCAGCAGGAAAACTTTGCCTCTCTAAAGAATAAGGTGATCCACTGGTTAGACGCTAACAAACCAATACCCAACCACCTAAGGAGTAAAATCCTTATGGTACGGAGAGTACCTTGGGTAGGGACCACACAAAAATCTATTTGCGGTGACTGTGTGATTATCTCGTTTGAGGATATTAACACTGCACACGCCATCTACTCATGGATCAACCATAGTTCAACTGCATCAATAACAGCAAGACCCCTCACTTTTTTCTATCCACCTTGTGCCCCTTTAGCTCAGGGAGGGAATAGGAGTAGGTTGCAGTCGAGGAACCATACATGGGGTGTACAAAGTAACTGGTGGACAGATACATTTGGAGGATGGAATGGGGTTCCAACTTCCAACAGATATGGATGTCTAGAGGAAGTGGACTGACTTCCACACTCAATAACCACTGTACCCCCCTCATCCACCCCAGTTTGCGCCCGTATTCAGTCCACGGGCATTGCACCAATAACCAGTATTCAAAATACACATATGGTTGGTAAATCTCTTACAGCAACACCAGCCCACGCAGTGATAAATGAACCTAGAGTAGGGGCAGGTAGGCAAATCACATGCTCACCCAAGGGCGCAACTATTGATCTTAACCTGAGGCTGAAACATAATTCCCATATTCCATATAGCCTCAAATTAAATAGCGACTCATTGGATGCCTCACAACCCAACCAGTGTGGGAAATCAGTAGCTCTAGAGCGCCTCGCAACACAAGACACTAGAAGCACACCAGAGGCTCATGGCATAATTTCTATTTTTTCCTGGAATGTGGCAGGGCTTGCTAACAAAATAGACACCCCGGACTGGACAGACCTAGTAGAGGGCTATGACATATGTCTCTTACAAGAGACATGGGCTAGAGAACAATTCAGCCGCCAGGGATTCGCTATCTTTAGCACTGAAGCGAAATGGGGAGGAAAGGGCCGCCCTTCAGGAGGACTTTCGACCTGGATTGGGACCCATTTGGCCTGCAGGGCCACACATCTGGAAACTAATTCCTGTGACTTCCAGTGTGTCTCCCTTGAATGGCCATGCGGTGGGAAGCTGGTATTGATTAATTTTTATTCAAGGCCAGTTGGGGTTGCTGCGACATCAGGCCCAGTGGAAGATTTAGCACAGTTCCTAGATATACACAATTTCTCTTCCCCTCTAATCATAGGTGGTGACTTTAACCAACAATATGAACCACTCCCTGTCTACATGGAAGGTATATCCGCCGAGGAGGATGACCTATGGGACATTCCTACCTTGATAGATCCAGTGACCAAGGCATGTTCCCCTCTTGCCATTCAGATAATGTCCCTCACTCTCAGTCACTCTTTGAGGGCGTGCAACGGCCGGATGGAGGGTGATATCCCGCCTAAAAACACCTTTAATAGACTGGGTCACGAGTCAAGGATCGATTACATAATGGTATCAACCAGGGACTGGAGGAGGGTGAAAGATTTTAAAGTTATCAGCAGATACGACAGTGATCACAACCTGCTCTCATTAAAATTTGAGAACCCCTACCGACAACTAGATAAGGTAGACCCTAATGCACTATCACAGCCCGACTTAGTGCTAACCAGCAATAGGCGTCGAATAAAATGGACCAAATTGCAGGAAAATCATAATAATATTGAGAGAATCTATGCACTAGTTGCCCCTGTCCTGGAAAAAGTAGAGTGTTGCATGAACCACCCAGCTAGTGAATCAGAGACCAATACCACGGGTAGTTTGGCCCCTCAGGCGCCACTAGTTGTTCTTGTTAAAATCCATTCGGAGTTATGTACTAATCTTGCAGAGGTATTGAACCCAGTTGCCAGGCCGCGTAAGCCAAAAAAGAGAAGAGTGACTTGGTTCAACGCCTCTTGCAGGGATGCAAAAACCCTCTTGTTAGAATCATTGAAAGCACGAGATACTCCGAACACAATTAGGGAGAGACGAGTTGCCTATAAATCTGCCCTCCACACTGCAAAAATACAATGGGATGAGGAGAACTGGACAAAAATATTAGCTGCCCTCGCTCGCCAAGATTCACGGACCTTTTGGCAAATCGTGAGGCACGGCTCGGCCGAACCACTTGCAGCAGTCGAGGCCTGTATAGCGCCATCCGTTTGGGAGGAACACTTTAAAAACTTTTACCATCCACATAGCAGTGATAGTGGAAGAAGTGAACATGTTGGAGAGTCCCCTAAAACGAAAAATAGTCTAACTGACATGGATGGTTTCAGCATAGAAGAAGTCGCCCTGGCAATTTCCTCCCTGTCTGCTGGTAAGGCGCCGGGCCTAGATAGGCTCCCAGGCGACCTATACAAGCAGGAACCTAAAGTCTGGGCTCCCTATTTTGGGGTATTATTCAATTTTATTCTGAAAGGTCTGCCAATCCCTTCCACCTGGCATGGGGCAGAAATTGTGCCAATTTTTAAAAAGGGGTCTCCCCTCCTTCCTGTAAACTATAGGCCTATAAGCCTAATTGATGTTTCCCAGAAACTCTTTTCTAAGCTCTTGTTAAACCGCCTACATGAGTGGATCAGGGACTTTAACATCCTCAGCCCCTTTCAAGCAGGCTTTAGGGAGAAGGTCTCCACAGTGGACCAGGTTTTCCGTCTCGCCATGATACACTGGAAAACAGTACAGTTGGAGGGTGGCAGCCTCTACACTGTATTTGTGGACCTGAGGGCAGCATTCGACCTGGTCCCGAGGAACAAGCTGTGGGAGGTCCTTGATAAACTGGGGGTCCCCGAAGGTCTCTTGAATATGATAATACGTCTCCACACTAGTAATTATGCCCAAGTTAGATGCGGCAGGATGGGAGAGCTGTCTGAGAAATTCCCAGTTGGCAGGGGGGTAAGGCAGGGTTGTGTGCTTGCACCAACCCTGTTCTGCCTCTATGTCAACGGGGTAATCTCCCACTTTGCGGGCGTATCCAACTCTGACGCCCCGAAATTGGCCGCTGAGAGGGTATCAGCCATCATGTTTGCCGACGACACACTGCTTTTATCCAAGTCGGCAAAAGGCATTCAGCGTATCCTTGATGCCTTTGTGGACTTCTGCGAGGCCCATGGATTAGAAATCAACGCCACCAAGACGAAATTCATGGTCCTAAACCCCCCACAGAAATTCCACTTCAGTCCAAGTATCACACATACCAAGCTGGAAAGGGTAAAAACTTTTGAATACCTGGGAATTGTATTAAATGATAAATTTACCTGGACCTCTCACCTGGAGAAAGCTGCACTGAAATTGACCCAGCACTCGGGAGGAATAATGAAGCTCTTGGCAAACAACAAATCCTCAATCAGGCCGATCGGCCCCCCAATACAGATCTACAAATCACAGGCCAAGGGGGCTGTCATCTACAGATCTGAACTCTGGGGCCATGAAAATACATCAAAATTGCTGAAGGTGGAAAATAAATGTATTCGAAATCTTGTTGGGCTACCACCGAGCACCCCCATTGTCCCCCTGAGGATGGACCTTGGCCTATGCCCGCTGGATGAGGACTTGGCTCTACGCCCACTGGCCTTCTGGCGCAGAATATGGACAACTCCAGAATTGGCCAGTTACAGGGAAGGACTCCGGGAGATTCTTGCCACTCCAGGTGCCGGAAAAATCAAATGGCTCAAATCTATCAAATTAGAACTGGAGGCTTTGGGTCTCTCAACTATGTGGTCTGACCCTCAGAACATGTGCCACACCCTCTCTAAAAAGGACCTAGCCAGGTCATACCGAGATTTCAAACTTTCCCTGATACTCAACCAACATTATGGGTCCTTGACAGCTTCCTTTTTTTTGCACAAGGTTAATTACAACATGGAACCTATTCTAGATAAAATGCATCCTACTATATTGAGAAAATTATATCTCCAGTGGAGACATGGCACTCTCCCCATCAGATCTTTCACAGCCAAATGGAGCCATGATCCAGGTAGTATTTGTCCAGCATGCAGAAATTCGGAGGAAAGTGAGCTCCACATTCTTTTTTTCTGTCCAGTTTATTGTGGGATTCGTAGGTACTGGATTCTCCCCCTATGTAGGAATCTGGGATTCAAGAAGTGTCTACCCGCTTTTAGAGTCCTAAAAACTGACTTGTCTGACCATATTGTGTTCACTATGGCCAAGTACTTGGGCGCCTTCTGGTCCATCAGAAGGAAATACCTCAAAATATAGACTGAGTATGGACCTGTTTTATAACATAAAGATTCCTTTCTAGTAGCTATCACTTTTAATTAGTCTTTATTCGATATATTTCAATCATCAAAGACATTTTACAAAATAAAAATAAAAAAGTGTTGTTCTTTATCCCACCCCTCCCCCCCAACCCACAGAAATACAGGATCCACATGAGTTAATACAATAAATAAACAAAAAATAATCAAGGTCTTCCTATCTCATACTATTTACACTATTACACATTCTAAAAATATCCTACTTACATCTTTACACAAACTTACAATATCCTATTTACATCATTATATAATCTTAAAATATCCAGCTAAGTTCATTAGATTCCAATCGAATAAGAATAAAAAATAACAACTACTTGTTGTGATTTACATAGTTTAGCCCATAAAAATATATACTTAAAGGAAATTTAAATAAATACAAAATGTACGGCATGAAATAACAAACCTAACTTATTCCAAAGAGGTTTTGCGTGCCCGAATTATCCACATCCAGTGGAGGAACTTTGCCATAGCTATAACAACAGGCTGGGAGGAATCTGTTCTTAAAATCCTAACAGCCTCATTTGACGTCTTTAAACCTAACTGGATGCAAATTGGTTTAAGCCATGATTGTCTGGGTATTCTATATTCAGGGCAAGCAAATAACACATGTCCGATGTTTTCGTTATGGTCCGGACAGAAGGGGCACCTTGGAGTTTGCGCTTTATTCCATTTCACTATTAGGGCATTTAACGGAAGTGTCCCCACCCTCAACTGGTGGTACCTCTTTCGGTCCCCTGGGACCGTAATCCAATCCCAGTAGGATTCGAGGGCCGGTGAGTGCTTGAGCTCCAGATAATCATATGTAAAGGAACGATCAATATGATTCCTAAAGCACTTAATCTCCACCATACTCCAGTAGAGTTCACGGAGTGTCTTTTTCGGTGGAAAAACACTATTTAAGGGATCATCCCACATTTGGGATAAACCCAGTGCCCTGTATAGAAGTTTAGCCTCTTTCAACCAAACTATCTTATTAGCAGTATCTAGGGTTCTCACCTCCAGGAAGCCTTGGGCATACTGGAGGAGTTCAGGAGTTATCCATAACCTTCTCCAGTAGGCGACAATTCTATACCTGGCTATGTCCCTAAAGCTATAAATTCCCAAATCATACTTTAAAGGTATCAATGGGGTTGACATTGGTAACCCAGTAATGTTGCGGAGAAATTTGTTCTGTGCTACCGTCAACTTGTTAAGATTACTGGACCCCCAGAGTTCTGCTCCGTAAAGAACAGCTGCTCCGACCTTAGCATTGTAGATTTTTAAGACAGGTCTAATTGGTTTGGTATGAGATGAAAAAAGCTCCTTTGTGAGTACTCCTGCAAGTTGAGCATGTTTTGTGTCTAATTCATTTATATGATGTTTCCAGTCTAAATTATATGACAGATTGATACCAAGGTACTTAAAGACCTGGGTCTGCTCAAGCTGTGCCCCATCCATAATGGCTCTACCTCTGATGTGTTTCCGTTTATGCATAACCATAAATTTAGTTTTGCTGGTGTTGATTACAAGACCATGATCAATGCAAAATCCTTCAAACACCCTAATGGCCTTTTGAAGTCCCTGCTGGGTTTTTGATATCAGCAAGGTATCGTCCGCGAACATCAACAGGGGGATCGGCCTTCCTGCCAACCTTGGGGCATCCGTGGGCTGATGTTCAAAGTAACCGATCACCCTGTTGATGTATAGCGAGAAGAGTGTTGGTGCGAGCACGCATCCTTGGCGAACACCCCTCGCAATGGGGAACTTCTCAGTAGTACTACCCTGCTGATTCCATCGTACTTGTGCAAAACTATTTTCATGCATCCTGATCAATAAAAACAGTATTTCTTTTGGAATACCCTGATCATGTAGGATATTCCACAGTTTATGGCGGGGAACTAAATCAAAAGCTGATTTTAAATCAACAAAAGCTGCAAAAAGCATCCCGCCCTCTAGTAAAACTGTGCGCCAATATAATAAAACAAATCTAAAAATGTGATCAATAGTGCTGATATGACTACGGAAACCAGCCTGCAGGGGAGATAATATATCATAATCATCTATCCACCCATGAATTCGCTGTAATAATAACCTTGCCACAACTTTTTGTATACATACAATCAGGCTAATAGGCCTATAATTGCCTGGATCCGAGCATGCCCCCTTTTTAAAGATGGGGATAATCTCGGCTCCTTTCCAGGTCTCAGGAATAGGCGAGCCCTTAGCAATAGCATTGGCTAACAGCTGAATATAGGTGGCCCATAGATCCTTGTCGTGCATAAACAAATCTGCAGGGATAAAGTCTAGGCCCGGGGCTCTGGCTTTAGGTATACAGCTCAGAGTTTTTAAGATATCATCTTTTGAAAAGACTAAGGGACTCGCGGGAATATCTGCCGAAGCTGGACATTCCTCTTCGGCTTCATCCTCAGCAGCAAAATGGGCTGAAAAATGGGATACCCAGGCTTCTGGTAGCACATGGTTTGTGGGTTCTCCTCTATTAGACCCCCTTCCCCATTTAACAATGTTCCAGAAGGGTGTCATAGATCTTTCCCTACTGGCATCGAGTAGATCCCTCCAGTAGCCTTCCTCCCACTCCCTTTTTGCACTAAATTGCACTTTTTTGTACATAACTCGGGCCTCCCTTATTTTAGTTTTATCTCGAGTTTTTACCGCATCTGACAGGAATCTATAGGCAGTCCTGCAGGACTTGTCATACCACTGATCCTCCTTCCTGATCGGTCTACGTGGCTTTTTCTTAGCTTTCTTTACAAAAAATAATTTTAAATTGTTAAAAAATTTGTCGTGGATCCTGCTAATTTCAGCTATCGGGGTATTTTTATCAAATATGTCCTGGACTTCATGAATGGCCAGAGTTGTTAGGTCCCTTATGGCTACAATGCTTTCCTCATTTGCTGCACAATTTGCCCATCTGATGTGTCTTTGATCGTTGGAAAGATTTATCTGGACAATTTCCCTCTCTTCCTCATTTATCATCAGATCAAACAATTTAAAGGTTAAAATCAGTGGGTCGTGGTCACTTTCTACCCTTGTCTCAACCCTCATATCAAGAACATTCCCCCAGTTCTCTTTATTAGTCAATATATAATCAATACGACTTTGAGTAGTTCCGTTAGAGAAAGTAGGGGCGCCCTGCTTGTCTGATAATGTTCTTCCGTTAGTGGCCCTCAGCCCGGACTCAACACACAATACTTTTAACTGAAGTGCAGCCTCAGTCCATCTTTTGATAGGTATCAAGGAAAGCTGTGGGATTTCCCAAATGAAGTCCTCTTCAATAGTGAGGTCAACATCCTGGTTATCAAGTGGTTCAAAACAACAATTAAAATCACCACCAATAATAATATCAGCATTCATACAGTGTTGATTTAATAGAATATCCAATAGTTCAACCGCCTTAGTGGGTTTACCACCCGGTAGGCCCCTTGAATAGATGTTAAAAATAAAGATGTCCCTACTTGGCGGTCGCTGTAATTTGACCAGTAATATATCAGGACTATTGGTATCTATTTGTAACACTGAGTAGTCATTATTCTGCTTAATCCATGTTAACAGGCCACCTTTTGCCCTTCCCCTTGAGCTCGGGGTGGCTGGAATAAAATAATGTAGATATCCCTGAATTGGATCAGGTTCTAACTGCCAAGTCTCCTGAAAAAGGACTATATCCTTAGAGTCCAGGAAAGTTAGCAGATCCTGTGATAAAATCTTGTTTTTTAACCCTGCAACATTCCAGGACAACAAGGTACATTGTATATTAGCATTGTCACTGTTAGATTTTGTACTATTGGTTTGACCTTTACACTGTTGCTGAGTAAAATTACATTCACATGCATTACAATCTATACCGAGCAATTCAGGGGATAAAATCTCATATGAGTCAAGAATATCATTATTAGTAGTAAGTTTGGAACGTTCAACACGCTGTTCAGCATTAGTCATATTACCAGACTCAACCTGAGTGCTACTTACATTGATCAAAGCATCAGTTAATCCAGTATTTAACCGAGTACCCATTTCCCTGACCTCATGAGTGACAACAGAAGTTAAAAAATTTTCAAGTCTACTACCCAGTCAATCACAATCATTTAGCCCTGATAAGGCTTCATATCTATTGCCTAAAACCATACCCCAGTCGTTTAAGGGAACCCCTTGGCCTCTGTTCTTTCTCACAGTGTTCCACATAGGTCCGGGAGTCCTTGGAAAAGTCACATTCTCTTGCTCTCCATAAAAGAATTTTAACGTGAGAGGAACAACAGATCCTGATCTTCTTTGGGGGGGATTGATATGGTTTAGGAGATTTGGCAGAACACGTGGATGGGAGAAAGTCACTATAACACAATCTCCCTTAAATACTTTCGGTCGATTACCAATCCAAGCCACCCTCTTAGTGGATTTAATCTCAGATGCAAGTTGATATTTTCCTCCTGGTGCCATTTGCGTATTGTTTGTTAGCCAATGGAGGGCTTTGCTAAACAAAGATGCTGGAGTTTCAGGTTGTGCATCTGCTGGCGAGGGGACATTTGCCAGAACCAGGACCACAGGAGAGGCTTCCTCAATAAATTGAAGGGGATCTATTTCCTGACAGTTTATTGGCAAATTACCTTTGGGTCCTGATTCCCTGGCGATGGTCAGAGGTCGAATAATAGAATGAGTTTCATTCCCGACTGTACTTTCTGGGAGCGTAGGACTGCTCTCTTTTTCTATAGAGCTCTTTGCCTTAGATTCAATTGGTTTCGCCATTTGTGTCACTAAGGTATTGACCGTCTCAACCCCTTCCACAGTTTTGACTTGAAGAGTACTCATCTTTTTTACCTCCGCATTCAGTTTATCAATCTTGGCGATTAAAGGCTTAATGATGGTTTGAATTTTGGAATCAATAATGTCTGCTATTTTCTGAAGCAAGTCATCTTCGTTATAGCTTTTATCATGATTGCTTTTATCAGGAACATTATTATCACCGTCATCTAAAGTTTTTGCCTTATTTTGCCCTGTCAAAGAAGCATTTTTCCTCCTATTGCTTGAACGTAACCCCATCCGCTTTTGATGAGTTTTCCTGCTTTTTCTCGAAGGTCGAGTTTCCTGCTCAGGAGATGGTAAATCATCAGCATTATGCACCAGAATCTCGTGATCATGTTCAATATTTATTCCTTGATCTAGTGGCATAGCATTTGCGGCATCATCCAAGATAAAGCTGTTCTGATCATCCAAGTTTGGAGTAGGATGGACCGTAATGTCTATTAGGTTAGTGGAGTCATCAAATACTAAAGAGCCTGAATGTTGAGGACTTTGGATTGGGCTTAATAACTGTAAGTCAGGCGACTGACTTAGTCCCAGTGATTCTCTTCTGTCTTTATTTATTTTAGTTATGACTTGAAGCATGTAGTTTTCTATGGGCTTAGAGTTAACTGTAGGCTTAGAGTTAACAGGGGGCTGTTTTTTAGAATTTTTCTTAGACATATTCAGAATATATTGTCGATTGTTCTGCGAATATATAGACTTTACCAATACACACCGGTTGCTTGAGTAGGGCGCGTATATCCGTGAGATTCAATTAGAGCTCCAGGGAGCCTTACGTGATAACACTGCACAGTAAAGTCAATAAAGAAGGGAAATTTCTTACTTGCTTGTGTTGCAGATGTTAGAGAGGTTGCCCAGTCCAGTCCCGGCCAGTCTAGGACTGTCTAAGACTGTCCCGCCCTTGTCCCGGGCTTCTCCCGCGCGCGACTCGCGTGTGCGAGAGGCGTTCCCTGCTGATAAGGCGCCTCCTGGCGCGTAGGCGTCGTCACACCCGCCGCGTCCACCCCCGGGGCAGCTGGGTGATGTAGTTCCCCAGCTGCTGCTGCACCGGGTGGATAGCGGAGGATGGCGGTGTGGGCGGTATGGGCGCTGCGCTTCTGGCCGTTTCCCTCACGGCGCGGTTCTGTTAGTTGTGAGGCAGTGGGCTGGAGAACAAAGACAACGAGATAGCCGTTTCCCTCACGGCAAGTAATGCGGCGTTTCGAATGTCCCAAGAGCGCTTCGGCGCTCCCTGCTGATAAGGCGCCTCCTGGCGCGTAGGCGTCGTCACACCCGCCGCGTCCACCCCCGGGGCAGCTGGGTGATGTAGTTCCCCAGCTGCTGCTGCACCGGGTGGATAGCGGAGGATGGCGGTGTGGGCGGTATGGGCGCTGCGCTTCTGGCCGTTTCCCTCACGGCGCGGTTCTGTTAGTTGTGAGGCAGTGGGCTGGAGAACAAAGACAACGAGATAGCCGTTTCCCTCACGGCAAGTAATGCGGCGTTTCGAATGTCTTTCTAGTATTGTTTTTATGAATTTTACAATTCACTGTATAAATGATTTAAATGAATTGTTTTATATGATTGTCTTTTATGGTAAACTTTTACCGAAATTAAGGTTTTGAACTGAACTGTTGTTCAACTAGCATTTGTTCAATACAGTTTAACTTAGCCACAATGGGGCTCAGCTTGTCGTCCAGCAGGCAACAGATGGTAGATTTAAAGGCTTCCTGCATGGCCAGGTTAACTAAATTCAGAGCATGTGACTCTGAAGCCTTATTTTTAGGGACAGACTTGGGGGGTACATTAGGTTTGGTCTTTATGGCTTGACTCCCCATTGGCTTACATTTCTTTTCACGCTCCCACTGGACCTAGGAGTCACCCTTGGAAGTTGCGAGGCATCATCAATACTGTGGACTTTTGGTAATGTAAGGTTGATGCTACCACCCGTCCCTCCATTTCCTAATGTAAGAGAAGAGACACCACTTTTCCTGTTCCCCACGATCACAACGAGCGACGATGTCCTAAGAGGCACTTCCCGAGGACTTCGTATTAAAGGAGATAAAGCATCATTGACCTGAGAGATATTACCCAACCCGGGGGATGAAAGTGTTCTCAATATGTCGCTGACAGTATCCCTTGACGATGTATTTGGCCCACCCAAGAGAGTGAGAAGGCCATTAGAGGGAGATCTAGAGAGTCAACTGTTCACTAGCTCAATCTCCTTGTCAATAACTGAAGAGGCTCTTGACAAGAAGGCGTCCATAGTTGTAACAGTGGAACTAGTTGTAGCTTTTACCCCTTCTTGACAAACTTGAGTCTTCTGCCTCCCCATGGTCCAAGCCAGAGTGAGCCCCCGAGATTTGCAAATGGATTAGCGGCAGAGCAATAGATACCCACGGGCAAATTTACCACAACAAAGATATAGGAAGCCGCAATAGGATCCTGAATGGAGGCTACTTCTCCCACATAGAGGGGCAATGCCTAAACACTTCTAAAAGTACGCCTACTAGGTGGAGACAAAGTCACTGACCAGAGTACAAATAATGTCCCACATACAGTGATATTAAAGCCAAGAGAGATGGCCCAGCCTCTTACGGCCCCTGACGGGCACAGACGGGCCGGCCTTTGGCCCGCACTGTCCCGCGCTGTGGGAGCCCTGGCCCCCTTTTGAGCTCCTCCTGGTGCTCATCGATGTGGTACGCGATGTGTGCGACGCACAGGATGCTGGGTATTGTAGTTCTGGGTGGGCGGGCAACAATGGCGATCCCCAGGCACCTCGCGCCTGTCAGCAGCAATGCCCCGTGGATCCGTGGCAAAAGCGAGCGTCTCAGAGAGTCAGCGGCAGAAGCAAGTGTCCCCAGCAGCAACAACCGGTGAGTAGAAATTAGACTCCCCCTCGCTCCAGGTCTTGGATCTCGAATACGCAATTTGCACTGCTGGGTTCTTTAATGCACTGACGTCAGAGCGACCCGGCATGCAGTTCACGAGCTGCTAGGGCCTCCATGCTGCATGAACACTCTAAGGAAGTTGGGCACCACATTGTGTGCAGCATCCTCGCTGGAGTTAACTTCAAATTAAAAGTCCACGCATCCTGAGCCAGCATGTCCTGTCTTTTGTCGATTAGCCCTTAACTAAACTATGCAGCTATGCAACTATGCTAATGTCGATAAAACTTCAGGATTAAAAACGGAACATGGCAATTGTTAGAATATATAGGGGGAGATGCATCTGTCTCGACCTGCTGGCAGCTATGCCACCCCATACTAATTTTTTTTTTTTTTTTTTTTAAGACCTTTATTACAATTTGTTAATCATACACATCCACTAGCCTACAACCCTGGGGCCGGCTGCAAACTAATAGACAGGACATAGTGATGAGTTATACATACATTTCTAAATTCAATAATGTTAGCTCCGGCATTGTAGTGCATATCATGAGGTCTTAGAGTTTTATAATTTTGTAGATGGTCAACAGTGAACACAAAATAAACAAAATAGCAACATAAATATGAGACTCTTACAAGCCAACTGATGCAGTAGTAGTATGACAGTGAATCATGGTGTCTACAGACATATGGGACTGTGTGACGCATAATACCTATAGAGTAGCCCTTACAACTGAGTCATTCCTCCTCACCTGTATGCAGTGTCAGTATATAGTCCGTGAGATAGCACCAGAAGTCCTTGGGCCTGGATTTAGCAGGCAATTCCTCTTCGTAGGTCTGTAGCTTGTCTCTACAGCTGGCCATATCTTGCAGCCATCTGGATGTTTTGGGCACTTGCTTGCTGTGCCAGCATTGTGCGATCTGTCTCTTGGCCAACAATAGTGCTATCACACAGAATTTACGTCGTGTAGCTCTGAGTTGCGGTACTACACCCAGCAGACAAGTGCGAATTGTGCATGCCAGCTCAACCCCCAACATAGTGGACAACGCAGCTACCACTTCTATCCAATAAGCATGGACCGCAGAACAGGACCATGCCAAATGTGCAAACCCTGCGCCCTCTCCGTTACATCTTTTACACCTGTTGTTATCCTGCAGCCCGAATTTGTGCATGCGCGCAGGTGTGTAATATGCCTGATGTACAAACTTGTAATGGATAATCCTTAAATTACCGTTTGGAGTAAGGATTTGTGTTAATGCACAGGTTTGGTGCCATTCTTTTTCGGAGAGTGGTTCTGCCAGTACCTTGTCCCATCTTGCTTTTGCCCTGTCAGTGGTGTACGGTATCTCAGCCTGTGCTGTGGTGTACAATCTAGACACCAGATGTGATAAATTTTGTGTGGTAATGATCAGCTGTAGCGTGTCCAGGCTATCGGGTTCAGTAGGGAACGTTGGATAGTGTACCTGCATAGCACGTTTCAGTCTGTAGTGCGTGAATTGAAACATGGGCGTTTTATTTTGGATATACGTTAGGTCCTCTATATTTACAAAGGAGCCCTCATGAAACATGTCTCCCATTTTTTCAATGCCCACTTGTTGCAACAGAGACATACCCACTTTTTCCCCCGTGACCGACAGTGCTTGATGGTAATGTAAAGGCATTGCGGGTGCATACAATGGTGTCTTATGCGCTAATTGTCCCAATTTCCTCCAAGCCTTAATGGTGGTGTCAACTGTGTTGATGTCTTGAGCATGTAGGGGCTGCCGGACATGGGATAGGATCGCCGTCAATGGTACCGGTAACGCATCTCCCTCTTCAATAGCAGTGTGTGTGAGGTATGGTATTTCGTGGTACCAATATGCAGCGTATTGCGCTTGAGCGCATACGTAGTACAATAGGAAGTCTGGTACTCCGAAACCCCCCGTATATATGGAAGTGTTAGAGTTTGGAGGTCCACGTGTGCTTGTTTGCCAGCCCATATAAGTTTTAGTACATGCGATTTTATACGGCGGAACACCTCTTTCGGAGGCTCAATAGGGATGTTATTAAAGAGATACAATAGTTTAGGCAGTATGTTCATCTTCACAATCGCTATACGATCCGCTAAGGATAGGGGCAGTTGTATCCAGCGTGCTATCTTATCTTCCAATTTGGATATTGCTGAGCCATAGTTTGACCTGATAACCACTTCGGGATGTCTATGGTACATCACGCCTAGGTACCTCACAGGGTCTGATTGCCACTCCAAAGGGTAATCAGTGTCTTGGGGGGTTGTCGTATCTGTCAGTGGGATAATGAAGGATTTGGACCAATTTATGGCCAGACCCGAGTGTCCACCAAACTTGATATATTCACGCAATATTGGATTTGAGTGTGTGTTGGGGTCGCGGACATATAGTAGCATATCATCAGCGTATAGAGAGATATGTAATGGCCTGGATGGAAACTGTAGCGCCGACGATTTGTAGTTTTGACGTATTATGCAGGCTAGGGGTTCGAGTGCCAAAGCGAATAACAGAGGAGAGAGTGGGCATCCTTGCCTGGTGCCACGCTGTATGTGAATTGGGTCTGATACATAACCATTGATACGTACTCCCGCACACGGTTTGGTGTATATGAGTGATACCCACTGCACGAAGCGTTTGGGGAAACCCATTCTATGTAAAATAGCAACTAAATATTCCCACTCAATAGAGTCAAAAGCCTTGGCGGCATCTAGCATTACCGCCACCGCCTTTGTGGATGGTTGAAGATAATGTGAAAGGGCAAACAATGATCTAGTATTATGTGAAGTGGAACGCGTAGGGATAAACCCTGCTTGATCCGGTAGGACCAGACTCGTCATCAGTGGTTTCAGTCGTACAGCTAGTAATTTCGCCAATATTTTGGAGTCTGTATTGATAAGTGAAAGCGGCCTATAGGAGTCACACACCTCTGGGTCTTTGGTAGGTTTGAGGAGCGCTGTTATTGCTGCTTCACGCAGTGTTGGGGGTAATTCCGATTGTTCAAATGCTGCTCCATACATTTCTACCATATGTGGGGCAAGGATATCCACATAGCGTTTATAAAACTCATTGGTGTACCCGTCAGGGCCCAGTGCTTTCCCATTAGGGAGAGATCCAATTACTTCAGTTACCTCCTCTACCGTGATGGGTGATGCTAACAGTTCCCTTTGTCCGTCCGATAGCCATCCTATTGCCACGTTTTCTAGATAGTTAAAAATGTCGTCCGTCGATGCTATCGGTCGTGACCTGTATAGCTCCTCGTATCCTTCCGCAAAGCATGTTAAAATATCTGTAGCCTGTGTGTGGAGGAAGCCATCCTCCGATTTAATACGCAGTATAGGTGTGTGCCCTTTACCATCACAAATTTTGGCCGCCAGGACGCTGCCTGGTCTGCCACCCTCACCATATGACCTGGCTGTGTGTTTTTTGTCTATGTATTTAATTTCGTCGTCGACGAATGTCTGATGTTCTGAGTGTAGTTCCCTCAGCTCTCCCAAGAGGGTGACATCTTGGGTAGTCTCATAGGCCCTCTCCAATTCCCTCAGACGTGTCTCACAACGTGCAATTTGCCGCCGTATATCCTTTAAAATACCTATCGTGGTGCTCATGCATACTCCACGTATCGTGGCCTTGAATGCTTCCCACAGTAGTCCCGGGTCTTCCACCATCGGTTCGTTTAAAAGGAAGTATTCTTTAACCGCTTTGTGGATGGTGTCTGCATAGACCGTGTCTGTGAGTGCGCGGGAATTGAATCTCCAGTGAAAAGGGGGTGTGGTATAATTCGGAATCATTAGGGTTAACATCCAGGGTTGTGGTCCGAAAGGGTCCTGGGTAAAATCTTTAGCTCTCGTGTCCATAAGGCAATGTTGTCCGAGCCCAGCCAGTAGTCCAGGCGTGACCAGCTATGATGGACCGCAGAAATGTGTGTAGCGCCTGGTGTATCAGGGAATTTGTGCCTCCAGATGTCAGTCAATGATAGATCTGTGAGCATGTGAAGGAGTTTAGCTCTGGCCTGTTTATGTGGTTCTGATGAATATAAGGAACGGTCCACCCCCTCCGCCATCGTCACATTCCAGTCCCCCCCGCATATGATGTATGTGTTTGCTAGTGTTTCGAGATGTACCCACAATTCTTGGAAGAATTCCGGGGCGTCCGTATTCGGACCATATACATTAAGAAGCGTTATCCTTTGCCCACGTAGTGTGCCTGACACAATAACATATCTTCCATTGGGATCACTTATAACTTTATGTACCGTGAAGTTCACGCCTTTACGGATTAGCATGATCACCCCCCTCGAGTAAGATGAGTAGGTAGCCATGTACGAGGACTCCGACCATCTTCCTCCCATCTGCGCATGCGTGTTAGGTGCAATATGTGTCACCTGTAATACAGCAATATCTACTTCCCATCTAGTTAAATAGGCAAATACCTGTCTTATTTTTTTCGGCTGCGTCAAACCCCGTACATTCCACGTGAGGAGGTTGACATGATTCCTACCAGTAGCCCTAACTACCTGAGCCATCTATAAAATCGAGGGATCCATCTAAGTAACAGATGACAATCAGATACAAAATACAACTTCAGTCCCTCAGTCGAGGTCAATTGTTCTCTATCAGTCCGTCGTCTTTTAACACCACGTGAATGAACATACAGCATTTGCTTTGGTCTCATAACCTTAACAATACCCCTGTGCCCCCCACCCCCTCCCACTCCAGCATCCCAATTCTGCCGAAGCCATTGTCCCTTCAGAAACATCCCCTAAAAACAGTCAAATACAAACAACTTTTGTGGGGTTACCCTTTTGGAGGTCCGCCTAGGGCACAACTCTACACCCAACTAAATGGGTGCGGACGACTCACATATTTTTCGATTCATACATGTGTACTCCGTCGATCCACCCCGGTCCCACCCGCAGATTGCAAATGCCCTGATGCAACAGTGTAGACCTCGGCAGCAGGCGATTCATCATATAAATCGTAGCAATGCTTCACCACTATACAGAGAGGGTGGGCCTAGAGAATCAACATTAGCGTTCAACACATTGGCATTCATTATCGCAGCCCTCAGTCTCCCATGCATGGTATTCCATTCAGAAGAACGACAACACGCTGCCTTATACATTCCGGGTTACCCGTGTAAGTGTTCCTGTATATCAACACTCCAGATAGATGAGTGAATGGTCCATGTAGTGCATTTGAATGCTAGCCATTAGCACTGTAAAGTGAAACAAACATGGTGTAAAGATGCCAACCCCAGTGGGGTGTGTGTGGTCCAAATGGCCATTGCGGCCCTTATTAGAGCAGTGTCGTGCCCCGTGGGAGCAGAAATGTCTGAGGTCATCAGGATGGTGGTGTAATACTTCGTGTATAGTGTAACAACAGCGGGCCCTCTCGAGTTAATATTACGGCACAGTGCCCCCACAGACATGAGGGTACGGACACCACGGCCCACCCGGCAATATATCTGAACAGTTCAAAACATTGTCAGCCTTAATGTTCCCACATGTTAGTAATCAAAGTTCCAAGATTATAAGCTTCCCCAACCTCCCAATCAGTCAGTTCTGGCCGTTAGTTGTGGTTCCAAACTAGAACACCAGGTTGTCCCAACAGAGTCAGTGGCATTACCATCATTGGAGTGGTAATTCACACTACAAGCATTCAACATCTTACCGCAGGTTTGGAAGGGGTGCAATCTCTGCGTACCTCATCTTCAGTCCGAATCCAGGTGTTGCTCCTCACGTTCCGTCGCCTTAGCCTGCTGCTGTACTTTTTTAACAAACTCTTGCGCTGCCTTTGGCGTGGCCAGCAGCACGGGCTTACCTTTCCAAGTTACCCGCAGTCTGGCCGGATACAGCATAGAGTTGATGTTCAATTCTCTGAGTTTGGCTTTAGCAGATGCAAATTCCTTCCTAGCTTGTTGAACAGCGACAGTGTGATCCGGATAAAACTCAAAGGTGTTTCCCTGATGAGTAATCGTACCTTACTCGCTGGCTAACCGTAGTATGGTGTCTCTGTCACGGTAATTTAGAATCCTCGCCACTATGGGCCGTGGTGTAGCTCCCGGCGGTGGGCGTGGTGCTAGAAATCTATGCGCTCGCTCCACGATGAAGATCGGAGAGAGTGTCCCCTCGCCAAATATATCTTTACACAGCTGTTCAATGTAGACCTCAATGCGACCGGTGTTGGTCGATTCCGGCAGGCCCGTGATGCGTACATTGTTGCGTCTAGAACGCGCTTCCAACTCCTCCTCTTTCATCTTGATCACTTCCAAGATGCGTTCCATGCGGTGCATTTAGTGGAAGTTGCACGTGATTCATCTTCCACCGCCGAGATTCTTTGTTCAGCCGTGTCTAGCCGTTCACCATGCTTGTCTAGTTTCGCAGACATGCCATCCATCCTGCATGTTAAATTGTCTAGCTTGCCATTAATGTCTTGTAGGTTTGCTTGTATGGCCATCAGTATCTTCTCCATGTTAGAGTTAGTCGCCAAATCAGTCGGTACATCGCTATCAGCCATCTGTTCCGTAGGTTTAGGCACTTTCTTGCTTTCAAAGGAGATCTTTTGTTGCTGCTTATCAGGCTTGCCCATCTTAGTCAACAGCGGGCGCTTCGATTGTGTAGCCTGGAGCGAGGACCTGGTTATTCTGTCCTATGACTCCGTGTTGCCTGTTTGGTGGCTTGTGACTGATGGTAGCACTCCAGGGCTTGGAACACCGCGTCGCCGGTCTTCAGGTTCCCCTGGAACGAGAGTAATGTTGTCAGTGGGTCCCCAGCCTGCAGACCTCAATCAGGTGGAGTAGCGGCCAATGATCCAAATCACCATTAGTTGCACGATGTTCGACGTAGGACCGAGCCCCATTCACGACCAGTTCTGAGCGCCTGCGTCTCGGCGCCTTAGAGGACTCAACAGGTTTCCCGCCGAAGCACCCACCGCTCGGTTCACACTTTATGTTTGTATCACCTCGGGGCCGCCTGTTTCTCCCAGCGGCAGCAGGTGTGTGCTGCAGATGTCCACCCTCTGGACTGCCCGCTCTGTCCCCCGATCCAGCCGATCAGATCATGTGTAGATGCACAAGCCAACACTCGGACCGCTAACTGTCTCGCAGCCCAGCAGTTGAAGTGTCGCCGTGCTACCTATCTCTGGTGACGCAAACAGCGATCGCTCCGCACACAAACATCATGATGTCCCTCGTGTCACAGCTGTTCAGGCGTATGGCGGGGCTGCACGTCGTTGTTGTCCTGATGTTAGGGTATTACTGCGCCCAGGGATCCTCGTCAGCCCACCTCAGAGGCACCCGACTCCATGGATCCGCGGGGGTCACGCTCACCAGTGCGAGTACCTGCTTTAGCGTCGGGAGTCTGGTAGTAAACGCTTCAAGCTGGGGTTGCGAGGTGCTGCATGTGTTCTATGTTTCAGAAAAGGGGGTGGTGATGAACAGAGTGTCTGAATTAAGCAGACCACTCTTACCCAGTCCAAAGATTAGGGCTTGATCCATCACCGTTATTTATCTCACTGCCCCATCCCAGCTCAGAACCTGGCTATATGCAAATTAGTCTGTCCCTGGCCCAGTGCATCATGGGAACAGGGCAGACCAAACTACCAAGCCAATTCTTCACCAGAAAGGAGACAAGCTACCGGGGACCGGTTTCTGGCATTTCAGCCTCTTCGGCCCGGCTTGCTTGAATCCTGATGGAGCAGTGAGAAAGGGACTCATGTCTGAGTATACCCTGCCACACCTATAGTGGCCAAAAACGATTCAGAAAAGGGGGTGGTGATGAACAGAGTGTCTGAATTAAGCAGACCACTCTTACCCAGTCCAAAGATCAGGGCTTGATCCATCACCGTTATTTATCTCACTGCCCCATCCCAGCTCAGAACCTGGCTATATGCAAATTAGTCTGTCCCTGGCCCAGTGCATCATGGGAACAGGGCAGACCAAACTACCAAGCCAATTCTTCACCAGAAAGGAGACAAGCTACCGGGGACCGGTTTCTGGCATTTCAGCCTCTTCGGCCCGGCTTGCTTGAATCCTGATGGAGCAGTGAGAGTATTCTGCTTAATTCAGAAACTCTGTCCATCACCACCCCTTGTTGTTAAATATTTTGTCCACCCTAAGCGTGGAAGGGTATACTCAGATGTGAGTCCCTTGCTCATTGCACCATCAGGATTCAAGCAAGCCGGGCCGACGACGGCTGAAATGCCAGAAACCGGTCCCCGGAAGCTTGTTTCCTTCCCAGTGTAAGAATTGGCTTGGTAGTTTGGTTTGCCCTGTTCCCATCATGCACTGAGACAGGAACAGACTAATTTGCATATAGCCAGGTTCTGAACTGGGATGGTGCAGTCAGCTAAAAAACGGTGTTCGATCTAGCCCTGATCTCTTGACTGGGTGAGAGTATTCTGCTTAATTCAGAAACTCTGTCCATCACCACCCCTTGTTGTTAAATATTTTGTCCACCCTAAGCGTGGAAGGGTATACTCAGATGTGAGTCCCTTGCTCATTGCACCATCAGGATTCAAGCAAGCCGGGCTGACGACGGCTGAAATGCCAGAAACCGGTCCCCGGAAGCTTGTTTCCTTCCCAGTGTAAGAATTGGCTTGTTAGTTTGGTTTGCCCTGTTCCCATCATGCACTGGGACAGGAACAGACTAATTTGCATATAGCCAGGTTCTGAACTGGGATGGTGCAGTGAGCTAAAAAACGGTGTTGGATCTAGCCCTGATCTCTTGACTGGGTGAGAGTATTCTGCTTAATTCAGAAACTCTGTCCATCACCACCCCTTGTTGTTAAATATTTTGTCCACCCTAAGCGTGGAAGGGTATACTCAGATGTGAGTCCCTTGCTCATTGCACCATCAGGATTCAAGCAAGCCGGGCCGACGACGGCTGAAATGCCAGAAACCGGTCCCCGGAAGCTTGTTTCCTTCCCAGTGTAAGAATTGGCTTGGTAATTTGGTTTGCCCTGTTCCCATCATGCACTGGGACAGGAACAGACTAATTTGCATATAGCCAGGTTCTGAACTGGGATGGTGCAGTGAGCTAAAAAACGGTGTTGGATCTAGCCCTGATCTCTTGACTGGGTGAGAGTATTCTGCTTAATTCAGAAACTCTGTCCATCACCACCCCTTGTTGTTAAATATTGTGTCCACCCTAAGCGTGGAAGGGTATACTCAGATGTGAGTCCCTTGCTCATTGCACCATCAGGATTCAAGCAAGCCGGGCCGACGACGGCTGAAATGCCAGAAACCGGTCCCCGGAAGCTTGTTTCCTTCCCAGTGTAAGAATTGGCTTGGTAGTTTGGTTTGCCCTGTTCCCATCATGCACTGGGACAGGAACAGACTAATTTGCATATAGCCAGGTTCTGAACTGGGATGGTGCAGTGAGCTAAAAAACGGTGTTGGATCTAGCCCTGATCTCTTGACTGGGTGAGAGTATTCTGCTTAATTCAGAAACTCTGTCCATCACCACCCCTTGTTGTTAAATAAATAGCATGTGTTCTATGTGTGTTCCGACCCCCGAAGGAATGTACCGCATTGATGCTCGGTTCCCACGCCAAGTAATTCCGAGTTCTGCCGGTATTGCAGTAGTCTGCTAGGGCACCGCCATTTTGTCAAGGTCGCGGTCTGATCTGAGGATCTGTCTATCCGTGTGGGGCAGCCGTAATATCAGCAAAGATTACATGCTCATCATAGGTCGCAGTTCAAAATACAGCTACGCCACTTCAGTCGCGCACTCGCACCCTCCTCTGGTGCCCTCACCGGCATTACAAGTCCACGTTCAAAGGAGCCCCGGGTCCGGTCGCCATCTTAGCTGCAGTCGCCGGCCGCCGAGTTCTCGTCGTCCACCGTCATTAATGCTTACATTTACCGCACAACACACCGACACGGGGTGCCCAAGATGCGTATACACCCGATCACTTCATTTTTGGACGATTGCACAGGGTCTGGACGAGAGAAACACGCATTCTCGTGGTCGTCCCGCGGAGCTGCGGTATTACACAGCCATTCCGCTGTGCGCCCCCTAGCGCCTCCCCATACTAAAATCTTTGCATAGGTAAATTCATAGAGAAATTTGCAAAATTCAATGTTCTGAATTTGAATGTTATGATATCAGAAACTTCTAGAGTGCATGTGATGGAGCAAGAATTTGTATAAGAGAGACTTGCTCAGACGTAATCCTCTCACATAATCCTGTAACAAAGTATTAATATTGTTCGTAATACTAATTATGCACAACATTCCGTATATTTCTAGAATAGAGGAAGCTTGCATATGTGTTTTACTAACAAGTAACCCGAGTGTGAGTAAAGATGGCTGCTAACGCGGGAAAATGTACTGCGCATGGGTCAGCTGTATGACAGCCTCCAAACTCTTGGAGGGAAAATTCTGCTTCTGCGCAATAGCATCTAATTTGGCCGCTAGGAAACTCATGTGTTAAGCATCAGCTTTGCTGACACGAAACCGAGTTATATACTAAGTGCTAATGCATAAATAGTTTTTATAAGTAAATGGGACTAAAGTAGAGATAGGTGGTATACAGTGAAATCATTTTATTTTTAATTTAATACTTTGTCTTTTGACCTCTCTCTTAGATCGTACTTGGGCCTCTGAAGGATGCTAAAGTCTGACACCCGCATGCACAAGAGGGACTACTCCGAAACAGTGAGCTCAAGTCTTGAGACTCTTTCAAGGACGTTCTCCACACATGTCCTGGGAACCAGCTGAACATCCTGAAGATTCAATTGACAACTTTGAAATCGTATACATTGTTGTTAAAAATGTTTACAAATATGGGTGGGAAATAAAGCTTGGGAGAACAAATTAATGGGCGTGAACTTAAAACAATGAACTAAAGAAAATTATTAAAACTTAGCATGGTGTGATGATCATCAACTCAGCCTGTCCAATCAGAAGTAGGGGTTTCATAAAGTTGAAACTTTTAGGGGTGGTAAATGCTATTAGGAAAGTATAATTGAGGTAGTTAGTTAGATTAGTTAACGCAGTCGTTACAGCCAGAACACTGAGAGACCGAGATGCTGTCCGAATGCTGATCGAATACCTGAAGAAGCAGACTTAGAATTTCATGCTAATTAGAATTAGAAGAAGATCGCAGAAGAATCGAGGAGGAAATAGAATTAGAAGAAGATCACACCATCCTAGGTAAATATAAATCTGTGTATTGTGTCATTGTGCTCTCTCTCTCTATCCTCTCTTCCTGAGGTACTAGTTGTTGTGAAATCTTCTTTTAAATTGGATAGACTGAATTTAAACTTCCTCTGAAAGATGGAGTTAACACTGTAATTTGCTTTGCTCCTATGATTAATTTAGATAAACATTTAAAACACAGCTGAGTCTGTGGTTATTCAATAAGAAAATCAGGGAAATTAGACCTAGGTTAAAATCATCAAATCCTAATTACCTAAAATAGATCCATTAGTTATAGAAATGGCTTCGGATCAGTAATAGATTAGAGAATTGATAAGCAAATGAACTTACAAATGTAGCCCTTTATCTTTTTCGTTCCATTCCATTACGGGTTCCGCATTTATTTTTTAAACGATTGGAGGGAATTCTCAGCAGTTTTATATGGGGATACATGAAAGCGCGACGGGCGTTAGATTGGCTAAAACTACCCTTTAGGCAAGGGGGGGTTGGAATTTCTGGTCTTCAAAATTTATTTTTGATCTACCTGTTTTATTCGTTTTCGGAGTTTTATTAACTCAGCAAGTACTCTCTTTTGTCATAATCTACTGAGATTAGGATATTTCTGCACAGAATCAATGACCCAAACTATTTAAAAAGGGTTCAATTTAAGACTATATGAGACAATGTATATATATGGCGTGCAATTATTCTTGGTAAAAATATTTCTTTCTACCATTGTAAATATCCACAGTGGCATAATCCAAGCTTGCCAGGGATATTTCAGGATGGAACGGGCAGTAAATGGGAAAGATGTGGTGTTAAAAGTTTGGGGGATCTGTACGATCACAACGGCTTTATTTTATTTGAGAGACTGCAGACTAAATATAAATTGGCTGATAATATGCGATTTAAATACTATCAGATTCAGGATTATTTTTTAAAGGATGTAAAATTGGAAAATATAGTAGATTCTGAGAATTGGGACTTTACATAAATGTAAATGTAGTATACTTGTAAATATGCAGTAGAATCTAACAAACAGATTAGTAGAGTGTTTAAGTGGCTAAATAGCTCTAGAATAGATGACGGGGGGAGATTATCCAATAAATGGAGCAGGTTGCTGGGAG
Organism: Lissotriton helveticus; assembly: GCF_964261635.1. Taxonomy (NCBI): domain Eukaryota; kingdom Metazoa; phylum Chordata; class Amphibia; order Caudata; family Salamandridae; genus Lissotriton; species Lissotriton helveticus. Next base: position 320,503,201 of record NC_136072.1, on the reverse strand, counting down.
AGACAGTAGCACCCAATACTATATCGCAAGCCTTTAGAATAATAGATAAGGCAGTTCACTCTACTAACTTGTGATTGCAGCAGCACCGTACGCTGTGTCTTTTATATTATACCCCGAAGAGGATTGCTAAGTGGTCAGTTGATAACACTATGATTAGTGATCGTACAAAATGCCCTAGATGCAAAAAAATTGCGGCTGATATTATACACATATTTGTAACATGTCCAGTATTAGATACTTTCTGGCTGGACGTTGGGAGGGTTCACGCTCAGAAATTGGGGATAGGGGTCCCGCTTTTTCCCTTGGAGATTATGATGGGGTATAGTTCGGAACATCTCAAGAATAATAGCTTATATTCTATACTATTGGTTTCTGCAAGATTAAATATAGCTAGAAAGTGGATATCACCAAGCTCCATCCGTTATGTAATGGTGGGTTTTGGTGAGACAAATTTATGATATGGAACACGCATTGGCCAAAACTAGAGGTCTTCGCTCAATGGTAACGTTTATGAAAATCTTTTTGACGGAATTAATTTTTCCTTTGTTAAATTATATTAATTCGGAACGATGTAATGTAATGGATATATTTGTTTCTTTTCTCTTTTTGTATATCATGTATATTGTTTTCTGTTTCTGTGTTAACTTCCAGTTGACAAAATAAAAATAAAAAATAAAACAAATATGAGTGAATGTGTTTATGGGCCCAGATAAACATATAGTGATAGATGTCCGCAGGTTTGTAGCCCACTGGATCAGTCTGCTGGTAGCAGAGTTATGGTTTGGTGATTATTGGTTATCAATTTATGTTCTAACAAACCCGTTCTTATATTGTTTTATGTTGTCTGTAAATTCACGGGAAGTGTATAGCGGGTGGTGAATGGAAGCCACACTACAGAAAGTTTACTCGTTTGTTTTAGAAATTACGTTCTGTGAATAAGTGAGAGTGATTGTTAGCAAAGAGTTCGCTGTTGAAACTTTGGAGTTATATCACCTAGAAAGTGTAACACTAAAGGAGTAGCAGGTTCTTCTGAGCTTGGGGGAAGAGTAAACGGAAGGTTTTACTCGCAGTGTGTAAAGAGTAAGTGGAAGTTTTTACTCGTAGTGAAAGAAATCAACCATTCTTTTAGTTTAATAAAACAGACAGAATAGCGAATGTTTTTATGTTGTTAATAATGAAAATTTTGGTGAAAGGTTAAAAAGTTTTTGTATTACCTTGTGAATGCAGGGTCATCTGCCGGTGTTACGCTGACATCACAGAGTGCCACACTGGGATTGGTTGAGACAGCGGGTGTGACAAACAGGGAATTGTAAAGGAGGGGTCAGTTGTTGTACTGACATCACAGAGTGCGGCGCTGGGATTGGTCGATACAGCGGGTGTGTGATTTCCGGAGGCTTTGTAAAGGAGGGGTCAGTAGTGAGGAGGGATATTGACGTCACAATAGAGTCGCGCTAGTATTGGCTAAGCGAATTTGGTATATTTGAGCTTGATTGGATAAAAGTAAAAAAAGCTGCAATAGGGTTGGAGAAATTTGAGTGTAAACAGAAACTCTAATTGGTTAACAAAATAGAAGCGTTAATAATATTAGACAGTGGAGTTTGTATGTGGAAATACAATCCAACATTAATAGGGAATCGCCCAGATTGAAGATATTTAGGTTTTGCAAGACAAGAATACATAAGAGGACCTACTCTTAAAATGTACGGAGAGAAAAGAAAAATGTCACTTATGCAGAGAATCAAGAATTATTTCAAGAAATATAAGCCAATTAAGACTAGAGAAGGAATTCTTATCCCACCACCAAAGACTCCTGCCTCATTTATGATGACGGAGAGAGGTTACTATACCTGTGTGTGGTTAGAAAATTGGATTGAATACACAAAAAATGACAGAATATTAGCTTTTCCAGAAAATAGTACGTTCAAAGGAAGAATTCTTCAGAATTTAAAAACAAGAAGGAATGAATTAGAGCCCCGACCTAGGTTAACACAGTATGAAGCTCTATAAGAATGGGAGACAGAGGCATTTGAATGAGACAGATCTAGAAGTACCAGGAATTATAGAGGATTCTATCCTAAATGAATGGGGGAATCACATGAAGATCAGATGAAACAATGGAGACAGGCAATGGTTACAGAAGGACTGTATCCTGTATTAATGTTAGAGGAACAGTTGGGAGGAAAATGTACTGGAAAAACTAAGCATTTAAGGATGACAGGTTGTAGGGAATCAGAAGATGAGTTTATGGAAGATTTCCTAACAAAGAATCCTCCACCATACCAGGAGGAACCTAGTAGAACTACTCCAAATGCCCCCACCTTAGAAAGACCATTAGTTCCTCAGATTTTGCATGACTCAATAAATGTAAGGATACTTCAGGAGAAAGAAAGAGAAGCAATAAACAAAAATAGAGAAGAATTAATACAGAAAATAACACAATTGAGTGCACACCCTGAAGCACAAACTATACCAGTGACTATAGGTCCTGTTGTCCCATTGTATGGGGGATAAAGGAAATTGTTCAAACCCACCAGTCATGGCCACTCCCGTAATAGGACCTAGAAAAGAGAACATAATTATTGAAGATCCCGCCAGTGAATGTGAATCAGAAATATCACTATTGGATTTGGCAATAAGAGAACAGATAAATGAAACCCCAAGAAGAGTTACACCTAGATGTTCAAAGGAAATAAGATCAGAAACCTCTACAGGAACTAAAAATGCCAGAATAGTATCCCCAGAAGAATTATAAAGGTGGGCACAGGGAAGAGACAAACCGAATCAACAACCAAAGATTTTAGACATTTTTAAATTAAAAGTAAAATTGGAAGAAATGTTAGCTGGAAATGTGGGAATGGACCGACTGAATACTTACAGTGAAGAAGAATTGTTGTTCATGTGTAGGAGCATAACTTGAAATGTAAAAATATTTCATGAAAAACTGACAGAGCTTGCATCTGAGATGAGAATTGAAATAGGGAGATCGAAAGTATTGCAGAAGCCTTACAGAGCAGACTTTAATGATAAAGATTTGGAAAATATGAATGTGTCAGGAAGAAAATTACAGATTAAGGAATTAATGACAATATTATAGAAATGGGGAGAATTAGACAGGTGGAAAACAAGGTGGACCAAGAAAAAGAAGGAAGCACAGGTAAATAGTACCGTATCAGAATATCTAATCAGGGGAACCTAAAAAGACAGAAAGATTATGCCCCATGAGGGCGGTACCAGGAGGAGGATATGTACATGTTCCATGGACCCAACAAGATATTTTGTCATTTACTAATGATTTTCCGGAATTACAAGAGAAGCCAGTTGAATGGTATAGACAGGTTGAAAGATTTGTGAAAGTTTCTAAAGTTTTGTTGAAGGATTTGGATGGTCTGTTTGACATAGTAGTACCTGCAGATCTATGGACAGAATGTAAAATCACAGTTGATTGACCTAGTGATGAGTACTCAAGAGATGAGAAAACAGGAGCACCCTCAAAGGAGGTAATGAAGAAATATCACAAGGTGATCACTTGCTTGAAAGGGAAAATTCCCAAAAAGGAAACAGATTTGATAAAAAATAGACAGAACAACTCAAGAAATAAATGAGACTGTACATGCTTATTACGAACGGTTGTTACAGGTGTTCAAGCAGTATAGTGGATTTCAGAATATTGATGATGAAGGTATGGGACATTTTGTGTATCGGTTTGTATCTTGACTAAGGCCTGAGATTTTTCAGAGCATTCAAAACCATATGGTGTGCTGGCAAGGAAAGCCAATAGATGAAGTACTCAAGTATGCAAAATACAGCAGAGATGAGATCGAAAATAGACGTAAAAAGTTAGAAGAAAAAGTAATGTGGGGTCAAGTAAAATTGGCAGAACAGCAAGAGCTTGAATTAAATAACAAGATAATGATCAAACTAGAGGATCTGGTCAGAATGAAAATAATGGGGGGAAATCAAAAGGGAAAATGAGCAGAGAGGAAGCAAAGAAGAAATTTCCTTGTAATTGGTGCGGAAAATTGGGGCATTGGAAAAACCAGCGTGAATATTCAGAATAATAATGGCCCAAATCAAAATTTAAATCCACAGATGCAGAATGAGGTGATATTAAATCAACCACAAATCGGTTGTTAATCAACAGAGTCAGTTACCACCTGCCCCTATGCCAAATTACAGTGTGGACGCCGGATTTCCAGGAGAAAGTGGTAACATAAATTCTATAACTTCACAATTTCTTTTGCAGAACAGTTGTTCTACTGAAGATGAACAAGGACGGTGCCTGAGGGAGGAGGAAGATGAGTGCGTACTTGGCGCATCCTTACTGGTAGATCAGTCAGGTCCATATATTGATGGAAAGGTAAAAGGAAAAGACATTACCTTTTTGTTGGATACTGGTGCTACCCATTCTACTGTGAGAACAGCAGACATTCCAAACCTACCCCTCTCGGGTGAAGCAATAAGCATATCAGAATTCCAATCACAGAACCCATTGAGGTATGCATTGGCAATTTTAGGGAGATGCACAAATTTACTCTGTGCGATTCCAAACTTGTTAGGAAGAGACTTACTCTGCAAGATGGACTGTACCATTTATTGTACGCCAGATGGTGGTGCAATTCAGACCCCTGATGAAGATGGTATTTACAAAATAATGCTAGCAAAACAAGGTACAGAGGTAGATGAGATGTATTCAATGATGACAAAAGATGATCTACCTGATCAATTAAAATTAACAGTAAATCCGGAAGTGTGGGATTTCACTGGAAAAGAAGTAGGACTAAAAGCAAATGACTGTGAAAGAAGGGGCTGTCTACACAAATACGAGACAATATAAACTGAGCCCAAAAATCAAAGCAGGTGTCATAGCAGAAATAGAACGAGTGATTCAACAAGGCATTTTGAAAGAAATTAGTGAGCAGTCCTTGTAATTCATCTATAATTGGCATTAAGAAACCTAACGGGAAATATCGGATAGTGCAGGATTTGCGAAAAATAAATAAAATTGTGGTGCCTTATTACCCTTCAGTGTCGAACCCAGCTGTAATTCTGTATCAAATACCATGGAATGCAGGATGGTTTACAGTAATTGATTTGTGTCAAGCATTTTTCTCCTTCCCGTTACACCCAGATAGCCAGTATCTCTTTTCGTTCACATTTGAAAATCGTATTTATGTATGGAATCGGGTTTCTCAAGGGTACACAGAAAGTCCTTCAATCTTTAATCAAATTCTGAAGAAGTGTTCAGAAACACTAGTAATGCCCAGAAATTCTGTTCTAGTCCAATACATAGATGACTTGCTTATTGCATCAAAGTCACAAGATGATTGTGTCCTTGATTCCATTGCTTGGTTAAACCATTTGGCAGATAGAGGACATAAGGTGTCACCAGAAAAATTGCAATTCTGTCAGACAAGAGTTATATATTTGGGACATCAATTACAAAGAGGAGTGAGTAGAGTGACACCTGAAAGACTAAACAAAAATAAAACAAATGCAGTTACCGCAAACCCAGAGAGAGATCAGAATGTTTCTTGGTGTAGTAGGGTATTGTAGGCAGTGGATTGCAGGATTTTCCTTACTGGCTAAACCATTAATACAAATGACAAGAAAACGAGCAAAAGATCCTCTAGAATGAGATGATGAAAGCATGGAGGCTTTTGTAAAGTTACAAAATTGTTTGTGCAAAGCTCCTGCTCTCGGTATGCCAGACTATACAAAATAATTTGCATTATTTTATTGTGAACAAAATAACTGCACTTTATCAGTTCTAACTAAGCGACATGGTCTGATGCAACGTCCAGTGGCATATTTTTCTGCTACTTTTGACCCGTTAGCTTCAGCTTTACTTGGTTGTTTGAAAGCAGTGGCTGTTGCTTGCACAAGTCTGGACCAGAGTGAATCTATTGTGATGGGACATCCAGTAAATGTTGATGTCCTGCATTCAGTGACATTGTTTTAACTAAAACACAAACTCAGTACCTTACTCCAATTCGAATGACCAAATATGAAAGGATTATTTTAGGAGCAGAAAATGTGACAGTAATTAGGTGTACTATCCTAAAAACAGTTACACTATTACCTAGTGTGTATGGAGAAGAAGTGAGGGATGATGTTGAACATGATTGCCTAGATGTTACTGAATACGGTACCAAACCTCACCCAGACATAAAAGAAGAGCCTCTGAAAGAAAGTGAAAATGAGCTATTTATAGACGGCTCATGCATGAGGCATGAGGAAGGAGGATTAAGTGCTGCTTATGCTGTCTGTACATTGTCTGGAATAGTCGAAGCATCCTATTCACCGGGAGTCAAGTCTGAAAAAGTAGCTAAATTGATTGCTTTAATAAAACCCTGTAAAATTGGGAAAAATGGGAGAGTAACCATTTACACTAATAGCCAGTGTGGTTACAGGGTTGTGCATGGCTTTGGCCAACTTTGGATGCAGAGGGATTTCATGACTTCTTCAGGAACCCCTATTAACCCCTTTGCTGTGTTCGCCGGCCAACGGCCATCGCGAGCACTACCTCCGTAGTGCTGCGCACGTCCGTTGGCTGACGTGGACCCGCCCACTCCGCTAAACTGCTGCACCGCGGCAGAATTGCCACTGCGGTTAAGCGGTTAAAAATGGAAAATCTGCAAAAGAGCTTTTAGAAGCAATAAAATTGCCAAAGGAAGTGGCTGTGGTCAAGTGTGCTGCACATCAGTCTGGAAACAACTATTTGACTGCTGGTAATCGATACGCTGACCAAGTTGCCCAGTAACTGTATCAAAACCAAATTGGCAGTAAACAAGAAAATTGAAACAACTAGAATCAGATGCCAACTTATGCTTATCTCAGCATTAGAAACATGGGATGAAGTAAGAAATTTACAGAATGAGGTGGAAGTAAATGAAAAAGAAGGTTGGATGAAAACAGGATGTCAAAGGAGAGCAGAAGAATGTGTCTGGATTTATCCAGATGGTAGACCGGTCATGCCAGACTATTTGCTCTCACAATTGGCCCGAATGTACCATGGAGATACAGACATAGGTAGAGATTCCATGATCAGATTTTCAGACAAGATTGGTACAATCCGAGGTTTAGGAATGTCGCAGACAGCCTTTGCCATAGATGCTTAATTTGTCAACAGAATAACCCAGGTAGGAAGACAGTGGTCAGTTGGGAAAGAAATGGAAAGGCAGAAGGACCATGTGTGAGGTTACAGGTTGATTTCTTTCAGTTACCACCATGTAAGGGATTGAAGTACATCCTTGTCATAGTGTGTTTGTTCTCACGATGAGTGGAGACATATCCTACCAGAAGGAATGACAGCATAACAGTTGCCAAATTATTGTTGAGGGAACTGATACCTCGTTTTGGTTTTCCAGTAGCTGTGGAATCAGATAGAGGATCTCACTTTAATAATGAAATAATTTGGTTGATCTGTGAAGCATTTAAAATGGAACATAAATTGCACTGTGCTTACCGTCCAGAGGCTTCCTGGGTGGTAGAACAATTGAATGGCACAATTAAATCAAGATTGGCAAAGGTGTGCACATCCACATCACTGTGTTGGCCAGACGCATTACCTCCTGTTCTGATAGGACTCAGAAACAATCCTGACAGAAACACAGGGTGAATCCCCATGAAATACTCATGGGAAGAACAATGAGATTAGCCTTTATACCAGAACACAAATTGTCAAGTAGAACTGATGATCTGGTATTAGACTATTGTTAAAGATTGGATGACCTAGTGCATTCTGTCTCTCACCAAGTTGGAGAAGAAGCAATTGCCAGGCAGCCGAATCAATGCCCATGATCTAAACCCTGGAGACTGAGTGGTGGTGAAGAATCATACCCGAGAGATGTGTCTAGCACCCAGGTTGAGTACTCCGAAACAGGTCATACTGGTTACGACAACAGCAGTGAAATGTGCCGGTTTGCCTAACTGGAAACATGCTAGTCATACCAAGAGAGTACCAGCTCCTGATGAGGAAATCCTCAACTGATACTAGCAGTTGAGGGTGCAGAAGGTTGTGCAGCTGAAGAGTAGAATAATAGACTCTGAAGTAGCTGATCAAGAACAATCAAGCACTAGTCATGAGGATTGGATACCAGTGGTTGACATACCTGAAGTAGAACAACATTAGAAAAGCAAGAAACTAGAGAGGACCAGACTGGTATAGAAGAACAAGCTCAGGACATTGAATTTGAGATTGTTGGAGACCCTGAGCAGGAACAGGTACAGAAAGAAAAATACACTCAGACAGAGATGAACCAAAATATTCACAGATCTGAGGAGGGACAGATAGGCTTAGAAGAACATGTTCAGGCTGCAAATCAGTCAAGTGCAATAAGACCTGAACAGGACCAGATAGGAGAAGTAGAACATGTTCAGGCAAATGGTGCTACAATAAAAAGCCCGGAACTAGGTCAGTTAGAGAGGGATGCAGAAGATTAAGAAAATCAAAATGTGCCACAATATAATGTAAATAAAAGAACCCTCAAGAGTGACAAGGAAAGTGAAAGTGCAGTGCAAACCAAAAGAGTTAGAAAAGGTGATAATTGGCCTAGATATGTCAAAAGATTAAGATATCATTTAAAAACAATAAATGAAGAACCTGGCCAAGTGAACAAAGTCACTACAGTCAGAACAGACAAGCGAAAACTCTAGGTGAAGGAGTCAAAGATTAAAAATACTGAATAATAAATTCCAAGGGCCTGAATGGACCTATGTGATTCATGAGAAACTTGAGAACTTAGGTTTAAATGACGAAAGTGACGAGGAAATAATTGCTGATCAGATTGATGAGGGAAAAGTGGGACCCCCTTGAAATATGAAAAGAGATTTAAAAATTACAGAGATAAAGTAAAAGGAAGCAGATAAATCTTCCTAAAATGGCTAAGGAGAGAGTTGCTGAAAGACCAAAACGAAATTGCTTAAAGAGATGCTGTAGAATATGTGTATGTAGCATTTTAGTAGTGCTTGTAGTATAGTTAATCTTAACTATAGCAATACCATATTTGATGAGCGTAGAAAAGAGAAATAGTACAGACACAAAAGGAAAATTAGCTAACTTAAAGGGAGATAGAGTAGAATTAGAAACATCAGATGAGTCAGAAATACTTCACATGGTTACAGATTACACAGATTTAAATGTTTTCACCAATTTATTGTTTCAATACGTAGACACTATGGAAATGAGTGATTGTTATGTATGTATGAGATTACCAGCTTCAGTACCAGAAGGTGTCACATATCACCATTTACCGCTAACATATAGCATTTCATATAGTGTATTAACAAGTCTGTTTTATAAAACAGGCAAATTGCAGTATTATTATTCAAACTTAGATGTAATACTTTCAGAGGTTTCAGTTCAAAAGAATATGAATCCAGTACTTAGTAGCCTAGCAGCACAGTTTATGGGAGATTTTTCTTAACACAAAATGCAATAGGTATAGCAGAAGCTCACAAGCATATTTTAACATGTATACTAAAAGACGAAGAAAATATATTTTTGAATTTAATAGAAGAAAGGAGACAGGATTTCCAGAAAAAGGCCAACAAACAGAAAAGTCATATTCCACCATGGGCTGAGAAGGAAATAATCTATACATCTGGCAAAGCTCAGGCTGCGATGTCCCTAGATTTTGAAAAGAAAGGAAAAATCTGTCTCTATAGGTTAAAAATTAATTATAACAACGTATTTATTGGTTCCAGTGAATGTGAACACAACTTCTTGGTTATTGGAAGATGGGGACTAAAAGGGGGAACTGATTCAGTATTTCCTGGAATTTATTATATATGTGGAACTAAGGCTTACTTTAGGTTACCTGCAAGATGGTATGGGAGTTGCTATTTTGGAATAATATTCCATAAAGTTTATCATGTAAAGAGAATCACTGGAAACAATGAAAATAATAATGAACTAATCCGTAATAAGAGAGCTAGTTTTGCAGAAATAGTAGGAGACATATTTAGTGCATTGATACCTTCAGTGGGAGTAATTCTGAATTCACGAAGAATTTGTCAATTGTCCACAGTAGTTGATAGGTTATCAACTGATACTGCTGGAGGTTGTCTGATGATTAATACCGAAATGGCTGATAACAGATTGATGGTTTTGAAGAATCGACTTTCCCTTGATAAATTATTGGCAAAAGAGGATGGAGTCTGTAAAATGTTGAAAGCGCAACATTGTTGCACTTACATTCCTGACAAAAGTGTAGAAATTGGGAAATACATTAAAAATATTACAAAATTGGTAGAGGACTTGAAACCACTTGAAGTTGACAGTGTATGGAAGAAATTAACAAATGGTCTAACATCAATACGGTCTTGGTTTGCTAACCTAGGTAAAGGAGTTGTAGCTAGAATAGTACTACCTATACTTGGAATAACAATAATAGCTCTAGTAACAATGATGTGGTGCAAATGTTGCAGAAGGAGAAGAAATTACGAAGTAAATAAACAGAGAAAGGAAAGTAAATGTGAAGAAATAAAACTTGAAGAAATAAAGGGAGAATTGTACAAAACTATGAAAAACATGAAAGAAAAAGATGAAGTGGAAATTGAAAAGACAGGGAAAGGCTTTGAGAAGTGATAAAATTGGCATCTGGTTTGGTACAAGTAGTTTATGATGGCATAAATGCCATCAGAGAGGGGATTGATGGAGCAAGGACTTGTATAAAAGAGACTTGCTTGGACGTAATCCGCTCATATAATCCCGTAATAAAGTATTATTAATGTTCGTAATACTAATCATGCACAACATTCCTTCTATTTCTAGAATAGAGGAAGCTTACATATGTGTTTCACTAACAAGTAACCAGAGTGTGATTAAAGATGGCTGCTAACGCGGGAAAATGTACTGCGCATGCGTCAGCTGCATGACGTCCTAACGTTTGGAGGGTAAATTCTGCTTCAGTGCAATACTATCTAATACGGCCGCCAGGAAACTCACAAGCTAAGCACCTGCTTTGCTGAAACTAAACCTAATTATATACTAAGTGCTAATGCATAAATAGTTTTTATAAGTAAATGGGACTAGAGTAGAGCTAGGTGGTAAACAGTGAAATCATTTTATTTTGAATTTAATACTTTGTCTTTTGACCTCTCTAGGCCAGGATAGCTTGACTCCAGTGGCTTAGTGAATAAAGGACCCATGTCTGGGCATACCCTTCCCACATAGGGTGAACAGCCACTGAAGTCAAGCTTTCCTGGCTGAAAACGGCTGATAGCCAGAAACCGGTCCTGGGAAGCTTGTTTCCGGTCCAGGAAAGACATGGCTTGGCAGTTCGGGCTGCATTGTTCCCTTGAGGCGCAGAGTCAGACGGATTTGCATATGGCCATGTCTGAACTGGGGTGGCAGAGTAGGCTAAAGAATGGTGATGGATTAAACCCAGATCAGTTGACTGGGGGTGAGTGCTTGTATTGTCAACGCTCCGTCCATCATCTCCTTTGGTTTTGCTTTGTTAGCCATAAGTTGGCAGGGTATGCTCAGATGTGAGTCCCTTGCTCACTTTTCCACTGGATTCAAGCAAGCCCCGCTGAAGACGGCTGCAATGCCAGAAACCGGTCCTGGGAAGCTTGTTTCCGGTCCAGGGAAGGCATGACTTGGCAGTTCAGGCTGGACTGTTCCCATGAGCCACAGAGTCAGACTGATTTGCATATGGCCATGTCTGAACTGGGGTGGCAGAGTGGGCTAAAGAATGGTGATGGATTAAACCCAGATCAGTTGACTGGGGGTGAGCTCCCCAGCAGAAGTGCAGTGCTGACGGGGCCCCCTGGAGGTTGAGGGCCCCCCGCATCGCGAGGGCTGCAGGGGCCTGTGTTAAGCCCCTGTGTCTGATAATGGTGTCCAGCTTACTTCTGGTGTGGTAGAAGACTTTTTGAGAGTGCTCCCTGTTCCACAGGTTGTGAGGAGAAAGATAATTAGAGTGAAGAGGGTGGCCCTTCACCTACATGATGGTTTTTCTTAATAATGTTTCCTTTGCTTAGAGTATTGTGTTCAATATTATTTTTTCATGTTTCTTTCCTCTAGGTTTTTGTTTTTGTTGCTTTGTGTTGTTGGGTTCTGTTTTTGTATTTGATTTCTTTGTGGTTTTGCAAGGGGGAGGTGATGTGGTGTTCTTCAGTTTTACATACTTTTTGCCATGTTCTAGCTGTGTTGCTAAGGTTGCATGTTCCATTCCAGAATGTGTTTGTAATAGGAATGTTGATGCTTGAATGTTGTCAGTTACTGCTTGGACCTGGAGCATGAGGTCTCTATGGATGTACCCTACATTAAACCTTCTTCCTACCGTCTAAAATGTGTGCCGCAGTTCTTGTTAAAGGGTGATACCTCATTTTGGCGATGAGTGGAAGCTACAAGCATTATCCTTAAAGAGACCTCAACTCGGCTAAGTGAAGTGTTCGTGTCATCCCTCCAAACTCCGCTCACCTCCACTGTGTTCAGCTCTACGGAATGGTATCAACTCTTTACCTGATTCTTCATCTGTGCCACAGTTCTTGTTAAAGTGTGCTACTTACCTCACCCTATCACTTTTCAATAAAGGCTTCTTGCTTAGCCTTATGTGTTCAAAAATATCACTCAGCTCACCTCTCCATACGGATTGCTTCAGTTCGCCTTAGCTTTTCTTCCCAGGTCTCATTTAGCTCTGCAATGATCTTCTCTGTTTCCTGTGAAGAAGAAGAATTTGAGAATGGAGTGGTGAGCCTTTCCTCCAGAACTAGACACAATGATTACCTCATACTCAACTATGTGCGATTTTTTCAGATCCCATGGGAAACAAAAGAAAGAGTCGAAATTATGTAGCAATGGTGGAATAAACTTTAATTTTAATTCCTTACAGTGTGCATCACACAATCTCTAGACTTCCCTTCTCCAGCACCGATGGCAGGCTTCTTCCTCATACTACATAGCTGTGACGCTCTATCCTCAGGGGCTTACACTAACTGATTCTGTTCTAACTCCCAAGTAATCTATATGCTGCGACCAGCCCCCAAAGTCATCTGGTGAAATGTGTTGTCACGTTAGAACAACCCCGAAAGAAAAACACGTTGCCTAACTGAAAGTTAGGCTCACATACCCATGCAAGTCTAATCAGATTTCGGTCTAGGAGCAGAGAGGGATCGGCTTTTCTGGAACAATACTTTGAATAACCAAGCCCTGTTGATGGAATGGTCCTAAACAACTGTGCTAATCCCTGTAATCCTGCTGTACTAGAAGTGAAACTTTCCTTAATTCTCTTCCAGCCCACTTAGTCAATGATCCGCTGATTCAGCAACAACTGGAAGATTACAAACTTTGCACATTTTCATACTGATTACTTGGCTACCCTCACCTATCTATAAGGATTGCCACCATTCTCTTCAGGTTCTCATCCTAGGTCTCCTCCCAGTCAACCTCACCAACATTGCTTCTTGAACCATTGCAGCTGTCCTTGCTAGTATGAATTATGGGATAGGGCAAATCAAAAAAATCATCTTCAGTTCTAAAATCTTTATTTGCTACTCTACAGAGCATTGAAGCACAAAAAGATAAAATGCAAACTTTATACATCAATAGTGGCAGCTTTAGGAAACATCTAATTTACATAACACCTACACAGTTACACACACATTTAGATAAAGATGAAAGCCCTTAATACCTAAAAAGAGATTCCATAAAAATCATAATTAAAAAACATTTCATACATAAATCATCGTGATAGACTAGAGCCTATTTGGATGTAAAAAAATATGCCAAATTAAAGAGGGCATTGCACAGCAGACCTGAGGGCAGTGTAATTGTTGCAGAAATACTAAAGGGGACTGCACTGTCAAAATTGTTTTTTTTAACAGGGGCAATACAAATTCCTTCTCGGTATTTCATAAAATGCTGAAGAAAAAAAAGAATGTAATGTGCACAATCAATTGTGGTGACACTCCATCGCATGGACATAGACTTAAATCCGTTAGTTCATAGCAGTTATCGGGATATCCCAACAAAATGGGGAAAATATTAACATGAAATCTGGTGAGAACAAAAGGTTGCTGCGCATTCTGAATTAGGGACAAATATGGTTGCAGGCCCTCATGAATAGACACTGATTTATGCGCAAATAGTGGTTTACCTCTGCCCACTTCCCATCTTTTACACCAAGCCTTTATCCAGGCAGAAATGCTGACCAATCTCATCATAGTACGACTTTACAAATGCTAGCCAAGGAATCTTTAAAGCACTGGAGTTCAACTGCTTATAAATTGCTTATACATTTTCATTGGAGGGGTATTAGCAGCATATGACTCTATGCACAAACTACGTATGGAAGCATAAGGGCACATAATCTTCCATGTTTGAGTGTTCCCTTGGCAGACCTCAAAAAGCAGCAGTAGAATCATGGAAACTAAATGGAAGAAAACAGGGGTCAGTGCAGTAAAATTACCTAAAAATAAAATTGATGATTACACAAAGAGGATCTTTGCCGAAAATAAGAATATTGGAATAGATCAATATCAGGATTCCCAATAATTTTTACCCCATACTATCTTGCTCCTTGAGCTGTAATGGCAACTGTTTTTTTAATAAATACAATAATTTACATCTAACTCCCCATCACACAAGACTGGGAGTAGGAGTGAATGTTGAATGTGATTTTATACAGCTCACCTGAAAAACTATGCAAAGTCTCTCTAAATCAGGTGTATGGTTAGTCATACTGTTTCCTTCGAGGAGGTTGAAATCAGAGGCACATCATGGTCCCTAAAGAAGTGTCACTGCACATGCGTGCCAATGTCAACTAAATGTTTCTTGACGCCCCTAATGGGGCGAGGAGGTGGCCTAACGGCTAAGGCGCTCGACCCCGACCTGGGGATCTGGGTTCGAGTCTCGGTAACGACGCCAAAAACCTCCTGTGATTCTGGGCAAATCACTGGGGGCCAGATGTAGGTAGCCAAATACCGGTCGGCAACGCCCGAATTCGGCCGTTACCGACCGGTATTTGGCTTTCTGAGATGTAGGTGGGTCTAAATTTACAGAATCGGTATATTTACCGATTCGGTAAATTTACCACTTCGGTATTTTACCGAATCGGTAAATATACCGATTCTGTAAATCCATATGTAGGTGGGACTCTTCAGAGTCCCAAAGGCCCTACAAATTCGGTATTTTAACACCCAATCCAATTGGGTGTTAAAATACCGAATTCAGGTGTGCATGCACATGTGTGCATGCACACCTAGCCATGTGACAGACAGACATGCCCTTAGGGCATGTCTGTGTGCCACATGGCGTACATTCCTATTTTTGGGGTGCCAGAGGGTGTCAAAGTGACACCCCCTGCACCCTTGCTAAAATCGGTATTTACCGATTCTGTAATTACAGAATCGGTATTGCCCATTGATTCCTATGGGCTTCACAGCCCATAGGAATCAATAGGAAATACCGATTCGGTATTTCCAGATTCGGTAAATACCGAATCTTAACGATTCGGTATTTCCACATCTGGAAATACCTACATCTCCCCCCTTCATATTTACCACTTCTTAAATACCGAATCGGTAAAACTCGGTATTTAAGAAGTGGTAAATAAGAATTACCTACATCTGGCCCTTAATCTCCCCGTACCTAAAAATGAAAGTGTGTGTCCTCATGAAAAAAAACAAAAAAAAAACGTAACTTGTTCTATGTAAAGCGCTCTGATACCTGATTCAGTTCGGGTCTAGTTTGCGCTATATAAAACTCTACCAAAAAAAAAAAAAATGAACAAAGTTTTTCAGAAGCCCTTATTATCATTAAGAATACTGGGCTATGGCAGACTTTCCCCTGCATACCAGGATACTGGAACTAATTGCATCAAACTCTTAACTCTTGCCTGAGGTATTGACTAGATAATTACCAGACTGTTTTGCAAGCTCAGTTTGGGTTGCAGGCTACTTTGGTTGAATTGTTAGATGGTGTTATTGCTGTAGCATAGAAGGCGTAATTGTATTATTCATACCATTGGATTTGCCTCTTTTTTCACTGTTGGCTTTGACATCCGATGTGATGATAATAGATAGTTGGTTTAATGAATAACTGGGCTCTTGAATGGGGTTTCCACATTTTAACAAATAATGCAATGTGCTAGACTGGGGAATCTCCTCATGTCTGTCATGGACAGAGGGGTCCTATAAAGCTTCCCACTTTCTCTCCAATTGTTTACCATAGTGTTAGAGTCTGGCTTATTATATAGTGCTCACTTATGTAAGTGTAGCACCCTGCTCTAATCCAGACAACCCTTATTGTGATTTTAGAGGTCTTAAACAAACTTAGAAAGCTCTCTAATTGGAGCTGTTGAGAGCAGCCTCCAGGCTTGGTCCAGAAGGAGTGTAAAGCAGCTTGTTTTACCAGATCTTAATCTTATTAGTGTATGTTAAGTGAAAAAGAACCACACAGTGAATTTATAAAAAATATGTCTTTATTATAAGACACTCACTAACACAACACAATATCTCCTACCCAGAGATATAACACAATGCACACAATACTTTGCAATAAAAACAGGTAAACAGCACGAATACACAGTGGTCACCAGAGGGTGACCAAACCATATACTAAAATAGAGGGATGCGAATCGCGACTCAAGTCAAGACTGTACCCAGAAGACATAGAAGTGCTGGAGACCCAAGCAACCACTCGAGATAAGTACCCAGGAACCCCACGGAGGCCGTGTGCAGAGTAGGAACACAGCTGTGTGCTCAATTCAAGTCAATGGGTAAGTCGCTGTTGCAATTTTAAAGAAGGACCCTTCCCAGTGGACCCTGGAGGAACCCCGTGAAAGACAAAAGGTTGAAGAGCCATCCTACCCGTGGATACCCTAGGAACCAGGAGACCTTACCTACACCAGAGAAGCCGGGTGCATAGGTGTGAAGTGGCGCCTGAAACTGCAGTTGAACTCAATGAAGGACGACAGGAAGATGCCGCTGTGTGAAGGTGAGAGTGTCTGGTGGAATCCAGAGATGGATTCAAGTTAAGAAGTACCTGCAAGCAGAGGGGATAGAGTCTATGCCACTCAGGAGAGTCCAAGAGGCATGGAAGACGAATGCCCACCGATATCGGGAGATGCAGAAAAGTTGACAATGACTTTGGAGCTGCAGATGCGTGAACCAGGTGACGCTGTGGAAGCTGTTCACTAGCTGTCCTATGTGGGATGTCGAGTGTTATGGGGTTTGTGTCCGCCAGGAGCACCAACAAGCCTTGGCAACTGCGAACAACGTGGCAAGCCAAAAAGATGCAGTGTCGGGACCAGCAAGATAGAGGTACGTCAGAGTTGGCCATGGGCAAGCAGGGGATCCCACTACAGTGGAAGAATACCCTCAATAGGCCCCCCGGGCCAGAGGCACAGGAGTCGCAAGGCGACCATGAGCAGCTCACCAAATGATGAATGCCCACCATGCAAAGGGTGCGGTGAGGACGATGATCTTGGCTGTAGGAGATGCTTGAGGTGAGAGTTTATTGGAGCCTGAAGATCTCTGAGGAAGAGAGCCAACAAGCCTTGGCTGCGGCGAGTAAACGCGGTGCACAGGGGTTCTGTTCCAGCAGTACAGACGAGGGATTCAGGCCTCAAACTTGGTGAGAAGACAGTGCAGGCCTTGAGGGAGTTGCAGAACCACCACCTGTGTTGCTGAGTCTTTTAGAGTCCATGGGAGCCCAGGATCAGCAGACCGGTCAGCTTTGTTGCGGTGCCTCTAGATGCAGGGAAGGGACTCCTTCACTTCAAGGGAGATTCCTTCAGGTGTCTTGTATGCCCACAGGGCTTGGAAGGATCCTGTATGGGTCACAGATGTTGCAGCACACAAGCAAGATGATGAGACCAGGAGCAGCAAGAGTCCTCCCAGTCGCAGTCCCGTGTCCAGAGCAAAGTCCAGCAAATTCCCAGATGGTTAAAGATTAAGTGGTGTCTTGATCTGAATCTTGTCTCATGACAAATCTAGGGACCCACCCATTGGTAAGCCCTTAAGTACACCAAGAAAAGGGTTCGGATGATTCAGGGGTCCCTCCCAGAGGAGGAGCAGGACAGTGGGGAGGATCCTTCCATTTCCTTTGTCTAGTTTTGCGCCAGAGTGGGAGCCAACGTCTCCTAGAACTGGTTTGAACTTTGCAAGAAGGGCACCAAGTGCACCCTTCCAGTAGTCTTAGTGGTGATGACAAGCACCCCCACCCTGCCACAATACACTAAACCATGTCTGGAAGGTGATCACACCTCTCTGTGACAGGATATCTATTGTTCTGCCTTCCTCTGCTCGATCTTGGCTCAGCAGCAGGAGGGCAGAAACATGAATCTGGTTGGCTGCAGCCCTAGCTTGCTGTCCGGTTCTGGAAGACTGGTATCGGGAGCACTGGTGGCCTCATGGAGGAACTTTACAGTTCAAGGAAGGGGGTATGATTCCAACATGTTTAATACCAAACATGACAGGGTTCGATACAGCCAGTTTAGAGATGGTAACAACGCAAGGCCACTCTATATATCGTAATGGCTGATGCACATACAACTCGGTAGAATGGATTCAGAGGGTTGTAGGGGTGTTCTGCTTATGCAGGGGCACCCTCACACTTAAAACCGGGCACCCTACCTTCAGAACTGACAGGACTGTCTTAGGGATGACTTATAGGTTTTAAGTGCAGTGTCCCCAGATATAAGAAAACGTGTAGCTGCCGTAAGGTGTACTAGCACCAGCTTACACAGACTGAAATGGCAGGCCTGTAGTCACAGTTTGAGTGGTCTTTCATGGGTGGCATAATACATGCTTCAGCCCATGGGAGACCCCTGGTGTACCTATGCCCTGGGTACCATGGTACTATACACTCAGGACTTTTAAGGGTACACCATTAGCCAATCTGGGGTGTACCTAAGTACTTACCATAGCCAATTTAGGGGAGAAAGCACAGAGACTGGAGTCCTGGTTAGCAGGACCCCAGTCAGACTAGTCAGAAACAGCATCAAACAAGGCAAAACTTGAGGGCTACCATGAAAGCAGATACTTCTTTCCTACTCATAGTTATTATGCATTTGTACACTTCCATTCTCATTGATTAGATGTAAAGGATTTCAATTCAGTACCCATGCTTATACTTACAAATATATTTGTTAATCTATTAACCTCAGTATCACTTCACCACTCTCTCAATGTGGTTGGGGAGTGGAGGGAGTAAGCAAGAGTACCAGGCACAAAACGCTTAAAAAAATCTAAGTCTATCTCTCAGAGTACTTACCAATGATCTCTCGGTTGCTCACATAGCTCTTTTCAAGTTGCGTTGTTTAACATTTATATTCTACAACGTCCTTCCCCACTGCATCTTTGGGAGAAACTCCAGTTGTACATTCTATCTCACACTATGGCTAACCAATTTAGCATAAAATATCCTCTGTTTCACTTGGGAGGTTATGGGAGGGATTAACAATATTGTTAACAAAAGGTCTTGCTGTGACTAAACTAAAGTTGACAGCTAAACACGGCCGCCGGTAGATTATTAAATGTCTTGAATCAGGAGGCAGATACATCTTCTGCTCAGTTTATGGCTCTAATACAGATGTGTCAGCAGTTTGGAAGGACCTGATAGTGGAGCTTGCTTTGTGGTCATCACCCCTGATAGTTTGTGGGGACTTTAATATACATTTGAAAGTTGGTTTGAGTGGTGGTAAAAGAAATAATTATGGGGGAGAAAGCAGCTGGTTTATAGAGCACTAACTCAATTTAGAAGAAGTCCTGGGTTGGCAGACTTTTGGAAAAAAACGTCTGAGCCTACCCTGCCACATTATGGCGGCCAAAGCGGTACAAAAGAGGGTGGTGATGGACGGAGCATCTGAACCAATCAAACACTCACACCCAGTCAAAAGATCTGGGTTTAATCCATCACCACTTTGCCACCCCAGTTCAGACATGGCCATATGCAAATCAGTCTGACCCTGTGCCTCATGGGAACAGTCCAGCCCGAACTGCCAAGCCATGCCTTCCCTGGACCGGAAACAAGCTTTCGAGGACCGGTTTATGGCAGTGTACCGCTTTGGCCGCCATAGTGTGGCAGGGTATGCTCAGACGTTAGTCCATTGCTCACTTTGCCACTGGATTCAACAAGCCGGGCTGTAGACGGCTGTAATGCCAGAAACCGGTCCTCGGAAGCTTGTCTGATAGACTGAATAGGCTTCAAGACAAGGTCTCCAGCTATGATGAACGCATCGGACAGCTGGAGCAACGTACATCTATGCTAGAGGATGATGAAGTGGCGACACGTGAAAAGTTGCTCAGCATGGAAAAAGTTCTGGAAGTGATCAGGAACAAGAATGAGGACTTGGAAGCTAGATCTAGACAGAAAAACATGCACATCGTGGGAATTCCGGAATCCAAAGCCATGACCTAAGTAGAGGACAAAGTGAAAGAAATGCTGCGGGCTCTATATGGCGACTCTTTGTCGGCGGTCTGCATTGTAGAGAGGACGCACAGGGCACTTGGTCCGAGAAATCCACCGTGTACCCCAGTTAGACCGATAATTGCCTGCATGCTAAATTACAGAGATAGAGGCACTGTGCTCTGCAGAGCCAGAAATCATCAAGAGGTAGTACTATGGAAATGCAATCTCATTTTACCCAGACTTCACCCTTGCTGTGCAGACAGCTGGAAGAGAGTTTGTTTGGGTGAAACTGCTGCTCCAGAAACAGGATATCAGGTACTCTTAGCTCTACCCAGCAAAACTTTGCATTTTCCATGCGGGAAAAACATAGTACTTCACCGATCCAAAGACCAACACCAAATTAGTATGGGACCTTTGAACGGCCAAATTGTCCCCGCGATCAGTGACGGGCACTGGAGAAGAGAGCTGCATCAGCGACAATGACTAAAAGACTGTGACACGCTGACCGAAGGTGACCTGGAATCCGGGTCAGGCCTGCTGAGCATCTCTTACACATCCATAGGGACATAACTACCCACAGTTCTCTTCTTTCATTTTTTTATATGACGTGCACTGTGCAATGATGCCTGTCTTACTGGCAGCTGAGAGTCTCTCACCGCTGAGTTTACTGTGTCCAGCCACCCAGCTTTCACCAGCTGGGAAGCGTTGGGCCTCAGTGGTTCCTACTCAGGGATGATTCCTTGGTTGCATATTGGGGTTGGAGGGTTACAACTCAGCCAGGTTGAGTGGCTGTAGTGCATGGGGGGTGGGGTCCTCTGGGACTAGTTAGTTGGTTAATATGTTGCTGTGCTTCCACCTCTTACTCTCCCTTTCCTACCCTTTCCTGGATAACCTCTCACCACAAGACGTTTGGCATTGAGCCTCCAAGAGTGCAAGAGAGACCTGTGAGAAGTTGGCCTGGTATATGATGTCCACTAATTAAAGTGGGCACCTTGCACCAGTCCAAACAACCCATGGTGATTTAAGAGGTCGAAGATAACCTTAGAAAGCTGTCCAAGTGGTAGCTGTGTAGGGCAGGCTTCAGGCTTAGTCTTGAAGGAATGTTAAGCAGCTTGTTTTACCAGAATGCAACCTTATTGTATTGGGTAAATGAAGAGAGAACCACACAGTAGTAATAAAAATATATATTTAATATTATAACACCTTAAATACCTCACAGTATCTGCTACATGCAGATAAACACAAAGCACACAATACTGTAGAATAGAAACAACTGTAAGTAGCGCTAATACACAGTGGGCTCCAGTGGGAGACCAAACCATATACTCAAATAGTGGTATAAGAACCACGACTCGAGTCAAGGCAGTGGCCCCAAGGAACCACCCAAGGTGAGTAAATAGGGACCCCCACGGAATATGGGTGCAGTGTGAGACCACGACCGTGTGCTATGTACAATTCAATGGGAGAGTCGCAGTTGCAATTTTAAAGTTTAAGGACCCTTCCCAGTGCATTACGAGAAAACCCTTTTGATCATAGAAGGTTGGAGAGCCACCCCACTCGTGAATACCAAAGTACCAGAGTTACTTAACCCAGGGAAGCAGGGTGCATATGTCTGAAGTGGCGTCGGAAACCGTTGTCATTCTCAATGGGAGTCTTCAAAGAAATGCCACTGCTGGAAAGAGGAGGAGTGTCCGGTGGAATCCACAGGTGGATTCTTGTTGGAAGGAACCTGAAAGCAGAGGGGACAGAGACTAAGGGGCACATTAGGATGGCGGGCGGACATCCTGTCGTAACCAGGGACCACCCGCCATAAGGGCGGGGGTCCCGTATGTGTCATTAGGATGCGCCCGCCACAGTGGAAGGCGCATCCTGCATAAGTAACATTGTGGTGGGCGGTGCACTCAGCACCGACCGCCACAATGTTAGGGAGGCATGTTGTGCACTTCCATGCACAACATGGCAGGCACCGCGCTGTGCCTGCCATGTTGTGCATGGAACTGCAGGGGGGTACCACCATGTGCACCCCCACCCCCTGGAGTCCCTGGGGCCCGCAACGGGCCCCCCAAGCCGACTCCGCAGATCGAGATCAGAAGGAATCAAAATCCCTAATCTGTAAGAGGTATGGCAATTATGGCCTTCTCAAGGTAAAATGTCGTAGACACTAAATGGACAAGGGACTATATCAATAATACCCTGCAAATTCTGTTGTGTGTCATAATAAAAAATGGATGTCAATAGAGCAACAGAAAATGTGTAATAACCTTCAAAATAATGTATAATGGGTATTTAGACTCATATGGACTTATGGGGTGGACAAGAGTGATCTAGGGTTATTGTCAGCAGCACAAAACTGGTTTAATAATAGAAACCTTTCTCTACTGTTTAGAAAACTGTCCTGATGAAGGTGAAAATCATCTGAATCACCAAAACGCTGCGTCGACTTCTGTTTTCTTAAAATTGTTTTTTAAAATTGTTGTTTCAATGACTGAATGTAAAAAAATGTTTTTTTGCACAAATTGTATGAACTGTTTTTAATCTGCATGAATTGTTTTTAATCTGTGAAAAGCTTTCTTCTTAAAATATGTGAATGCAATAAATAGACAAGAATATACTTTTTAAACCATTTGGTATTGTTTTGAATTATGTAGCAACCGCTGACATCACTCTACTTCCCCCACCTATCATTGCAATTGTAATTGTGTAGACACAAATCTGCACTTAAGGACTTTAGCCTTCTGTATCTGGGACCTCGTGACTTGCAACTTGGCCCAGCAAGGACCAGTGGAGTCACCACAGAAAGGTGAGTCTGGGCTGGCCTGCAGCAATCAGGGGATTCCAAGAAAATCAGCATTGTCCCTCAAATGGACCCACAGGCCGGAGGTACAGGAGTCGCGGATCACTGACAGAATATCGATGTCCAGAATATCGACCTACAGAAATAGCGACTCAACAAAATCGATGTCCAGAATATCGAAGTCCTGTCTACATAATAGTAAGTACAAAAATATCGATAAAAAAATATCGTTGTTAAAAATATCTTTTTTTATGTATAAAAAATAATGAAACATAAAGTAAATAACACATACAACTAAAATAAACAGTTAAAAATATTAAAACATGTTTACAATTATAAATAATGCATATAATGTAAAAATCTATTAAACATATATCTATAACATATAATATATATATACTTAATATGTTTAAATAATTATTTTAGTAACTTATATATTGTTTTAAAACATATTTAAAATTATAAATACATATATAGATAGATAGATATACACACACATACACCAATGATATAAATTAAAATTTAAAAATATATAAAACTAATTAAACTATTACAATATTGTTAACCTTTTTAAATTACATTTTACACTTCATTAGCTGAAACAGCAGCGAAAATATTGGATAGCGGAGGGGATAAAATTACTATTCCTACTCCAGAGTGCAACAGTAGGGAAAGTATTAGGTAGCGTAGGGTAAAGATTACTATTCCCACTCTAGTGAGTGCAACAGTAGGGAAAGTGTTGGATAGCGAAGGGGTAAAAAATACTATTCCCACTCCAGAGAGTGCAACCGTTAGGAAAGTGTTGGATAGCGAAGGGGTAATAATTACTATTCCCACTCCAGTGAGTGCAATAGTAGGGAAAGTGTTGGATAGAGTAGGGGTTAAAATTACTATTCCCACTCCAGAGAGTGCAACAGTAGGGAAAGTGTTGGATAGCGTAGGGGTAAAAATAACTATTCCCACTTCAGTGAGTGCAACGGTAGGGAAAGTTTTGGATAGTGGAGGGGTACAAATTACTATTCCCACTCCAGTGAGTGCAACAGTAGGGAAAGTATAGGATAGCAGAAATATTCAAACTACTATGCCCACTCGAGAGAGTGCAACAGTAGGGAAAGTGTTGGATAGCATAGGGGTAAAAATTACTATTCCCACTCCCGTGAGTGCAACAGTAGGGAAAGTTTTGGATAGGGGAGGGGTGAAAATTACTATTCCCTCTCCAGTGAGTGCAACAGTAGGGAAAGTGTTGGATAGCGTAGGGGTAAAAATTACTATTCCCACTCCATTGAGTGCAACAGTAGGGAAAGTGTTGGATAGCTTAGCGGTAAAAAATACTATTCCCACTCCAGTGAGTGCAACAGTAGGGAAAGTGTTGAACAGTGGAGGGGTAAAAATCACTCTTCCAACTCCAGTGAGTACAACAGTATGGAAAGTGTTAGATAGGTTAGAGTTAAAATTACTATTCCCACTCCAGTGAGTGCAACAGTAGGGAAGGTGTTGGATATCGGAGGGGTAAAAATTACTATTCCCACTCCTGTTAGTGCAACAGTAGGGAAAGTGTTGGATACCAGAGGGTTACAATTTACACACTTATCAAATAATTATTAAAAATAGGTAACCAATCAATAATTATTTATGAATACTAATAAATACATATTAATAATTACTTTTGTTCTAATTAAATTACTTCCCAGCATATTCCCCTATAAATCCACAACCCACTCATAAAAAAACATAATTAATATAATTAGCAATATATTATTGTATACTAATTAATAGCCACAATTTAATTAATTAATAATAAACTAATTATCAATAATAATAAATACATATTAATAACTACTTTATTAAAATTAAATTACTTCCCACCCTACTCCCCTATAAACCCACATTTATTAATTAATTAATATTAACCAAGTAATTAATATTAAATAGTACTAATACACATTAATAATTACTTTATTATAATTAAAATTACTCCCCACCCTATTTCCCTATAAATCCACAACCTGCTACAGAACTAAATTACACACAAATTATTTTACATAAAAATATTTCCTGATAAAAATATAACACATACATTTAACAAAACGACACTTATTCCCAAAAATTACCTCACATACTTTTAAAACACATACTAAAATACAGAACACTAATATAAACATCGATATTATTAACAACGATATTTTTATAAACTATATTACTGTCTTTGATATTCAATAAAACTATATTTCTTACCTTACTGTCGATATTCTGCACCACAATATTCTTGATGTCGATATCCTTGACCTACGATATTTAAAACTCGATATTATGGTAGATCGAAATAAAAAACTCTATATTCTGTCTGTGCACTGGAGTCACAAGGGGACCTCCAGCAGTTTCACAAAACAACAGCTTGCAGGGCACAGAGTGCTAGGAGGCCAAAGTCCTTGGTACAAACCATGCGCAGAGGTTGAGGCTATCAACAGCCTAATGCAAGAAGTTATGGAAGACCAACAAGCATATGCACTTGCAAATGTACGCAGTGCACAGAGTTTCAGGGTATGAGGTCACCACAAGGGATACTGGCCTCAAACTTAGTGAGCGGGCAGCTCAACCTCAAGAAACCTAGGAACCCACCTCCTGTCTTGCAGGAGCCTTCGGAGTCTGCAGGAGCTCAAGATCAGCAGACCGGCCAGTTCCGTTATGGGGCCTGCAAACGCAGGGGAGTGACTCCTTCACCCCAAGGGAGATACTTCAGTTATCTTTGATGCTCCACAGGTCCTGCAGGAGCCTGTATGGTGCACGGGCACAGACAATGCTTTAGAGGGAGAGGAAGATGAAGTTGGATCCAGTTGAAGTCCAGAGTGTCCAGACAGTTGAAGGTCAGTGGTTTCTTGTTCGGAATCTTGTTCATATCAAATATAGGGTCCTACAGCCATGTAAGCCCTTTTGAACCCATGGGAGAGGGTTGGACCGATTCAGGGGGCCCTTCCAGGAGAGGGTCAGGACAGTGGGGAGGTTACTCCCATGTCCTTTGTCCAGTTTCGCACCAGAGCAGGAGCCAATTGGAAACATCCTTAACCACGATGTATAAACAACGACTTACCGGAACAACGAAGAGTGAACAACGAAGAGGGCTGAACCACGAAGGTAACATCCACGAACGAAGGAACAACGAAGGATGGAACCACGACTTTTAGAACACCAGAGCATGCTAGAAAAACGTTTAAAAGGGTAGATGGGGGTGTGGGGGGACTCCCCCCACAAATATGATTAAAAAAATATGTATAGTTAGAAATATACGTGAAGATTAAAATCGTAATAGTTAAAATTCAAATACAGCTAAGGTTGTTAAAAAAATTAGTTTACATTTAATTTACCGGTTTATGTAAGGAGATGGCAGTGTTGCTTTGATTTTAACAATTGTAAATGCTTTCGATTCACGAAAAGAATATGATCAGTGTGCTCGTTTTCGTAAACTGATCTTAACTAGTATTTTAGAATAAAAAGGCATTAAAACTAGTTTTTTCGTGGTTTAGGGAGTAGTGGTTTAAAATGTAGTGGTTAAGTAATGGTCGTGGTTTAGCCTTCGTTGTTCCAGAAGTCGTGGTTTAGGCAGTAGTTGTTAAGTCATACAATCGGAGCCAATGGCTCCCAGAACTGGTTTGAGCTGGACTATGCGCAGGGACACCAAATGTGCCCCTCGTGCAGACTTTCAGGCACTTTGGAAGTGCACCCACCCAGATTCAATACACAAAATCCTGCCTGGGAGGTGGTTGTGCTGCCTTCCTCTGCTCGAGCTTGGCTCAGCAGCAGGAGGGCAGAAATGTGTAGCTGGTCTGCCACATCCATTTTGTCCTGTCCGGGTCGAGAAGGCTGGTACGGGGAAGACCAGGGACCAACGAAGATTGCTTCTGAGGGGTGGAATCATACCTCACACAGCGGGTACCGGTATGGAGGTATCATTCTAAGGTGTTTGATACCAAACACGACATGGTTTGTTGCAGCCATTTTAGAGATAGCATTTTATGCGGGCATATAATGCACCTCTACCTATATGTCGGGCTGAGTCACCGACAACCCAGGAGAATGGTCTCCGAAGACTGCAGGGGTGCTCTGCTCATGTAGGGGCACCCTCTAACATAAAACCCAGCTACCTGCCTTCAGGATTGCCAATGGTTAAAAAGAACAATGGTCATGGGTGGCCTAAAAGGTCCTGGTTGAAACAATTATTTCTAGGTGGCCTAGAAAGGTCCAGATAAGAGAAATTATTTCTGGTAGATAAGTTAGACTTGGGAGACAGTTTTGTAAGGTTACAAACAAAGGACTTTATTAATGCTTACACAGTTAAGTTTTTTCGAATGTTTCAGGTGCTCACACATGTGACAAAAGTGCTTATAGTGACTGAGTGAAATATTAAAAAGCTATATACAAGGTGTCACAAGCAAGGGTATTCCCCGAAAAAATATATATACACAGTAGGGAAGGGGAGTTTTCCTTGCAAGGGTCGACGGCGTTTCGATCTAACATGACTTTAGATCATCATCAGGACGTGAGCTTTCCTGAAACGATTAAATTAGAATTTTACTACTATATCCTTACAAAAACATAGCTTCAAACAATGGAGTGAAGGGTGCTCCCAGTGGCATATAATTCATGCACATTTCTATACATATAGAAATAGGGCCAACCGTGAATGTAGCGCGCTTTTATTTTTATTCAAGGAAAACTTTTGGTGGGAGTTTATTTTACGCGCTTTTTTTGTATTAAGCAAATTGTCTTACTTTGCACGTTGTGATAGATGTATTATCTGACTCAACGGTCAAGTTGTAGATACTTTGAGGTACTTTGAGGTATACGGTCCAACTGTATAAAGCAGGAGGATCATAAAAAATAAATATAACGTATACACAAATATTCAAAACTTGTAGCTGTAGTGGGCTGTATTTTTGAAACTTACTTAGGTTTTATTGTGCCAAGAAATATTAGTTATTCATACTTCTAGGCTAGTTCTAGCTCAAGAAAGGGGGTTTCTTCAGAGTCTGGAAGTGAGAAAAAATTCAGGTTTTTTGGCCTGCTTTAACACTTTTTTAACTGGGTTAAGTTAAAGCAATTAAAAGGTAAAAAACGTTACCAGTAATGGTCCATTTACTCGTATTGCAGAGGTAGGGATATTCAATGGGAGCGGGTATATTTATCTGTAAATAAGTAAGGGGTAAAGATTACAATTACGAATTCAGTTTGTACATGCTGATCCTATCTGGGTTTTAGAAGGAAGTTTTTACAATACCCGGTATCATTTGATGTCCTACGTTCCGGCGGGAACTGCAAGAAACAAACAGCGGGAGGCATTTTAGCTGTAGATTAATGGTCCCATCATATGCCAAACGTAGTGCGTAGGCAAGGGATACCGATCTGGAGGGCGCATTCACTTACTTGATCGCCGCGGTCCGTGGCGCGACTACCTCTGCTTCAGTGCTACGGCGAATGCGAGCGCTGCAGCAGTTATTTCCTGGTTATGTTTTTAACGCATGCGCAGACTCGTTGTTGCTAGCGTCATCCTAATTCGAGTAGCCAACGCGCATGCCTGAGGGTACAGTGTCTTTTACGCGCCTGCTCATTGGGGAATTGCTTGCAGAGTATACATGGGTGATTGCGGTTGCCCTTAACATAAAATGCTATACATTTTGAATTATAGGAGCTTCGCGTTATAAAAAACATTTGTGTTCCATACTCTTAAGAATAAAAGTCTGTAGTTAGGTATAGCTATTCCACTCATCCAGAGTGTTGAGTCCTTTCTCAATACTTTTGCAAAGAAATATCCATTTACACTCAAGGCGATTCAAGATTGTCTGTTGGTTTCCTCCTCTGGTATTAGGCAAAAGCTGGTCCACCACTTGCCATTGTAGATCGTTTTCTGAATGTCCTTTTTCAACATAGTGTTCCACCAAGGGTGCAGATAAAACTTTGCAATGAATTCTGCTCCTGTGTTGCGAAATCCTAGTTTTTATCTGTTGGGTAGTTTGGCCAATATACAGTTGTTGGCAGGGGCATTTGACACAGTATATAACATTCTTAGAGTTGCAATTAGTGAAAGTTTTTAATGTGTGTTTACAGTTCTCATATTCAAACACCTTAGTATTTATCGTGAATTCGCATGCAGTGCAGTTGTTGCATTTGTGGTGCCCTACAATAGGAGGTAGATTTAGACATGTCTCTATTGTTGTGTTTTTTTTGGCGATGGTGGCTGCTCGTACTAAATGATCTTTTAAGTTACGGCCTCTTTTGAATGAGAAAAGGGGCAGTCCTGTATTAAGTTCCAGGGGGGACAGTACAGGCCAATGTTTCTTAATCGCTTTGCATAGTTTATTACTGATTGTGCCAAAGGTTGTCACACAGGTTATTCTTTTTAGTGCTTCTCTCTTTTTTGGTTGTAGAAGATGTTCTCTATGGGCGTACCAGGCTCGCTTCATAGATCTTCTCACCAGTTTTCTGGGGTAACCTCTGTTCATCAGTTTTGAGCATAGAGTTTCTGCCTCTAGGAAAAAATCTTGTTTAAATTTGCAATTACGCCTGATTCTCAGGAATTGGCCGTAGGGAAGGCCATCCCGTAGGGCCCTAGGGTGCGAACTGTGGTATTCTAGGAGCGTATTGCGCTCGGTGGGCTTCCTGAAGAGGGTGGTGTATAGTTCCTCCTCATGACACTTGATGGTGACATCTAGATAATCAATACGGTTTTTATCAAAATTGAAAGTGAATCTTAGGTCAGGTTGGCTGTTGTTCAGCCACTCACAGTATTTTTTTAGGGTATCCTCATCCCCTTTCCAAATCATAAGCACATCATCTATGTACCTTCGCCAGCTAAGTATGTTATCTCTGTACGGGTTGCCCCTATTTAGAATGATGTTGGATTCTAGATCATCCACAAAGAGTATGGCAAAGTTGGGGGCAAAAATAGCCCCCATGGATGTCCCCTTACATTGTCTGTAGTATGAGTCTTTAAAGAGGAAATAGTTCCTGGTAAGGGCAATCTCAAGTAGATTCATGATGAAATCTGTGGGCACTTGATGTGGTGCTGGGCGCTTATTGAGATGGTTACGAATTACATCCATTCCTTTTTGTTGAGGAATATTCGTATACAGTGACTCGATGTCAAGGGTGACAAGGAGTTCTGACTCAGGGTGGTAAGGATGAGATTCAATAAGGTTTATTAGATGTGTGGTGTCTTTAATGTATGTCGTTGTGTCTTTAACCAAGTCTTTTATGAAGAAGTCTATATACTTCCCTAGGGGTTCCAGAATAGAACCACATCCCGAAAGGATAGGTCTCCCTGGTGGTTTACTCAGGTCTTTGTGTAGTTTGGGAAGGGTATACAGTACTGGAATGCGGGGTTCCTTGTTGTTTAAGAACAGGTATTCATTCTTACTGATGTAACCTTCTTCTAAGGCATTCTTAGTGATCTGTTGGATCTTTTCACTTATCTCTTTTGTGGGGTTTTGTCTCAGTTTTTCATAATGTGCTGTATTGTTTATCTGTCGCTCAATTTCAGCTTCATAGATAGTGCGATCCTGAATTGCAATCCCACCGCCCTTATCACAGGGTTTGATCACAATAGTGTCATTCATTTTTAGTTCAATGAGACTATTTCTTTCTTCTTTACTGATATTATATGGTGTATATCTGTAGTCTTTCTTCAAATTGTCTAGTTCACGAAGGATTAGATGTTCAAAAGTAATCACTTCGGGGGGCATTATACTGGTCGCTGGATTAAAGGAGGAATTTGGGCGTAGGCCCGTTGTATCATGTTTTAAGGCAGCCTCTCTGTCTTTGAAAAAAGTTTGTAATCTTATTTTTCTGAAAAACTGAAACATCTCTGACTGAATGTTGAACCAGTTGGGCTTTTCTGATGGGACGAAGGATAGTCCTCTACTCAGTAGGGAGATGTCGGTAGAGTTTAGCTGGTGACTGGAGAGGTTAAATATGGGTATACTTTCCATATTAGATTGCATGTTGGGTTGCTGGGGAACTTCAGTATTTAATATTGGTAGCCCCATTGGTAGAAGCGATTCCTGGTTTGTCGCTCTCCCGGGGGGAAGTTGTACCTCGGTTTGGTTCTGCCTGCCCCTCTCCCCCTCCCTCTGGGGTTGTCTATGTTCCTCTGTTGGCCCCTGCCTAAAAAATGAGGAGGTGGTGGTGGATTGCCGTGGGATGAGGTGCTAGGACCCTCTGTCAACTCAGCGCCGTCTGATTCGGCTGAGGACATATGTATGATCAGTGTGCTCGTTTTCGTAAACTGATCTTAACTAGTATTTTAGAATAAAAAGGCATTAAAACTAGTTTTTTCGTGGTTTAGGGAGTAGTGGTTTAAAATGTAGTGGTTAAGTAATGGTCGTGGTTTAGCCTTCGTTGTTCCAGAAGTCGTGGTTTAGGCAGTAGTTGTTAAGTCATACAATCGGAGCCAATGGCTCCCAGAACTGGTTTGAGCTGGACTATGCGCAGGGACACCAAATGTGCCCCTCGTGCAGACTTTCAGGCACTTTGGAAGTGCACCCACCCAGATTCAATACACAAAATCCTGCCTGGGAGGTGGTTGTGCTGCCTTCCTCTGCTCGAGCTTGGCTCAGCAGCAGGAGGGCAGAAATGTGTAGCTGGTCTGCCACATCCATTTTGTCCTGTCCGGGTCGAGAAGGCTGGTACGGGGAAGACCAGGGACCAACGAAGATTGCTTCTGAGGGGTGGAATCATACCTCACACAGCGGGTACCGGTATGGAGGTATCATTCTAAGGTGTTTGATACCAAACACGACATGGTTTGTTGCAGCCATTTTAGAGATAGCATTTTATGCGGGCATATAATGCACCTCTACCTATATGTCGGGCTGAGTCACCGACAACCCAGGAGAATGGTCTCCGAAGACTGCAGGGGTGCTCTGCTCATGTAGGGGCACCCTCTAACATAAAACCCAGCTACCTGCCTTCAGGATTGCCAAGGCCTGCTATTGGGGTGACCTATAGGTTTTAAGTGCAGTGACCTATAGATTTAGTCAACCAATATCTAAAGTAAGTGGTTCATTCAGCATCTTACAAAGGCTGCAATGGGAGGCCTGTAGTTCCATTTTGCATGGCCTCTCATGGGTGGCATACTACATGCTTCAGCCCAGGGGAGGCCTCTGGGGTACCTATGCTCTGGGTACATGTGTACCATATACTAGGGACTTATAAGGTTACCCCAGTATCTATTCTGGAGTGCACCTAAGTACATGTCATAATATTTTAGGGAGAAAGCAGATAGACTGGGGTCCTGATTAGCAATTTCCCAGTCACACTAGTCAAAAACAGTGTAACATCAAGCAAAAAGTGGGGGTAACCATAAGAAGCAGATCCTACTATCCTACAAGACTGCTGATGGACGCATGGGTAAACATGAGGAGAGGATGACTCAACTAAAAGTAATAACCTGGAATGTCAAAGGCCTGAATGACAGACGGAAAGCGAGGTTAATAGCTGTGTAGCTCCACCGCCATGAAGCGGACATCTGGTTTTTGCAGGAACTACACTTGACAGGGAACAATTGCACCCTCCTGAGAGCAGGATGGATCAGGGAGAAACATGTTGCACACTACTCTAATTATGCGAAGGGGTGGCCATTCCCATCAGAAAAGGTTTGTAATGCCACATGCACAAAGCCTTATACGACCCACAGGGGCGATACATGATGCTAGAGGGCACGCTGTATGGCCCCAAAGTAGACGACCCAGAATTCTTTGGTGAGGTCTGGAGGGTAGCAGATACCCTAAGCCCAGGAGCAATTCTGTGGGGGAGGGGAATTCAACATAATCTTAGATCCCATGAGAAACAGATCAGGCAGTGCCCGACGCCCCCACCCAAGGGCAGCAACAAAACTGCAGACTATTATAGATGACCATGGACTGATAGACATATGGCGCAGTTGAAACGCAAACAGGGAAGACAGTACATGTGTATCTACAGCTGGCCCCTCTTGGTCCAGAATCAACTTCTGTCTGACCTCGAAAGATGTATTCGCCAGAGTTTCCATGGTCACGCATCTAGCTAGAACTCCTTTCAACCACTCCCCAGTACTTGTTGAACTGACTCTGCCGGGTTATCCTAGCAGAGCGTTTAGCTGACGACTCCCATTAGGGCTTAGCACGACCAGGTGTTCCAAAACGCCATTAGATCAACAATAGTAAAGTATTTTTCATTAAACGAGGGTACTGTGGATTCTCCCTCTATGTTTTGGGAGGCAATTAAGTCAGTGATTCGAGGGGAATGTATCACAAAGCAGGGGGGGGTGCTGCGCTCACTGCAGGGAGATCTTAGGCACCTAGAGGAGGGGATACAGGGCCTGGAAAGTGAATTCTTTGCCACCAACACATCCGAGTCTTTCTGAGATATCAGGGGTAAGATAAGGGAGTTTGAGGAAGTGGCCGTAAGGGAGGCACACTATCTTGGAAAAGAGGCATGTGATAGAAGATGCGGCAAGGGGGACTGGGCAGGCAAGATGCTTCCAGGCCTACTAAAAAACGGTGGGCAAGCGACTACAACAGCTAATTATGCACCTCTGACAATGAGATGGCATTTGGTCAGACCACTTTACATGCGGAAATTATATCCTTTTACTCCTTACTTTATGAGGAGAGGCAAACTGCCACCCGTCCGGACTTGGTTGACTTCTTTGACTCTATTCAGCTGCTTTTTTTTGAGGATGGTCATCATAGCTATCTGGATGAGCCGTTCTCTGAGGAAGAGGTGATCAGGGTAATCCATGCCTTGCCCAGAGATAAGGCTCCCGGGCTGGATGGCCTGACGGCAGTGTTCTACAAAGAAATTTGACCCATTTCTTGCATCACATCTAATAAACATGTATGAGGAATAGCTGGAGTGGGGGGGAACTCCCCCCATCGCTCCATGAAGCACTCATCATTATGATTTTAAAACCGGGAAAAGATGCAATGGAGGGTGATTCTTATAGGCCCTTGTCAATGATCAATCTGGACAATAAAATTATCACCAAACTCATTGTAGCAAGACTACTTCCGCTGTTACCTCTTGTGATGCGCCCTGATCAGTGCAGCTTTGTTCACGGAAGAGCCACAACTCACAATCTACGCACCTTTTTTTGCAACAATGCAAGAAATTGACCCCTCCCTAAATGTGGCTGCGATATTTCTGGATGCCACTTAGGCATTTGATTACTTGGAATAGACATATTTGTTTGTACTACTTTCCTGACTGGGTGTCAGCACTAAATTGCTCAAATTGGCTGCTCTCCAATACTCCTCCTCTAAGGTGAGGCTTAGGATTAACGGGGCGATATCTCTGGGCACGAGCCAGGGATGCCCACTGCTTCCCCTTTTTTTGCCGTGACCATGGAGCCCCAGCAGCCCGACTGAGGCAGCATCACCCGCACCGTGGCCTGGCGTTTGTCCGGTGGTTGATACTGGTTTCCCTGTATGCGGATGAATTGACCTTGTATGTTAAACACCCGGCTGAAAACTTAGACCCTCTGATCAGGGAGCTCATGTGATTTTGCAGCCTCAACTGGGGTAAATCGGTTATCTTCCTGCTGACGGCAGTCACAAAACAGCTTCAATCGGAGTATCCACTCTGCTGGCTGGAGGGCCCAGTGAAATATCTTTGTATTTGGCTAAGCTGTAATATTGAGGAACACTGGCAAAATAATTAAGGGAAACTTATGGACTGGTTGGAATGTCAACTGGGATGCTGAGCTAGACTGCCGCTGTCCCTGCCTGGCAGGACGACTGGCAATAGCAAACATGGTTGTTCTCTCTAAATTCCTCTACATGTTTCTTAACCTCCCGTGCCCTCTTAGCACTAGTTTCAGGTGTAGACCTTGACTGGGCCAGCAAACAACCCAGGATTTCTTGGGAAACACTGACACTACCCTATGAACAGGAAGGTTTATGTGCCCCAGACATGGACCTTTATTACAAGTGCGCAAAAGATCAGTTTGGATTTCATTGGATATTCCAGACGCAATTCATGGTGCACATGGCACCGGAACACAACTAAGCAGCTCTGACACCGCTAAACATGGCCCTTTATAGACCAAAGACCACACCGGACACGGTGGGGTGTACAGTATGGACCTGGCAGGGATTGAGACATTGGATGCATCTGGAGGTGATGTATGCTCCCTCGGTACCACTGCCTCAGCACCCAACATTGCGGTTCTCGGGAGATATGGGCGCTTGCAGTAGACTTAGGAAGCTTCATCTCCACACTATGGGAGGTGCGTTCCCGGGGGGAACATTCATAGAGCTGGATAGAGAGCTGGCAGGGGAGCGAACGGGGCTGCTTGACAGAATGAAGCATTATCAGCTGAACTCTTAACTTTGCCTCCTTACCGACAATGCCCCACACGTTCCAAGTACTGGAAGACTTCCTTAATAACCCGTCACCTCAGAAACGAATTACCCGACTATACACAGGCATGCAGTGCACAGCCCCGATATGTGTTCCCGGGGTGCGGGAGGGTGGGAGACGCTGCTGGGATTCCCCATAGAGGAGGATCAGTGAATATACTGCTGCACGCAGGCTCGGGAGCTATCCCTAACTATAGGTAACAGTTTAGTCACTTTACGTTTATACATAGACTATACAGTACTCCTGAATAGCTATATAAAGTTGATTTGAGTGATGATGCAAGATGTCTGAGATGCAGTGCCAGGGAGGCTACTTTCTTGCACCTGGCCTGGTCCTGTCCAGATATAGCATGTTAATGAGAAAACATTTTTGACGTGTTGGATAAGATGCTGGAGTATCAGATAGAGGCTTCCCCCTTGATAGCATTGCTTGGATATGTGGGAAATGTGCAGGTGACAAGCAGAAAACTAGTGGCTACGCTTCTGCTGCTGGCTAAACATTGGCTAGTGATGTGCTGGGGCCGCTGCTAGAATCCACGGGCCACTGATTGGCTTAAAGATATGGTGTACTGTCATGGACAGCTGGGAACTTATGCCCGCACAGGCCGCTCCAGGGACATCTGGGGACTAGTGCATAGATACCTTAGCACCAACCCAAAAGATCAAGATGAAACTTCCCCCTTAGACTGAAAGATAGATACACAGTGGCTACAATAGACTTGGCCCGTGAGTAGCGATTGCGTAAGAAGGCATACAGGTACACACCTCAAAGATGCCAGCACCCCCCTTCATAATCCCCTTCTTTCCTTCCTGCATCCCCTCGTTTTCGTTGCTTGGGGCTGCAGATATGGCAACATAACTGTGATATCAGTGCAAACTACTTGGACAAGAGGATAGAGCTTATCTATACTGGTAGCTGATATGCATATTGCAGATCTAATTTATGCCATCTCATATAATGTCATGTTGTACCTGAACGATCTATTGTTGGATTGTGCCTGCAGCTGTATTCAATAAAATAAAAAAATAAAAATAAAAAATGAATTACTTAATTCTTTCAGATTTGTATACTTTTTACTTACAGCAAAACACACAAGATGATGGACGGAATGTTGCACAATGGCAAAACATTCACCCCCAGTCACAGATCTGGGTTTAATCCATCGTTATTTTGCTCACCAAACCACCCCAGTTCAGACATGGCCATATGCAAATCAGTCTTGACCCTGTGCCTCATGGGAACAGTCCAGCCCCAACTGCCAAGCCATGTCTTCCCTGGACCAGAATCAAGCATCCTAGGACCGGTTTCTGGCTATCAGCCATCTTCAGCCAGGATAGCTTGACTCTAGTTGCTTAGTGAGCACGGGACCCAGGTCTGGGCATACCCTTCCCACATAGGGTGAACAGTAAAACACACAAGATGATGGACGGAATGTTGCACAATGGTAAAACATTCACCCCCAGTCACAGATCTGGGTTTAATCCATCGTTATTTTGCTCACCAAACCACCCCAGTTCAGACATAGCCATATGCAAATCAGTCTTGACCCTGTGCCTCATGGGAACAGTCCAGCCCGAACTGCCAAGCCATGACTTCCCTGGACCAGAATCAAGCATCCTAGGACCGGTTTCTGGCTATCAGCCGTCTTCAGCCAGTGGCATAGTGAGCACTTGGACATAATTCAAGCACACGACCAACCAGTTGCTTCTAACACGGAAGACAACTCCCACTTAACAGCAGAAGAGTGGGAGAGGCTAGTAGCTTCATACTTACCAGCTAACAGTCAGGTTGACTGCAACACAGCTCAGACAAGACTCCACCAACCAAAGATCACCCAAAAAGTGCGGAAGTCCTATGGTCATCATTGCTAAACACACTTCAATTATCACTAAAGGCCATGCAATACCACTCGGAAAAAATGGACATCCAACTATCCCTTTTAAACTTCTTGGCCATACACGTAGCCAAAATTGATAACAAGTTGGCAGACTTGAATGGCATGATAAAGAGGGTGCAAGAGGAAACTAAAATAGAGCAGCCAAGTTGCGCCTGCTACACAATAGTGGACAAACTTACTACAATCCCCCAACTCCTGGGAGACATTGTGGTGGATTTAAAACAGACAACGGGAAAAACAACCGCAATCGACCCAGGTTCTGGCGAGGTGGGCCCAAAACAGCTCCGCAGACATCACAGAGAACAGTCAGACATTGCAAACCAACAGAACTCACCAACTGTGCCCAACAGTCAAAGAGGAGACCGCGAGCCAAATAGCCCAATCGGCCCTGAAACCAGTAAACCTATTTACGAAACCTATGCAGGTGTCACAGGGAAATCCCTAAAGCAGCTCCCCGACGATCAAAGGAGTAAAGCCAAGGTGCAAGCAAACACAAACCCAGGAAACACGCAAGGGCTAAAGCTAGAAACCTGCAAAAGCCCCCATAATGAAACCATTGGGAAAGCGGGCAAGGAAGAAATGAGGGTAGAAAATAAAAGACCCCGAAAGCAAAAAAGGAAAGGAAGAAATAAGCCGGCTAACATAAAAACATTTTTCAATAAGATAACTAAGACCCCAGAAAAAGAAAAAGAAGTGGTAGACGCAACAGAAAGTCCGCCTACGACCACAAAAAGATCCACGTTTAAGGAGACGTTAAAGACGACAAAAAGGGAGAATCCCACCCATTTAATCTCAAAGGGGGAACCGTCGGCAGATGGAAGCAAGGGATCCCCCTTGAAACATGAAATTACATCAGCCCTTAACACAGACAATTGGGTAGGGCAGGGGGAGGACCATACAGCTGACAAGACACACGACAGCTCACGGATAGAAACGGGCACAGAAGACAGCCTAAAAAAATGGAGGCTGGGCAGGCGGAAGCAAACAGCGGCATAATACTGTTTATTCCCTTATACAAGTCAAAAGGCAGAGGGGACATCCTCAATCGAGGTAACATCTTACACCTACTATCAACGCTCAGTCTGACTGACATTAGTACAAAAGACCTAGAAGCAGTGGAATTCACCCACTGTAACCAATTGTCAGATCTGGAGTTTACAAAAACAACATGGGCAAGGAATGAAACCGTGACGAGAATAATGGAACTAGAAGCACACTTTCTATCCTGAGGGATTAGCTTAAAAAGACTGGAAAAAATAGGGTGCCCTGAACCACTACGCCAGGCATATAATGAGCAACAACGCCAAAATCCAACAAACAAACAATCGCAAGTAAAAAATGAAAGTGTCTTAAAGGGGGCCAGAAGCCTTTCAGTTTTCAGGATGTCCTCCGAGACCAATAGGCAAACAAACCAGCCACTTGGCCACGATGATTGGAATTGGATAGCAAGGACAATCAACACAAGGGCCCCAAGGTTTTGACAAAACACTCAACAAAAATACACAACACAACAACAGCTAAGAATATGTTCTTGGAACATAAATGGCCTAGGGAACAAAAGAGACGATCTCAAGCTCTTTGACTACCTCCAAAAATTTGACATAATAGTACTCCAGGAGACTTGGTTAGAACAACCATACCAAATTCAGGGCTTCAACTCACATCACCTTCCAGCAACAGGAAATGCCAAGTATGGCCATCTAAAAGGCGGCCTGGCAATATACACTGCCATTAAGAGCTTCAACGATCCCATCCACACAAATGCGATACAGATAGGCAACAATTGCACACTCACCATAGAACTAGAAGTGAGGGGAAAAGATCAAAACCAAAAGTTAAGACTGATGAACGTATATCTACATCCCCGGGAGAAAAAAGCTGGAATGAACCTCTTGATGGAAGAAATCCCAAAAACATTGGCAGAAGCTGAAACTCCCAACCTTATAGTAACAGGGGACTTCAATATGTTCCTGGGAGGGCCTCAAACTAGGGACACATGTTGGAAGACCAGTTCCGGGCATGGAACATACCACAGCAAGCAACAAGCAAATGGGACAAACAAAATCGGCTGTCAAGGGCCAGTGTAAAGGACCTAGAACATCTTAACCTGGCAGCGTTAAATGGTCGCTTCATAAATGACAGCCCCCCGTCAGCCACCTTCCATAACTCATCCGTCCGTTCCACCCTAGACTACACATTCTCATCTCTTCAACTCTTTGGGAATGTCACGGACTTCCGAATAGGCACAATGTCAGCTAGTGACCATCAGCCGCAAGAATTTGGCCTTAACTTCCAGGGGGCCGTGTCATCCACGCCAGCAATAAATCTAGGTTGCTCGCTGTCAGTGGAACAGAAAAGAATAAAATGCAACACGACAAACCTGGAAGGCTTCACAACGGATGCAATAAGCTGGTGGGAAAAGAGTATTACAATCCAGCCCGATTATCTAAGCGCCTGGGAGCAATTCATGAGCAGCCTTGGACAGGCACACACTAGGAAACCAAAGAGCCACATAAAGCCGGAAAATCGAAACTGCAATAAACAAATAAAGTGGTCGGAGGTGGCGATTGATGTCAATCTGATCAGGGCGGACTTGGCGAAGACAAACGAAAAGGTCAAATCCCTGGATCTTAAGACCTCTAGCCTGGTCACCGACGTCTCTGACTTACAGGCTGAAGTCGGGAATCTGAGGAAAGCCAATGATTATTACTCTGGGCGCCTAGAGGACTATGAAAGCCGTGCCAGGCGCAATAACATCCGCCTGATTGGGGTCCCGGAATCGTCGACTGCTGCCTCGACGGACCTATTGGTGGAAGACCTGGTGCTGAATCACTTGGCGCCCAAGGGTCTCAGCAAGTTTTTCGCTGTCGAACGTGCACATAGGATCCCCGGCGGCACACCTAAATCGGGTGTTAACCCTCGACCCATCATTGCGAGGATCTTTCATTTCCGGGACAGAGACGCTATCCTGCAGGCTTCGCGGCAGTCTGGTCCCATTGCCTTTGAGAACTCTACTGTCAGCTTCTATCCGGACTTTACACAACAGGTCCGGAAACAGAGGCTGGGGTTTCAAGGGGTCAAGAAGAGACTCCGGGAAAGGTCTATGAAGTATGCCATGCTCTTTCCGGCCCGTTTGCGGGTGGTACATAGGGATCGCACTTTTTTCTTCGACCATCCTGGGGTCGTGAGTGACTGGCTTGACACGCTGCCTACGGATCATGAACCTTTTGAGGACTCTGGCAAGTCGGATCGGGCGGAAGGTGGCCCGACGGAGCAGGAGTAGCTGTTGACTTTGACCCCGTACCCTTCCCGTTGGCTTTGAACTGTGCTATGCTGTGTTCTTAATGTTTGCAAGTAATAGTCTTTTAGGCGGTGGGTGGGGGGTGAACGGGTCCTTTCTCCTCCTGGGTTTTCTTTTCGTAGACTAGTTGGGTGGTTGGGCGACAGGCACACTGCAAGTTTATGAGGCTCTTTGGTCTTCAGCAGGGGTGCGGGGTGGGGGGTATAGTTGTTTTGACATTGTTGGGGGAACTGGGTTGTTTTTTTGAATTTTATTGTTACTTGCAAGGCAAAGGAAAGGCGCACTCCTGTTTTTTGCAGTTGCTCTGGGTGTGGGGCCGGGGAGGGGCTGAACACGGGGATGGGGGGTAGGGGACTTCTGTTATTGTGTTGGAACGTGAACGGGTTGGGGGATGGGATTAAGAGAAGGGTGGTGTTGCAATTGCTGAAACGATTGACTCAAGATGTCGTCTTACTGCAGGA
This sequence comes from Lissotriton helveticus, assembly GCF_964261635.1. NCBI lineage: Eukaryota > Metazoa > Chordata > Amphibia > Caudata > Salamandridae > Lissotriton > Lissotriton helveticus. The sequence continues at coordinate 320,461,999 of NC_136072.1, read as the reverse complement.
GACTCATTTGCTCGGCAACAAGTGCTACGCTTTGAATAGGCGTGGTTATCGCCTTGTGGCGCACTCGGGTTTCACTTCGGGCTCTAGGGGGGGGGGCATTCTGGTTCGGACCTCCCTCCCCTTGGCCATTGATGATGTCATACTGGATGATAAGGGACGATACGCCACCATTGTGGGGCGCTGGGAGGGGAAGGTTCTTATTCTGATTTCTGTGTACGTGCCCCCGGGCCTCCAGGCCACCACATTTGCTGATCTGAGTGGACTTATCCTGGGTCTCCCCGAGGGTCTGCTTTTGGTTGGGGGTGACTTTAATGCGGTGGTCTCGGGGATGCGTGATCGTCACCCTCCCAGGGAACTGCCGAAGGCCCAGACTTGGTTGAGTGACTTCCTGGAGACGCTGGGGCTCACTGATTGCTGGCGGTTGCTTCACCCGGGACAGTTGCAATATACCTATCATTCTGGTGCTCATGGTAGTCTCTCGAGGTTAGACCACGTATTACTGCCCTCGGCCCATGCATCCCTCATACGGGAAGTTAAACATCTGGCACGGGGTATCTCGGACCATTCTCCGCTTTGGCTGGTGGTTGATGCACGGCAGGGTTCGGCGGGCCGAGTGGCTCCGATCAACCCCTGGTATTTGAAGGACCCCAGGGTCAGGGATGAGCTGGTTAAAGCACACGATTGTTATTTTGAGGAAAATGTGGGCTCTGTTTCCTCCCCTAGTTTACTTTGGGAAGCTTACTAGACGGTCATTCGTGGCCAGGCCCTCTCATTGATTGGTAGCGTGAAGTTGGCCAACCGTGCTGAGATGGTTCGACTTGAGTGGGAGGTCACAGCCCTGGAGGAGCGCTTGGAATCTGGGGTTACCGCTGAGGGGTTACATCTACTGGAGTTGAAACAACATGAATACAGAGCTCTGGTCACTGAAGCTGCTAAGGAAATGGGGAGGGAACAGCAGGGACGCCTGTATGATGTGGGTGATAAGGCTGGGAAACTGCTTGCTTGGTTGGATAAGAGGGAGAATGCAAGTCGTGTCGTCCCTGTGATTGTTGCTGAGAATGGAGCGTGTTGTACAGACCCTGTTGATATTGTTGCATGTTTTGCCGATTATTTCCGCGAGGTGTACTCCCAGGTGTCTGATCGATCAGAGCAGGACTCCCACCTGCTATTGCGTGATATTGCACTTCCCCGATTGTCTGACATTGATAGAGATGCTCTGGATGCTCCGCCTACTGTGGACGAGATTGCCGCTGCTGTCCGTTCGGTCCGATCCGGCAAGGCCTCGGGCCCTAATGGGCTCCCCATTGAGCTATATAAACTGCGCCCGGATTCGCTAGCTCCTCATCTGCGCTCTATGTTTCTTGAGTCTTTGGCGGTGGGTTTTCTCCCGCCAGACCAGAGACTGGCCACTATTGTTGTCATCCACAAGGATGGTAAACCTCGGGATCGCTGTGCCTCTTTTCGACCCATTTCGTTGATTAATGCGGAACCTAAAATCTTGGCCAGGCTGCTGGCGACGCGTTTGGCGACCGTTATTGGGGACCTGGTTCACCCTGATCAATCCGGCTTTATACCGCATCGTAACACGGCGCTTAACCTCCGAAGGTTGCATGGCGTCCTGGCACGGGCCGAGACGCTGCGTGAGCCCGCCATCTTGGCGTCCTTAGACGCTACAATGGCGTTTGATACAATAGAATGGCCGTATTTGTGGGCGGTTCTTGCTAACTTTGGTTTCGGTTCGGAGTTCGTTCGGTGGGTCAAATTGCTTTACGCCGGTCCCATGGCTCAGGTGGTGGTCAATGGTCGGGTCTCTGCGCCCTTTGCACTGAGCAGAGGGATGCGACAGGGCTGTCCCCTGTCCCCCTTGTTGTTTGCTCTCGCCTTGGAACCGCTGGCGGCCTGGTTGAGGTGGGAACCGTCCCTGAAGGGCATTAGATGGAATTCGGAGTTTGAGGACCGTGTATCTCTCTACGCTGATGATATTCTGCTTTATCTTACATCACCCCGTAAATCCCTCATTGTGCTGTTTGATGTCTTAACGTCCTTCCGCAAAAACTCGGGTCTTGTCATCAACTGGTCGAAGTCCTGTGTATACGTCCTGTCGGGTGCCGCCCCCCTTCTGCCAAGTGGTTGTCCTATCGCGATTGTGAAAGATGGATTTAAATACCTAGGCATTTTTATCACGCTGAGCCCTGCACTGCGGTTTGACCGTAATTTACTGCCCCCTCTTCAGCGCCTTCGGGCAGATGTGGTCGCCTGGGGGAAACTTCCTCTCTCTCCCCTGGGTAGAGCGGTATTGTTTAAGATGATGTCACTGCCCCGCTTCCTCTACGCATTGCAAAACACACTTGACGTTGTCCCGGCTACATACTTCCGTGAGGTTGAGAGTTTACAGAGACAACTGGTGTGGGGGGGTAGGCCCCGGATCGCCATTGCTAAATTGTCGCTCCCGTGGTACGACGGTGGAATTGCTTTGCCTGATATCCGTCGCTATTATTGGGCGTCTCAACTGGGGGCAATAAATCATTGCATGTATGGCCCTTTGCCGAATCCGGCCTTCGAGATGGACAAATGGTTGTTACCGGGGGGCGACTACAATAGAGCCCTCTACTCGAAACTCACCCCTCGCAACGTGACGGGCCCCACTAGGACGGCTTCCATGGCGCTTGGGTGGACTGATAAATTGACTCGTGCCACCCCCCTGTACGCGTCTGATAGACTTGGCTCACTTTGGCAGTCCTGGGGGTTTGATAGGTGGGACTTGATTGGTATCAGCAGGATTGATGATGTTTGGACTAAGGGGAGAATGAAGCCGTTTGAGGAATTGAAAACCGAGTACGCTTTGAGTGATCGCGAATTTTTTCGCTATGCGCAGGTCCGCCACGCGGTGCTCTCGGTCTTCCCTTCGGGTGTGGAGATTCCGGAGTCGTCCCCGCTTGAGGACAGGGTACTGGACGGACATGTTCCTGATAGGGTAGTGGTTAAGTAATGGTCGTGGTTTAGCCTTCGTTGTTCCAGAAGTCGTGGTTTAGGCAGTAGTTGTTAAGTCATACAATCGGAGCCAATGGCTCCCAGAACTGGTTTGAGCTGGACTATGCGCAGGGACACCAAATGTGCCCCTCGTGCAGACTTTCAGGCACTTTGGAAGTGCACCCACCCAGATTCAATACACAAAATCCTGCCTGGGAGGTGGTTGTGCTGCCTTCCTCTGCTCGAGCTTGGCTCAGCAGCAGGAGGGCAGAAATGTGTAGCTGGTCTGCCACATCCATTTTGTCCTGTCCGGGTCGAGAAGGCTGGTACGGGGAAGACCAGGGACCAACGAAGATTGCTTCTGAGGGGTGGAATCATACCTCACACAGCGGGTACCGGTATGGAGGTATCATTCTAAGGTGTTTGATACCAAACACGACATGGTTTGTTGCAGCCATTTTAGAGATAGCATTTTATGCGGGCATATAATGCACCTCTACCTATATGTCGGGCTGAGTCACCGACAACCCAGGAGAATGGTCTCCGAAGACTGCAGGGGTGCTCTGCTCATGTAGGGGCACCCTCTAACATAAAACCCAGCTACCTGCCTTCAGGATTGCCAATGGTTAAAAAGAACAATGGTCATGGGTGGCCTAAAAGGTCCTGGTTGAAACAATTATTTCTAGGTGGCCTAGAAAGGTCCAGATAAGAGAAATTATTTCTGGTAGATAAGTTAGACTTGGGAGACAGTTTTGTAAGGTTACAAACAAAGGACTTTATTAATGCTTACACAGTTAAGTTTTTTCGAATGTTTCAGGTGCTCACACATGTGACAAAAGTGCTTATAGTGACTGAGTGAAATATTAAAAAGCTATATACAAGGTGTCACAAGCAAGGGTATTCCCCGAAAAAATATATATACACAGTAGGGAAGGGGAGTTTTCCTTGCAAGGGTCGACGGCGTTTCGATCTAACATGACTTTAGATCATCATCAGGACGTGAGCTTTCCTGAAACGATTAAATTAGAATTTTACTACTATATCCTTACAAAAACATAGCTTCAAACAATGGAGTGAAGGGTGCTCCCAGTGGCATATAATTCATGCACATTTCTATACATATAGAAATAGGGCCAACCGTGAATGTAGCGCGCTTTTATTTTTATTCAAGGAAAACTTTTGGTGGGAGTTTATTTTACGCGCTTTTTTTGTATTAAGCAAATTGTCTTACTTTGCACGTTGTGATAGATGTATTATCTGACTCAACGGTCAAGTTGTAGATACTTTGAGGTACTTTGAGGTATACGGTCCAACTGTATAAAGCAGGAGGATCATAAAAAATAAATATAACGTATACACAAATATTCAAAACTTGTAGCTGTAGTGGGCTGTATTTTTGAAACTTACTTAGGTTTTATTGTGCCAAGAAATATTAGTTATTCATACTTCTAGGCTAGTTCTAGCTCAAGAAAGGGGGTTTCTTCAGAGTCTGGAAGTGAGAAAAAATTCAGGTTTTTTGGCCTGCTTTAACACTTTTTTAACTGGGTTAAGTTAAAGCAATTAAAAGGTAAAAAACGTTACCAGTAATGGTCCATTTACTCGTATTGCAGAGGTAGGGATATTCAATGGGAGCGGGTATATTTATCTGTAAATAAGTAAGGGGTAAAGATTACAATTACGAATTCAGTTTGTACATGCTGATCCTATCTGGGTTTTAGAAGGAAGTTTTTACAATACCCGGTATCATTTGATGTCCTACGTTCCGGCGGGAACTGCAAGAAACAAACAGCGGGAGGCATTTTAGCTGTAGATTAATGGTCCCATCATATGCCAAACGTAGTGCGTAGGCAAGGGATACCGATCTGGAGGGCGCATTCACTTACTTGATCGCCGCGGTCCGTGGCGCGACTACCTCTGCTTCAGTGCTACGGCGAATGCGAGCGCTGCAGCAGTTATTTCCTGGTTATGTTTTTAACGCATGCGCAGACTCGTTGTTGCTAGCGTCATCCTAATTCGAGTAGCCAACGCGCATGCCTGAGGGTACAGTGTCTTTTACGCGCCTGCTCATTGGGGAATTGCTTGCAGAGTATACATGGGTGATTGCGGTTGCCCTTAACATAAAATGCTATACATTTTGAATTATAGGAGCTTCGCGTTATAAAAAACATTTGTGTTCCATACTCTTAAGAATAAAAGTCTGTAGTTAGGTATAGCTATTCCACTCATCCAGAGTGTTGAGTCCTTTCTCAATACTTTTGCAAAGAAAGATCCATTTACACTCAAGGCGATTCAAGATTGTCTGTTGGTTTCCTCCTCTGGTATTAGGCAAAAGCTGGTCCACCACTTGCCATTGTAGATCGTTTTCTGAATGTCCTTTTTCAACATAGTGTTCCACCAAGGGTGCAGATAAAACTTTGCAATGAATTCTGCTCCTGTGTTGCGAAATCCTAGTTTTTATCTGTTGGGTAGTTTGGCCAATATACAGTTGTTGGCAGGGGCATTTGACACAGTATATAACATTCTTAGAGTTGCAATTAGTGAAAGTTTTTAATGTGTGTTTACAGTTCTCATATTCAAACACCTTAGTATTTATCGTGAATTCGCATGCAGTGCAGTTGTTGCATTTGTGGTGCCCTACAATAGGAGGTAGATTTAGACATGTCTCTATTGTTGTGTTTTTTTTGGCGATGGTGGCTGCTCGTACTAAATGATCTTTTAAGTTACGGCCTCTTTTGAATGAGAAAAGGGGCAGTCCTGTATTAAGTTCCAGGGGGGACAGTACAGGCCAATGTTTCTTAATCGCTTTGCATAGTTTATTACTGATTGTGCCAAAGGTTGTCACACAGGTTATTCTTTTTAGTGCTTCTCTCTTTTTTGGTTGTAGAAGATGTTCTCTATGGGCGTACCAGGCTCGCTTCATAGATCTTCTCACCAGTTTTCTGGGGTAACCTCTGTTCATCAGTTTTGAGCATAGAGTTTCTGCCTCTAGGAAAAAATCTTGTTTAAATTTGCAATTACGCCTGATTCTCAGGAATTGGCCGTAGGGAAGGCCATCCCGTAGGGCCCTAGGGTGCGAACTGTGGTATTCTAGGAGCGTATTGCGCTCGGTGGGCTTCCTGAAGAGGGTGGTGTATAGTTCCTCCTCATGACACTTGATGGTGACATCTAGATAATCAATACGGTTTTTATCAAAATTGAAAGTGAATCTTAGGTCAGGTTGGCTGTTGTTCAGCCACTCACAGTATTTTTTTAGGGTATCCTCATCCCCTTTCCAAATCATAAGCACATCATCTATGTACCTTCGCCAGCTAAGTATGTTATCTCTGTACGGGTTGCCCCTATTTAGAATGATGTTGGATTCTAGATCATCCACAAAGAGTATGGCAAAGTTGGGGGCAAAAATAGCCCCCATGGATGTCCCCTTACATTGTCTGTAGTATGAGTCTTTAAAGAGGAAATAGTTCCTGGTAAGGGCAATCTCAAGTAGATTCATGATGAAATCTGTGGGCACTTGATGTGGTGCTGGGCGCTTATTGAGATGGTTACGAATTACATCCATTCCTTTTTGTTGAGGAATATTCGTATACAGTGACTCGATGTCAAGGGTGACAAGGAGTTCTGACTCAGGGTGGTAAGGATGAGATTCAATAAGGTTTATTAGATGTGTGGTGTCTTTAATGTATGTCGTTGTGTCTTTAACCAAGTCTTTTATGAAGAAGTCTATATACTTCCCTAGGGGTTCCAGAATAGAACCACATCCCGAAAGGATAGGTCTCCCTGGTGGTTTACTCAGGTCTTTGTGTAGTTTGGGAAGGGTATACAGTACTGGAATGCGGGGTTCCTTGTTGTTTAAGAACAGGTATTCATTCTTACTGATGTAACCTTCTTCTAAGGCATTCTTAGTGATCTGTTGGATCTTTTCACTTATCTCTTTTGTGGGGTTTTGTCTCAGTTTTTCATAATGTGCTGTATTGTTTATCTGTCGCTCAATTTCAGCTTCATAGATAGTGCGATCCTGAATTGCAATCCCACCGCCCTTATCACAGGGTTTGATCACAATAGTGTCATTCATTTTTAGTTCAATGAGACTATTTCTTTCTTCTTTACTGATATTATATGGTGTATATCTGTAGTCTTTCTTCAAATTGTCTAGTTCACGAAGGATTAGATGTTCAAAAGTAATCACTTCGGGGGGCATTATACTGGTCGCTGGATTAAAGGAGGAATTTGGGCGTAGGCCCGTTGTATCATGTTTTAAGGCAGCCTCTCTGTCTTTGAAAAAAGTTTGTAATCTTATTTTTCTGAAAAACTGAAACATCTCTGACTGAATGTTGAACCAGTTGGGCTTTTCTGATGGGACGAAGGATAGTCCTCTACTCAGTAGGGAGATGTCGGTAGAGTTTAGCTGGTGACTGGAGAGGTTAAATATGGGTATACTTTCCATATTAGATTGCATGTTGGGTTGCTGGGGAACTTCAGTATTTAATATTGGTAGCCCCATTGGTAGAAGCGATTCCTGGTTTGTCGCTCTCCCGGGGGGAAGTTGTACCTCGGTTTGGTTCTGCCTGCCCCTCTCCCCCTCCCTCTGGGGTTGTCTATGTTCCTCTGTTGGCCCCTGCCTAAAAAATGAGGAGGTGGTGGTGGATTGCCGTGGGATGAGGTGCTAGGACCCTCTGTCAACTCAGCGCCGTCTGATTCGGCTGAGGACATATGTATGATCAGTGTGCTCGTTTTCGTAAACTGATCTTAACTAGTATTTTAGAATAAAAAGGCATTAAAACTAGTTTTTTCGTTGTTTAGGGAGTAGTGGTTTAAAATGTAGTGGTTAAGTAATGGTCGTGGTTTAGCCTTCGTTGTTCCAGAAGTCGTGGTTTAGGCAGTAGTTGTTAAGTCATACAATCGGAGCCAATGGCTCCCAGAACTGGTTTGAGCTGGACTATGCGCAGGGACACCAAATGTGCCCCTCGTGCAGACTTTCAGGCACTTTGGAAGTGCACCCACCCAGATTCAATACACAAAATCCTGCCTGGGAGGTGGTTGTGCTGCCTTCCTCTGCTCGAGCTTGGCTCAGCAGCAGGAGGGCAGAAATGTGTAGCTGGTCTGCCACATCCATTTTGTCCTGTCCGGGTCGAGAAGGCTGGTACGGGGAAGACCAGGGACCAACGAAGATTGCTTCTGAGGGGTGGAATCATACCTCACACAGCGGGTACCGGTATGGAGGTATCATTCTAAGGTGTTTGATACCAAACACGACATGGTTTGTTGCAGCCATTTTAGAGATAGCATTTTATGCGGGCATATAATGCACCTCTACCTATATGTCGGGCTGAGTCACCGACAACCCAGGAGAATGGTCTCCGAAGACTGCAGGGGTGCTCTGCTCATGTAGGGGCACCCTCTAACATAAAACCCAGCTACCTGCCTTCAGGATTGCCAAGGCCTGCTATTGGGGTGACCTATAGGTTTTAAGTGCAGTGACCTATAGATTTAGTCAACCAATATCTAAAGTAAGTGGTTCATTCAGCATCTTACAAAGGCTGCAATGGGAGGCCTGTAGTTCCATTTTGCATGGCCTCTCATGGGTGGCATACTACATGCTTCAGCCCAGGGGAGGCCTCTGGGGTACCTATGCTCTGGGTACATGTGTACCATATACTAGGGACTTATAAGGTTACCCCAGTATCTATTCTGGAGTGCACCTAAGTACATGTCATAATATTTTAGGGAGAAAGCAGATAGACTGGGGTCCTGATTAGCAATTTCCCAGTCACACTAGTCAAAAACAGTGTAACATCAAGCAAAAAGTGGGGGTAACCATAAGAAGCAGATCCTACTATCCTACAAGACTGCTGATGGACGCATGGGTAAACATGAGGAGAGGATGACTCAACTAAAAGTAATAACCTGGAATGTCAAAGGCCTGAATGACAGACGGAAAGCGAGGTTAATAGCTGTGTAGCTCCACCGCCATGAAGCGGACATCTGGTTTTTGCAGGAACTACACTTGACAGGGAACAATTGCACCCTCCTGAGAGCAGGATGGATCAGGGAGAAACATGTTGCACACTACTCTAATTATGCGAAGGGGTGGCCATTCCCATCAGAAAAGGTTTGTAATGCCACATGCACAAAGCCTTATACGACCCACAGGGGCGATACATGATGCTAGAGGGCACGCTGTATGGCCCCAAAGTAGACGACCCAGAATTCTTTGGTGAGGTCTGGAGGGTAGCAGATACCCTAAGCCCAGGAGCAATTCTGTGGGGGAGGGGAATTCAACATAATCTTAGATCCCATGAGAAACAGATCAGGCAGTGCCCGACGCCCCCACCCAAGGGCAGCAACAAAACTGCAGACTATTATAGATGACCATGGACTGATAGACATATGGCGCAGTTGAAACGCAAACAGGGAAGACAGTACATGTGTATCTACAGCTGGCCCCTCTTGGTCCAGAATCAACTTCTGTCTGACCTCGAAAGATGTATTCGCCAGAGTTTCCATGGTCACGCATCTAGCTAGAACTCCTTTCAACCACTCCCCAGTACTTGTTGAACTGACTCTGCCGGGTTATCCTAGCAGAGCGTTTAGCTGACGACTCCCATTAGGGCTTAGCACGACCAGGTGTTCCAAAACGCCATTAGATCAACAATAGTAAAGTATTTTTCATTAAACGAGGGTACTGTGGATTCTCCCTCTATGTTTTGGGAGGCAATTAAGTCAGTGATTCGAGGGGAATGTATCACAAAGCAGGGGGGGGTGCTGCGCTCACTGCAGGGAGATCTTAGGCACCTAGAGGAGGGGATACAGGGCCTGGAAAGTGAATTCTTTGCCACCAACACATCCGAGTCTTTCTGAGATATCAGGGGTAAGATAAGGGAGTTTGAGGAAGTGGCCGTAAGGGAGGCACACTATCTTGGAAAAGAGGCATGTGATAGAAGATGCGGCAAGGGGGACTGGGCAGGCAAGATGCTTCCAGGCCTACTAAAAAACGGTGGGCAAGCGACTACAACAGCTAATTATGCACCTCTGACAATGAGATGGCATTTGGTCAGACCACTTTACATGCGGAAATTATATCCTTTTACTCCTTACTTTATGAGGAGAGGCAAACTGCCACCCGTCCGGACTTGGTTGACTTCTTTGACTCTATTCAGCTGCTTTTTTTTGAGGATGGTCATCATAGCTATCTGGATGAGCCGTTCTCTGAGGAAGAGGTGATCAGGGTAATCCATGCCTTGCCCAGAGATAAGGCTCCCGGGCTGGATGGCCTGACGGCAGTGTTCTACAAAGAAATTTGACCCATTTCTTGCATCACATCTAATAAACATGTATGAGGAATAGCTGGAGTGGGGGGGAACTCCCCCCATCGCTCCATGAAGCACTCATCATTATGATTTTAAAACCGGGAAAAGATGCAATGGAGGGTGATTCTTATAGGCCCTTGTCAATGATCAATCTGGACAATAAAATTATCACCAAACTCATTGTAGCAAGACTACTTCCGCTGTTACCTCTTGTGATGCGCCCTGATCAGTGCAGCTTTGTTCACGGAAGAGCCACAACTCACAATCTACGCACCTTTTTTTGCAACAATGCAAGAAATTGACCCCTCCCTAAATGTGGCTGCGATATTTCTGGATGCCACTTAGGCATTTGATTACTTGGAATAGACATATTTGTTTGTACTACTTTCCTGACTGGGTGTCAGCACTAAATTGCTCAAATTGGCTGCTCTCCAATACTCCTCCTCTAAGGTGAGGCTTAGGATTAACGGGGCGATATCTCTGGGCACGAGCCAGGGATGCCCACTGCTTCCCCTTTTTTTGCCGTGACCATGGAGCCCCAGCAGCCCGACTGAGGCAGCATCACCCGCACCGTGGCCTGGCGTTTGTCCGGTGGTTGATACTGGTTTCCCTGTATGCGGATGAATTGACCTTGTATGTTAAACACCCGGCTGAAAACTTAGACCCTCTGATCAGGGAGCTCATGTGATTTTGCAGCCTCAACTGGGGTAAATCGGTTATCTTCCTGCTGACGGCAGTCACAAAACAGCTTCAATCGGAGTATCCACTCTGCTGGCTGGAGGGCCCAGTGAAATATCTTTGTATTTGGCTAAGCTGTAATATTGAGGAACACTGGCAAAATAATTAAGGGAAACTTATGGACTGGTTGGAATGTCAACTGGGATGCTGAGCTAGACTGCCGCTGTCCCTGCCTGGCAGGACGACTGGCAATAGCAAACATGGTTGTTCTCTCTAAATTCCTCTACATGTTTCTTAACCTCCCGTGCCCTCTTAGCACTAGTTTCAGGTGTAGACCTTGACTGGGCCAGCAAACAACCCAGGATTTCTTGGGAAACACTGACACTACCCTATGAACAGGAAGGTTTATGTGCCCCAGACATGGACCTTTATTACAAGTGCGCAAAAGATCAGTTTGGATTTCATTGGATATTCCAGACGCAATTCATGGTGCACATGGCACCGGAACACAACTAAGCAGCTCTGACACCGCTAAACATGGCCCTTTATAGACCAAAGACCACACCGGACACGGTGGGGTGTACAGTATGGACCTGGCAGGGATTGAGACATTGGATGCATCTGGAGGTGATGTATGCTCCCTCGGTACCACTGCCTCAGCACCCAACATTGCGGTTCTCGGGAGATATGGGCGCTTGCAGTAGACTTAGGAAGCTTCATCTCCACACTATGGGAGGTGCGTTCCCGGGGGGAACATTCATAGAGCTGGATAGAGAGCTGGCAGGGGAGCGAACGGGGCTGCTTGACAGAATGAAGCATTATCAGCTGAACTCTTAACTTTGCCTCCTTACCGACAATGCCCCACACGTTCCAAGTACTGGAAGACTTCCTTAATAACCCGTCACCTCAGAAACGAATTACCCGACTATACACAGGCATGCAGTGCACAGCCCCGATATGTGTTCCCGGGGTGCGGGAGGGTGGGAGACGCTGCTGGGATTCCCCATAGAGGAGGATCAGTGAATATACTGCTGCACGCAGGCTCGGGAGCTATCCCTAACTATAGGTAACAGTTTAGTCACTTTACGTTTATACATAGACTATACAGTACTCCTGAATAGCTATATAAAGTTGATTTGAGTGATGATGCAAGATGTCTGAGATGCAGTGCCAGGGAGGCTACTTTCTTGCACCTGGCCTGGTCCTGTCCAGATATAGCATGTTAATGAGAAAACATTTTTGACGTGTTGGATAAGATGCTGGAGTATCAGATAGAGGCTTCCCCCTTGATAGCATTGCTTGGATATGTGGGAAATGTGCAGGTGACAAGCAGAAAACTAGTGGCTACGCTTCTGCTGCTGGCTAAACATTGGCTAGTGATGTGCTGGGGCCGCTGCTAGAATCCACGGGCCACTGATTGGCTTAAAGATATGGTGTACTGTCATGGACAGCTGGGAACTTATGCCCGCACAGGCCGCTCCAGGGACATCTGGGGACTAGTGCATAGATACCTTAGCACCAACCCAAAAGATCAAGATGAAACTTCCCCCTTAGACTGAAAGATAGATACACAGTGGCTACAAGAGACTTGGCCCGTGAGTAGCGATTGCGTAAGAAGGCATACAGGTACACACCTCAAAGATGCCAGCACCCCCCTTCATAATCCCCTTCTTTCCTTCCTGCATCCCCTCGTTTTCGTTGCTTGGGGCTGCAGATATGGCAACATAACTGTGATATCAGTGCAAACTACTTGGACAAGAGGATAGAGCTTATCTATACTGGTAGCTGATATGCATATTGCAGATCTAATTTATGCCATCTCATATAATGTCATGTTGTACCTGAACGATCTATTGTTGGATTGTGCCTGCAGCTGTATTCAATAAAATAAAAAAATAAAAATAAAAAATGAATTACTTAATTCTTTCAGATTTGTATACTTTTTACTTACAGCAAAACACACAAGATGATGGACGGAATGTTGCACAATGGCAAAACATTCACCCCCAGTCACAGATCTGGGTTTAATCCATCGTTATTTTGCTCACCAAACCACCCCAGTTCAGACATGGCCATATGCAAATCAGTCTTGACCCTGTGCCTCATGGGAACAGTCCAGCCCCAACTGCCAAGCCATGTCTTCCCTGGACCAGAATCAAGCATCCTAGGACCGGTTTCTGGCTATCAGCCATCTTCAGCCAGGATAGCTTGACTCTAGTTGCTTAGTGAGCACGGGACCCAGGTCTGGGCATACCCTTCCCACATAGGGTGAACAGTAAAACACACAAGATGATGGACGGAATGTTGCACAATGGTAAAACATTCACCCCCAGTCACAGATCTGGGTTTAATCCATCGTTATTTTGCTCACCAAACCACCCCAGTTCAGACATAGCCATATGCAAATCAGTCTTGACCCTGTGCCTCATGGGAACAGTCCAGCCCGAACTGCCAAGCCATGACTTCCCTGGACCAGAATCAAGCATCCTAGGACCGGTTTCTGGCTATCAGCCGTCTTCAGCCAGTGGCATAGTGAGCACTTGGACATAATTCAAGCACACGACCAACCAGTTGCTTCTAACACGGAAGACAACTCCCACTTAACAGCAGAAGAGTGGGAGAGGCTAGTAGCTTCATACTTACCAGCTAACAGTCAGGTTGACTGCAACACAGCTCAGACAAGACTCCACCAACCAAAGATCACCCAAAAAGTGCGGAAGTCCTATGGTCATCATTGCTAAACACACTTCAATTATCACTAAAGGCCATGCAATACCACTCGGAAAAAATGGACATCCAACTATCCCTTTTAAACTTCTTGGCCATACACGTAGCCAAAATTGATAACAAGTTGGCAGACTTGAATGGCATGATAAAGAGGGTGCAAGAGGAAACTAAAATAGAGCAGCCAAGTTGCGCCTGCTACACAATAGTGGACAAACTTACTACAATCCCCCAACTCCTGGGAGACATTGTGGTGGATTTAAAACAGACAACGGGAAAAACAACCGCAATCGACCCAGGTTCTGGCGAGGTGGGCCCAAAACAGCTCCGCAGACATCACAGAGAACAGTCAGACATTGCAAACCAACAGAACTCACCAACTGTGCCCAACAGTCAAAGAGGAGACCGCGAGCCAAATAGCCCAATCGGCCCTGAAACCAGTAAACCTATTTACGAAACCTATGCAGGTGTCACAGGGAAATCCCTAAAGCAGCTCCCCGACGATCAAAGGAGTAAAGCCAAGGTGCAAGCAAACACAAACCCAGGAAACACGCAAGGGCTAAAGCTAGAAACCTGCAAAAGCCCCCATAATGAAACCATTGGGAAAGCGGGCAAGGAAGAAATGAGGGTAGAAAATAAAAGACCCCGAAAGCAAAAAAGGAAAGGAAGAAATAAGCCGGCTAACATAAAAACATTTTTCAATAAGATAACTAAGACCCCAGAAAAAGAAAAAGAAGTGGTAGACGCAACAGAAAGTCCGCCTACGACCACAAAAAGATCCACGTTTAAGGAGACGTTAAAGACGACAAAAAGGGAGAATCCCACCCATTTAATCTCAAAGGGGGAACCGTCGGCAGATGGAAGCAAGGGATCCCCCTTGAAACATGAAATTACATCAGCCCTTAACACAGACAATTGGGTAGGGCAGGGGGAGGACCATACAGCTGACAAGACACACGACAGCTCACGGATAGAAACGGGCACAGAAGACAGCCTAAAAAAATGGAGGCTGGGCAGGCGGAAGCAAACAGCGGCATAATACTGTTTATTCCCTTATACAAGTCAAAAGGCAGAGGGGACATCCTCAATCGAGGTAACATCTTACACCTACTATCAACGCTCAGTCTGACTGACATTAGTACAAAAGACCTAGAAGCAGTGGAATTCACCCACTGTAACCAATTGTCCAGATCTGGAGTTTACAAAAACAACATGGGCAAGGAATGAAACCGTGACGAGAATATGGAACTAGAAGCACACTTTCTATCCTGAGGGATTAGCTTAAAAAGACTGGAAAAAATAGGGTGCCCTGAACCACTACGCCAGGCATATAATGAGCAACAACGCCAAAATCCAACAAACAAACAATCGCAAGTAAAAAATGAAAGTGTCTTAAAGGGGGCCAGAAGCCTTTCAGTTTTCAGGATGTCCTCCGAGACCAATAGGCAAACAAACCAGCCACTTGGCCACGATGATTGGAATTGGATAGCAAGGACAATCAACACAAGGGCCCCAAGGTTTTGACAAAACACTCAACAAAAATACACAACACAACAACAGCTAAGAATATGTTCTTGGAACATAAATGGCCTAGGGAACAAAAGAGACGATCTCAAGCTCTTTGACTACCTCCAAAAATTTGACATAATAGTACTCCAGGAGACTTGGTTAGAACAACCATACCAAATTCAGGGCTTCAACTCACATCACCTTCCAGCAACAGGAAATGCCAAGTATGGCCATCTAAAAGGCGGCCTGGCAATATACACTGCCATTAAGAGCTTCAACGATCCCATCCACACAAATGCGATACAGATAGGCAACAATTGCACACTCACCATAGAACTAGAAGTGAGGGGAAAAGATCAAAACCAAAAGTTAAGACTGATGAACGTATATCTACATCCCCGGGAGAAAAAAGCTGGAATGAACCTCTTGATGGAAGAAATCCCAAAAACATTGGCAGAAGCTGAAACTCCCAACCTTATAGTAACAGGGGACTTCAATATGTTCCTGGGAGGGCCTCAAACTAGGGACACATGTTGGAAGACCAGTTCCGGGCATGGAACATACCACAGCAAGCAACAAGCAAATGGGACAAACAAAATCGGCTGTCAAGGGCCAGTGTAAAGGACCTAGAACATCTTAACCTGGCAGCGTTAAATGGTCGCTTCATAAATGACAGCCCCCCGTCAGCCACCTTCCATAACTCATCCGTCCGTTCCACCCTAGACTACACATTCTCATCTCTTCAACTCTTTGGGAATGTCACGGACTTCCGAATAGGCACAATGTCAGCTAGTGACCATCAGCCGCAAGAATTTGGCCTTAACTTCCAGGGGGCCGTGTCATCCACGCCAGCAATAAATCTAGGTTGCTCGCTGTCAGTGGAACAGAAAAGAATAAAATGCAACACGACAAACCTGGAAGGCTTCACAACGGATGCAATAAGCTGGTGGGAAAAGAGTATTACAATCCAGCCCGATTATCTAAGCGCCTGGGAGCAATTCATGAGCAGCCTTGGACAGGCACACACTAGGAAACCAAAGAGCCACATAAAGCCGGAAAATCGAAACTGCAATAAACAAATAAAGTGGTCGGAGGTGGCGATTGATGTCAATCTGATCAGGGCGGACTTGGCGAAGACAAACGAAAAGGTCAAATCCCTGGATCTTAAGACCTCTAGCCTGGTCACCGACGTCTCTGACTTACAGGCTGAAGTCGGGAATCTGAGGAAAGCCAATGATTATTACTCTGGGCGCCTAGAGGACTATGAAAGCCGTGCCAGGCGCAATAACATCCGCCTGATTGGGGTCCCGGAATCGTCGACTGCTGCCTCGACGGACCTATTGGTGGAAGACCTGGTGCTGAATCACTTGGCGCCCAAGGGTCTCAGCAAGTTTTTCGCTGTCGAACGTGCACATAGGATCCCCGGCGGCACACCTAAATCGGGTGTTAACCCTCGACCCATCATTGCGAGGATCTTTCATTTCCGGGACAGAGACGCTATCCTGCAGGCTTCGCGGCAGTCTGGTCCCATTGCCTTTGAGAACTCTACTGTCAGCTTCTATCCGGACTTTACACAACAGGTCCGGAAACAGAGGCTGGGGTTTCAAGGGGTCAAGAAGAGACTCCGGGAAAGGTCTATGAAGTATGCCATGCTCTTTCCGGCCCGTTTGCGGGTGGTACATAGGGATCGCACTTTTTTCTTCGACCATCCTGGGGTCGTGAGTGACTGGCTTGACACGCTGCCTACGGATCATGAACCTTTTGAGGACTCTGGCAAGTCGGATCGGGCGGAAGGTGGCCCGACGGAGCAGGAGTAGCTGTTGACTTTGACCCCGTACCCTTCCCGTTGGCTTTGAACTGTGCTATGCTGTGTTCTTAATGTTTGCAAGTAATAGTCTTTTAGGCGGTGGGTGGGGGGTGAACGGGTCCTTTCTCCTCCTGGGTTTTCTTTTCGTAGACTAGTTGGGTGGTTGGGCGACAGGCACACTGCAAGTTTATGAGGCTCTTTGGTCTTCAGCAGGGGTGCGGGGTGGGGGGTATAGTTGTTTTGACATTGTTGGGGGAACTGGGTTGTTTTTTTGAATTTTATTGTTACTTGCAAGGCAAAGGAAAGGCGCACTCCTGTTTTTTGCAGTTGCTCTGGGTGTGGGGCCGGGGAGGGGCTGAACACGGGGATGGGGGGTAGGGGACTTCTGTTATTGTGTTGGAACGTGAACGGGTTGGGGGATGGGATTAAGAGAAGGGTGGTGTTGCAATTGCTGAAACGATTGACTCAAGATGTCGTCTTACTGCAGGAGACTCATTTGCTCGGCAACAAGTGCTACGCTTTGAATAGGCGTGGTTATCGCCTTGTGGCGCACTCGGGTTTCACTTCGGGCTCTAGGGGGGGGGGCATTCTGGTTCGGACCTCCCTCCCCTTGGCCATTGATGATGTCATACTGGATGATAAGGGACGATACGCCACCATTGTGGGGCGCTGGGAGGGGAAGGTTCTTATTCTGATTTCTGTGTACGTGCCCCCGGGCCTCCAGGCCACCACATTTGCTGATCTGAGTGGACTTATCCTGGGTCTCCCCGAGGGTCTGCTTTTGGTTGGGGGTGACTTTAATGCGGTGGTCTCGGGGATGCGTGATCGTCACCCTCCCAGGGAACTGCCGAAGGCCCAGACTTGGTTGAGTGACTTCCTGGAGACGCTGGGGCTCACTGATTGCTGGCGGTTGCTTCACCCGGGACAGTTGCAATATACCTATCATTCTGGTGCTCATGGTAGTCTCTCGAGGTTAGACCACGTATTACTGCCCTCGGCCCATGCATCCCTCATACGGGAAGTTAAACATCTGGCACGGGGTATCTCGGACCATTCTCCGCTTTGGCTGGTGGTTGATGCACGGCAGGGTTCGGCGGGCCGAGTGGCTCCGATCAACCCCTGGTATTTGAAGGACCCCAGGGTCAGGGATGAGCTGGTTAAAGCACACGATTGTTATTTTGAGGAAAATGTGGGCTCTGTTTCCTCCCCTAGTTTACTTTGGGAAGCTTACTAGACGGTCATTCGTGGCCAGGCCCTCTCATTGATTGGTAGCGTGAAGTTGGCCAACCGTGCTGAGATGGTTCGACTTGAGTGGGAGGTCACAGCCCTGGAGGAGCGCTTGGAATCTGGGGTTACCGCTGAGGGGTTACATCTACTGGAGTTGAAACAACATGAATACAGAGCTCTGGTCACTGAAGCTGCTAAGGAAATGGGGAGGGAACAGCAGGGACGCCTGTATGATGTGGGTGATAAGGCTGGGAAACTGCTTGCTTGGTTGGATAAGAGGGAGAATGCAAGTCGTGTCGTCCCTGTGATTGTTGCTGAGAATGGAGCGTGTTGTACAGACCCTGTTGATATTGTTGCATGTTTTGCCGATTATTTCCGCGAGGTGTACTCCCAGGTGTCTGATCGATCAGAGCAGGACTCCCACCTGCTATTGCGTGATATTGCACTTCCCCGATTGTCTGACATTGATAGAGATGCTCTGGATGCTCCGCCTACTGTGGACGAGATTGCCGCTGCTGTCCGTTCGGTCCGATCCGGCAAGGCCTCGGGCCCTAATGGGCTCCCCATTGAGCTATATAAACTGCGCCCGGATTCGCTAGCTCCTCATCTGCGCTCTATGTTTCTTGAGTCTTTGGCGGTGGGTTTTCTCCCGCCAGACCAGAGACTGGCCACTATTGTTGTCATCCACAAGGATGGTAAACCTCGGGATCGCTGTGCCTCTTTTCGACCCATTTCGTTGATTAATGCGGAACCTAAAATCTTGGCCAGGCTGCTGGCGACGCGTTTGGCGACCGTTATTGGGGACCTGGTTCACCCTGATCAATCCGGCTTTATACCGCATCGTAACACGGCGCTTAACCTCCGAAGGTTGCATGGCGTCCTGGCACGGGCCGAGACGCTGCGTGAGCCCGCCATCTTGGCGTCCTTAGACGCTACAATGGCGTTTGATACAATAGAATGGCCGTATTTGTGGGCGGTTCTTGCTAACTTTGGTTTCGGTTCGGAGTTCGTTCGGTGGGTCAAATTGCTTTACGCCGGTCCCATGGCTCAGGTGGTGGTCAATGGTCGGGTCTCTGCGCCCTTTGCACTGAGCAGAGGGATGCGACAGGGCTGTCCCCTGTCCCCCTTGTTGTTTGCTCTCGCCTTGGAACCGCTGGCGGCCTGGTTGAGGTGGGAACCGTCCCTGAAGGGCATTAGATGGAATTCGGAGTTTGAGGACCGTGTATCTCTCTACGCTGATGATATTCTGCTTTATCTTACATCACCCCGTAAATCCCTCATTGTGCTGTTTGATGTCTTAACGTCCTTCCGCAAAAACTCGGGTCTTGTCATCAACTGGTCGAAGTCCTGTGTATACGTCCTGTCGGGTGCCGCCCCCCTTCTGCCAAGTGGTTGTCCTATCGCGATTGTGAAAGATGGATTTAAATACCTAGGCATTTTTATCACGCTGAGCCCTGCACTGCGGTTTGACCGTAATTTACTGCCCCCTCTTCAGCGCCTTCGGGCAGATGTGGTCGCCTGGGGGAAACTTCCTCTCTCTCCCCTGGGTAGAGCGGTATTGTTTAAGATGATGTCACTGCCCCGCTTCCTCTACGCATTGCAAAACACACTTGACGTTGTCCCGGCTACATACTTCCGTGAGGTTGAGAGTTTACAGAGACAACTGGTGTGGGGGGGTAGGCCCCGGATCGCCATTGCTAAATTGTCGCTCCCGTGGTACGACGGTGGAATTGCTTTGCCTGATATCCGTCGCTATTATTGGGCGTCTCAACTGGGGGCAATAAATCATTGCATGTATGGCCCTTTGCCGAATCCGGCCTTCGAGATGGACAAATGGTTGTTACCGGGGGGCGACTACAATAGAGCCCTCTACTCGAAACTCACCCCTCGCAACGTGACGGGCCCCACTAGGACGGCTTCCATGGCGCTTGGGTGGACTGATAAATTGACTCGTGCCACCCCCCTGTACGCGTCTGATAGACTTGGCTCACTTTGGCAGTCCTGGGGGTTTGATAGGTGGGACTTGATTGGTATCAGCAGGATTGATGATGTTTGGACTAAGGGGAGAATGAAGCCGTTTGAGGAATTGAAAACCGAGTACGCTTTGAGTGATCGCGAATTTTTTCGCTATGCGCAGGTCCGCCACGCGGTGCTCTCGGTCTTCCCTTCGGGTGTGGAGATTCCGGAGTCGTCCCCGCTTGAGGACAGGGTACTGGACGGACATGTTCCTGATAGTACGATTTCGCTTATTTATAAAAAACTAATCAACTCCAGGTCTGATCTCCTGTTTCGCCTTAGAGAGGTCTGGACTGGTGATGGGCTGGAGCTGGACGATGAGGACTGGCAGGCGGCGATCTCCTCCCCTAAAGAGGTGGCCATCCAGGCGCGCCTTCGATTTGTGCAACTTAAAATCCTGCATAGAGTGTATGTCACTGGTCCCCGTTTGGTACACATGGGCTTTTCTGTGGATGGTTTGTGTCGGCGTGGATGCGGTCTCCTGGGCACCTTTTTACATATCATCTGGGAGTGCCCTGAGATAGTGCGATTCTGGACCCGTGTGCACGAGGTGATGAGTGAGGTTACGGGGGTGCAATCGATGCCGGAAGCTAGGAGATGCCTGCTGAACGTATGGGAACCGAATGATTACTCCGTGTCGCAGCTTCGGTGGGTGACATTGGGCAATATGATTGCCAAAAGAGACATTGCGCACCTGTGGGGCGCTCAGGGCCCGCCCGGGATTCGGAAATGGAAACAAAACATGGACTGGTGCATGTTCGGAGAAAAAATTGTATATATTTCTCGAGGTACCCCCCGAAAATGGGGGAAGATATGGACTCAGTGGAACACTTACCGTGGCGATATATGTGCCCCTCCTCTTCCTGACCCAGATGTTGCACCTACGTCCCCGTAACCCGAGGGTTCCTCCACATACTATTGTATACTGGTTGCAATTTGTTTCTTCTGCCCCCCCCCCCCCCCCCCTGTGAGACTCTTTCTCGATAGAACAAACGCTCATTGGATTGCCCTTCCCGCTCCAACACCATGTACTGCAACGTTGTGTATACTGATGTCTCTTTTTCTTCACTCCTTGCAAGTTGTTTGTGTTTGTGTTATAAAATCAATAAAAAGTTTAAAAAAAATAAAATAAAGTGGTCGGAATCAACCGGAAGCCGCTACAAGGCCATAAAGCAAAATTCCAAGATTAAGCTTCTCAAAAGAAACATTAATAAACTACTGCGGAAATTGCACTGAGACGGACCAAACACCGTGATCCAAGAGGAACTGCAAAAATTCAAACAGAGCAAAAAGAGAATAATATGGCGCAAAAAAGGGAAGCAGAGGATGAGTTATGGGTCAGACTTCTTCATGATGCAAAAGGAATCAACACGAGCGGAAGATTCTGGAAGACAGTCAACAAACTCCAGTATTCTAGAAGCGCTAGCATTGACCCCTTCTTAACTGAGGAAGCCTGGTCCAATTACCTTCAGGCCCACTTCAATACAGCAATTCTCTACAAACAAAACCCGGAATACTGGGCTGTGGCCTTACTACCACTTTACAAACAGGTAATAGACACCACAACAATTCCAGCATTGGGAAAGGCTCAATATTAGCGCCAATACATAAGAAAGGCAATGTAATGGACCCTAAAAATTACAGACTAATAGCCTTAATTGATAACAAGGCCAAATACTATGCCGGTCTTCTTCTAGAAGAGCTCTCGGAATGGGCGGAAGCAAATGCAGTAATTCCCATCACCCAGACAGGATTCCGCAAAGAATTGGTCACATCAACAAACATTTTGGCCCTTTCACTCCTCATCGATGCCTCGAAGACAGCTCATCTGCCCTTGTACTTATGTTTTATCGACTTCGCCGCAGCGTTTGACAACATCAACAGGAACTTACTATGGTCGAAGTTGGAAGATAGGAACATTCCATCTGGGTTATTAACACAGCTGATCTCACTACATACGGGCACTTGGGTCCAAGTCAAGCTAGGATCAGGAGACCTCCTATCAAGGAAAATACAAACCACAAAAGGCCTAAAACAAGGGTGTGTGCTGGCGCCAACATTATTTAACATCTTTATGTCTGACCTTGCACAGCAACTGGATGAAAGCAACTCTCATGCCCCAAGCATAGGTGGCTTTACTCTCTCTAATTTAATGTACGCTGATGATATTGTCCTAATCAGCAGAACACCTATAGGGCTACAACATCTAATCAGCACAACCTCTAATTATGCAACAGAGAACAGCCTAAGCATCAATCTCGAAAAGACTAAAACAATGAGGATTAATGCCAAAAGATCATCAGCAGGGTTCTCCTGGCACATGGGAGGGCTCATACTTGAAACAGTGGAGGAATACAAGTACCTCGGCGTAATTGTGGACAGTAAGGGCTCATTCCAACAGCAAAAGGAAGCAATTAAACTGAGGGGTACTAGCATAGTGATTGCACTAAGGTGCCTAAAAACGAAAGCTGTCGGCTGAAGCTTTATCCGCCTGATTCAAGTACTTCAGGCAAAATTAACACCGGCCATAACGTATGGAAGTGAATGCTTTCGAGGGAGGGACGCTCAGCTATTGAACAACACAATAGCGAAAGCGATGAGAATGATATTCAGTCTGCCCACCTATACCTCGCAGGCACAAATAAGGCTGGAATTTGGCATAAGAAACCAAACGCTGGAGCGAATATGCACCTACGTCAAAAGATGGCACAAAATCCAGAGAGGAGAAGCTGATAGTCTCAATTGCTACTTATGGAAACAGATAGAAAGAAAGAGCAACAGCGCGGCCACAAAATATTTATACCAATCAATAAACTCCTTGTGCCTACAAGAAACCTGGAAGTGCAGCGGGTCCCATGACATCTTCAAACAGTTAGTTAATAAATCAGTTAGAGCTATCTCATTAACAGAGGACAAAGCAAGCCTAGTCAACCGTGCCCACGGCTGGATGGTCATTCAAAGCTACTCAAGCAGCTTCAGCCAAAGCTATCTAGGGGTTGGGTTCACTGGGCGCATAAAGGAGAAGTTCTTACACCTACGGCTGGGCCTACTTCCATCACAAAAACACAATTCCCTCCATGGAAAAGGCCCCAAGTAACAATCAACTGCCGAATATGTGGGCTCGCAAAAGAAGACATTCAACATCTAATTTGCACCTGCAAAGGCTTGGCCACAGAGCGCAGATTACACTCAAAAGTGCCCTTCAACAAACTGGGCATAAGATCATGCCGGCAAGAGGTCATGGCTTGCTTCAACGGAAAATACATTCAATTAGCAAGCCATGTCGTAAAGTTTTTGGAGAAAGATGACAGACTCCAGCTGAAGTAAAAACCAAGAAGCAAACTAAAGGGGCACCGAACAGCGAGCCAAGCTGCATATTACAACGCGGTTTAAAACCCAGGGGCAAGTCCTTTTAAACAGCCACCATAGGAATACAAGGGACTAATGCTACCGTAAGGGTTACTCAGTGTGAAAGTAGCATACATTTTTGCAGTAACAACTATCTATCGCAGGAAACTATTGCCTTCGTATATTCGTTTTTAAAAATCCCAGGTGCAAGACTTTTAATATAGCCTTTCAAGCAATACAAGGGACTTATGCGATTTTAACCCACGCTCAGTCTAAAATTTGCATAAATTTCTGTAGCAATAACTATTTACAACATGAAGCTGTCGTCATTTTATATCTTTTATAATAATTGTATTTAACTAATGTATTAACATTTGCAATGGTTTTAATTAACTGAGCAATAACGATTACTGTCACTTACTGGCACAGAGCTACCTAGGCCAAGAATTGAAAGTCGAACCCCAAAGCCAAACTTGTGAGCCACCCTATCTAAAAGTGGAAAGCAGTGTGGCGATCCCTTAAACTATGAAATATTAAAATCAGAAGAATCTGTATCTCCAATCTTCCAAACTAACTAGTACTAGTGACGAAAGGCTTGTAACCACCAAAGGCACTCACCAACACCATCTGTTCATAATTGTGCAAGCCACTGAATTCCTAGAAAACCCTTTATACCTCAGATTTATTGCTACTCCATTACCAAAAATCGGTGCCAAGGATCCAGATAGCACTGCAGCTGGTGCACTCAGGGTGGGGTGCATGTTCATCACTATACAAGAGACTTTACCATCCATTTTTTAACGAAATGCATCACAGCAGGTGAATTGCTAATAAGGGCTAATCAGGAAAATAGAGAATGGCTGATAGGGATTAGTAACCTTTAACAGTGCCCACAGCAAAGTTTTGCAGACTAAACATAAGCAAGGCAACAAATTTGGATAAACAGCCTAATAAATTAACTTGGTAGAACAGCAGTGGAGAGTCAGGATCACATCCAACACTTTTTAAAGGAGATCAAACCCTCTAACTGGTTTCCATCAGTCTTCTCACTTGAAGGTGTAGAATGTGAAAGTCCAGGTGGAACATTCTGTCCTACTTCTGGGACAGTAAATACCCTGAAGAGAAAGTCAAAGTGGAGGCCGACCCTTGGAGTTAGCAGTTCAGAGTACCAGACTCTCTGAGCCCAGTCCTGGTCCATGAAATCAACTTGCAAGGTCCTGTCTGAATTACTTTAAGATTTAAGATTAAAGGAAGAGTTCCACTGATGATGGAATAAGTCTCCCAGACTCCCCTCTCCCAGAGTGAAACGCTGGAGTGCAGAAGGCTAGGCACGGAGTGTTTTCACAGGTATCAAATAGGCCTACCAAGGGTGAATCTCACTTGGTGGAAAAACCTGAATGCTATCGCTAGGTGCGGAGTGTCTCATAGTTGGCAAGATGATGCCTGCTGAGTTTGTCCACCCTGATGTTGTGAAATCCAGTCAGATGGATGACTGTTAAAGAAATCATGTGAAGTGTCAACTATTGCCCTAGTCTCAATGCCTCTAGACAGGGAACATGAGACCCAACTCCGCTCTGCATGTTACAGAGCTACATAACAATTGTATTGTATGTCATCACCTATAATGACTTATCCTTATTGGAAGACAGAAAAGCCTTTGGAGCTTGGCGGAGGGCATGCAGCTCCAGATGATTTATGTGATGGCACTACTTCAATGGAGACCAAAGACGTCTGATATCTACTGGTGACAGGTGACCTTTCACTCAAGTTCTGAATTAGAAGTGGTCTAACCCCTACCACAAAGCAGAGCTGCTTCCTGTTGGACAGCACAATCAGTACATGAAATTACACATTCTACAGGTCCATGACCCAATACCAGGCCTCAATGGTCCAAGCCCAACAGATTTTGAACCAGTATCATTATAGTGAACTTCTACTTTTTTAGGAAGAAGTTTAAAAATAAGAGGTCCAGAATCAGTCTTGGGCCCACTTCTCATTTCAAAGATCACAACTTCTCCTTCAAATGTCATAGTCCTACAACCAAACAATACCTAACCTCCTGTATTTCATTTATTAATACAACCAAGCAAGTGTCCATGTATTCCCGCTCCCACTAAAGATCACACCTAACACATAACTCCTGTTAATTTGATCTATCACATAGAAACTGGTGTAAATGCTTGGGAAGGTTTACGTAAGAATGGTAAACTAACCCAAACAATATCTCTCCAAAACAATATATATATACACACACACACACACACACATTAGCTACTGGCGGGTAGTTATAGTTAGGGCCATCCTTTCCAATAGATAAAGCTATTTCAGTTGTACTAATAACTTTGGCAGCCTTGAGGAATCTTCATTACATTTTCAAAATTAGTGTACCAGTTAAAGTTTCGAGGTGATCCGTCAAGCAGGATCTGAGAAAAGAAAGTAAATAATAATATAAGGGGTCAGAATAGAGGTATTTTGATCCCATAGGACACATCTAGGGGTGTGTGAGGGATCTCTCATGGGTGACCCGAACTGAGAATCATCCACCATTCGGCACCCAGTGTATATAAGCAATGGATCTGTGAATCTGAAACCTAAGGAGAATAAAAGGCATCCACTAACATACCAAACTCCCACGTAGGGTTGGGTGCATCCGGTGGGGGTTGGAGGCCCTGAGGCCAATCTCCACTGTGCACGGCCAAAGGTCAAGCACCGTGGTATTTGTATTAACATATAGTAATTATATATCCCTTTATGTTAAAAAGCCCATAGAAATTCAGTGAAAAAAGCAAAGTTTCCAAAGAAGTTATAGTTAGGTTGACATTTTACCCAAACAAAACAATCAAAATCCAGCAGTTACAGTTATATTTATAGTTATACTTATCGGAAGAAACTATACCTCGTGCCGTTAAGTAACTTTAGCCCATGAGGTATATCTTCTTAAGATAAGTATAACTATAAGTGTAACTATAATTGCTGAACTTTGTATGGTTAACACATCAACTTAACTATAACGTCCCTGTGAATGAATGAATGAATGAATGAATGAATGAAATGTGATTTGTCTACGCGCAGCTATGCCCAGTGGGCGTCAAGGCGCCTAACTCAAAAACTAGCTGACGGCAACCAGAAACAAGAGCTCACTGATAGGCTTTAATGAAGCACCAAGTTTTCAAAGCTTTCCTGAAGAGATCAAGTGAAGGCTGTAATTTGATCTCCAGGGGAAGAGTGTGCCATAGTTGTGGTGCAAGAATGGAGAAGGCCTTGCTCCCCCATCTCGCCATCCTAGCGCGTGGGACTACCAGTTGATTAAGCTCTAAAGAGCGGAGACATCTGTTTGGGACATACCTAGATAGCAAGGATCCCAAGGCATCATTCGGGCCTGCCCTCAAGGCGCTGTAAGTAAGGCAGAGAAGTTTAAACGAAACTCTGGAAGAGATAGGCAACCAATGGAGATTCTTCCTTGCCAAGGTCGCAGAAGACCGCCACGGGAGGGCCAGAACAAAACGCGCCGCGGCGTTTTGTACAACCTGTAGGCGTTGTAGAAGGCTCTTGTTGGCCCCGGCATAGAGTGAATTACAATAATCAAGCCTTGAGCCAACAAGGGCGATCACAACCTGTTTACGTGCCTGTGGGGAAAGATAGTGAGTAATTCTTTTCAGAATCCTGATGACCCCCCAACAGGTGGCCACTGTCCTATTGACCTGAAGTTCCATGGAGAGCCGGGTGTCAAAAATGACGCCTAGGTTCCTAGCAGATTGTGTGGGTGTGGGGCAGATGCCTAAAGATGAAGGCCACCACTCACCTGACCACATTCCCCGGTCTTTGCCGAAGACCAAGACCTCCGTTTTGTCACCGTTCAACTTTAATGAGTTGAGAATCATCCAGTCTGCAACAAGTTGCATACAGGACTTAAAGTTGGACGCGGTGGCATTCACAGAGTGGGTCAGGGACACCATAATCTGCGTGTCGTCGGCATACGACACTACCTCCATCCCCTGAGATCTTACTAGTCTTGCAAGGGGGGCCACGTAGATGTTAAACAGGGTCGGACTCAATGCCGACCCCGTGGCACCCCGCATTGCAACGACTTGACAGGGGAGAGGTGATCCCCAAGCATCACTTGCTGCTCTCGCTGATGTAAAAAGGAGTTCAGGAGACTCAGGGCCGGTCCTGCTACCCCTGCCTCCCTTAACCTAGATGTTAAAGTACAGGGAGATAGGGTATCAAAAGCTGCTGTAAGGTCCAGCAGAACTAGCACGGTAGTCTGCCCCAGATCGACTTTCCGACGGATGTTATCTGCGACCTTAGTCAGAGCAGACTCCGTGCTGTGCAGCTTTCTAAAGCCATGTTGGGACCCATCCAGGAACCCTGAGGCGTCCAGAAAGTTGGAAAGATGACAATTCAGATGGGCCTCCAACATCTTAGCAGGGGCCGGCAAAAGAGAAATGGGCCTAAAGTTCTTCAATAGACCAGGGTCAAGGGTGGGCTTTTTAAGGAGGGGTTTTACAATGGCCCTCTTCCATGCCACTGGGAAAATACCTTGCTCCAAAGCTCCATTCATTATTTTCAACATTGGAGGAAGAATAATATCCCTACAATTCTTTAGTATTCTCAGAGGAACCGGGTCCAAAGGAGAAGCAGATTTTGTTTTGTCTAGTAGGAGATTGAGACCCTCCAAGGAGAGCATAGGAAATTGATTCAAGACTTGGGGAGCAGCCGCCTCCCAGGATTCCCAGGTAACCTTTGGTCTTTTCAGTTATGCCAATCCTTTGGTTGACTGGTGGAAGGATCAGGTGCTCTGGGAAACTGAGATGTCTTGGTGGTCTGGCCAGAAAGTAATCTGGCTAAGGTACATCGATGACGTCTTCTTTATTTGGAATGGTTAGGAAAACGAATTGCAAGACTCTGAACACGGCCTGATCCTCAATACTGTAAATTTGCGTTTCACAAAGACCTACAGTAGAAACACCATAGATCCTTGATCTAAGACAAACAGTAGTCAAGAATTCTTTACAGTCCAACCTCCCAGAAAACATACTGCAGAAAATTCTGTTCTACATGCTCGCAGCAGTCATGCACCAAATTGTAAGTGGGGTATCCCCTATGGGGAGTTTTTCTGAGGAAAACAAAATTGTAGCTCAGAGAAGGAATATACAACAACGTCGTGATTAACTAATTATCAGATTCAAAGCGAGAGGATACTCCAAGAAATATCTTGATATTGCAAACAAATGCTGCCCTAATAAGCAAGGAAAAAATTCTATTTGTACAATTGAAATCTGAAACTAGTGATAAAACTGGAATACGCTTCTTCACGAAATACTCTGAATGGCACATGAATTACACACTCATGGGGGCGCTAGAGAGTGCGCAAGCAGAATGGCCGTACTGCTGTGAGGCTCCTGCCTTCTGGAACTACAATCCTTCAATTATCCTTGTCTAAACGAGCAAAATCAATCATAAAAACACAGAATGTGGCAGCGCTAGATCGACCCCCTACCCCGTGAAAGTTTTGGTGTGAACGAAGACTGGCGGCCGCCACAACGAGAGACAAGAGTTTTGACCGGGCTGGCTACTGGGGAATGAAGTAGCCGGAAGGCGACAGCTGAGCTTAGGAAAGCCTGAGGCCCCACGCATGGACACCAGGCCGCAAGTGCGGAGAGCGGCAAGATCACAGCGCAACTACAAGGCGAGTGGAGCGCGCCGACTTGGGCCGATTTGGGCCGATTTGGAACGCAAGCGGTGGATGTCCGAGGACTAGTGTGGGCACAGAAGTTGTGGTGGACACTGGACGCGTGGCGTGAGAGACTGGAGCGGTTAGAGAAGACGCCATACTGAGGTGAGCCGTGGGAGCGCTGCCCTGAGGCCCGCTGTGTAGGACCTCCTCCCAAGGATCACGACAGCAAACAAAGTAGCTGGAATTACCTGTCGGCTGCGGATTCTGTGATCGCGCTTCCATTGAGGTGCTCCAAGAGGAGGAAGAGACACGGGACCGAGGCGGGCCGTCTCGACTATGGAAGGTTGGCGGTCTGGGCCTCGGTGTGGGCGGGTCGGCGCTGCGCTTTCGGTCCCACACTGGAGGGCACAGACAAAGTAGAGGAGGCGAGACGACATCCCCGCTGGAGGGGGAATAGCGGTTACATAGCGGCAGCAGAGAGAAGGAGGGGGCACAAAGATCAAGAAGAAGCGGCTGCAATTATAGCAGGGGAGCACTCCGAAACATAGACCCCTGAGAGCCAGGGGTGTGCAAGAGGTTAACAGCGCTGACACAGAGGCTCCGCACAGAAAGGGAAGGAGACGGACTTGTGGAGCTGCAGGGGTGTAGGGAGCTGCGTAAAGCCACCACGCACGGCGAAGAGGGTCACAGCCCCCCCTCCCCCTGAACGGACTTCAGAGCTGAGAAAATAAGGGTGAGAACTGCGCCCCCAAGTGCGCAGGCGGCACCGTGTGGGCAGACCTGCTGCATCGTGATTTTGGCCCTTATTGAAAGTAACCCAAGGTAATAACTGGCGACCAGCCTGAGCAGAAAGTCCAGGCAGACGCTTGGTTGAGTGACACTGCTACGCCATAGAGGCAAATTGGAATATTGTAGGTGCCATGGGGAAACTGGAAGTCAGACAAGCCAAATTGAGCTTTGGGGCTGCAAGGAAAGTAAACAAAAACACACAGGAGGGGCAAGACTCTATGGCTGCACACCACAGTGGCGAGGAGGCCCCGTCGCAGACAGCTGACATCAACAGTATCCTGCAAGAAATGCGACAGGGGTTTGCAACGGTGGTGGATAAGGTGGATCGCATGTCATCAGGGATGGATGCAATAGCACATAAGTTGGATCGTCATGATGAACGTATCACGGAGGTTGAAAGACGCATCTCTGATAACGATGACACCACTGCTGGCCATACAATGCAGCTCTAGAGAATGGATAATCTCTTGCGAATAATAGCGGCCAAAAATGAGGAGTTGGAAGCCAGTAGATGCAATAACATTTGCGTCGTAGGTATTCCAGAAACAACAAATACTGGGTGGATGGAGGACTATATTTAAAAGATGTTGCAAACAGCCATCGGGCAGGAAGCGTTCTCCGCACAATTTATAGTGGAGAGGGCCCAGGCTGCCGCTGGGTGCCCCCCCTCGCCCTATCATCGCAAGATTGCTGAATTATAGAGACCGGGTTGTGGCTCTGCGAGCAGCTCGGAATAAGCAGACGCTTGTGTATAAAGGCAACACCTTCTCGATTTATCCGGACTTCACGCCTATGGTGCAAGAGGAATGGCGCAAATTTATTGATGTGAAAAAGAAACTAAGGCAGCACAAATAGACTATGCGTTATTATACCCTGCGAAACTCAGGGTAACACATCAGGGGAAGCAAAAAATGTTCACCAACCCCCAGCAGGCGATGGACTTTCTCCGATCAGTGAAGCCGGTGGCCCGAGATGGTAGAAACAAAGAGGATCCACAGCATGCTGATGTCAATAATAACCCTGATGATTCATAAGGATCTACTTGGGGACACCTAAATGCATGCCACAAAATAATAGTAAGCGGATTGGTGGGTAGGGATGAGCGTGCTGGCTTCCCAGAGGTGAGACACTTCCAATTGACTCGTTTGACCTTCTAATCCTGAGTTCCAGGCTATACTCCCCTACCCGACCCAGACATTCCACCCCGTGAGGGCTTGGGAAGAGTGGAGTAACTGCGCTGCTGGCTAGATATGTCCCCCAAAGGGTGTTCCCCAAACGAACGACGCACAATACGTGCGGGGAAGTTTTTTTCCTGTTTGCTCAAGTTGGGACTTGGGGAGGGGGGGAGGAAAGGGGATTCTGGCAAGATTGGGTTGCTTCAGTGGGAGGAGGGTGGAGGGGAACACAGTTGGGGAGTTTGGTTCTTGAGTGAAGAGGAGGCACAAGACGCCTCACTAAGGGAGATAATGCTGGATGATGAGTGCGGAATACTGCATTGTGCTGAGAGAGCTTCGTTGGCATGTGACTTAAGGCCGGATTGGTATGCTAGTGCATGGTTAGCGAAAGAAGTACATATATCGACCTGTGAGTATGGCTGAGGCACGCGCGGATACACTTAATATCATTACATGGAATGTGAGGGGGTTGGGCGATCCCAGGAAAAAGAGACACATACTGGCATACTTGGACAGGCATAGGGTACATATTGCACTGCTGCAGGAGACTCATTTTGACCGCCACAAACCAATCACTTTTGCTGCCAGATGGGCGGACTATAGAATTTTTCCCACCTACTCTACATATGCAAGGGGTACAGCGATACTGATTAAAAAACAGGTCCCCTTTCGGATGTAGGGAACCTCATGGGACTTGAAGGGACGATACGGTCTGGCTTGGGGTAGCTTGGGCACGGTGTCTGTTACATTTGCATGCTGTTATGGACCGAACACGGTTTTCCCAGAGTTTTTTGATACATTGTGGGCTAAGATATTTGAGATAAATTCCACCCATGTAGTTTGGGGAGGGGACTTTAATGTGACCTATAGCCCTGGGGCGGACAGATCACACCCTGCGGCGCACCATTACACCAAGTCCCAGGCAGTGCTACGAGACATCATATCCACATATCAACTGACCGCCGCTTGGAGACACACACATCCACACGCGCAGGATGGCACACATTTCACGACGCAGGCTCAGACATGGACTAATTGGTCTCTAGTGGGATTCCCCCTGCAATAAAGACGGTAAAGCACCTAGCGAGAACTTACTCAGATCACGCGCCAGTGGTGTTGATGCTCTCCTCTGCGGATTTCTACACTCCTCGCATCCCATGGCGACTCCAGGCCTCTTGTCTACTTGACTCTGTATTCCGTGAGGAGCTGTGGGAGGAGATAACTGACTTTTTTGAACGCAACAAAGTGTAGAGACCATCTGGGAAGCCTTTAAGAGACAATAAGGGGTACTGCATAGCTGAGGGGGCCGAGGTCCTTAGGGACATACTTCGTGCACTCCGGAAACTTGAAACAGAGCTACAAATTCTGGAAGAGGGAATGGCCAGGGGACCTGGGGGCACCGCACGGGTAGCATTTCGAGATAAGCTTACAGAGTATATGAAGGAGGCTCGCAGAGAGGCACGGTTCCGGGGCAAAAATTGGATTGCACAACAGTATGGTGAAGGGGACAGGCCAGGGAAGGGATTAGCACAGAAGATAAGGCAGCCACGTTGCAATAACTTTGTAAAAGTAGTGGGAGATAAGGAGGGGAAGACTAGTGATACTTATACCACTTTTTTGATATATGGTTTGAGTGGCCACCGACCTCATCCATTATTGTGCAACTTTCATATGTTATACTGTGCTTTTGTTTAAACGCTTGTGCTTCTATACTCAAAGAGTACAGGGGATTAATCTAAGAATAAATACATATATTTTTATAATATATAACTTGTGTGGTGTCCTTTCATTTGATATGACAGGATTGCATATGGTAAAACAGCTGGCTTCACATGCCCTCTTGAGTTAAGCCTTGATACAGCGGATATACTTAAGGCCTTTCTGCTGCACTATGAGCAGCTATATACCTCAACTAGGGCACAGAAACTTGACCTAGAGGCGTTCCTGGGAGATGTAGCACTGGGATGGCTTAGTGACGCACAGAGGGCTTTTCTATGTGCGCCATTTGAAGTGGATGAGGTGAGAGAGGCTATAATGGGACTACAGTCGGGGAAAGCCACTGGAACAGATGGCATCCCAGCGGAATTTTACAAAACGTACGTAGATTTGATGGCCCCTATACTCAGAGAAGTATACGAAGATGCGCTAGAAGTGGGACATCTGCTGGCTTCAATGAGGGAAGCGCTTATACTATCATTGCTGAAACCGGGGAAAGCACCGGAACAATGTGACTCCTATAGGCTATTATCGCTTCTTAACTGTGATGCGAAAATTCTGGCCAAGTTGATCGCAACTTGCCTGAGTCTGCTTATGGAAAATTTGATCTTGCCAGATCAGTCGGGGTTCGTGCCTGGCAGGGCTACCTCCCATAATTTGAGAACGCTCTTTGCAATTTTAAACAATGTATCGCCTGAAATCCCGATGGCCGCCACTTTTTTAAACGCTACCAAAGCGTTTGACTCCACAGAGTGGGATTACATTTTTGGAGTGATGCTGCGTATGGGGTTCCCCCCGCTGTACTTGTCGTGGATTGAGTTGCTATACTGCGGGCCAGTAGCAAAGGTCCTCATAAATGGTCACACGTCACAGTCTTTTTGCATCACTAGGGGGACACGGCAAGGATGTCCCCTCTCTCCATTGCTTTTTGCAATAGCAACGGAGCCGCACGTAGCGGCGTTACGGCAGCGCCTTATTGACAGGGCACTCCAATGTAATCTGCGCCAGATACTTGTTTCACTGTACGCAGATGACATCACCTTATACGTGCGCGACCCACAGCAAAACCTAAACTCAATTTTAAGAGAATTTATAGTGTTCTGGCAGATTTCGGGAGTCCAGATAAATTGGGGGAAATCATGTGTTTTCTCACTTACGGACACCACAGCGCGCTTCCCATTGGATTTCCCACTGGAGTGGTGTGGAGAGGAACTAAAGTACTTGGGCATTAGGGTCACCAGAGACAAAGAGGAGCTAATGCAAATGAATTATGGGACGGCATGACGAAAATAGGGGACTGTGTGACATGCTGGGTAGCGTTACTCCTTTCCATGGCGGGACGCGCGTATTTGATTAAAATGGTGGTACTCCCCCGGCTGCTATACCTTTTTTTGAATATCCCCTTTTATCCGGGCACGCATTTTTTTAAGACGCTGTGGAAGGGAAGCGCCACTCACCTCGACCGGGCAGCCCCCGAGCAGGGAGTTCACGAACACTAACCCTCCTGCGTCCCTGACGACCAGGACTCCTCCTTTCTTTGTCTCCCTGCAGGTACCCGACAGTCCGGCAGGACAGCACACAAACCCGGATGCGGCTTCCCGTGACCCCAGAGACCCCGGAAGTCCCGACCCGGAAGCGACCTCCCGTGAACCCGGAAGTCCCGCCCCCGTCATCGGCTCGAGGAGCAGAAAAGCCAGCAACGAAGAGAGGAGAGCGTTCCAGGTAGCAGACTCGTGGCAGGAGACAGCGCGTAGTGGACCAGAGACGGAGAGCGGAAGGAGTGTGAGGAGCGACGACGAGGAAGCGGAGGACGTCTGGACCGAGGAGTGGTGGAGTCCTCAGGAGGTGGCTGGAGAGCGGCCGTGACTCGCTGGAGAGTTGCGGCGGGGCACGTGAGTACACTGTCACCTTTCTCCGTGCCCCTCTGTAGTTATATGTAAATACCTGTATAGAAGTCCTGAGCACAGAGAATTCACCCTTTCACTGTATATATATATTTAGTAGTGTCACTTCACCCATAACTTGTACCATAGCCCCCCCTTTTCACTCACTTTGGCACGCTCTCCCCATTCCCTTCTCTTCCCCATCTCCTCTGAGCCTACCTTTTTCCGTCCCCATCCTCACAGTCGTCTTTGTCCCCTCACGACCCGGGTGTTGGTGAGAGTACTCCGACGGTCCTAGCCAAAAAGGACTAACCGCCCTGTCTCTCTGTTTTCCCTCCGAGGCTGCACCGGACCCCTCCCTGACGACCAGAAGACGCCCCGAAGACCCCATTGTCCGGTAGAGAGACGGGAGAGACTCTAAGGATTTCAGTCACCTACCCTCTTCAGCCTCCTATTTTTGTTTGCAATCAATAAAAACAGCTACCATAGGCAAGTATATACGGCCTCCGCGCCTGTTATTCCGGTCCGCATCAACCCCCAGTCCACATCTGATGTCAGAAGTGGGATCGGAAGCATGGAGGCCGCGGTTAAACAGCTAGCTGAAAGCCAGGAGCTTCTGGGGAAGATGATGGAGCGCTTCCTGAAAACGGCCGAAGATGATCGAGGCCAGCTCCACGACGTCCTAAAGGACCAAGGCTCCGTGCAGGACCGGGCCATTGGGAAGCTAGCCGACGTCCTGGGACAGCAAAGACCAGCGACCTCCTTACCCTCCGTGGTCCTACAAAAGTATGTCCCGGGGGAAGACCCGGATTTCTTCTTTACAAATTTCGAGCGTCTGGCACAAGCAGCGGCATGGCCAGCTGATCGCTGGGGTCACTACCTAGGGCCTCTGCTGACGGGACAACTGCAGGCGGCCTACCAACAGGCCAACGTACAGGGCCAGACCCCATATCAAGACATAAAAACCTGTATCTTAGAGAGGCTATGTATTGACGATGAGACCTACAGATTGCGACTGCGGCAGGCTCGCGAAGGACCCCACGAAACTCCCCGAGCCTTATCGTCCGCATCCAAGATCTGACCAACCGCTGGCTGAAGCCTGCCACGGCCTCTAAAGAGGAAATCCTTTCCAAAATCTATTTGGAACAGTTCCTGGCCTCACTCCACCCCGCCACCCAGAAGTGGGTTCGTCAACACGCCCGTCTAACCCTAGACACCGCCGTGGAGATCGCAAGTGCTTACAGCCGAGCACAAGACTTCCAGAAGAAAGATGAACACCCTACCCGGATGCCCCATGGAAGTCATCCTCGGCCCCAAAGACCTGCCTTACCCCGCAAACCGGAACCCGTCCCCTTTTTTCCATACCCGGTGTTACCCAGACCCAGTCTCCCTGGTCCCCAATGCTACCACTGTGGAGGGCATGGACATATCGCCCGTTTCTGTCCACAGAAGGAAGAACCCATGGAGGTAGGACTGGCAAGGAACTACGTATGTCTTACCACGGATGCCAGTCCTCCTCCTTTCCGGTGTCCAGTGAGGATCGACGGTCACCCTATGATGGCCCTTGCCGATTCCGGTTGCAGACAAAGCGTTCTAAGACCACAGGAGATCCCCAACCCTATTGGGCTGGTGACCGGCATCGTGGACATTCAATGCGTCCACGGCGATACCAAAAGGTATCCCACCACATGTGTCCAAGTACAGCACACCTCGGAAGAAGGAAGCCCTCTTACTGTTGGACTGGTGCCAAACCTACCGGAACAAGTGATCCTGGGTAGTGACTATAGTGGTCTCCCATGTCTGCTACAAGACGCTACGAACTCCCTGGAAAGATGGTGGTCCGAGGCTCCCTTTTCTCGGAACCCTCCCCCCCTAGAACCAACAACCAAAACAATGAAGACAAGAGGCCAAAAGAAGAAAGAAAAAAGGACTCATACCACAGCCTATC
The DNA here is from genome assembly GCF_964261635.1 of Lissotriton helveticus. Taxonomy (NCBI): domain Eukaryota; kingdom Metazoa; phylum Chordata; class Amphibia; order Caudata; family Salamandridae; genus Lissotriton; species Lissotriton helveticus. Next base: position 320,425,225 of record NC_136072.1, on the reverse strand, counting down.
CTGTCCAGGTGGACAACCATCCATGGGAATCCGACCGTGAATTCCGTGCTGCGCAACAAGAGGACCCGGTTCTACAGGACGCCTGGGCGCATGCACTGGATAACGAAGAGCCTTTACACTTATGTCCTTATTTCTTCAAAAGGAACGGTCTGTTGTACAGGAAAGGCGGACCCCAACAAGACCCTCAGCTGATCGTTCCAGGTCCCTTTCGCGAGAAAGTATTGTTCCTGGCTCATAGCCATTTGTTAGGGGGTCATTTTGGGGATGATAAAACTGGACAGACCATTCTGGACAAGTTCTACTGACCTGGGGTCTACAAACAAGTGAGCCAATACTGCCGTGAGTGCCCCGTATGTCAGAAGAACAGTCGGTACCGGCCCCCAAGAGTACCCCTCCAACCCCTCCCTCTCATTGATGTCCCTTTTAGTAGGGTTGGGATGGACCTTATAGGCCCCATGTTACCCTCTAGGAGTGGGTGTAGATATGCCCTCGTAGATTATGCCACCCGTTTCCCTGAGGCCATACCCTTACGCCACCCGACCACCCAGAACATAGCAAAAGCCCTCATCTCCATCTTCACTAGGGTGGGTTTTCCCCGTGAGAATTTGACAGACCAGGGCACACCGTTTGTTTCTTCCCTCATGCGCCAGGTGTGTTCCCAATTGGGCATCAAGCAAATAAGAACCTCTGCCTACCACCCCCAGACCGACGGGCTGGTGGAGCGTTATAACGCCACCCTGAAAACCACCCTCAAGAAGCTGCTGGGGTTAGAGAGCCGTCGCTGGGAGGAAATGTTGCCCTTAGCCCTATTTGCCATTCGATGCAAGGTCCAGAGCAGTACCGGTTATTCCCCCTACGAACTCCTATACGGGAGGGCCCCCAGGACCCTCTTGGATATGGCCCGGGAGGCTTGGGAGGCCGAACCTGATCGTACTCGACCCCTACCAGAATATGTTGCCAATCTTAAAACCCACCTGGGTCAAATCCGTGAAATAGTGAGGCAAAACATGTTAACCGCCCAAGCTACCCAAAAACGCCAGTACGACCGAGGGGCCAAGGCGAGATCCTTTGTTCCCGGTGACCTAGTACTACTCCTTATTCCCTCTTCCGATCACAAGTTGCTAGGCCAGTGGCAAGGGCCGTATCCGGTAACAAGACAAGTGACTCCAGTCACCTACGAAATCGAATTGGACCACACCCGCAACCAAACCCAAATATACCACATTAACCTTTTAAAGAGGTGGGAGGGCCCCCATCCGGTACTAGCCAGCGTACATTGCCAGGAAACCCTGCAGTTCGAGGGGTGTGTGGACCCGGAACTACACGAAATCAAGCGTCAGGAGCTGCGGACCACCCTGTCACCGATACAGGCGGTGTTTTCCTCTCTACCGGGGCACACAACGGTCATAGAACATTCAATACACACAGAACCCGGAAAGACCGTGAGACAACGGCCCTACCGGATCCCCGAAGCCCGCCGAACCGTTATCCGGGAAGAGACCAAACAAATGTTGCAAATGGGCATCATAGAGCCATCAATCAGTAGTTGGAACTCGCCCATCGTCCTCGTCCCCAAACCCGATGGCTCCACGAAATTTTGTATTGACTTTCGAAAGGTAAACAAAGTCTCAAGCTTTGACACTTATCCGTTACCCAGAGTAGACGAGATGATAGAGCGGATAGGCAGAGCCCGCTACATTAGCACCTTGGATCTCTGCAAGGGATACTGGCAGATCCCCCTGAAAAGCGAGGATAAGAAAAAAACAGCGTTCTCCACACCGGACGGCCTGTTCCAGTTCAGAGTCATGCCCTTTGGGCTTCATGGGGCCCCTGCGACATTCCAACGGGCCATGAACATTGTCCTCCAACCCCATGCCCAATACGCGGGAGCCTACCTGGACGACATCGTCATTTATAGCAATGACTGGAAAGAACACCTGTCCCACCTCAAACGAGTCATCACCTCCCTGGGGGAATATGGGTTTACCATCAATCCCGCTAAGACCACTCTAGCTGCCCGATCCGTGCAATACCTAGGGTACTTACTTGGGGAGGGTGTAATCCGACCTCAAGACAACAAAATAAAAGCCATCCAAACCATCCCCTTCCCCCAAACCAAAAAGGACCTCCGTGCCTTCCTTGGACTATTAGGGTATTACCGGAGGTTCATCCCCAATTTTTCCCAAACCGCAGTTCCCTTGACTGACCTCCTGAAGAAAAATACCCGAACAGAGGCCAAGTTACAACACCCCACTCCGCAAATGTGGCAGGCCTTTCAAGACCTCAAGCAATCCCTGGTATCAGAGCCAGTCCTGATCAGCCCCGACTACACCCAACCCTTTATCCTTCAAACAGACGCCTCAGATCAGGGACTAGGAGCTGTTCTGTCCCAAAAAGACCAAGAAGGACTTGAGAGGCCTATCCTCTACCTCAGCAGAAAGCTCTTTCCGCGGGAAATGAACTACGCGGTAGTGGAAAAAGAAGCACTGGCCATTAAATGGGCGATAGAGAGCCTCCGATATTACCTAGAGGGGCGCGAGTTTCTTCTCTATACAGATCACGCCCCCCTTGAGTGGATGGCACGAAACCGGGGGCATAATGACCGTGTGCTTCGGTGGTTCCTATCCTTGCAACCATACCGATTCAAGACGTTACACCGGAAAGGGGTCGAACAGGGCAACGCAGACTTTCTCTCCCGATTTCCTCCACCTGCTTCCCCTACAAGAAAGACAGCTAGGGAAAGGGGATGTGGAAGGGAACCGCCACTCACCTCGACCGGGCGGCCCCCAAGCAGGGAGTTCACGAACACTAACCCTCCTGCGTCCCTGACGACCAGGACTCCTCCTTTCTTTGTCTCCCTGCAGGTACCCGACAGTCCGGCAGGACAGCACACGAAGCCGGATGCGGCTTCCCATGACCCCAGAGACCCCGGAAGTCCCGACCCGGAAGCGACCTCCCGTGAACCCGGAAGTCCTGCCCCCATTATTGGCTCGAGGAGCAGAAAAGCCGGCGACGAAGAGAGGAGAGCGTTCCAGGTAGCAGACTCGTGGCAGGAGACAGCGCGTAGTGGACCAGAGACGGAGAGCGGAAGGAGTGTGAGGAGCGACGACGAGGAAGCGGAGGACGTCTGGACGGAGGAGTGGTGGAGTCCTCAGGAGGTGGCTGGAGAGCGGCCGCGACTCACTGGAGAGTTGCGGCGGGGCACGTGAGTACACTGTAACTTTTCTCCGTGCCCCTCTGTAGTTATATGTAAATACCTGTATAAAGTCCTGAGCACAGAGAATTCACCCTTTCACTGTATATATATATTTAGTAGTGTCACTTCACCCATAACTTGTACCATAGCCCCCCCCTTTTCACTCACTTTGGCACGCTCTCCCCATTCCCTTCTCTTCCCCCATCTCCTCTGAGCCTACCTTTTTCCGTCTTTGTCCCCTCACGACCCGGGTGTTGGTGAGAGTACTCCGACGGTCCTAGCCAAAAAGGACTAACCGCCCTGTCTCTCTGTTTTCACTCCGAGGCTGCACCGGACCCCTCCCTGACGACCAGAAGACGCCCCGAAGACCCCATTGTCCGGTAGAGAGACGGGAGAGACTCTAAGGATTTCAGTCACCTACCCTCTTCAGCCTCCTATTTTTGTTTGCAATCAATAAAAACAGCTACCATAGCCATGTATATACGGCATCCACGCCTGTTATTCCGGTCCGCACCAACCCCCAGTCCACAGACGCTTAAAACAGAGATGACAAGATTGGTGTGGGGAGGCAAACAGCCCCGAGTGCAATGGGAGGTCATGACAAGACCCTATTCACAAGGAGGTTTTGGCATTCTGGATTTTGAGCTCTATTTTTTGAACGCGCAAGCCCACTATGCCTGGTTTTGAGTGAAACAACCGAAATACATGCCCGAAATAGCAGCGGAACATTGGCTTTCGCACCCCACGCCAATAGGGTTAGCGCTCTATGCTGCGATACCAGACAGAGATGCAGCACTAAATGCACTTGCAAGCACAATAATCGCATGGCGGCGCATAGGGCGTATGCTGGATGTCCCAATGCTGTACTCTCCATTGCTGCCTCTTGCCTACCACCCTACAATGCTGCTGTTGCAGGAGGGGGTCTTTAAGAGCTTCCAACAATGGATGCGTGTTCAAACTTGGGGAGACTTATATCACGAATGCCAATTCCGCACGTTGACCACATGTTACGGAACGGAGGACGCCACTTGATGTCTTTATATACATCAGATTGAGACAAGGGATAAGAGCACTTACTCCTGAGTTCCCAGCGGAACCGCAATCACTAGCCCCACTACAGTATATCTTAGAGAGAGATATGGCTAAAAGACTGGTGTCAATGATATACGCGCTGGTGCACTCACATAGAGTTAACTCTCCCCCGCGAGCGCGCAGAAAATGGGAAGAAGAACTAGGCCAAGACCTAACAGATGAGCAGTGGGGGGAATGCTGTTTGCAGACCGAGCGTGTGTCTGCGAGCAGCAGACTCAGGTTAACTGATCACAAATTTATACACAGGATGTACTATACTCCAGCTAAGATGTATAGATTTCAGCTGACAAGAGATGATAGATGTGACAGGTGCCGAGCGACTGGAGCAGACTTCTTACATTTAGAATGGGGGTGCCTCGTGATGCTGAGTATTGGGAACAAGTGTTAAGTGCATTACGTGAAATGGTAAATTCACCATTAGAAGCCACACCACAAATGGCGCTGTTGGGATGCGTTGCAACACTAAGGGCAGAGAATCGTAAATTCACGGCGCTGGCGCTTCTCATGGCCAAAAGACGGGTGGCGTGTAGATGGGGCAGGGGATGTGCTCCTAAGTTTAAGGAGTGGCTTTCTGACCTAATAATGTGCCAGGAGCGGCTATCAGACTATGCTGAACTGTTGCCCATGGCTTCCAGGCAGACATTAATCCCGTGAGGCAGCAAGCCGTTCCTTCGCTGTTTTCATCATCAATAAAGCGGCAAAATTGAATTTCCCTGATTGTGGCTCCATCATTCCAGGCAAGCTTTTGTGGTGGATTGAATGTGGCTTGTTGCCTTTGCCACGAGGGAACCCAGCTGCAGTTTGCAATCCAAAACTGAGGCGCCAGGCGACGTGTCCGTATGGAACAGGAAAAAGCCAGTGGTGAAATGTAATGAGGCGTCTGAACTGTGACACTGACCCCACAACCCACGGGGATTTTATTTTTTGCACCGAGCATGAAACAAGCAACTCACTCGAGGATAACCCCTGCACTACAAGAACCATTGGGCCATGTGTATGGCTACGCCCATACGGGCGGGGGTTTTGAACTATAAACGAGTGCAGGGATAAATGACTGGTTTCATTAGCAGCAAGTCCATACCCCTCTGAAGAAGTGCGGCAGATAGCACGAAACGCGTCAGGGCTGGACATTAATCCTGTGAGGCTGCAAGCCGTTCCTTCGCTGTTTTCATCATCAATAAAGCAGCAAAATTGAATTTCCCTGATTGTGGCTCCATCATTCCAGGCAAGCTTTTGTGGTGGATTGAATGTGGCTTGTTGCCTGAGCCACGAGCGAACCCAGCTGCAGTTTGCAGTCCAAAACTGAGGCGCCAAGCGACGTGTCAGTATGGAACAGGAAAAAGCCGGTGGTGAAATGTAATGAGGCGTCTGAACTGTGACACTGACCCCACAACCCACAGGAATTTTAATTTTTGCACCGAGCATGAAACAAGCAACTCACTCGAGGATAACCCCTGCACTACAAGAACCATCGGGCCATGTGTATGGCCACGCCCATACGGGCGGGGTTTTGAAGTATAAACGAGTGCAGGGATAAATGACTGGTTTCATTAGCAGCAAGTCCTTACCCCTCTGAAGAAGTGCGGCAGATAGCATGAAACGCGTCAGGGCTGGACATTAATCCTGTGAGGCATCAAGCCGTTCCTTCGCTGTTTTCATCATCAATAAAGCATCAAAATTGAATTTCCCTGATTTTGGCTCCCTCATTCCAGGCAAGCTTTTTTGGTGGATTGAATGTGGCTTGTTGCCTGAGCCACGAGGGAACCCAGCTGCAGTTTGCAGTCCAAAACTGAGGCGCCAAGCGACGTGTCAGTATGGAACAGCAAAAAGCCGGTGGTGAAATGTAATGAGGTGTCTGAACTGTGACACTGACCCCACAACCCACGGGGATTTTATTTTTGCACTGAGCATGAAACAAGCAACTCACTCGAGGATAACCCCTGCACTACAAGAACCATCGGGCCATGTGTATGGCCACGCCCATACGGGCGGGGGGTTTGAAGTATAAACGAGTGCAGGGATAAATGACTGGTTTCATCAGCAGCAAGTCCTTACCCCTCTGAAGAAGTGCGGCAGATAGCACGAAACGGGTCAGGGCTGGACATTATTCCGGTGAGGCAGCAAGCCGTTCCTTCGCTGTTTTCATCATCAATAAAGCGTCAAAATTGAATTTCCCTGATTGTGGCTCCCTCATTCCAGGCAAGCTTTTGTGGTGGATATATATATATATCCACCACCTTCTTTTGGAGGGAACGTGGTTTTTGGATATTATGTGCGCGGCCACGGCGCACTTGAGCCCCCACCCCACAAGCCATTCAGCGTTATGTGGCAAAAACTTGGTATGCCTCATGGACTGGGGAAACGCTGAACCACCACGTCTCACAGCTGCAGCCCACCCTTTGCAGGGACCGTGACTTGACGAGGGAGCGTCTTGCACTGTTGGGATGCACCGGGGTTACAGCTGTGTCATGTTGGGGGGGTGAAGGTCCAGGACAGCCGCTTGCCCACCTGTAAGACCTTGGCGCTAGAAGAGAACAGGCAGTCACCGCCCACTGGGGCAGTACATACGCTGATTGACTGCCTTACTGGAGACTCGGACCTCCGAGTTTTGAGACACTCCCTAGCACCTGCAGAATACTTCATCCAATCGTAGTGGGGTAAATTGATTTAAAGGTGGACATTTGAGAGCACTCACGATTGAAAGGCATTTGAGAAAGTTTCATTACAAAACGCGTCATGCACTGAAAGCCCATTAAAGCGAGCTGGACCTGTTACCGGTGTGGCTTGTTCTTCTTTTGGAGGGAACATGGTTTTTGGATATATATATATATATATATCACACATCTGTTTTCGCCAATGCTGCCACACCAACCGACACAGGTGTAAACTCCAGGGCCGGCAAAAGCACGTGTATCTCCCAAAATTGAAGTTTATATCCTTAAACCACCAACGAGATGCATGCCAGGAGTATTTCTTTCAAAGATATTTGAAATGAAATGAAATGAAATGAAAGAAATACTTCTAGAGCGCACTGCGGCCAAGCGGCTTCCTGGCGCTAAGGAACACAACCATATCAGCCAAAGGGTCCGGGGAAATTTAGCCAGGAAAAGCCTGAAGAAAGAAGAAAGTTTTTAGAGCTTTGCGAAAGTGTGAGAAGATAGGAATGGAGCGAATCGAGAGGGGGAGAGTATTCCAGATCTGGGGAGCCCGCACCGAGAAGCGGGTGCCTCCGGTGCGGGATTTGCGGAAGCGGGGGACGTGAAGAAGAGAAAGGGAAGACGAACGAAGAGAACGACAAGGGGCATGGGAAGAGATTAAAGAATTGATGAAGAGAGGAGCGGAGCGGGCATGCGCCCGAAAAGCCAAACAGGCAAGTTTAAACTGGGATCTGAAGTGAACGGGGAGCCAGTGAAGGGATTTAAGGGCAGGAGTGATGTGGGAAAACTTAGGAAGACGAAAAACAAGACGGGCCGCCTGGTTCTGGATGGCCTGGAGCCGGCGGGTTTCGTAGGCCGGAATGCCTACGTACAGGCCATTACCATAATCCAGGCGGGATGTGATGAGGGCAGAGATGATGACTTTGAGGGCATCAACAGAAAAGAACCGGGAAATTTTACGAATGAGACGAAGGGAAAGAAAACAGGAGGAGACAAAGGAACTGATGTGCGCATGCATAGAAAGATCATTGCTGATCTTGATACCCAAGGTCCGGACAGAGGAAACTGGGGAGGGGGGAGGACCGAAGGAAAGGGGCCAGTAAACATTTATTGCCACAACAGTAAAAAAAACTCCACCGAACAGAAGTGTTTCGGTGCTTACGTCTTCCTCAATGTTGGTGTGAATGCATTCCTTTCCTTCATATAAACACAAAGGGGGCGGCTCAGAAAAGTACATAACGGAAATACACAAGGGATTGGTTACTGTCACATACTTTCTGTGAATCTGGCGGCCATTTTAAAGTGGTAATCCATTATTTTTCAGGTCCACCTTTGTAAAAAGTGATTCTTACAATTCAACATAAATTCATCTCAGTGCCATTTAAAATATTCAATGATTATATTCAAAACACTTACCATGGCATTTTAAATCACAGGTTTAGTCACTTTGGCTATTTTTACAATTCATTTAAAAAAGCATTTTAAACAGTTAAAGATAAACAAAATTGCACTGTAGTTCATCCTTCTCAAAATGACTTTGTATGTTATGAAATGATAATTCATTCATTCTGATTGTACAATAGCTTAACCAAAATGAATTGCTTTGGCCGGGCATTGAAGTGGACAGTGTGCCTATATTCAATAAAGCCCTGATGGGCAATTTTTTACTGGTTTGCTGACACTATGAATTTTATCTTTCAGCTAGTGGTGGGAAAAGTACCCAAACTGTTTCTTTATTCGGACCTGCTTTTGTTGTCAACCTATGTGGACCCATAGCTCTTCCTCATTATTGAGTCCTCCAGGACTCTCAATCTGGAGTTCAGTTATGTATTTGGACTTCAATGTCCTGAGTTTCTTTATTCTGTTACCTCCTCTCTCTTCACTCGGTACTTGGTATAGGCAGTAAAACTTAAGTAAGTTTGGATTACGCTTGTGTTTTTCTTCGAAGTGTCGGACCACAGGATGTGTGTGATCTTTATTCTTTATTGCTAGCATGTACTCTAAAACTCTTTTCTTGGCAGTGTGTATTGAGCTGCCAATATACTGTTTTCCACATGGGAATGAGAGACAATATTATATGTATTCAGAATTACAGTTAAGACATTTCTGAATCTTCTTTTTGTTTTTCCTGCCTGGTACATGAAATTCCTTCACTTTCTGACTGTATTTGCAGGCTTTACATTGCGTACAAATACTATTGGTCGTCCAGGTGGTTTTAGTAAGTTCTTATGCACCTTTGGTAGATGATAAAATGTCGGTACCTCAGGGTATTCACAATATACAAATTGCAAGTCTTCTTCCAAAATTCCTTTCTTTCTCCATTTCATTAAGAGTCACTGAAAACTCTGTACACTCTTCTCATATACAATACCTCTGCAGGGGTAGAAGGTGCTGTATAAATGCATTTTCAGTGCAATACAATATATAACCTTCTGGCCTCATTCTAATACTAATTCCATGACACTCAACAGTTGGACAGTTGATTATAGAGAATACAGACAGCATAATATTTACCTTTCACCCATTGATACTGTAACACTGACATAAGTCAGAACTGCTATGGGTCATGTCCATCAACCAATACAGTATCAATCCACAGCAATAAACCATCCATTACCAACTGAACATGAATGGAATAACTAAAGAGATCTGCCACATGTCACTGGCCAAAGGAGGACTATTAGTCCACCATTGCAAGTCCCAACAAGATACATGTTGTAACCACTTTTGACATCTCAAAATGGCAATTAGATATGGGATGATAGTAACATCACATAAGTCCATCCCGGCAGATCTCTGATCCATGTCTTCCTCTAACCGCTGCCTGCTCAGGACCATCAACTTTAAATAGGATAGCTCAGAATGGACAACTCAATGCAGTAACCAGCTAGGTGAAATGTGAGAATAGGAAATACCATAAAGGGATCTGCAGAGCAGCTCAGAGTTCTCAGCTTACTGAAAACGATTAGCTGCGTGCCTCTCTCTCACACTTCCTCATCCATCACACTGCTAAGCTCTGCATCCTATAACACGATAACCACATCTCTGTGGTCATAACACCTGACATGGAAACTTCCTACATAGGATCAAAACAAATACAACATCTTTTCAACCATACACTCTACATAGTGTAGTGTGCTACAGATTTAGGCATGTGCTTCAGGTCCCACGCCTGCATACTAATCACTATATACATGTTTCTATACTATACAATGCATATACATGAAAAACTCTAATAAGTAAAGAATCAACCAAATCATGGAGGTCTATAGAAAGATGGTGAATTGTATAAAATACTCCACCTGGAAAAGCCTCACCCCTGTCTTTTTTTCCTGTAGGTGATGAAAAAGGCGAGGGACCTTACCTTTATGCGTTCGATGGCCTCTTCACTGCCTGGGGCAAACATTATGCGTTCGTGGAGGCTGGAGATGGATGCAGCTCGACTTGAGAGCGCAGAGAAAGAGGACGATGGGCTGACACCAGTCATTACATTGGCCACTGTGAAAAGAGTGTCAGGGAGTGACTAACAGGTGCCATATTGTCTTGTCATACTTTGACAAGTCTACAGAGAGGAACAGGAAAGGAGGTTGAGAGACCAAGAGTAAGAAATATAGAGAGGATAGACAGAATGTAGCAAGATAGGATTACATATATCTGTAGCAGTAAGGTTGCATTGGACAGCATGAACACCTAAACAATATTGGGGGACATACCCTTATTTCTTACTAAAGCACTGACAGAAGTGTGGCTCAATGGTTAGAGCGGCAGACCCTGATGCAGAGGTCTAGCCCGGGACCAGGGTTCAATTCCCCACCTCGGTGGGTCTTGGGCTCAAAATTCCACGGACCTGATAATTCTCGCCTCGGTGCCTATTCCAATCATGGAGTCCCACTCTGCAACTCTGGGCAATAGCTTGCTTAATCTCCACAACGGCCCCCACAACGCTAAGGATGCCTGGCCTCCACCTTGGGGGTGCCCAGGAGTGGACACCTCACAGGGAAAGCCAGGATGGGTTCCACAGCGGTATTCGTACAAGCGCCTTGAGACCCTTGCGGGTGAGTAGTGCGCTATACAAGTATCAATTTATCAATTTACAATTTACACCCAGCATTATTCCCATTCACATGCATCTCTTAACAGCACAACTGACCTGTCACAGTTCTGTGGCTCCCACTCTGCTTCTAGCCCCATGCACTGTTAATTGTCAGATTAGATACACATGAAGAGGACATTTTGGGAGACCTGACTGTCACCAACTGTTTCCAAGGATTAGCAATCCTCAAATTGAGGCCTGGCCTATCACTCTCAGACTAAATTTGAATAAGTGCTACTGGGCAGCTGAGACCTCACTCTTCATATTTGCCCTATTATTGTTGGTTTTCTTTATCAAATTTCAGCTTGGCACACTGTGAAATTCCTCATTGTGCTGAGCACCAATTAATTCAGGAACTAACTAATTTCATGATTCTGAATGATGATTTGTGGTACTACCTTAGGCTTTATTTCTCCTATGTCATTATTCTATTAGTGCCTATGTAATACTTCTGTTGGTTACCATCTTAATGTTGTGCTGTGTTGTCAACTTCATCTAATGAATAAAATGTAATAGTACAGTGAAAAAGAGCCTATATCCACAATCCAGTCTGCAATCCAGTCCAAGAGCACAATTCACGTCATGATTTTCCTCAGCTTCCTCTTCCTCCTTCAAGAAGGATCACCCACTAGAAATTACCTTAGGCATAACATCTAGCTCATGTTCTCCCCTTCTAGGAGCTGCACCAACCATGCAGTTGAAGAAGAACATATTTCCAGTCCACTCTAAATACATCTTCTATGGGAGGCTGGGGGGGGGTCCAAACCCTTTTCATGAAGCATAGCTATTCAGATATAGTTCATCCCTCTGCAGTACACATGCAGGAAGCCTGCAGTTGACATCTTCAGCTTGTGAAGGGCACAAAAGTAAAGTTCAAATGTTCCCATATGAAATAGAGTCCTTATTCAGAGGGGAAAGAAGATAGTGCAGAGTAAATCTGTTTTGCTTCACTATAGTTTCTATGATGCTTACAGCATGAATTTCAGTGTGTGTCACAGTTTTTCATCAAGACATTGGCTCTGGTTTTGATGCTAACCCTACCCACATTCATTGTATGAGACTGATTTAGCCACACCCACAAGAAAACATAATACCATATCTACTTTGCTTCTTCATTTTCATGTGTTTATGCACATGCCCATGTGATATTTTGTTAATTCCAATTACTGTGCAAGTATGCATGCATTTTATGTGTATATCTATCATTACAGGTATATTTGAACAGTGTTTTTTTTCAAATAATATGTGACGAGCTCATTGGGACTTAGTGTAAAATTCATCTGTCTCTGTTGTAATGAAGAAGGAGATAATTCATTTCCATACAGATGTAGAGCCTTGGAACTGCCAACACTGGAGCCTCCAACTTAGTACCTCTGACAAAACTCCACAATGTCATTAATAGGCAGCTAACCATACATTCCTAATGGTACACGTTTCTACTCAATCTCCTTAGGCCTGGGGAAATTTTAATTACATCAGAGCTTGAATAGTTAAGAGTAATTTGGGGCCTGTCCTGTAGAATTTATTGCTATTTTCTTAATTGAAATGCATCCTCAGGCCCATGTTGGATGTGTGTGTGCATTTTGAACTAGGAAATAGCAATAAATGCTGGATTTTGCTTCTCATGTTAATACTCATAATTAATTGTAATTGGGAGTAATTACCCTAGAGATAATTACGCTCACCACTAATGCACAGTGCTATTGTTTTTTTGTTTTTAAATATACTTGATTTACCCACCCCATAGTTCAAGGATGACAAACACTTCTTTGAAATGGTGCCAGTGTTGAGTATGTTTGTAGTCTTGTTTATGGAATGAGAAACCAGCCAGTGTGAGACAACTGTCTGAGAACTCAAAAAAAGAATGTAAACTATATTAAGATTATAATTTTGATGAATATTACTACATTAGTGTAAAAAATGTTTTGGAAACTGCTTGTTAGTTATAAATGATTCTCCTTAACTTGTTAATGTATCTAGGGTAAAGCTGATCACAGTGTTAGTGTTCAGTTCAGTTCAGTTAGTTTTTATTTCGACAATTAAAAATCATCATAAAAATACATAATAACAATACATTTACCCCTAAAATATTATTAAATTACATATCTGAACTTTACAGCAAAATTTAAAACAGTTAGATAAAATTAGACATCAGAAGCAGGACATATAAGTCACAAATAGAGGTGGAGATGAGTTCCAGTTCACAATTCAATCAGTTTCTTGTATTTCTCAATCTAGCCGCTACTTTAAAAAAACTTGAGATAGCACACAAGGTATACATATCATTTGCTTTCTGTAAGAATAGCAGAGCTGCTTTCGCATGACGTAGTTTCTGTTTTCTAAGAATGTGAACCAGGAATGTGAACACAGTGTTAGAGAGTACCTAAACACCATGACACAGCTCCAAAAGTATATTAGATCTAAAGATCGTAGTCAACACATTGGTATTGGCCAAACTGGGGGCCTCATTTACTATATTTTGGCATAGTGCAGCATCGCAAGCCTTCCTGCTGCGCAGCCCTATGTCATAAGAAAAGGGCAGGAATGTGCCACATCAATGAGCTATGGCGCAATCCGGTCCTCTTTCACAGCACTGGTGCACAAATGGCTGCCATGCCCTAATGCAGGCACACTTGCACCATGGTGAAAAGATGTTTGTGCTGAAATCAGGTTTTTTTTGTAGAGGAAGGGACACCTTTCTTGACAAAAACAACCCTTATGCCAACCTTGGGGAGGCATAGGCTTTTGATACATTCCCAAGTTTAAAGCATTTGGTAAATCTGGGAATTTGTCAAATGACATGGGGGTGACATGGAAGCTCCCACCGTAATGCCCATGGCATGCTTCCCCATTGCAGTGTAAGGCAACATAGTGACTTGCGCTGCATTGCCTCACACCATATCTACTTGGCCATGAAAACCCATGCAGGGTGGCTTTATGTGGCCTCGTAGATATGGGTATGCAAGTGTGCCACCAGAACATCATAAAAGTGACATTCCAGTGGAACACTTGGCATTTAAATAAGCCCCTGAGCGCCTCATTTACTATATTTTGGCATAGGGCAGCGCCACAAGTCTTCCGGCTGCGCTGTAGTATGTCAAATGAAAAGGGCAGGAATGCAGCGCATTCCAGCCTTATTCCATGGCACTGGTGCACAGAGGGCTAGCATACGCCAACAAATACACTCTTGCACCATGGTGCAAAGGTGTCTACATTGAAATCATTTTGTTTCTGTGGGGTAAGGGACAGTTTCCCTTACAAAAACCACCCTTACACCACCCCTGGGAAGGCATTGGGTTTTGACGGATTCCCAGGCTTAAAGCATATCCTGGGAATGTGTCAAATGTGATTGATGTTACATGGAAACACGGCCGTAACGACCATGGCAGGCTTCTTCATCGCAATGTGAGGCAACGCAGCGACTTCCTGAAGTGGTTGAGCGAGGGTTAGGTGTGCAAGTGGAGAAGAAGGGTGTTCCGTGCTTTGGGGCGAGGTGAGGGAACAAGCGTCTTCCGGTGCGGCTGTGGCCAATGCGTGTCATCTGTATCAGTGCAAGGTGTGCAGAGCGCAGGTTTCTGGTGGGTTGGTGGAAAGTCAGGTGGTGTTTCATGTAGTGTGGTCCGATGTTGTGGGTGCTTTGTATGTTTGGGTCAGGAGCTTGAACTGGTATCTCTTCTGGATGGGGAGCCAATGGAGGTCGCTGAGGTGTTGGATGATGTGTGTTCTCTTGGGCAGGTTAAGGATCAGTCTTGCTGCTGCGTTCTGTATTTTCTGGAATCTTTGCACAATTTCTGAGTTTGTTCTGGCATAAAGTGCGTTGCTGTAGTCAAGTCGGCTAGTGATGAGGGCCTGTGTCACAGTTTTCTTGGTGCTGGTTGGGAGTCATCAGAAGGTTTTTCGGAGAATGCGGATGGTGTTGAAACAGGCAGATGCAATTGTGTTGACTTGTCATCTCATCTAAAGCTCGCTGTCCAGTATGATGTCGAGGTATTGGGCGTGGTCTTTCTGTGTGGGGCTAGGTCAAAGCTCCAGTGGCCACAAGGAGTCATTGCAGAGGGCGTTGTGTCTCCAAAGATGAGGATGTCCGTCTTGTCCGTGTTCAACTTAAGTTAAGGCAGGGGAAAATTCACCTCCCTGATTTGCTGCTTTGCAGAAGAAAAGCTCACTGCACTGCCCTGCTGCCACAGGAGACTGGGCCAGGGGAGGGTTTGGTATCCCAGATTTCCCGGTCTCCGCCCACCTCACTCTTGCACCAGGAGGTGCTCATTAACAACATCGCAGCACACGGCCACAAGAAGGAGAAAATTAATTGCCCTGTTTTGCAGGGGAAAACTCACTGCGATGCTCTGCTGCCACAGGAGAACGGACCAGAGGAGTACTCAGTATTCCAGGTTCCCCGGTGTCCACCCACCTCACTCTCGCGCCTGGAGGCACTCATTAACAACGTCATGGGACCTGCTCTGGCCACGCTCAGGTGAAGCCTGGTCACGGGTAGGTCCATCTGCACCCGTTCACGTCTGACCAAGGCCGGACTGGGCCATCCCGCTTGACTTTCTTCCCTGGGTCATTCTATTAAAGGAATCAAACACCGTCCCACGGTAAGAGCATGGGGAAGAGAAAGTCGGCAATGGCGAGTTACAGAGTTCGTCCACTGGCAGCTAGCACAACTAGCTTTTTGACCATGGCTATGGGGGCTATTAATAGCGAGATTGAGTGCGAAGAGGAGAGACTTGGGATCATAAAGAAAGCCTTGCATATCAACTCTTCGGGTAAAAATGTTGGCGCAGCACAGCCCCTGCAACAGGTGCAACAGGTGGGCAACGTTAGGAACACTGGGGATACTGGAAACATTAGAAACCATTGTGTTTTTAAGGGTGATCTCATGATTGCTCCTAATAATGAACATAGCACACAGTTTGAACTCAGCTGCTCACCGCCATCAAAAAAAGAAAAGCGCCTGGATAAATCTCTAAAAAGGTACCTGGACCCAGTGTTGGCGGTCCTTAACAGTATTAATACTTCTTTGAAGATTTTAATTTGTTCCAGTTTAAATACCCTCTTGAGTAATTTTAAAAACCCTCTGGAGGTCACACAAGGTTCACAGCCACTTACTGCAATCGCCGTGATTCTTAACCAGGGAGGCATCATGCTGGTCTCCAGCTAGACATCCCTAGGAGAGATATCCCCAATTGCACTGCACAACTCAACTCAGCGGATGGTCTGATCAGTACGCAAATAGATTCTGCCAGGAGACATGGCAGGTGGAGCGGGTCCATTTTGCTAACAAAGTTTCAGTCATATCAGGCCAACAGGCAGAATACCCCACTCTCAGAGTACAAAGTATTCATATGGCTTTGTTATTGTTCTAACTGGAGTTCCAGTAGTTGGAGAGGAGGAAACTGAATCAAACAGAAGTTTAAAAAATAAAGTGATTCATTGGTTATCCGTGAATAGACCACTACCTGCATATTTGAATGGGGACATTGTATCCGTTAGGAGGTGTCAATGGGTAGGCATACGTCCCAAGGATATAGATGGTGACTTGATCATAGTGAATTTTAAGGGCCACAGGGTGGTATCCTATATAAATGATTGGTTTGTTGGTAGTAATGAGGGTGGAGTTTCTACACGTAGCCTGACATATTTTTACCCGGAAAATATGATGCATCCATCGAAAAAAGAACGGCAGGGATATGGCTTAAATTTTAACCATTATCAGAAACCACCCATAGAATATCCAGCCTTTGATTATACAAATAGAAATCCCAGATTCCACACCACAGCCAATTATCGAAATTCGTACTTTGATTCAAATAGTCAATACCGGACTGATCCGAAGGAGCTCTGGAATATTCCTTTGTCAAACATGTTCTACCCCTTGACTCCACTGAATCTGAACGATTGACTCCCTCTAACTAAATATCGAACAAACGACCCTGGTTCAATATGGGGGGATAGCATGGCTCCTTGTAGAGCTACAAATATAAGTGAGGATTTGGAAAAGAGTAGTGATGACAAGGGCAGTTACATAAATGAGGCATTTGAGTTCGCCGACCCGGGAACAAATATTATAGAAACTAAGGCGGGCCAATGTGCCCTAGATCCCTTCCCAGATAGATTGCTAGTGGGAAAAGAGGGTAATTGTGAAAAGGTTTCTAATACCTGTGAGAGGGTCAGTAATTTTCGTGTACTCTCTTGGAATATAGCGGGTTTTGCCCATAGGGGGGAGGATCCGGTATGGGTAGATTTTGTGGAGTCCTTTGATTTAGTTTGTTTTCAGGAGACCTGGAGTATAGTGGATTTGAGTTTGGATGGTTTTCAGGCTTTTAATACCCCAGCAATACCATCAAGCTCAGGGCGAGCTAAGGGTGGACTTATGACAGCAATCTCTGTAAAACATAATTTAATAACCGTTAATCTTGTGGTGGAAAGACCTTGGTACCAATTATTTATTATTAAGAACCTTATCACAGAAACTGTTCTTCTTATTAATTGGTATTACAATATATTTGACCCAAATAAAACGGAAATTATTGATAATTTGTATGAAGAGATTGCCAAAATGAGAAATAAAGCTTTCCCTCTCCTTATTATGTGGTTAGGTGATTTTAACTGCGAGCTGTGTAAATTTAGTGGGTCCAGAGCCTGTGGGATGATGGACTTAAATGACCACCCTATGGCCCATTTTTCCCATACAAAACAAGGCGAGGCCCTAAATAGTATTTTAGTAAACAATAATTTATCTATTCTTGATGCGAATAATTTTATGGGTAATATGAATATGAATATGAACATACCCACTTTTCAGGGCATAAGGGGCAGAACTAGCACAATAGATTTTGCTATAGTATCCATGGGATTTTTTAGTTATCTAAATGATTTTAAAATTGAGGTAAACCCGGCTAGCGATCATAACCCCCTAACCCTGAGTTTGATTATTGCTGCTGACTCAAAAACGTATCAGGAACAACCAGTAGCATATAGTAAGAATCAGGGTATTACTGTAAAATGGAATAAAGTAGCCGTGGGGGAACTGGAAAAGGATATTTTTAAAGAAAATGTGGCTCAGATAGACATATGTCTATCATCCGATCCCGACCCAGTTCATATAATTAGGAGCTTCGAGAAGCTAATGGAAAATGTAGCTACACATTTACTAGTAAAGGTAGGGGGGAAGAATCAAGATCATGGGCCCAAATGGTTTAACGCAGAATGTTCTGCAGCCCAAACTACCTTAGCTAAAGCACTGCGTAAAAAACCCAGAGATGGAAACATGGTTATATTAGCGAGGAAACAATATAGGCAGGCAATTAAAAAAAGGAAAAATGAATTGAAAACTAAAGCATGGGAAGATTTAGATAAGGCATCTGACTTAAGGGATAACAGACTCTTTTGGGAAGTTATAAATAGGCCCTTTTTAAAATCAGGGGAGGAAAATACTATTCGAGTTCACCTACCAGAGGGAACTTGGGTAACTCATTATAACAAAATTTTCAATCCCAAAGAGAAATTATATACTGCTGCCCTGGAGGAGGATGATTCCCGTTATGTTAATATGGACTCAGCTAAGAAGTTCAGCGAAACGATAACGCTTGCCGAAGTAAAGTTAACTTTGACTTTGGGGGCAGCTTCAAAGGCCCTAGGCCCTGATTCAGTACCTCTAGATCTTTTTAAATCTAATCAAGAGTTTTGGTCTCCTCTACTGATGAATGTATTTAAAGCAATAATAACTGGCCCCATTCCGACCTCATGGAAAGAGGCCGTTTTGGTCCCAATTTTTAAAAAAGGCGACAAGTATGATCCAAGATGCTAAAGGCCAATATCGCTAATAGACTCAACATGTAAGTTGATGGGTCGGGTGATATTGGCACGGTTGGAAACATGGGCTGAGTCATCAGGGGTAATTGTAGAATCGCAATATGGTTTTAGGAAAGGGAAAGGAACCACCGAGCAGTGTTTGAACCTTGCTTTGATTATGGGCAAGTACATGGGTGCCAAGAATGGCTCTATACACTTGGCATTCATGGACTTGTCCAGCGCCTTTGATACAGTGTGCAGGGAAAAACTATGGCGTATGATGGATTCCATGGGTTTTGAAGAACCACTGGTCACCCTGCTCCGCAGGCTACACACTGCTACAACGGTCAGGGTCAGATATGGCCGTGGTGGAGAAAAATCACAACCAATTTTATCTACTGAGGGCGTCCGACAAGGATGTATTTTAGCACCTTTCTTATTCTTGGTTTATACAAATGGTTTGGAGGGTTTTTTGTTAGAAACATCTGCTGATTTTCCAAAGATAAATGGAAAAAGAATCCCAATGTTGTCTTATGCTGATGACACTGTTTTAATGGCACTTACCCCTAACAGCATGCAGATTTCTCTGAACGCTTTTGATACTTTCATGGGCAACTTAGAATTAGGTGTTAATTTTACTAAATCATTTGCCATGACTTGCGGTCCAAAAAATGCTAAAATACGGAAATATACGGTAAAGAATGCTACCATTGAGAAAGTGGATAACTTCTGTTATTTGGGTAACCTCTTTAATAAAAAACTGAGTTGGGAACCATTGCTGACAGCACGGGTTCAGAAGGTTGCACAATTAACCGAAGCTCTTTTCCGCTTTTCTAGTAAATTAGGCCAGCGGCGTGTAGCAGAAATTATATCATTATATAAGGCCAAGTGTGTTTCCGTTTTGACCTATGGTTCAGGGGTGTGGGGTTCGGATAAATGTGAAAAAATACAAATTGTGGAAAATAAGTTTGTTAAGCGTTTGTTATCCGTCCCAATGGGTACATCTAATATATTTTGCCATGGAGAAGTTGGTATCGAGTTTATAAGTGACATCATTCACGTTGCCCCTCTAATATTATGGGCAAAGGTTTGGCAATCTGAAGATCTGAAACTAACAAAAGATATCATCCAAGATTGTCTTAAACTTGATTATTATACCCAAATCCCGTGGCTACGATACGTTAGAGAGACTTTTCTTAACATCGGCCTAGGTAAAATGTTTACAAACCCGGAACAACTTGGTAGGGATGCCAAGGAGATTATTAAAAACGCCTTTAAAACTAGTTTGGGTTCTTTTAGGACAAATGACCTTGCACTGAGCGCACGGGGAAAGCCAGTTCGCCAGTTTTATTTGTCATATATTATGAACACGCAATGGCGTTTCTATCTAACAAGATTTCGCCTTGGTACCCTACATTTTTTGTTTGCTTTTCCAAAGCAGGGGGGCTGGTGGGAAAAGTTACCCCACTGCCCCTGTAACAATAGGGTTTCACAGAATACTCTCCACCTTTTGTTTTTCTGTACCTTGTATAAAGTACCAAGAAACACTTTCCTTAAACCTTTATTGGCATCATTTCAAACACGTTATTATAAAGAAGCGTATGATTGTTTGTTATCCCTGTCAACTGCACATATTTGTAATGCCGTCTTAAATTTTATCAGATCAGCTCTGGTGATTCGAAATAGATATTGATGGCATTTGGTTTTAAGAAAAAGTATGTAAACATGTACAATGTCTGATTAACTTTATTGTCTTTTAAAATTTGTTATGTATACTTTTATGGTTTCTATATGAAATCGAAATAAAGTTTTTGAAATGATGAGTACAAAGTACTTTGCAACTTCCCCCAGAGGTAACACCTCTAGTAATTGTCTTGAAAAATATACCTCTCATCTCCAAAAAGAAGACTTCTAACAATTAAAAAACAAGGTTGTCCACTGGTTTAAAAATTCTTCAGATTGTTTCAGCTGTAAGAAACTTTATGGGAGCATAATCAATGTACAACGTGTGTCCTGGGTTGGTCATCCAAAGGAAGTCCCTGGTGACTATATTGTGGTCAACTTTTGAAACAAGCATATCGCAGGCTGTCTCTTGGACGGATTGTCCAGGTTGCCTCTACTGGGTGGAAGGATCCAGGCAGTACCTCTGGGCTACTTTTACAGGCCTTTCAATCAAAACCTCCCAAAGCTGCTCTTCATCAAAGATGATGCCTCTGAGCTACTTGCCATTTTAAAGCACAATAGTTTCTCTCCTCTTGAGCAAATTGATTGACTACATAAACAGAGGCTGGTTCCCATTTCTGGCTGTGTGAAAGAGACCAGAAGAATAATGCAACAGGCACACATGGTATCTCTTCTTCCCCCGGTATCCACATGTACGGACATAGTCATTTTAGGTTTAAAATTTCTTATTGGATTTTCACATCAACAAAACAAATCTGCATTTGATCTTCCACAGCGTGGGGAAAGCGATAGAATTTTGTTAACCACCCCCAACTACTCCAACTACCCCATCCCGAAACCCACCCCACATCCCACCCTTCCTCCTACTGCCCTGGTGCCCCCATCAATGCTATTCACTTGATGCTTGAGAAGCATCTTGCCCCTGTTCCATAAGACGCAGCAGCCTCGGGTATTTAGGGCAGGTACTTTCATTAAACTCGGAAGACAGCAGCACTAGGAATGGTCCCCACAGCTTGGGAAATTAGGTGCCTTTGTTCGGAAGTGAAAAGGAAATCCTCTCCATTCCTAGGATGTACCACATACGATGTACCCATCCGGTGTGCGTGGGTAAGCGGGTGGAACCCCAGCGTGTGAGAATGTTTTGAAGGGAAGACCCCCAAGGATAAAGCTATTTGGCAGCCTCTACGTTATTAGAGGGGGGATATTGTGGTATATAAATAAATAATACCGGATCTAGGTTTGACTAGGCATAGCAATAACAGATAGCTCAATAAATAAGAGTCAAGATTCGAGGTAGTAGGAGTTTGCAGGTTTATTACAGCATAAAGGACAGGAACAGGACAACCTGCACAGGAATAGGATGGCAGGGCTTGACAGGGGGGCCCCGACAGCTGCCGGGCAGGATCTGGGATGAGCGCGCTCTGGGGAAAGGACTGGCGTAACATTTAATAACAATACACAAGCATATATAGTAAAATAGTTGCATTACAGTACATATGATAGGCGGAGCAGTGGGTGTGGTCAAATAGCAGTCGCGAAAGATAAGGGGGAAAGTAGGTGTAACAAGAGGCGTATACATAGACATGTGATGTAAACGTAACAGAATATGTCATAAATGGGGCGGAAACATGGAGGGGGCTACCTAAGGAGCCGGGACCTCTAACCTAGTGGTGCGCGCAAACTGGCAATGACGTGTTACTAGGAGAAGCTGGGGGCTATGAACTCTGTGCTAGGAGCAGAGACTGAAGTCTGGAGAGTCAGGGCGACATGTACCTAAACAGTATCTAGTATCTGATGTTTAGAGAACATGTTGATAGAATCCAAAAGTTATCGGGGTAAAGGCTAACAGACTCTAAGACTGGAGCATGCATTATTCTACATGTAGTGCGTGATGAAGAATATTAAAGGACCATTAAATGCAGTATTTCTCTTACATGGAGACGTAAAGGCTAGACAATGACGGAAACTATTGATGCGATTCAGTAGCTTAGGAATGCAGAGAAGGAGGGCTGGACTGATAACTAGAATCATAACATACTCTTGGCAGACTCGTAGGCAGAGCCAGGCTGAACCGGGCACTGTGAGGCAGGAAGTAAGTGAAGGGTCAGGGATACAGGTGGGGGCTGTATCGCTCCTCAGCGAGGGCTTCAGGAGACAGGAGCTGAATCTGGTGTCCGGGCCCTTTTGAGGCCTAGAAACGGGGACTTTACAATGGAATAACGTGCACACTGAGAAACGTGGCAACGTAACTTTAAATAGGCCTGATATTCGTAGTATTCACGAGAACTGGAAACTGGCATACTAGAGATGGACACAGCTATAATTGCGTCTTTAATCGAACATGGGGAATACATATGCATATTAATCATGCACACATAACATATGATGGAGGACGCGTAGGGACACAGAACATGGCAAAATTTACTTTTCCACATTCCCTCCTTGTCACTACGTTTCCATCAGGAAACATCAATATTCATGATACCATCTATCATTTCATACAGTATCATTTGCTCGTCTCGAATTTTCTGGGAACGGGTTTTAGAACGGGACTTGGGACTAGGAATACAAGAGGTAGCACAAATGCCGCAAATCGCAGGGCCACATTGTATACAGAGGCAGCAGCTGAATATGATCGATACTGCAATACCTAGAAAGGACAAGACTTTCCATCCCCAAGCGGAAATTATATTCCAGAACCAACCGGACCATGTCCAGGTGCCTGGGTCTTGGTGTAACAGATGGGCAATTTTATGGAGTCTGGTTATAGCTGAATAAACAGACGGTGCGTTATTTGGAATGAAAATGCAGCAACTAGATCCGATGACTCTACAGGCCCCGCCCCTATCGGCCAATATGACGTCAAGGACGAGACGATTCTGGAGCACGACAAATCTCATAGCAGATTGCTCTTCGGTTAAGTTACCTAGAGCAGAGGCAGTCTCATTTACTACAGCTTCAAGGGTTCTGGTTAACCTACGGATTAGCTTACTGTTCTGGATAGGGCCTATAAAGAAGAAGAAACCTCTATTGAAATCTGTATACTGTTCTAGAGCAGTTTCAGTATAATCGACAATTGGGGACTCCCTTCTATGTCTAATGTGTACTAGACGTGTGTTTCTGTGATAATCAGATGGAGCTAGGAAAACAGGTGGCAGTAGGAAGGCAATATAACAGGTTCCCTCCCAATCGAGGGGCAGACGAACATATGCAGTTTGACCACAAATAAAATAAGAATGACGTGAAGCTTTGAAAATAGATTTCCCACTGTCACTGTACTTGACAATAGTAGTACAATCGCTGTGTCCTACATGTACGGAACCATTATTTCGGACACATAATTCGCCTTTGACTGGTAGTACTGAAATAGCAGGTAAGTCTGGAGTAGTAGCAGACTGAACATTCAGGACCATGAAATTCGAAGAATAATTTCCTAAATTGTAAACTTCGTTTTCTAGATCTAACCCTGTTCTGTGGGGAAGACCTTGCTTGTCTGGAAAACATGTACTGTTAAGAAAAGACATATCTGTTGAGGATGACGTTAACGTGGACCATGCTCCACACGAACCATTATGTGAAAACGGATAAGGAAAGAGTGGCAGAACTCCCTTCGGTGTCTGGAAAGGGGGGAGTCGACCACACACCCAACAATTAGTGGCATTGCTGGTCTGGTGTGAATAATGTAACATGCGGATAAAAGAATTGTTACGCATAGCGAGGCGGTAAGAGAGTTCATGAGGAGGCAGATCACTAAACGTGTGCTCTACTGTAACATTAGAAGACTTATTTACATGAGAAACTGGAAAATACAGATAAAACGCATAACTGGTGCAGGAAATCATAATACTGAGAAATAATATGAAACATAGAAAAACGATACATCGGATTGAGTTTTGACTAACTCTCTCACTATGGGGGTCTATTTTATACATGTCAGAAACCGGTCTAACCGTTTCACCTAGGGGAGGACTTAGACAATCAAACTGGCTGACTTATTTTACTAGACCTTAACTTTAATTTATACTCCTGTTGCGGAGTTTCCTCTAACAGGGAGGGTGCAATATCATTGTCTTTTGCGGGACAGTCCTTAAGAATAGTACTTTGGCAGTCCTTTAAATCCTCGGAAATGTTCTTTGAAACTGGTTTCAATCCATAAAACTTTTTGATATGCGAAAGATGCACCCAGCCTTTGCGTCCCTCCAACTTCACGGCTGTACGGGTGGCCAGGAGGACCTGTCGGGGCTCCTTCCAGCGAGGCTCCAGTGGACTTGAACGATCAAAGTTTCGCACTAAGACCATGGATCCGGGAACGATTTCATGCGGTGCCACCTCGGTATTGTCTGGAAATGCGGCGGCAACCTGTGAACGACAAGAGTTGAGGGCAGACATCAAGGAAGCTAGGTAATCTGTCAGCATATTACTTGAAACATCGGTAATACTTCGAGGTCTAGGAGTACCCCACATGTTAGGGGGGCGGCCGAAAACGACCTCATACGGGGACAGACCTGATCTGGAATGTGCGACCATGCGCATGTAGAACAGAGCAACTGGCAGAGCTACTAGCCAGTCCACACCTTTCTCTTGACAAACCTTTGCAATTCGGATTTTCAGGGTCTGATTATGTCTCTCTACGAGACCGGCTGCTTCAGGATGGCGTACACAATGGAACTTCCACTGGTACCCTAACAAAAGGGACACGTGTTTCATTAGCTCGGATGAGAATGGCTGGCCGTTGTCAGAATATACGACTCTAGGGAGTCCATAACGGGGGAAGAACTCACGAACCAACTGCTTGGCAGTG
This sequence comes from Lissotriton helveticus, assembly GCF_964261635.1. Classification (NCBI taxonomy): domain Eukaryota; kingdom Metazoa; phylum Chordata; class Amphibia; order Caudata; family Salamandridae; genus Lissotriton; species Lissotriton helveticus. The sequence continues at coordinate 320,399,906 of NC_136072.1, read as the reverse complement.
GTCGCGGCTGTGTAATCTGGGACTGGATATGCTTCCGTCCACCTGGACAAAGCGCATACAACTACGAGGACATACTTGAAACCTCGACATCGCTCCATCTGAATATAATCCATTTGGAGGACCTCGAATGGGTGGTCAGGAGGCTGGAATCCACCTTGTTCCACCGGGACACTTTTACCTGGATTGAACTGGCAACATATCATACAGGTACGGACTTTCTGCTTGGCTGCAGCTCGTAAATGCTTGTTAAACCAAATGTTCTGGATACTGTCTAACATAGCTTTTTCTCCTAAATGTGCTGGACTATGTGCGGTATTGATAATGACTTGAACCATGGAGTCGGGGAGAAACCATGTGGCTTTACCCTTCGTTACCCATCCCTGATCTGTCTGGACCCCTCCTTGTTCGGACCATTTCTTGATTTCTTCAGGAGTAGCATGTAACTGTATGTCTATGACATCTTGTGTAGGGTCCTTAACTGTCATACAGGTAGTCGGATCTGGAGTGTATGTCGGTGTCTTATTTACTGGAACGTCTGGTGTCTGTGCTGTAAGCTTGGCTGTGCGATCTGCTAGATCATTACCTTGAGAAATAGTGTCAGTAACTTTCGTATGTGCTTTGCATTTCATGATAGCAATGGATGTCGGTAAGTGTATGGCATCTAACAGAGCTTGAATAAGGAGACCATGCTGAATCTTGGTTCCATGAGAAGTCATGAAACCTCTCTCCTGCCAGAGCACTCCGAAGTCGTGTACGACTCCAAATGCGTAACGTGAATCTGTGTAAACATTAACTTTCAGGTTCTTGGCGTGTATGCAGGCTTGAGTCAGAGCAACTAGCTCTGCTGCTTGAGCAGACAGGGTGTCAATACGGTGTGTCTCTATAACTTCGGTGTCGGTAGTCACTGCATACGCGGCTACTAGTTCTCCTGTACTTGTTCTCATGCATGAACCATCCACATAAAGTGTCAGGTCGGGATCTGGTAATGGAATATCTGTCAGATCTTGTCTTGGCTTTGTCATGATGTTAACTACTTCCACACAGTCGTGTGTGGCAGGATTTGAATTAACTGACGGTAACAGTGTAGCAGGATTTAGGACGTTGCAGCGTCTGATTTCTATGTGTGGCTGAAACAGTGTCAATTCATAACCTGTTAAACGTGCAATTGTCAAGTGCTGAGTTTGTGTTCGGTTTAAAAGAACTTCCACGGAGTGTGGAACTTGTACTGTCAGGGAGTGTCCTAAGACTATGGAATCACTTTGTCTGATAGCTAGTGCTGTGGCTGCAACTGACTTGAGGCACGCAGGCAGAGCCTGGGCTACAGGATCTAATGTGCTCGAAAAATAAGCACAAGGCTTGTATTGTCCTGCTTGATCTTGTGTGAGGACAGATAATGCTGTACCTTCGCGTTCTGTGACGAAAAGTGTAAAAGGCCTACTGTAGTTCGGTGTTGCTAGAACTGGAGCTTGACATAGGGCTTTCTTTAATTCATTGAAACTAAGTGTATGTTCAGATGTCCAAGGGAGGACAGTCGATACGGCTGCCTCCTGTGTCGTTAACTGTATCAGTGGTTTAGCTAGAAATGCATACTGAGGAATCCATTGTCTGCAATAAGAAGTAAGGCCGATAAAAGCACGTACCTCCTTCTGGGTCTTGGGCTGAGGAAGACTCGCTATTAACTGGATACGGTCTGGTGTCAACTGCCTACCCCTCTTGGACAGTAAGTGTCCTAAGTAGATCACTTGCTGGACACAGAATTGAAGCTTCGAAGGGGACACCTTGTGCCCCATCTCGGCAAGGAAATACAAGACTGTAAGGGATGCTCGCTCGCAAGCACGTTCAGAACGGGCTGTGATCAGTAGATCATCGACATACTGGAGTAGGGCAGTGTCAGTTGGCATGTGAATGTTGTCTAGTTGTCTCTTGAGTGCTTGACTGTAAATACTAGGACTTTCTGTGAAACCTTGAGGAGCGCGTGTGAACATATAGCTCCTTCCATTTAAACAAAATCCGAAAAGAAACTGGCTGTCTGGATGAATGGGGACACTGAAAAATGCGTTCTTGAGGTCTATGACCGTAAAAAATGAGGCTTCAGAATCAATGGCTGTCAATAGGGAAGAGATATCTGGGACAACTGGGTACTGGGGAATAATACATTTGTTAAGCTCTCGTAGGTCAATCACTAATCGATATACTGGAGGTGCATTTGGATCAGTACGTTTCATGACTGGAATGATCGGAGAATTACATACATTGGAGTCAGTTTCTACCACTACTCCTTGAGCCATGAGCTCGTCAATAATTTTGGATAAGGCTGCTACAGCCTCTGGTGGCAATCTGTACTGTCTTATTCGTGGTAACACTACACCTGGCTTGAGAGTCACACGATGGGGTGTGATTTGCATAAAGCCAACATCAGTTGGACCTTGCGCCCATAGATGCTGCGGGACATTAGACAATCTGGGATCAAAATCTCGTAATACATAGTGACCCTTGAAGTCGCGTAGGAACAATCGTATTCCCTCTGGGGAACAGCATATAACTGCACCTAACTCTTTCAGTGTTTTAATGCCTAATAGATTTTCTGGACATGACTTAGTAAGTAACAGATCAGTAGTGCGGGACAGTGGACCTACTTCTAGAGTAACTGGCTTTGATATTTCATTTACAATAGGCTTTCCTGAAAATCCAAGGGAAACATTTCTAGAGCCTGAGAGCGGAGCCCCTGGAACTTCGGCGTGACTTATAGTGGTCCTACTTGCCCCTGTATCAATCAGAAACTTTCTGTCTTTCCCTAATACTTGACTGTGAACATAGGGACCTTCTTGATCTACAGGTATCTCGATGAGAGGCAAGCCTACCTCCCTCTCTAGGCTGTTTCATGAATACGGTTGATACTCTGGATACTCGGACTGTGCATACTGGTACATCTGCTGTGTAACATGCTGTGTTGCAGCGATGGGCTGCGGTACAGTAACTGTCTGTTGTGCATTCTGTGGCTGAGAAGTCTGTGAAACTTGCTCTTGTCTAGGCGGACGTGGTCTTTCTTTAGTCTTACCGGTAGCTATGTTATGTTTCAGAACTGCACACTCGTTTATGAAATGACCTGGCTGTTTACAATAATTGCAGTTCCCTTTAACGGGAGCTGCAGGATGACTGGCTTGATTCGGACCCCTCTTTTGACTGTCTTGTGGAATAGATTGTGCAACCAGTACTTTCATTTTCGTGTCTTTCATACGTTTCTTCTCGTGATCTTGCTCTTCTCTGATTCTATTCTGGTGGTATTGAAGCATCTGTAACATCTGGGACGGGGTATTAGCTTGCCAGGTACTTTCGACTTTCAAAACTCGATTCTTAACTTGTGGACTTGAATTCTCGACTAGTTTAGTAACAAAAAGATGAGGGTATGACTCGCTACTCGTCTTGAGGCCACTGTTTATAATAAAACATTTTTCAAATCTAGAGTAAAAATCACTAGTGTCTTCGTCTTGTTTCTGTTTACATGCTGAGATTGCATCCCAGTCTTCCTTTTTAGTTGCTAATAGTCTGGGCAAAACTTGTATTAACAGTTCAGGTAATTCTTTACATTTATCTCCAAGACCGGTACCTGGTACTCGTGCCTTGTCTTCAGCTAATTAAATCGGTACCTAAACCTTTCCATTTATACTGGAGTAACTCGTTCAGGACATCATGTAACGGACCTGGATCAGAATGTTGACCCTCATACAGAGTAATGAGGTGTTGGATCATATACATACCCACCAGTCGTTGCTCGGCTGGGGGCAATTTCAGAAACATTTGTGCCACTATTTCGTCTGGAAAAGTGGTAGAATCAGTAATCCATCGGACTGCTGATCGGACTAGTTCTTGTTCATGCATAGTACTTAACTCGCTATAACCGATTCGTGACTTCAGAATGTGATCGGTAGCTTGAAATACTTGTTCTAGAGAACCTTGTTCTGGTGTTGGACGATGGAAAGTTGACTTGTGTTCTAGGCGTAAATGGCGATCTGAAAATCTAGATTTTCCTACATGCGCTATTCTGGCGGGATTCTCGTCGTCTACCTCTTCAGTAGAAGAGTCATTTTCTTTCTCGTTTACTTGTGCTGCTTTACGTTGTTCGTGTAACTTTATTATTTCTTTACGGATTTTCTTGTACATACTCTCTATACTACTGATAGTCTTGTGCTTACCCTCGGCTATATTATCACTCCACCTTGTCAGGATTTTCATTTCGGCCTGATCTTTAGTCGGGGAATCTTGTTCTCTTATTAGACAATTAATCAGGAACTTTAATAACATGAGCTGGATCTCAGCTTTCCTTTGAGACATGACTTCACTAATACTTTCTGGATCATCCCCTGTACGGATGAAACGATATATTCTGTCTAGATCTTCTTTCATATCTGGTAGGGTGACTAGATACTCGGTCACCTTTCTCACGCGTAATGAATATAAAACCATATTATCCTCGCCTGGGACTGGATCATAGCCACATTCGATAAGGGCTTTTCTTATTTCTGCAACAGACTGATATCTGGGCGTACGCTGTGACGCTTGTGCATGTAATTCGACTAACGTTAAACGCTTGTGTGGCGGCGGGGTTCCTGGAGGACCTCCCCCTGCGGCCCCTAAACTAGAGTCGTCTACTGATGCTCTTCGTCCTGGCAGAGTGGGAAATGGAAATGCAGGCTGGACTTGTATGGCGGGCTGGACCGGGGGTACCGTAACAGGTACTCCGGTGTCTGGAGGAGCGGGAAGTGCCTGATTTACAGGGACTGGCGGAGCGGGATTTGCATATTCTGGGACTGTGTCGTCCAAATAGGACGAAATGAAAATATCAGCTGCGGTCGGTTTGTGACGTAGCTTGAGCGGAACTAATGGTGGCGGGAAATTACTGGATGCCTCCGGGGTTGCTTTTGGCAAGCCCTCGGCAAGAAGAGGATACATACCCTTAATAAGGGCATGCCTCTGTCTGTCTGACTGTTCGGTTTTGACTCGTTCACCAATCTCGATTAATTCCCTTTCTTGGGCTCGTTCTAAGGATTCTCTACTTAATTCTGACTTTCTGATTTCTTTTTCGGTTCTTTTATGAGATTCTTTGCGCCATAACTCGATGGCATCTTTCTGTGACTGTCTGGCTTTCTTTTTCCATAATGCTTCTTCTACTCTCATGATGCACTCGGCATCCCATGTACCCGATACGGGCCATCTATACTTTTCTTCTAACTGTTTGGTATACTCTACCCATAAATCTAGATATAGTATGGCACTTATGCCATGCTTTTGATACATAAAATGACCTGGACTGTCCCTAGGCGGGACAGGAACTGCTTCTTCTAGCAGACCCTTTCTAGTTTTTAACTGACGTAATCTCGAAAAGAGGGACATTGCAAACTTGAATCTGAACACAATACAATACACGAGGAACAATAACAATTGAGAAAACAATTCAGGCATACCACGACATTGAAAATACATTGAATAACATTATGAAGCAACAGTTCGGACAGAATACTACCTGGAACACTGAGAACAGAAACACATGAATTTCTCGAGAACGGAACAGACTAGAATTACTGGATGCGCTGCTGAAACAGCACGGAACATACCGGTCCCATAAAGGGACGCATCAAGACCCGTATCCACCTAGGTGAACACTTCGTTTCAGATCTGCGTACCCAGACCCATCGGACCAGAGACAATTTAGATTGACCCTGTCTAGATACTACCCCAGCAACGGTACTCACCGGGCAGCAAGAACGGAAAGCCTCGGACTGGACTGGACTGCTTTGACGCCGGACGGACGAACTTCGGACTTCTGTTACGGGTGGGCCTCCGGATACCTCGGACCTTGGACTCTCGGCTTGGGCTCTGGTCGGGACTCGCCGCGTTCCTCCACCGTCTCGTCTGGATGCTGGACCGCCTCCTCCGTCTCCTCCGTGGGCCTGAGGGATACTTAAAGCAGAAATATCTGCCGGTGCGCAGAAGAGTTCCGTCACGACTGCAGAGGGTCAGGGGGCCGGCGTGGCTTCACCGACGCGTGGGGAAAGGGCAAGTCCCTATTCGGGCGCCATTATGTGGTATATAAATAAATAATACCGGATCTAGGTTTGACTAGGCATAGCAATAACAGATAGCTCAATAAATAAGAGTCAAGATTCGAGGTAGTAGGAGTTTGCAGGTTTATTACAGCATAAAGGACAGGAACAGGACAACCTGCACAGGAATAGGATGGCAGGGCTTGACAGGGGGGCCCCGACAGCTGCCGGGCAGGATCTGGGATGAGCGCGCTCTGGGGAAAGGACTGGCGTAACATTTAATAACAATACACAAGCATATATAGTAAAATAGTTGCATTACAGTACATATGATAGGCGGAGCAGTGGGTGTGGTCAAATAGCAGTCGCGAAAGATAAGGGTGAAAGTAGGTGTAACAAGAGGCGTATACATAGACATGTGATGTAAACCTAACAGAATATGTCATAAATGGGGCGGAAACATGGAGGGGGCTACCTAAGGAGCCGGGACCTCTAACCTAGTGGTGCGCGCAAACTGGCAATGACGTGTTACTAGGAGAAGCTGGGGGCTATGAACTCTGTGCTAGGAGCAGAGACTGAAGTCTGGAGAGTCAGGGCGACATGTACCTAAACAGTATCTAGTATCTGATGTTTAGAGAACATGTTGATAGAATCCAAAAGTTATCGGGGTAAAGGCTAACAGACTCTAAGACTGGAGCATGCATTATTCTACATGTAGTGCGTGATGAAGAATATTAAAGGACCATTAAATGCAGTATTTCTCTTACATGGAGACGTAAAGGCTAGACAATGACGGAAACTATTGATGCGATTCAGTAGCTTAGGAATGCAGAGAAGGAGGGCTGGACTGATAACTAGAATCATAACATACTCTTGGCAGACTCGTAGGCAGAGCCAGGCTGAACCGGGCACTGTGAGGCAGGAAGTAAGTGAAGGGTCAGGGATACAGGTGGGGGCTGTATCGCTCCTCAGCGAGGGCTTCAGGAGACAGGAGCTGAATCTGGTGTCCGGGCCCTTTTGAGGCCTAGAAACGGGGACTTTACAATGGAATAACGTGCACACTGAGAAACGTGGCAACGTAACTTTAAATAGGCCTGATATTCGTAGTATTCACGAGAACTGGAAACTGGCATACTAGAGATGGACACAGCTATAATTGCGTCTTTAATCGAACATGGGGAATACATATGCATATTAATCATGCACACATAACATATGATGGAGGACGCGTAGGGACACAGAACATGGCAAAATTTACTTTTCCACAATATGAGGGCATTTGATCAGCCCAAAACAATATATACTAGTAATCTGGGCTGCTCCGTGTTAAAATGAGTGTCTATGTGCCGTAGTACCTGCTTCCAGTAGGATTGCAGACGGGGCCAGTCCCTTAGAATGTGGTTCAAGGTGCCCAGTAAAGCACACCCACGCCAGCATAACGGATGTTTTGATGGGTTGCATTTGTGAAGACGAACAGGGGTATAATACTAATGCATTGCTATTTTAGTAGCTGTCTCTACGCTAGAGACAGTGCGTGCAGACTGTTGCGCCCTATCATAAATGTCCTCCCATTCGCGCTGTGTGAGAGTGAGTTCTAGTTCTGTTTCCCACCACTTTTGACTTGGCGATTTGTGAGGTGTGGGCGGCTTTCCTCATCAGGAACTATAGCTGGATATGAGATGGGCATCGTCTAGTTTACCTAATAACCATTTTTCAAAAGCAGTTAGGTATCGCTGCACAAGTCGGCGGACGTCGGGGTGCATGACCTAGTGCCTAATCTGCTGGTAATGACCGCTTTCTGCTTCGGGAAATTCCTGTTGGCGACGGAGGACTTCGAAGTAAAGTGGGTCTCCCTCATCGAATAAGTGCCCGAATGATCTGCTACTTTCCCTCGTCCAGCCTACGAAAGCCTGTGCCTCCATACCCCGGGAGAAGGAAGTGTTCCCGACAATGGGTGTTAAAAGGAACGGGAATGTAGTATGGTTTCTTTTAACCGCTATTTTGTCCCATGCTTGTAGAGGGACTCTCGTTACAGAAGAAAGGTTAAGGTTCTTGGGCAGGCCCGGTTCCAGGAATTTTTATTTGGGTGGGCCAAGGGTGCATTTGGGTGGGCCACTGCGAGCTCGATTTTTCGCATATATGTCTAGGCAGGCCTGCTTCAGGGCCCTCCTTTATCTCTTCTTAGTCTTACAAGGCCCAGTAAAACGCACTCTTTCCAAAATCTTTTTCTAAATGTGATCACTCTCAAAAAGTTTTTCTTTTCCATATATTGTCCCTTTGATGGTAAGTGGAGGTTTCTGAGGTGGGAGTATCAGGCAAGTGACACTTCTCGGGCTCCCTCTGTGCAAGCCTTCAGGGAGAATCCCTCTTCATTACTACCTCCATCTGACCACGGACTCTGCAGCGCACTTCCTTACAGGCTTGATTATCCACTACTCCTCCCCAGTGCACCTTATCTCACAGATGACCTTGGGTCCCAGCCCCATATCAGGCACCATCGGGCTCCACTTTAATTTTTCCTGGTAAAAACATTTGGAAAATCACCTTCAAACTTAAAACATTGAATATAGCAGTAAATATAATTAGCACGCACTTTAAAGTATTTTCCATAGTAGCCCTTATGACCCGACTGCTAAATAAACAAAAACAGAAAGGCCGGCTTCAGCACTGATGCGAAAGTCTTTTTTGGCCCTGCGCCAATAACCTCTTTCGCCGTAAATACCTTTACTCTCACCTTCCAACAGTGCCCGTCATCTCCCAATGCCCCCTCTATTGACCTCCTCCTCAGATTCCCACAAAGCCACACGCCACAAGTGCCCCATATCTCCCCATAGCCCCTCCCCCTATTGACCTCCTCCTCGGATTCCCCCAATGCCACCCTCCACCAGTGCCCCTCATCTCTCCCTAACTCCCCCCTCCACCCCATGACCTCTTCCTCGGATTCCCTCACTGCCACCCTCCACCAGTGCCCCTCGTCGCTCCATTGCCCCTTCCACTACCTCCTCCTTGGATTCCCTCACTGCCACCCTCCAACAGTGCTTGTTATCTTTACGTAGCCCCTCTCTCATATGCATTTCATTTGTCGCATAGCGCTACTCATATCAGTGTAGTGTGTGTCAGTACTTTACACAACGCACACATTATACAGATACAATGAATCATACAAGCATGTAAATCAGTCTATAGGGAATGTCACATAAGCCAATGAGGATTACAAGGTGTATGAATCACATGTCATCCATACTGGTGGGCGAGATATTTTAAGAGGGTTTGGTCTGGGGAAACACAACCTTAGGATTTAAAGAGTATTCCATGGGGGTCAGCGTTACTGATAAAAATGTATATCTGCCCAAACATACTAATTTTAACAACATTAGAATAATTAAAGACTGGGGAAGTTCTAACTATACCACAAAACCAAAAAAGCAAAGTTCTAACTCTACCATTCATGTTTGTATGCAGCTCTTAGATGACAGTTCATTGGTTACTGTCCTATGTTAGGATTGTAACTTCTGAACTGCAAGTAACACAAGGATCTCTGTGACAAAGGCAGTAACCTACTGAGCTATCCAGGGCTTTAAGTGGGCCGGGTCTCACTGGGTCTGAGCACCGGCAGTTTTTTTAAAGGGGCCTCGAAACGGGTCTCTATCGGGCTCTGTTTTGTGCTCTGGTCACAGGTAGTCTGTTTTTTTCCGAACTGCAGTCTGCTGTCACTGCAGTCCGGAAAAAAGTTCCAGGGCACAAAACAGAGCCCGATAGAGACCCGTTTCGTGACAGCAGGCACATCAGTGTACCCTGCTCACACTACTCACAAGTGGAATGCTACGGCATGACGTCATGCCAGGTGAGCGTTGCAAGGGGAAGGGAAATCCTTTAAAGAGAGTCATATTCTCTCTGGATTTCCCTTCTCTTTTTGAAACTCAGGAGCAGCAACATTATTTTGATGTCACCAGTGCTTTAAGTGGAAGCTTTTGCAATTATATGCAAACCATAGTTGCTGTTATTTATCTTATGCAACTAACAACCATTGACAAAGCCAATAGTCCTGACTTGTAAGTATGATGTTACTTGTTGTATCAAATACCTGTATGCAAGGACAGAAACAGAAAATTACAAGTCGAGCCGCACACTGCTAAACACAGATTTTCAATGTACTGTTTTTAAGCCACGTCCTCAATTACATTGGCCACGTCCCTTTGAGAGACTCCCCCAGTTTTTTCATCCCACTCAAAGCCCTGGAGCTATCCACATAAAATACAGTTCATCAGCATTTGAAAACTACTAACAGACAAATGATTGCTCTCCAGCAGGATTATTAATCACTAGCGTTATCTGGGCATTTTGTATTCTGATTGTTGTCCTGCATCGGCCATGATAATGATAAAAACTGTTTAAATGAAGCACATACGTATGTGTCCTGCTGGACCTGTGCAAATTTTAAAAAGAAAAATATATAGTAACACATTCTCTTACCTACTCCATTAGTCAAACTTTGTGTCAAAGCCTTATGTGAAAAGCCACTGCAGGGGTCAAGAAAGGTGAATAGGAATAAACAAACTTCTTTTCTCCTGCGCTGTATAGAAAAATAAATATCAGCGCAGCAGGACAGTAGACAAAGGTTACCAAAGGTTACCAACGTCAAAGAAAGGATTTTTCGCCCTTAGCCATGCAGAGATGAAGGGGTGAAAAAATAAACAAAGCCTCATTAACATATACTGATTTACATGGTCTTGTAAAGACCTGTGAAGTACTCGGGTGCGGCTGCGATCATCTCTAAAACTGTCTGTGTGTGTGCGCCCCTCGGCCCGGGCAGACACACGCGACGGGGGAGGGTTGAAGCACTTAGATCCCAAAGACGTCTGCCTTCAAGCCCTCACTGCGAGGGCCAAGGATCCTGTTTGGGTGGGCCAGGCTCATGTTTGGGTGGGCCTGGCCCATCCGGCCCAACCGCTAGAACCGGGCCTGTTCTTGGGTCTAGCTCCTTTCGCCAAGAACAGCATTTGCCATAGTGTCCTACCTGCTAATGCTCTATCTATGAACAGCCAATGTTTCTCAGGCTCAGGGCATGACCATTCAACAAACGTTCTAGGCTGAGCCGTCCAAAAGTAGTATTGTAAGATTGGGATCCTTAAGCCTCCCTCCCCGGGGGTCTATAACTCAACTCCTGTTGCATTCTAGGTCTCTTGACTGCCCATATAAAGGACTCTAGCTCCTGCTGAAGCAAGGAGGTGGCTCTAAGGGAGGGTCTGAAACAAGAATAACATCTTTGGCAATATGGTCATTTTAATGAAGGCTATGTGGCCAAGCAATGACAGCGTGTGTGGTCTCCAGCGAAGCATGTCTTCCCTCACTTGATGAAGTAGAGCGGAGTAGTTTAGCTATATCGTATCGTTAATGGACGCTGAAAGCTGTATTTCTAGGTAGGGGATAGCCCTATTAGCCCATTGTATGGGAAGTGTATTCTTGAGGGAGATCAGTGTGGTGGGTTGTAGGGTGAGATTAAGGGCCAGCGATTTATGAATGTTTATTTTGAAGCCAGCGGCTAGGTAAAAACGCTTGAGTTACGACACTACAGGTGGGACAGACATCTTAGGGTTTTCCAATGTCATTATTACATCATCCGCATACAAGCTGATTGTGTGTGTATCTCCCTCAAATCGTATGCCGGAGATGGGCTGATTGTCTCTGATGGTTGGGCCATTGGCTCCATGTACAGGGCAAAGAGCAAGGGGTAGAGAGGACAGCCCTGGCGAGTCCCTCTTTGGATGAGGACTGGGGTAGACGTGTTCCCATTCACTCTAACTGTAGATATTGCGTTAGTATAGCCGCTGAAAACCCAGGCAATGAATCTCTCCGGGAGACTAAAGTGTTGTAGTGTTGCATCCAGATACGTCAAGTTTATCCTGTTGAGCGCTTTTTCTGCATCCAAGGACAGAGTCAAGCGTTCCGTATCAAAGCGTTGTACTTTATCAATTATGTGGAGTATGCGCTTGGGGTTTTTATCAGCACATTGTCGTCCAGGCACAAAACCCGCTTGGTCCGGGTCAATCAGACCAGGTAGGAGTAGCGATAGTCTGGACCTGAGGAACCCCTTGAACAGCTTAAAATCAATATTGAGGAGGGATATGGGTCTGTAAGAGGAGCATTGCCTTTTATCCTTCCCACTTTTAGGAATTACAATCACTGATGCGCCTAGCATTGAGTTGGGAAGCCTAGATGATAACACCACAGCAACATAAACTCTTGTGAGGATGGCAGATAGTATTGGACAGAAAGTTTTATAAAACACAGCAGAAAACCCATCCAGGCCTGGGGATTTTAGAGGCATTAGCCTAGCAATAGCGGAGATCACCTCCTCTATATGCATCGGCACTTCCAACTCCTCCGCCTGACCAGCAGTGATGGTAGAGGTAGGGAAGCCCTACAGATACCCGCTTGAGCCTGTGTGGAGAGATCTTGAGCGGTATATAAGTCTGCATAAAATCAGCGGAACGTGTCAGCAATGTCCTGGTCCGTGACCTTCTCATCCCCATTGGGGGCCATCACGGAGTCTATAGTGGACGTCTGCTGCTGTGTCTGCAGATTGTGGGCTAGGAGTCTCCCTCCTCTATCCCTTCCTGTGTAAAAGTTGTGCCGGAGTCTAAGTGCTGCATTCTCAGCTCTGTCCAGGTCCAGTGCTGCTAACTGGGAGAGTGTTGTTTCTAACTGTCTCCATACTCTAGGTGCCCCGTCCATTTATGTATCCTCTCTAACTCTAGTGTCTGCTGTGACTGGAGCTCTCTTATTTCCTTACATGCCTTGTTATCCTAGTCCACAATTGCGATGAATTTCCCCCTTGTCACCACCTTGAAGGCGTTTTCTAGAGTGGCTAGTTGTGTTTCAAATGTGTCGTTTACTGCCAGGTAATCTTTCAGGGCCTATGTGATCTGTCGAACCACTTATGTCTTGTATAGCAGCGTGTTTCACAAGCGGCAATTAGAGGGGCGAGGGGGACCAAAAGGCAGTGTGAGTGTCAAGATGATCGGCGCAGGATCCGTTAAGGATCTTGACTGAATGTATATTTTTAGATGCAGGAAATTAAACGTGTTGATCCAAAGAAGTAAAATCTGTGCGTATGTTTTATGGGAGTGAGAATAAAAGGAATATTCTCTCGCTGCAGGGTGTCTCTTCATCCACATATCTACTAGACCCGCCTCAGCAAGAATCTGCTTCCCTGTTTCAGAGAGGGCCACTGTTTGTCCCTGCATCTGGGCTGATCTTTCTAGGGCATAATCAAAGACAATATTAAAATCTCTACCCAGGAGAATTGTCCTATCTTGGGAGGCACTTAGTTCTTGTACCATTTCCGATAGGAATTCCTCTTGACCCTCATTAGGGGCGTAAACGGTTCCTATAGTGAATGTTTGCATGCCCACTACCAAAGAGTATGCTAAAAACCGCCCTCTCAACTCAGCTTGTTTAGGGACAATTTTCCCTGGGAACATACTAGACAGAAGGATGGCCACCCTGCTTTTTTGGAGGGGAAAGATGAAAATAACTGATGGGGTAAGGCTCGGGATTGCAGTCTATGTGTGTCTGCCGCTAGTAGGTGGGTTTCTTGGAGCAAGAATATGTGGGCATCAGAATGTTCCAGGTACCACAATATGGCCCGGCTATTCAGCCCTTTTACATTCAGGGTTACAATCCTAAGAAGTTGGAGATTTGTGACTAACGAGGGAGTTGCTGCGGGGCTATTTAGAGTTAGAATAGTTTGGGGCGTTTAACTCAATATATCTTATCGGCTAGCCCTTTGCTTTTGATAAGGTGATATTGGTGTCTCGGGCATGATGAGATGAGAACCCTTAAATAAAGAACATCCCCAACAAATAAAAAAATATAACGGAATAAGAAGAAGTAACTCGTAAGTGTCCTGGGGAAGCATTCCCCAAGGTGGAGGTGGAAGAAGTCCGGTGTAATCAGCTCTGCTCTTCCGGACCCCGGCCACACACTCAGCGTCAGGATGAAGTCATGTCATGTGGTGTTGCTCAAGCTCCAGTTCCGCCTGGTCAAGCTGGGCCCTGGGAGCCTACTTCCAAGGATGTCAGGACCGCCTGCCTCTCCTTCACATTTGTGTCTAGATCGCGTCGCGCTTTCAGGGCTTTATCTCCATCTTTCTCCAACCTTCTGGTCTCCGGCTTTTGCCCAGCCGCTCAGGCGAGGACGATTCTGTCTCCGCGTCTTTCAGGATGTTCAATAGTTGGCGGGCCTCCTTGACCAAGCGAACTTGATGAACTTTGCCATTGACGGGAAACATCAGCCAAAACGGGTGTCCCCATGCGTACGGGATTTTGCTTTCCCAGAGGTAAGTGGTGATGGGGCGGAACAATCTTTGCTTTTGGAGGGGCGATGCTGCAAGGTCTTGGAAGAGGAGGAGCCGATGCCCCTGATATTGTAATGGGTCACAGTCTCTGGCCATTTGCAATTTTTTTTCTTTTAATCGAATGTCGTGCACACAGGTTAGGATTTCTAGAGGGGGGGGTGGAGAAGTCCTATCGGGATCCACCTGGTGTGTGATCTAGTTTGATCTCCTGTTCCCCAAAGGCTTTGAGGATTGTCCTGAAAAGGCCTTCCATGTACTCCACAATGTTCTGGCCTTCCGCTCCCTGAGGAATATTGCGGATGTGGATGTTGTTACGCCTAGATAGATTCTCCAGGTCCTCGGCATGGGCCTGGAGGTCTAGGTGCTGGTCTCTCAAGCGGAGTACCTCCTGCTGTAAGAACTCGATTCCTTCATCCCTGTTTGAGACTCTAGGGTGTCCGGCCTGTCTCCCAAAGAGTCCACATCCCTTCTCATTTCCTTGACTTCTTGTGCAATTTCTTTCTTCATTTGTGGGAAGTCTTCCCTCAGCGAGGTGAACAGAGACTCAATGAAGGTGCGAGTTAGTGGAGCTTCAGCATCGTTGTTGTCTGTCGTGCCAGTGTTTCCCTCTGAACCTGCTACCGGTGTTTTGAGCAACATCTCTTTGGACGATCTGTCTTTCTTTCCCCCTTTTGCAGTCGTCATGTTCTTAAGTCCCGGGTGACCGTAGTCCATCCCTGACCGAGAGGCACACCAGTGGGAAAAACCTCAAGCTGTTTTTGCTGGGAGGGAGGGCCCCCCTGGCACCGCTAATGTACCTTTCTTTTGGGGTAGTTAATGACGAGCATGGGTGCCTTGGGTAACACGGCCTTGCCGGTCTACAGAAGGCTACAAGAAAGAGTTCTGCACTGCCTCAGTTTGTGCTCTGGTATTGTTTGCCCCCCTTGAGTTGCCTCAAAGCTAGGACCCCTGTGTGTGTCTGCTCCGTAGCGGCGAGGGGGCTGGTGGTGTCACGGTGCTGCCGGAGCTCCCGGGGGGGCCCTTTACTTAAAGGCAGTGATGCCAAGTGTTGCCGTCTGTTGCCAATTAATGCAGGCGTGGGGGAGGGGAATCTTCGCACCCAGGTTCACTTGGCTTCAAATGCCCCTCTGGGGGCCAGTCTGTGTCCCACACTGCTTCAATTAGGGAGGAGCCACCCGTCCTAGTCAAACTCTCTCACCCTGTTCCCTCAGGCTGCAGCAATCAGCGTTTGTAGAAACCCACCGTGGTGGCGACTCTGAAATGGCTGCCCGCCCGACTCCTGCAGGCCGATCTTGGCCAGTAATAGCAGCGACGTGGCTTCCAGGGTCCGGGTGCGTCTCACGCTGCTGCCCTGGGCTGCGACCCGACCCTACTTGTGCTCACCTGTGGGTGTACTGCGTATGCTCTCTGGGTTCAACACTCCCTTCTCCCAGCCCCCCTGGCCTGTCCGGTGCTCTTCTCCGTTTCAGGGGCGTAAGGGTGGGGGTCAGCACTCTTGTTCGGGGCCTCCTACCTGGCCTCCTACCTGGCAACGGTCCGTGCTCCTCTTGGCTCCGGTCCACACTCCCCTCCTAGATCGCGGAAGCATCTGCGGGTTCACCGAGTAGCTACCGATTTCATCATCAGTGCCACCTCTTGCCGGATGCTGCCGCCTTGATCCTCCCCAGGGCCGGCTTCCGCTGTTCGGCCGTTGCTGTGTTATGCAGCCATGTTCTGCGGCTTCCAGACCACGCTTGTTGGCCTGTCACCACTCCGCAACTCGGTAATGGGGGTGGGGGGGCAGACATCAGATCAAGCCCTCAAACTGAACAGAGCCTGCTTTAGAGGGTTCCCAGTGATACTGGCGATTCCCTGTCTACGCCGCGACTCAAGGCTGAGGCCGGGGCCCAGATTCAGAGCCGGAGTGATGAGCAGGCACGACCTACTCAGTCGCCATCTTGGCCATGCCCCCCATAGTAATTTTAAACACAAGCAGCAAAGAAACAATCAGTCAGACCCCAATCAGTTGTGATCCAAGCGTTCTTGTTAGAGAGAGTGTGGCTATCAAGCAAAATAGCAACAGGTTCAGTCAGTTGTTTGTTCTGGAATATAGCCGGACTAGCGTTCAGGGTAAGGAATGATGATTGGCTAGAATACATAAACAGCTGCAATATTATCTGCCTTCAAGAGATCTGGGTCCCCGACAAGATTTAAATAGATGGCTTCATATCCATTGACACACCAGCTGACGGATCATGTGGATGCCATGATCGTGGCGGCCTGCTCACGTTAATAACAACACCCTTGGATAACAAAGTCTGTTCATCCAATCCGGACTCTCGACATTTTCACTTCATCAATGTCATGTATGAAGTAAATGTCACACTTATCGTAAACTTCTATCATAATAATTTCATTGCTGCTAATACTGAAATTAGCGACTAGTCTTGAAACTTCATTAGGCAAACATATCATGGAGCTGAATTCTGATAATGTAATACTAAGGGGTGGGGATTATAACTGTAGACCTTGTACTCTGTCACAGGAATCTGCATGCACTTACATGGAGGAATCCCCTGAGGCCGAATGTCATTTTGAACATAGCCCCTGCGATAAAGTTTTTAACTACGCTATCTAAATTCTCCCTTTTTTTAACTTTAGACCTGATTACTTGGGCAGGGCAGGAGGTGTTTACTCATACGAGCAGCAGGTGGAGTAGTCTCATTGACTTTATTGCACTTTCTGACCACTAAAAATGACCACAGCAGCACCCCCCCTTAATCCAAAACAGAAACAAGAGTCTTTTGTGTAAATAGGCATCTACGAATGCTGAGATGATTTTGGAAAAATTACTGGACATTTATAGGCCACAATTCCTGACATTTCTTGAAAGTGACCTAAATCCAAAGAGCATGTTAGAATCTTTCACTGATATTACCACAACAACAAATGAGATTTTAAAAACTGATAGTAGGCACAGTGTCTGTAAATGATTCAAATTGTTTAACAGTGATAGCTCAGGAGGAGGAGCTTAGCGCGCACCCAAGATGGTCGCGTGAGCTTAGAGCTCCCGGACCTTCGCCACCTCCACCGGTCATCCTGCACCTTATCCTGATTCAGACGACGGGTTCCTGTGATCGAGACCTTGCGGATCATTTATCCGTTTCCTAACTGCGATTTGGCCCCCGGGAACCGAAGATATGGACTTTTGAACATTTTTGGCCTGCTCCATGGTACTGCCCCGGGCTTGCTTTTTCTGCCAGCCTGGTGGTAATTGAATAACAACGGCCCATGCGAGTCTCCCTTGCCCGGTCTTCTACTTTCAGTTTCGATTCTTATGGTCTGGCTTCATTGACTTTGTCTTGGTCGCCTTGGTCACTTGCCTCTTTCTACTCTCGCGTCATCGTTTGGCGATCCGGACTTTCACTGCTCTTGATTAGTGGCTGGCCCTCAACCTATTCTCCGACTTGCTGCGGGCGCATCGAGTGTAGCCATTTTTACTAGGTCTCAGACTACCCTCCGGGGCGCACGACCTGAAATGGCCACTAAGCCCGAGTTGGAGAGGCGCAAGACCAGACCGGCGACTCGGGGAGGTCCTGTGCAGTCCAACGTTATGGACCGATATACCCTCACTAAGGGCTCTCCGAGTGGCATGACTAAACCCCCGGCCATCTTTGGGGATGAATCCCTGTTGGGTGAAGAACCGTCGTTGAAAGACGTCATGGGCGCCATTGCTGGAATGAAGGCCACGCTGGGACAACAGTATGAGGCCCTGACCCACAAGCTGGACACGGTTGCTATAGATGTTACCCTGATCAGGGCGGACCTCGCGAAGACTAACGAGAAGGTCAAATCCCTTGGCCTGAAGACATCTAGTCTTGTCACCGATGTCTCTGAATTGCAGACGGAGGTCGGTAATTTGAGATCCGCCCGTGACTACCTCTCTCGACGCTTGGACGATTTTGAAGGCCGTGCACGACGGAACAACGTCCGGTTGGTCGGCGGTAGACCTCCTGGTGGAAGACCTAGTCCTGAATCATTTAGCGCCCAAGGGCCTGAGCAAGTTTTTTGCAGTGGAACGGGCCCACCGAATCCCGGGAGGCCCGCCCAAGCTGGGAGCTTCTCCGCGCCCCATCATTGCGCGGATCTTTAACTTTCGCGATAGAGATGCGATCCTGCAGGCTTCCCGCACATCGGGCCCTACGGAATATGAGAACGCCGCGGTCAGCTTCTACCCGGACTTCACCCAGCAGGTTCAGAAGCAGCGACTGGGATTTCAGGGGGTGAAGAAGAGACTAAGGGACAGAGACATGAAATATGCCATGCTTTTCCCGGCTCGATTGCGTGTGGTTCACAATGATAGAACATTTTTCTTTGACCATCCTGGAGCGGCTAGTGACTGGTTGGACTCGTTGCCCCCGGGACGGGGACAATTTGACTCTTCGGAACACTCCGGTGGAGCGGAGGGCGGCCCGACGAAGCAGGAATAGGGAGTGAATCGGCTCCTGGACCAACGTATTGACTTTCAGCAGTGGTTTGATGCTATGCTACTATTGTTCGCTATTGTGTTGTCTTAATGGGGTGTGGGTGGGGGTCGGGTGAGTTTTCCTCCTCTGGGGTTCTTTTCGTAGATTAGTTGTATGTTAGGGCGACAGGCACACTGCAAGTTGGGGTGGCTTCTGAGTCTTACGCAGGGGTGCGGGGTGGGGGGTATGATGTTGCTTTGGGGGGTTAGGGGGTTTAGGTTTGTGTTTTTCTGTTTTATTCAAGGCATAGTGCTGATGGTCTTCTGTGTTGCAGTGTCGCGGCTGGTGTGGGGGGGACCTGGGGCGGATTCTGGGATGGGGGATAGGGGACTACGCATACTGTGTTGGAACGTAAATGGGTTGGGAGATAGAATTATACGGGGGTGGTTTTACAGCTGCTACGACGCTTGTCTCCTGATGTGGTTTTGCTTCAAGAAACGCACTTGCTTGGTAATACGTGCCACGCCATGAATAGGCGTGGCTACCGTCTCATGGCACACTCAGGTTTCACTTCTGGCTCCAGAGGGGTGGGCATTCTAGTTCGGACCTCCCTCCCTCTTGCCATTGACAACATCATACTTGATGATAGGGGGCGTTATGCCGCCATTGTGGGGCGCTGGGAGGGGAGGGTAATTACTTTGCTCTCGGTCTACATACCCCCAGGCCTTCAAACTACGACCTATGCTGACTTGGGAAAAGAGATCCTGGGAGTCCCCGAAGGTTTGCTTGTAGTAGGGGGGGATTTCAACTCTGTAGTGTCTGGGACGTATGATCGTTACCCTCCCCGTGTACTCGTTAAGTCTCAATCCTGGCTGGGGGACTTTCTGGAGGCGCTGGGGCTGACCGATTGCTGGCGCTTGCATCATCCTGGGCAACAACAGTATACCTTTCACTCCGGGGCCCATGGCAGCCTTTCGAGATTGGATTATGTTTTGATGCCCTCCTCCCAGGCTTCCCTCATAGGGGAGGTGAAACATCTTGCCTGGGGTATTTCGGATCACTCCCCACTATGGTTGGTTGTGAACGCACGTCTGGGATCGGAAGGTCGGGTTGCCCCGATAAATCCATGGTACCTCCGTGATCCTAAGATTAAAGTGGAACTACTTAAGGCAATCGATCATTATTTTGCTGAAAATGTGGGTTCAGTGTCCTCTTCTGTCTCCTTGTGGGAGGCGTATAAAACTGTCATTCGGGGACAAGCCCTTTCATCGATTGGTAATGTTAAGAGATGTAGGCGGGAGGAGGTTGTCCGTCTTGAGACTGAACTTACCATCCTCGAGGGAGAGTTGGAATCTGGGGCCTCCCCTGAGAAGCTGCACTTGTTGGACCTAAAACAGCATGAATATAGAGCACTAGTGACTGACGCAGCGAAGGAGATGGGTCGTGAACAGCAGGGGCGTCTGTATGATGTGGGGGATAAGGCGGTAAATTGCTTGCTTGGTTGGATAGGAGAGAATGCGCGAGTCGAGTTGTCCCTGTCATAGTTGATGTGAATGGTGAAAGTATCACTGACCCTGCTGGGATCGTTGCGCGGTTCGCTGATTATTTTCGGGTAGTGTACTCCCCTGTGTCCGATAGACCTGAGCAGGACTCCCACTTGCTTCTACGCGATATCTCGCTGCTGTGCTTGTCTGACCCGGAGCGGGCCCTGCTGGAAGCTCCGCCCACGGTTGATGAAATTGCGACCGCTATCCGTTCGATTCGCTCCGGGAAGGCCTCGGGACCTAATGGACTCCCCATTGAGCTTTACAAGCTCCGTCCGGACACACTGGCGCCGTATCTGCGATCGATGTTCTTGGAATCACTGGAGAAAGGGTCTCTTCCCCCTGATCAGAGATTGGCCTCCATAGTGGTTATCCATAAGGAGGGAAAGCCGCGTGACCGCTGTGAATCTTTCAGACCTATTTCCCTGATCAATACTGAACCCAAGATTCTGGCCAAAGTTCTCGCTACTCGTTTGGTGTCTGTTATAGGCGATCTTGTTCACTCGGACCAGTCCGGCTTTATACCACATCGCAATACGGCACTTAATCTTCGGCGCCTGCATGGAGTCCTTGCGCGAGCGGGGACTCTGCGGGAGTCGGCCATTTTGGTATCTCTAGACGCCACCATGGCGTTTGATACGCTTGAATGGCCTTATCTTTGGGCGGTCCTTTCTAAATTCGGTTTTGGGCCCACCTTTGTCCGTTGGGTGCAGCTGCTTTATGCTGACCCGTTAGCCCAGGTAGTGGTGAATGGGCGTGTTTCGTCCTCCTTTGCGCTTGGTAGGGGTACGCGCCAGGGCTGTCCTCTGTTCCCACTTTTGTTTGCCCTTGCTTTAGAGCCACTGGCGGCTTGGTTGAGATGGGAACCATCCTTGAAAGGTATTAGATGGTCTCCGGAATTTGAAGACCGTATATCTCTGTATGCAGATGATATACTCTTGTACCTTACGTCGCCCTGGAAGTCGTTGGTCGTCCTTTTTGACGTTTTGACTTCTTTCCGTAAAAATTCCGGTCTAGTCATCAATTGGTCAAAGTCTTGCGTCTATGTTCTCTCAGGCGATGTTCCCCTACTGCCACGTGGATGTCCTATTTCGGTGGTGCTTGAGGGATTCAAATATCTGGGAATCTTTATTACCCTGGACCCCACGCTTCGTTACGAGCGCAATTTGTTGCCCCCCCTCCGACGCCTTCGGGCAGATATAGAGACGTGGAGCAGACTCCCTCTCTCTCCTCTGGGACGAGCGGCGTTGTTTAAGATGATGTCGCTCCCCCGATTTCTTTATGCGCTTCAAAACACGCTTGACGTAGTACCAGCTAGTTATTTCCGGGAGATTGAAAGTCTACAGCGACAATTGATATGGGGGGGCCGTTCTCGTATTGCCCTTTCGAAGCTCACGCTCCCTTGGTACGATGGCGGCATTGCACTCCCGGACATCCGTCGCTATTATTGGGCCTCTCAATTAGGGGCCATCAATCACGGCACCTATGATCATTCACTTAACCCGGCCTTTGCGATGGATAAATGGTTGCTACCCGGTGGCGATTACAATAGGGCTTTATACGCGAAGTCGGCCGGCGGATCTCTTACGGGCCCCACTAAAACAGCGGTGCAGGTGTGGTATCGGGCTACGGCGGCCACGGGATGGACTGACAGGCCGACCCGGGCTACTCCTCTCTATGCTTCGGATAAACTTGGCTCCCTTTGGCAGTCGAAGGGATTTGATCGGTGGGACATGATTGGGATCAGCAGGGTCGATGATGTGTGGATCAAGGGCAGGGTCAAGACGTTTGAAGAATTGAAAGTTGAGTATGGGCTGAATGATAAGGAATCCTTTCGGTATGCGCAAGTCCGGCACGCAATCTTGTCTGTTTTTCCCCTAGGCTCGGACGTGCCGGAAGCATCCCCGCTTGAAGATCGGATACTGGATGGGCATGTCCCTGATAGCACGATCTCGCTCATTTATAAAAAGTTGATTAATACCAGGATTGATCTATTGGATGGCCTCCGGGGGTTGTGGACCAGTGATGGTCTGGAGCTCGATGATGAAGACTGGCAGGCCGCGATCTCTTCCCCTAAAGAGGTGGCTATCCCGGCACGCCTTCGGTTTGTCCAACTCAAAATTCTGCATAGGGTGTATGTGACTGGTCCGCGTCTGGTGCGAATGGGGTTCTCGGCGGATGGATTGTGCAGGCGTGGCTGCGGTATGGTGGCCACATTTCTCCATATTATTTGGGAATGTCCTGCTGAGTTGCGCTATTGGAATCGTGTGCATGCTGTAATGAGTGAGGTCACGGGTGTGCGGCTAATCCCCGAAGCGCGGAGATGCTTGTTGAATGTCTGGGAGCCGAATGACTACGACCTGGCGCAGCTTCGATGGGCGACCTTGGGTAACATGATTGCCAAGCGTGACATTGCCCAGCTATGGGGCGCCCAGAGGCCTCCGACAGTCCTGGTGTGGAAACAAAACATGGATTGGTGCATGTTTCGAGAAAAAACGGTTTATGTTTCCCGTGGCAAGCCTGGCAAATGGGGGGAAATTTGGTCTCAGTGGAACACGTACCGTGGAGATATATGTGCTCCCCCCATGTCGGAATGTGATACTGACTTGTATTCCTCCCACCCTGATGTTTCCTCCGCAGGAATATAGATGTTTTGTGTACTTCTGGTCTCCTCTCCCCCCCTCCCCCCCGATTTATTGTTTGCTATGATATCTGATTTACTTCTGTACCCCCCCATGGGCCACATGGTGACACATTTCTATTGTAATGCCTTGTCTTGTTTTGTTTCTCTGCTTCTTTGTTTTTAAAATTCAATAAAAAGTTTTCAAAAAAAAAAACAGTGATAGCTCAAGGACCCACACTAGGCTTCTGGAAGCATTAAAACGAAAGTCTAGGGACCTAGAAATGTTAAGAGCATGCAGACGTCAATATAAAAAGACACACTGCGGATCGGAGGGAGACTATCAGGAAGGAGGCTTAGGAGAGGCTGTATGAAGCCAGTGTCACTAAAAATTGTAGGGGCATATTCTCAAGAACGTGTGATAACCATCGCAAAAGTAACTTAACGCAACTTCCAACATCGCAGTCTATCGCGGAAAAATTACGCCGTGTTAACCAAGCATTCTCAACACAGCGGTACCAAGCGATAGTCTCCAGATAACACGTCAAATGACCGCGTTAAAATCAACGCCACGCCCCAAAAATGTGAAACGCAAACACAGAAAATCTTGCGATGAGGCCAATAGCGCGACAAAAAGCAGCGAAAACCAACAACAGGCCTGCAAATCCCACGCGTCTGGTTGGAAAATGTACCATAAAAACTACAGAAACAACACACTAGAAACAATCCAAACCACGTAGCAACATGGATGCACCCTGACCAAGCGCAGAGGCCAACGCGAACCCCACGACCCCCACAGACCACTAGGAAGTAACAATGTGGACGGCGAGGGCCAAGGAGACGAGGGAGAGGAAGACGGGGTGCAGTCTGCAGGAAAACCAGATCAGCATCACGGAGGTGACAGAACACTACCATCAACTGACCCACAAGTAGACTACCGTGAATGCAGTCGGAGTGTCGAAGAGGCCAATCAAGGAGGCCAGGAAGCGCTGGTATGCTGTGCCAACCGAAACCAGGCACAAACCCGCTGCCAACAGGAAGGCTGCAACGGTGACAGGAGGTGGAAGTCCTGCGCCACAGGGGGAGCTGGAGGAAATGGAGGCCACAGTCATCAGTGTGGAGATGGTGCGAGGAGGTGGGAGTACGGACACAGCTCGAGAGGACCTGACACAACATCAACATCAACAGGGTAACAACCAGGGACTGGGGGGATGGGGGAGATGGGCACAATGGCACACATGCACAATGAGGTGTAGCACACTGCACACCTACAAATACCCTGGATCATGTCCCTGATCCCCGTGGCACACTCCGGCACACACACATAGCAAGAACAGCACACCCACATTGACAACAATGTGGTACAATGCGCAAAGCCGACACTGCAGAACAGATGACACAACTGGCTCCTACACACACAGAAACATGCCTACTACATGTGACAGAGCTGGAAACTGTGAAATTGAAATGTATGCGTACAACCTCACATTCGTCATGTAGTCCAAATGTACACGGTCCCGCATCTAAAGCCTGCACCTCCCAAACAGTCACAATGTACATTGTCATACAGTCTGCATGCAAACAAGAACAATGTGCCAACATACATGTCAACACAATGTCAACATGCATCTCCGCTTCACATTGCAGAGGGCCACACAACACCTCCAGCAGAGCACAGAAGACAACACATCTGTGATCCCGGAGAAGACCAACACTCCTTCGACACCGACGCCCTACAACAGCCAATGGACATCCCACACAACCCACCACCAGGATCTGGGCAGCCAGGCTACTTAGAGGAGAACATAAAGCCTGCAACAGACCATAAAGCATTAAGCACCCGCAAGCACAGCTGGCTCACAACACTTCACCCACCCTCACATGGCACCCCACTGCCAGTTGTCAGCACGCCAAATGGAGGTGGCAGAACAGGTGTGGGTGGGGTCCGAACCCATGGAAGGTGAACTAGATCACATACGTTGGTGTCTATTATCTGTCAGGGACCAACTACACCCCACAAAGGAGACCCACACTGCCATAGAGACACATGCAGATGCACATTCACAGTACAGAACCATGCCCAGGGGCACGTAAATAGCAGTCACACACCCACATTGGCTCTGCGTATGACAGCCCAGGCCACTCCCCTTATGTACTGAGTGGGTGACGACAAAGCTACATGGCCACGCTCCAAACCGCTGCCTGCGGTGACATGTCTGTGCCCACTGTACACAGCACAATGTAATGTCATAAGGCGCAGGGCCCTCATGCATACAACAAGATCACAGGGACACACGCAGATATTATTTTGAACTCCGGCAGTCTGCCAGTACCACCGTTTCGACTCTGGCAGATGGTGGTCGGAGGTGGTCCTGGCAATGGTGGCGTGTGCCTCCTGCGGTGATGCCACGTCTGGGCCAGTCAGTACTCGATTGGAGTTGTGAGCCCTGGTGGGCCACAGTTGAAGTTGGAGGCAGCTGACAGCGCAGTGCCACAGACATATGGCGTTGATGACCCCAAGGACATCACCTTAGTAGCCATCCAATATCTCAGAAGAAGGGGTCCAGGTCCTGACCAGTGTGAGAAGTTAGCCTAGTATATGCTATCCACTAATTAAAGTGGGCACCTTGTACCAGTCCAAACAACCCTTATTGATGATTAGGTTAAAGATAAACTTTATTGAAAGCTATCCTAGTGGTAACTATGGAGAGCAGCCTTCAGGCTAAGTCTTGAAGGAGTGTAAAGCAGCTTGTTTTACCAGTCTATAACCTCCTGAATGACCAGATGAAAGGAAAACCACACACGGTATATATAAAATATATGTATTTATTACTAAACACTCTCTACGAACCTCTTTATGAGATTAGAGAACAAAGTACACATTATTACAGTACTAGAACGACAGTAAATAGCATAATACATAGCGGGCTCCATGGGGAGACCGAACTATATACTAAGAAAGTGATATAACAACCACGACTTGACAAGACATAGTGCCAAGAGCATGTAGAATCGCTGGGACCCCAAGGAACCACCCAAGGTAGTGAACCAGGGGACCCACGGGGGACGCTTGCAGTGTGAGTAGACAGCTGTGAGCTCCGTAGAATCCTATGGGAAAGTTGCGGTTAGATTTTTAAAGATTAAGGACACTTAGGAGAGGACTTTGAGCAAACCCTTTCAGACTTAGAAGGTTCTAAGGCCAGCACCCATGTGAGCACTGGAGTACTCAGTTCAGTTCATACGTCTTTATTTCGATTTTTACATCATAAAAGACACTTTACAAACATGATAAAAGGGACCAAATATTGTATACAATAAAGTGTAACAACATCACATTTCATTACAAATTCATTAGGAGTACTCATGTTACCTAACCCAGGGAAGCCGGGTGCATAGGTGTCAAATGGTGTTGGTAATCTTCGTCTTTTTCAATGGTGAGAGGCTGCAAAGTGCTGCTGGCATGAAGAGGAAAAGTGTACGGTGTGATTCAAGCCTGGATCAAAGCTGAGAAGAACCTGAAAGTAGAGAGGACAGAGTCTGGATCACTTGCCAGTGACCAAGGGCTCGGTAGATGAATGCCCACCGATGTCGGGTGTTTCAGGTGAGAAGAGATGAAGCTTGACTCTGCAGCCACGGGGACCAGGAGACGTTGACGACAACCAAAGTCCACAGGTGAGCTGTCCCACAAAAGATGTTGAGTGCTGGGGGTTCAGTGTACGGATTGAACCCCAACAAGCCTTGGCAACTGCAACCCACACAGTAAGAGAAAATATGCTTTGGTGAGGATCAGCAAGGTCCTGGGGACTCCCCAAGCGATAGAGAGTCAGGGCACATCAGGAGCAACCAGGTAAGCCCATGGAAAGTTAAAGTTGCCTTCACAGGGACCCACAGGCCAACGGACCAGGGATCGCGAAGGGACCTCAAGAAGAATCACAAAATACCAGCCAACGGACCACTCGTGGAGTGTAGGCCAGTAGTCTTCTGTGGGATCACTGCTCGGGGTCTGGACTACAAGTAGCTCAAAGCACAGCTTCAGGGGTTGCCGGGAAGCAGATGCTTCTGCAAATAGACATGGTGCCCAGGGCTTTGGGTTGCAGGGTCCCCACGAGGGATACGGGTCTCAGGTTTGCTGAGCACACTAGTCGACCTCAGGGACACTTGGAAAATCACCTGCTGTGTTGCAAACGTCTTCAGAGTCCTCAGGAGCTTCGGAGTTGGACAGATGTGTCTTTGGTGCCTGCTTAGCAGGAAAGTAACTCCTTTACTCCAAGGGAGATTCTTCAGTCATCTAGCGCAGTGTAGATAACCGAAGTACTTGGTTTCTGCAGCAGAGTTTACTCCAGGTAAATCTAAAGTCTTGTAGTCAGGGGTTCCTACTTTATACCCAAGGAAGGGGTGGGTAAAACTCTGGGGACCCACCTATGGGAGGGTCAGGACAGGGGGGTGGCTACACCCACATCCTTTGTCCAGTTTTGTACCAGAGCAGGGGCTGATAGCCCCTGCAACCGGGTTGAGCTGGACTATCCACATGGACACCAAATGTGCCCCCAGTGCAGACATCAAAGCACCCACCCAGCACCAATACACTAAAGCCTGTCTGGGAGGTGGTTACACCTCCCTGTGACAGGAAACCTATTGTCCAGCCTTCCCCTGCCGGAGTTTAGTCCAGCAGCAGGAGGGCAGACTCGTGTCTGTGGCTGGCAGCATCCATCTTGTGATGCCAGGGTCGAGAAAGCTGGTACTGGGTGTTCCGGTGTTGTCATATTTCTCCCTCTTACTGGTGGGGAGGTATGATTCCACGCTGTTTGACACCAAGCACAACAGTTTTCTGTGCAGCCATTTTAAAGTTAGCATTTACCTCAAGGTTATAATGCACTTCAGAGTATATGGTATGGCTGCATCACATATCAACCCCGGAGAATAGATTCCGAAGGCTGCAGAGGGGCTCTGCTCATGCATGGGCACCCTCTCACATAAAACCCAGCACCCTTCTTTCATGATTGCTAAAGCCTGCCATTGGGGTGACTGATAGGTTTATATGTGCAGTGATAAGGTAGATATAGGGAACCTATATCTAAGTAAGGGGTGCATGCACCACCTTACACAGGTTGCAGTAGCAGACCTGTGGTGTCAATTTGAGTGGCCTCTCAGGGGTGGCATAATACATGCTGCAGCCCCTCGGAGGCCTCTGGGATACCAATGCCCTGGGTATATAGTATACCATATACTAGGGGCTTAAAAGGGTACCCCAGAATCCAATCTGGAGTGTACCTGAAGTACATGCGATCGGTTTATAAGAGAAAGCAGCTCGACTGGGGTCCTGAATAGCAGGATCCCAGCCAGACTAAGTCGGAAACAGTGAAACATCAGCAAAAAGTGTGGGTAACTATAAGAAGCAGATCCTACTCTCCTACAACCAGCACAGAGTTAGTGGACCCGGATGCACAGTGGCCGGCACAGGCACCCTGCCACGGGACAGTGACTTGCGGGGTGCTGAGGTAGGGCCACGCAGGCTGGGCGGGTCCTCATCGATGTCAAAGGGGAATGTGATGGAGGGTTGCGGGGACAGTGGAAGGTGTCCTACAGGGCATGATGTGGAATGTCTGATTTTATCCGCAAGCAGCAAATGGTTGACTGGAATGCGAGAGCCTCATTGCCAGAACCAATTCGGTATCAAAACATGAGGATGAAACTACCCCCTAGTCCATAGACTCAGACGCCACCAATGTCCGACCAGTGAGTGTCCATGAGTTGCTGACGGACGGTCAGCTTCCCTTCGTGCCGAACCTTGCTGTGTTTTTAAGGAGATTCTGCTTCTCCAGCTGGAGAGCAGAGAGGACATCATCTTCCTTAGGGTAGGACAGTTCTGATTGTTGCGGAGCGCAGTGTGTCTGCTCGGTCACGCGCTGCAGTAATTTGTTCTTGAGTTCTCCCTACCTTTCTTGTGTTGTTAGCGAGACGCGTTGGGGTCATTCCGACCACGCGTGTTCGCCTTTACTCTTGTGGACATCGTGGTGACTGTTTGTGCGGCGGATCGCGGTGGTGAAAGTAACCACGCGTTACCGTAGAAGCAGAGCGCGGTGGTGAGGATTCAACCACGCGCTGCTGTATTCTCTAAATTACGAACATATTATTGTCCAGGGTTCTACGTGGAACGTGGTGGTAGGAGACCACACGTTGCTGTGTTACCGGATTTCTATTTTCTTCGAAACTGTGCAGGAGTTTAATTTCCTTTGTTATTCTTTCAAACAAACTATGTGCCATTGGAGACTCTTGGGGCCAGATGTAGGTGGCCATTTACCGACCGGTAACGGCCGATTTCGGCCGTTACCGACCGGTAAATGGGTACTTGTGATGTAGGGGCCCTATTTTACCGATTCGGTAAATTTACCGAATCGGTAAATTTACCGAATCTGTATTTTTACCGATTCGGTAACTTGCAGATGTAGGTGGGACTCTTCTGAGTCCCAAAGGCCTAACAGATTCGGTATTTTACCACCCAATCCTATTGGGTGGTAAAATACCGAATCCAGGTGTGCATGCACATGTGTGCATGCACACCTATGCCATGTGACAGACAGACATGCCCTTAGGGCATGTCTTTGTGCCACATGTCACACGTGCCTGAATTCGGGGTGCTAGAGGGTGTCAAAGTGACACCCCCTGCACCCTTGCAACATTCGGTATTTACCGATTCGGTAAATACCGATTCGGTATTTCCCATTGATTCCTATGGGCTTCACAGCCCATAGGAATCAAGAGGGAATACCGATTCGGTATTTACCGAATCGGTAAATACCGAATGTTACCTATTCGGTATTTCAATTTCTAACATTAGCTACATCTCCCCCCTTCATATTTACCGATTCATAAATACCGAACCGGTAAAATTCAGTATTTATGAATCGGTAAATACGAATTACCTACATCTAGCCCTTGGTCTGATGCTCTGCCTTGTGTTAACTTATTTTTGAAAAGGAATCTAACTGTATTCTACAGAGTTTCCCTTGATTTCATTTCATAGCTTCTTGGACAACATTTCATTGATAGCATTCTTATCATTCCTGGTATGAGAGAGCGTGGTGTACGGAATTAAGTACTATTAGTATGCTCAGAAAGGTTGTTGCTCAGATTACCTATACACATCATATGTTTTCAGATTGTGTCCTGGAGAAGATCTGTTTTTGATGCTCTGGTGTTTTTAAGAGGTTTCTATGACACATAACATGTACAGCTTATTCTAGTGAGATCATTTGAGTGTAGCCATTTATGTCTGCCTTGCTTATACCCTTGTATTTGTTTTGTTTCAGGTCCTTTTCCCTGCAGTCCCCTTCCCTTTCCCTTCCCTAACTTGATGGTTCAAACACCCTGTGTTTACACTCCAGGGTGTTGGTGACATCAGGAGGTAGACCACTATTAGCAGTGACTGGATCCTGCGGAGCATACCTGATAGGAGGCAGCGGTCAGCAGTATCCCACAGCCACGTGTCGTTGGGTTGCGACAGAGTAAGTGATACCAGGGCAGTTGTCAGTAGTGTTCGATCACCTCCGTAACGATGATCCTTTTTTGCTCCTGACTGCAATGCGTCATTCTCTTACACCTCTCCTTGCGTGCAATATATACTCTGCCTTTAAAAAATCGATGCTCAGTTCCAATTGTGCGACCAACTCGACCGCAGTGTAGGCGGTAAGCGTTTCTAGCAAGGGGCCACAGAAACGTGTGGTTGTGATTCTATACATACACTTGGTGTCACCACATCGAAGGGAGTATAGTTATTTAAAGTCTGCATTGCCATGTGTACCCGGCCATTGCAAGATCAAGACGAAATGTGTGACCTATTCGAACTTAGTGTGGCCCGGGAGCAGTAGTTCGCGTGGGCCCACAGACATGTGCGGTTGTATTGCCATGCACAGACTTGGTGTCACCACAACAAAGGGAGTATAGAGACTTCAGCTCCGCCATGCACATTGTCCTCAACCATAGTGTAATCAAGACTCAGTTCCAAAAGTGTGATCTTCTTGTCCACTGTGTATGCCAGTAGAGTATGTCAATGAGAAAAGAGTTCTGCGGGCCCTGCTCGTGGAGGACGTGATGGTCGTAGCTGGTTGCCAGGGTCGCGGGTCGTGGCCCTCGGGCCTGGAGCTTCGCACCGGCATGTGGTGGACCCTTTTCCACACACGCCGGTGTCGGCAGGAGGGCATTGAGGCCTAGGTGCTGGTACGACTGGTTTGGGGACCAGCGTACCGGGGTGCAGCAGGCGCACAGGATCGCAGGCAATCATTCTCGCGGCGATGGTGTTGGCCTCGTGGTGGGGTGAGAGGCGCCGCCCTGGCAGAAACATTGGGCATTCCGGAAGAGAACCACGCCCAGAGCTACGTGCCTTTTATTCACACGCCTACGCTGGACTGGCGTACGCAGTGCCAGCCCACTCTGCTCACGCTTTCGGGGGGGACCTAATAAGCTACATTTCTGCGTTTGTCCTCACTGGCTGGGGTGACATGGTTGCGTCCACTGTACACTACACTCCATACACCAGCAGGGTATGTCGACATGGATATGTGTGTGGTCTGCATACTGCAGTCTGTCCAGCACATCCATGCCACACTTGGCATTGTGTTTTTCTCATTCATGGGTCACATGCCTCCTTCGCACATGCCTTGTCCCCACCTCTTCCCACATCCTGCTATTGTGTGGCTGAGGTACTATGCCGTTGATGGCTAATGTACATGGCTGGCCCAGGTTCCCACAGTAAGTTGTTTTGTCGTGTCTGGTGGGTGTGCATGTTGTATGTGAGCTTGTGACGTGTACATTTCCTGTCTTGTGAGTTGCATGATTGTGGAGTTGAGGTGTGTGGTGTGTTCATTTGGTATTGGCCAACGAGAAGTGCATTTCCGTGGGTGCCATCGTGGTAGCGCAGTTTGATGATGGACTGTCGGAAGGTGTAGGGCTCATGCACACTGCCTGGGGGTTTGGCAGCGACGTTGGCGGGGATTCCTCAGTGGTCCAATATTGCATGGACATTGGTGAGATACGTGCACTTTCTGTTGCGCTTTTAGTGTGCAGTGTTGCCAGGGGGCACAAGTAGGACATGTGTGCAGTCAATTTCCCCCTGACACGTGCGGGAAGACAGCTGTGGCATAGATGCCTTGCTTGGTCTCCAGCTGTTCCTGCACAGTGTGTGAAAAGTATAAATAGTGGGATACCAAGATAATGGTGTTATCCATGACCGGTGTGGGGGACTTAGATTGGGCTGGCTGTATGACTCCTCCGACTTGTGCAGATATTGGTTGGAGGGTACCAGTGGCCAACAGGTGCATCACAGCCAGCAGCTTGGTCTGCGGTGGGATGTTGGTTGTCCGCTGTATTGGTACCATCAGCCTGTGTGCAGTGGTGGTCAGGTTGGTGCATTTTCGGAGGATCACTGACTTTGTATTTGCTGCCTCACTATTGGTTGGGGCGGTGGAGGTCCGGGGGGGTGGGGGGTGGTCCTGGGGGTGGTGGTGGTGGGTGTTGTGGCCCTCTGGGTGTCTGGGCCACATGTTCAGTAGCTCCATGGCATCTGTTGCCCTTCAGATCTGGTTCTGGGCTGGGCTCCCTTTTGTGATGCAGGCGGTGGTCCGACTTTACACCAAATCAGAGCAGATGTTAGTTTCCAGCTGGTAACACACCTTATCGCCTGTTTTATGATCTTATCGCCGATCTGGCTGGTCGTTGAGAATGTTGGGGAGTGTTGTTGTCACTGCTTTTTGCTTGGGAACGCCTACTCTGCATCTCATTAGCGATAGTTGCGGGGGTCATCTGTGGCAATGTTTTTTAGGCTGCTATCGCAGGTAAACTGGTGCTAGGGGCTGTTAGCACCGGCTCGTGAATGGGGCAATACATTTATTGCGACTCTGGCTGCGATAAATTGCCGTTAACTCAGCAATAGCTCCTTGAGAATATGCCCCATAGTCTCTTTTAGAAGACTATCAATGCCCCATTCTTCCAGGACAGTCATAACACCAACATTGATGTTACTTTTCTGTGATTTATAGGAGTGGTGAGGTCTTTGAAAGTAGGTCTTTGAAAGTTATGCAGCAGGGGCTGCGACAAAGCTAGACCCTCCCACAATCCAGGAAGTCACAAAGGCTCTCAGTTTGACCAAGGAAAACAAGGCTGCCAGTCCCGATGGCATACCGACCGATCTCTTCCTGGCAAAACCTGATTAATGACTCCCCATCTTGACTAATATCCTAAGCTGTATTGCAGTCACAGGACCATCAGAATCCTAGTCAACTGCAATAATCGTCCCTATCTTCAAAAAGGGAGACAGGTCAAACCCCAAAGGCTATCCCCCTATATCCTTGATCGATATTACATGTAAGCTGATGGGTAGGGTCCTACACACCGCCTTGAAACATGGATAGCTGAAAAGGGCCAATTTTCGGATTTCCAATACGGTTTTAGAAGAGGTCTGAGTACTGTGAAGCAGTACCTAAACCTCCACCTAGTACTAAGTCTATACCTTGGAAAAAAAACTATTTATATCTGAGTTTCATGGACTTGACATCTGCTTTTGATTGTGAGGTGGGAGAAAAATTATGGCACAAGATATTAGGAATGGGCATTGATCGGCCCTCTGGTCCATTTCTTTAGCACAGACAAACTGCAACGTCACAGGCAGAGTGAGATATAGAGCTGACGGAGAATTGTCTCCTCCGTTTAAAATTAATAGTGGCGTCCAAAAGGGATGTGTGTTAGCCCCTTTCCTGTTCTTCCTGTAAATGTAAATGTATTTCGATTTATATAGCGCACTAATCACCCAGGGGTCTTAAGGCGCTTGCTTAGGGAACCCGTCCTGGTATTCCCCTGTGAGATACCCCGGCAGGGTATTCACAAGGTGAAAGCCAGGCATCCCGCCGCGAGGGGCCGTAGTGGAGATTAAGCAAGCTATTGCCCAGAGTCGCAGAGTGTGACCCCGTGAGTCGAGTAGGCACCGGAGCGAGAATTGTCGAGTCCGTGGAATTTTTGAGCCCGAGACCCACCGAGGCGGGGCATCGAACCCTGGTCCATGGCTGATCTCAGCTTCCGGGTCTGCCGCCTCTAACCACTGAGCCACGCTTCTCCACTACATATATGATTTGGATAGTTTCTTGACTGAAGGGACGATTGACGTTCCAAGGATGGGGCAGAGAAGTCTCCCCGCTCTACTCTATGCGAATGACTGTGTTTTAATCTCAAGAACAGGCATGGGGCTGCAATCCCTTGTCAACAGATTTAATGAATTCATGAGTGAGCTGGGCTCAAAGACCAATACAGCCAAATCACATGTCATGGTGGTGGGGAAAGTACACTGTAAAAAATACCTTGTTTTTATTAACAATGAAAAATTATCTCAGGTCTCAAATTTCTCCGACCTAGGCATTCCTTTTGACCAAAAAGGCACATGGACTATGGACCCACCTCTTAGAAGTCAAGAGAAGGAGCTTCAAAACAGTGCTCGAAGCCCTATCCTGGTTTTGTAGAAAGCTTGGGTCTAAACTTATCAAGACCCTCCTTAATATTTATAATGCCCGGTGCCATGCTGTGACTTTGTACGGGGCTGGGGTATGGGTGTTTTGTAATTCATCAATCTTACAAAATATTGTACATTTCTCCCTTAGAACATTAATGTCCCCCCCCCCCCACCCAGTATGCCTTTTCATTATTTGTCACAAGGAATTGGGGCTAACTGCCCTGGTAGATCGAATACATATTGCCCTAATTATGTTGTGGAGCTCGAGCTGGGAAAAACAAAGAACCAGCCCTTAGCCGATCAATAATTGATGACTGCTTAAAGTGTGATCATACACACAAAATACTGTGGCTTGGCCAAATTCAAGGCCCAGATGGCACTCATGGGGAGGCAAAACTGTTTTGCTAACCCTCGTCTCATTACTTCCGTTACAAAACTTCAATTAAAAAAAGATTTTGTAAACATCTTAATGGAGAGCAGAAAATATGGGGAGGTTAGCAAAAAGCTTGAAGCTGATTATCTACCTTTGGTTACTGATGAAGGAATTGAGCCATATCTTCTGTACCCTTATAGCCATTAAATATTTTTTTACCTTTTAAGATTTAGATTTGGCATCACACACTTTTCTGGTGTCGTATCCTAGTAAAATATATCACGATGGCCATTTGGATTCCTGCCATGGTGACTGTAATCCATCCCAGAGCATTTTCTCTTTTTCTGTCAGCTATATGATAAACCACACAGGGAATTCATTTTTACCACTTCTGAGGGTGCTGAATATTAGAAAATGTAGGCCAGTCGTATTCCACCTTTGGCTACTCCAGAATATATTTGCATAATGATTTATAGATTTATCTCTGATGTAACTTGTTTAAGGAGGCTATTTGAAAAATGATTGCTCTCTCTTTTTCTTTCAGATTATTTTTAAACTAGACTTCATATTTGTCTAAATAGATCATTCACAACTATGGAGAATTTTAAATCCTTCTTGGCACTTTCTCAAGGCACCTTGCACATTATAATATGTCTGAATCTAAGGTTGCTTGCTGTGGTTAGACTTCCCCGGCTCTGGTCAAAGGCACTTTGTACTTCATAAAGATTTTTGTTTTTTTAGGGTTTGGTGATATGCTTGAAAAAGTTTAACAAATCTCAAACGCTAAACATAACTGAATGATCATTCTTTTATTGTGTCTAATTTAAGATATTGAATTTTAAATGACCTCTTCTGGACGGCCTTAATGTGTCTTCATGAATTCTAAATGTGTTAAGCTGGTTTTTTTTTTTTGGAACCCATGTTTTTTTAAAGAAAAAGCACCTTCTGTATTTTTTTCTTTATCTGTGACTGTTTATGGTTTGTTAAAAACTTTACAAGGCACTGTGCACTTTATATAATATGTCTGTCTTTATAGCTGCTTGCCGTGGTTGAAATTTACCGGCACTGGTCAAAGACACTATGCACTTCATAATTGAAAAAATGTCTATCTTAAAACCAAATAAAGTTTCACTTGACTTGACTTGTGGCAGTTAGTTGTCTTTCATCCATGTCACTAGGGGCCAGATATAGGTAAATAGCATTTACCGATTCGAAAATACCGAATTTTACCGATTCGGTATTTTCGAATCAGTAAATGCTATGTAGCAAATCATTCGGTAAAAATTACCGAATCATTAAGATTCGGTATTTACCGAATCAGTAGTTACCGAGGCCCATAGGAATGAATGTCAATTTCCGAATCGGTAAATACTGATTCGGTAAAAGGGGGAAAAAATTGAAGGGTGGCAGAGTGTCACTTTGACACCCTGTTGCACCACTCAATTGTGTATGGGTGCACATGTTGCAGACATACATGCCCTAAGGGCATGTATGTCTGCAACGTGGCACTGAAGCAATTTGCATTAAATTGCTTTTTGGCGTGTTTTCGTTATTTACCACCAACTTGTAGTTGGTGGTAAATAATGAATCCTAACATGGGATAAGCACTCATTTAAGCGCTCCCTACATTAAAAATTCGGTAATTTACCGAATCGGTATTTAAGAAATCGGTAATTTACCTATTCCTTAAATTACCGATTCGGTAAATTACCGAATCGTTACTTTCGGCCCCTACATCAGAAAAGCCTATTACCGGTCGGTAACGGACTAAATTAGTTAATTTCGGCTGTTACTGACCGGTAATAGCCTTCCTACATCTGGCCCTTGGTTCTTCATACAGTTGTGGAAGCTGGTTTTCATCTGGGTGGAGTTCACAGAGAGTGAGAGGATGAGTTGAGTGTCATCGGCATAAGCGATGATGTTGATGTGAGATTTGACGATGTCTGCGAGTGGGGTCAGGTAGATGTTGAAGAGGGTGGGGCTGAGAGAAGAGCCCAGTGGTACTCCACATATGGTGGGCTTTTGTTACGAGAAGAAGTGGGAGAGGGGGACTCTGGGTGAGTCCTGTGAGGAAGTACACCATCCGTAACTAGATCTTTGCTTCTTACACGCTCCACTTGCTGCTAACTTTCCGCACTCTGCACCTTAATAGGATCTTTAAAATCTTTTTTACTGATGTTTTAAACCCTGTGTACTAATTGTAATCTTGCTGTGTGGGAATTTTAATTTGGGAATTTTGGCTTGTTGGAGGGGGAATCGAACCCTGTTTTTCTTGACGCTCCTTGACCGCCACCGCCATTTTCCTCACGGCGGTGCAGTCTAGTTGTTCAACGCTGGCCTCGTTAAAAAGGGATGCTGTGCTTGCGCGCTAGACTCTGTAACTCGATCTTTGCTTCTTACACGCTCCACTTGCTGCTAACTTTGTGCACTCTGCACCTTAATAGGATCTTTTAAATCTTTTTTACTGATGTTTTAAACCTTGTGTACTAATTGTACTCTTGCTGTGTGGGAATTTAAATTAGGGAATTTTGGCTTGAGGGAGGGGGAATCGAACCCAAATTTTCTTGACGATCCTCGACCACCGCCATTTTCCTCACAAAGGTGAGGTCTAGTTGTTCAACGCTGGCCTCGTTAAAAAGGGACGCTGCGCTTGCGCACAGCAGACGCATATCTGGCGCGCCAAAGGCACGCCTAAGGCAAGCCCGTCTGCGCCCTTCAGCGTCCCGGAGGGGGCCGGAAGAGTTATGCTAACGGTTTTTCTCTTAGCCACCTAGGGCAATCGTTTATGGCAGGGACTGCATTTTAGAGATTAACAAGCGCTCGATTTGCAAACCCTACCTTGGCATGACAAAGAATAATTTTTCCCTGAGGTGCAAAGAATGTAACTGGACAGCCTGCCCTTTTCTCGGGAATTGCACAGCTACAATGGACACGAGTTCTCCTAGCATTAGACCGGATGCTCCATGTAACTTCCTGAGGGCCTCTTTATTGAATGCTCGCTCCATAAAGAAACATGAATTTGAAATATACGATCTTTTAGATGATTTCTCCCCTGATCTGTTGTTTCTTACAGAAACTTGGCAAACAGATGCCTCCAAATCCCACTATTGCGAATGCGATTTCCCAGGGCTATTAGATCATGAGGATGGATCGCCCTACGGGAAGAGGCGGTGGGTTAGCCATAATATATATGAGCTCCATGTCCTGTATTCCTTTATCAAATACGGAGATAGTGGGGGCTGAGAGTCTCGGTTTTCACCTGACTATCTCAGCCCACCAATCTATGGCAGGAGTAGTTATCTACCGCCCTCTCCCGGACTGGCGAAGAACTTCCTGGAGTTCATCAGTCATATTATTTCCCCTATTGCCGCTAAATACAGCCATTGTGTGGTCCTCGGGGATTTTAATATCCACATGGACAAGCCATTGGATCTTGACTCCATGAGACTGTACGAATCCTTTGATATTCTGAACTCGACACCGTATGTCTGTCATCCCACCCATGACAAAGGGTACATATTGGATCAGGTTTTTTCCTCTAACTAGATTTACATGGATGCCCCCCTCACCCTAACTTGGTCAGACCACCATTTGGTCGAGTTTAAAATTCGTAAAGAACATGCTAGGCCCCAATCCTTGGACAACACCAGGGTGAGTCATAGTCTCAGGCCATTTCATTTGATAACACCTGAGGCTATACAGTGTGCAATGAGTCGCTACCCGATTCCCTTAAATGGCATCCTGGAACAGGATGAGAAGGCTTTAGAAGGTTGGTTACAACTCCAGGCCCTGGAACTGGCTCCTCCTTCCCTGAGGGCTGCTAAACCCACCCGAGAATCGGCACCTTGGTTCACAGAAGCTCTAAGGGACAGTAAGAGGGCCTGCAAACATCTTGAAAGAGAGTGGCGGAGAAGTTTTAGCTCCTCTGATAAATCGCTTTATAAATTTGCTTTGAAAAAACATTATAAGAAAGTACGTGAGGAAAAGAAACTTTATCTTGTAACAAAAATGTATTTGGCAGCCAACAAAAGTAAAACCCTCTTCAATATTGTAAAAAGTTTTTCCTCCCCCACGACAACCTGCCGTCCGTTTGTTCCCACAAGTGACTGGACTGATCGTATGGCTTGTTTCTTCTACGAAAATCTTTTAATTATCCAGGATTCCTTTACAGCTCTGCCGCTGGACCTGGATGATGTTGAGGGACCTCTTTTAGACGCGTGTCCCCGTTCCGTCGCCTCCCCTACAGAGTTCCTTGTGATCTCCCCGCAGCAATCTCTGGTGCTTATGAAATCCTTGAAATCTGGTTCCCCTTCCGATCCTTGCCCAGCCAAATCTTGTCTGCCATAGCGGAAGGGATCAACCCTATAGTTAACCCAAT
Organism: Lissotriton helveticus; assembly: GCF_964261635.1. NCBI lineage: Eukaryota > Metazoa > Chordata > Amphibia > Caudata > Salamandridae > Lissotriton > Lissotriton helveticus. The sequence continues at coordinate 320,360,652 of NC_136072.1, read as the reverse complement.
TTTGAACACCGCTTTGCGGGAAGGGTCCATGCCACAAACGTGGAAACATGCTAAAATCCTTCCGCTACTAAAGAAACCTACGGCATATCCCGAGGCTGCCAGTAACTATAGGCCCATATCACTTTTGCCTTTTTTTTCTAAGGTTGTGGAGAAATGTAAATGGAGTATTAACGAGTTATGTGGAGACCAAACACTTATTGCACTCTAGCCAGTCAGGTTTTAGAGCTAACTTTAGCACCGAAACAGCTTTGCTAGAAGTGGCGGAAACAATTAAAGCTACGCTGGATAGAGGTGCTAATGCCGTTCTTGGTTTTACTAGACCTCTCTGCAGCCTTCGATACCGTGCCCCATAATTGATTACTGCAAACTGGGAAAGCGGTATCGGCGGCATGGTGTTGAGTTGGTTTGCGTCTATTCTTGTTAACCGCTCCCAAACCATTTGGTCTGCTCCTTTGGCTGCAGAGATTCCTCTTATGAATGTGGGTTTCCCCCAGGGCTCAATATTGAGCCCAGCATTATTCAATTTGTATATGGCCCCTCTCGCCCTTCTAGCGGAGAAATTAGGGGCTAAAATAGTGTCACATGTTGATGACACCCAGCTGCTGTTCACATGTGAGAAGGGTGTTGAATTCAATGGCAACTTAATTAATACCTTTCTCCATAAAGTCTTCTCTTGGCTAAGTCATAACCATCTAAAATGTAACTCTGGGAAGTCCGAAATTATTTTTTTTGGTCCACGTCCGTAAGAAGCTTGGCATGCATGGTGGCCGCAGGACATGTCCCCCCTGTGTCATCCGTTTCTACCGTGAAAAACCTAGGGGCCAAGTTGGATGTGGCCCTTTCCATGAAGGCCCAAGTCCATACTGTGGCTGGGGTCTGTTTCAGGCTGCTGAGAATGCTTCGAAATGTTCTCCCCTTGCTCTCCATCCCCTATAAGAAAACAGTGGTTCAGGCCCTGGTAGTCTCTAGATTGGACTATGTTAATTCCTTGTATCTCGGCCCCCCTGAATATCTCTTGGGCCGACTACAAGTGATTCAGAATGCAGAAGCTAGGGCCATCTTTTTGATAGGGCCCAGAACCCATACCACCCAGCTTCTGTCCTCACTGCACTGGCTTCCAGTGCAAAAAAGTATACATTTTAAGGCCCTGGTCCTGGTCTTTAAAGCTTTCCACAAGATTAGAGCCCCCTACCTTAGGGATAGATTCCTACCTTATTTTCCTCAGCGTACTTTGAGATCTTCTTCCAAACTTCTAATCACCCCCTCTAGAGTTCAACTCTCCTGGGTAGGGGGCAAATCTTTTCATGCTGTGGCCTCTCGGCTGTGGAGTAGCCTGCCTTTCTCCATTAGACAGAGCCCAGACCTCCTTACTTTTAGGAAGAGTCTGAAAACATGGCTCTTCCAGTTGTGAACCTCAGAGCAGTGGTTGTGATTGGCTGGACGTTATGTGGTTTATGTTCTTCCTAGCACCGAGACACTCCAATGAGTAGCCGATGAGCTAACATAACTTAACATCATGTGGTTGGTGGTTGTTGTCAATGAGTTGCTGAGAATGTCAGAGGGTTGGGGTTGGAAGCTTGCATTCTGGAAGTGGAAGTGGTCTGCGAGGGCTTTGCAGAGATCTTCAGAGGGCAGAATCACGTTTTCTGTCGCTGAGGGGCATACACATTTCTGACAATGGTGAATAGTTCCTTGGTTCGGTTGGTGCTAGTCGCTATGCACTGTACCAGTGCCTCCTTTTTTGTGGCTTTGAGCTGGCAGTGGTAGTTGTTGAGGGTAGTTTTGTAAGTGGCTCAGTCGATGTCGTTCTTGCTGATCCACCATCTTCTTTCTTGTTGTTTGCATTTGTGTTTCCCTGTGCTGAGTTCTGGTGTGTCCCAGCTGGCTCGCTTGGTAGGTCTGTGCGTCTTGGGTGTTAAGGGAGAGGCAAAACTTGGTTGGCAGTGTCGCAGATCAAGGCATTTAAATTCTCTACTGTTTGGGTCAGGTTTGCCATGATGTTGGCCTGGGTGGTGTTGAGGGCATCAGTCCATTGTTGCTGAGTTACTGTGGGCCTACTACGATGGGGAGCATTGTCTCAGATGGGGGTGGTGTTGGAGAGCCGATGAGGGTGAAGTGTACAATAGCGTGGTCCATCCAGGTGGGTGTATTTGATTCTGTCACTGGACGTGAAGATGGGGCCAACGTCGGTCCTGCTCTGTGCGTGGAGTTGGTGATGATCTGCTTTAGGCCAATGTTGTCTAGTCGGATAGTTCTCCACTAGACATAACACCTATTAATAGGGCAAGCCTTTCTTACATACAACTCTCTCTCTGACAAAGCTCAGTCGGAAGACTCCAGTCCCCCACCACACATACCAGGTACTAGAGACCAACCTCTCACTACACACATCACCTTTTAATAGGGGAAAGCACTTATATCTAAAGTTGTCACCCTAACAAAAACGCAGCATTAAGAGGATAGTTTCCCACTAGACATATCACCTATTAGTAGAGCAAGCCTCTCTTACATACAACTCTCTCTCTGAACAAAGCTCAGTCGGAAGACTCCAGTCCCCCACCACACATATCAGGTACTAGCAGTCCAAGCCTCTTCCATGTACAACTGTCCACCTAAACAAAGCTCAGCCTCTAGAGGCAAGCCCTGGTCACACATACCGACTTTTTCCAGGCTGAGCCTCTTCTAAATAAAGCTACCCCCTAAAGAAATATTTGTGTCAGAAAGCAAGTGCCCCACTACATACATCAACTATTATTGGACCAAGTTCTTTCTACATACAACTTTCACCCTGAACAAAGCTCAGCCTGAATATCCCTGTCCCTCACCACACTTAGGGGCCGATTAGGATCGCGATGAATCCGCATCCTCCGGGCCGGCGGAAGCCACCGCCGGGCCGGAGGATGCGGATTCACCGCTGCGGAGGCTCCAAAGACCCACCGCCAGATTAGGATGGCTGGTGGGTCAGGAAGACCGTCCACAGCTATTCCGCCGCGGTCGCATTCCGACCGCGGCAGAAAAGCTCTGATATGGTGGCGGTGTCTATCAGACACCGACAGCCATATTAGGATGGGGCAGAAGACATGCTTTTCCGCAGCGGCTTTCTGCCGTGGAAAAGCATGTGGTCTTTCGTTTTTGGGGGCTCGTTGCGAGCCCCCAGGGTGTTGGAGGGTGGGGGGTGCACATGGGGGTTACCCATGGTACCCCCCTGCATATGCATGCTCAAAGCGTCAGGCACCGCGCGGTGCCTGCCGCTTTGTGCATGCATATGCAGAGCATGCACTTTTAACCTTGCGTCGGGCGCTGCTTCAAGCAGCACCCGCCGCAATGTTAAACATAGGGTATGTGACCGCCAGGGTGGCGGTCACATCCTAATCTGCATGGAGGGAACACCGCAGCCCCTGCGGACGTTCCCTCCACCTCGGGGGTGGCGGACGGATGCAGGTCCGTCCGCCATCCTAATAGGCCCCATAGTATGTACTGGTAGGACAAGCCACTTCTAAATACTGCTGTACCCCTAAACACATCTCTGCAACTAGTGATCATCCCATTGCTACATACATAACTGTTTAGTAGGCCACGACTTTTCCACATACAGTTGTTCCGCTAAGCAAAACTCAACACCGAGAGGGTAGTTTCCCACTAGACATATCACCAATTAGAATGGAAAGCCTCTATTATATAGAACCTTGTTCCTGAAAAAAGCTCAGTCTGAAGGCTCCAGTCTCCCACCAAACATACCATGAAGTAGTAGTCCAGGCCTCTTCCACATACAGCTGTCCCATTGAACAAATCTCTGCATCAAGAGGCCAGTCCCTGAGAGGGCATGGCGGGAGCTCAGCAAGCCAATCTCAGCAGCCAAAATGAATCCCCCGCCCCTGGTCCCTATCAGCCATTCCTTATATCTAGAGGCGATGCCAGGAGCGACGGTGCTGACAGCGAGGCCAAAGTACGGGGTCAAGATGCCTGACCTGACTCGGCCCCCATGAGAAGTGTTATGGCCTGGCCCTGGGTTCCGCTGTGCGGACTTCTGCTGGGAGGAGGCAGCTGGTACCACACGCCGTACTGTACAGTAGGAGACGGGTGCTAACAGCATTGGCCCTGAGGGCTTGATGTGATGACACCTGGGATTCTGTTGGACCTTGCCAGATTGTAGTGACAGCCCTGCTTTCTGCCGTGGAAAAGCATGTGGTCTTTCGTTTTTGGGGGCTCGTTGCGAGCCCCCAGGGTGTTGGAGGGTGGGGGGTGCACATGGGGGTTACCCATGGTACCCCCCTGCATATGCATGCTCAAAGCGTCAGGCACCGCGCGGTGCCTGCCGCTTTGTGCATGCATATGCAGAGCATGCACTTTTAACCTTGCGTCGGGCGCTGCTTCAAGCAGCACCCGCCGCAATGTTAAACATAGGGTATGTGACCGCCAGGGTGGCGGTCACATCCTAATCTGCATGGAGGGAACACCGCAGCCCCTGCGGACGTTCCCTCCACTTCGGGGGTGGTGGACGGACGCAGGTCCGTCCGCCATCCTAATAGGCCCCATAGTATGTACTGGTAGGACAAGCCACTTCTAAATACTGCTGTACCCCTAAACACATCTCTGCAACTAGTGATCATCCCATTGCTACATACATAACTGTTTAGTAGGCCACGACTTTTCCACATACAGTTGTTCCGCTAAGCAAAACTCAACACCGAGAGGGTAGTTTCCCACTAGACATATCACCAATTAGAATGGAAAGCCTCTATTATATAGAACCTTGTTCCTGAAAAAAGCTCAGTCTGAAGGCTCCAGTCTCCCACCAAACATACCATGAAGTAGTAGTCCAGGCCTCTTCCACATACAGCTGTCCCATTGAACAAATCTCTGCATCAAGAGGCCAGTCCCTGAGAGGGCATGGCGGGAGCTCAGCAAGCCAATCTCAGCAGCCAAAATAAATCCCCCGCCCCTGGTCCCTATCAGCCATTCCTTATATCTAGAGGCGATGCCAGGAGCGACGGTGCTGACAGCGAGGCCAAAGTCCGGGGTCAAGATGCCTGACCTGACTCGGCCCCCATGAGAAGTGTTATGGCCTGGCCCTGGGTTCCGCTGTGCGGACTTCTGCTGGGAGGAGGCAGCTGGTACCACACGCCGTACTGTACAGTAGGAGACGGGTGCTAACAGCATTGGCCCTGAGGGCTTGATGTGATGACACCTGGGATTCTGTTGGACCTTGCCTGATTGCAGTGACAGCCCTGCCCCGAGCGAGTAGCTGCAGGGATCCTGGCGGGGATTTAGAGGCTTGACTGTGAGGCACCCAGATGTATTTTGTGCTGCTGGGGCTAGTAATGGTGCCCCCCATCCTGCTCCATGAGGAGGGCAGAGAGGTCCCTGATGGACCCGTACCAGATCGTCAGTGCGATGCCTGGGAGGTGACATGGACCCTTGGCATGATGATCCTGGAGTTTGGGGCAGTGGCTGCAATCTTCCTCTGCTGTGTCAACATCTCTGGAAAGGCAGTGATGAGACTAAAATGGGCCCTGCAACGATTTGTGACCTGCCCATAGTGGGTGGAGGTGCTCTGGGCCTCTTGGGTATAAGACCACAACAGTTGCACCCTGGGCACAGGCAGGACCAGTGACCAAGGGGACTGAAGTTAAGGGTGGGGACTGAAATTTTAAACTTGTGGCCACGCAAGTCACAGACCAACAAAAGAGTTTGGGGTCCCACGCACAAATTTGTCAGCAGGGGAGTCACCCTGGGCCCACATCTCACTGGGAATGAGAAGTACAGAGACATTCTTGTCCGTGCAATAGCCCGAACACACAGGCCTAAACGCCCCCATATGAGTGCAGGTTGGACTGCAAATGGAGCTGGACCAGCCTACAAATGGGCTGGCATGCCATAATGGAGCAAAAGAACTGAGACTCCACCAGCCACACCCCAGGAATCCAACTGCCCCTGCAGCCACTGAAACATCCATTGTAGCATGGAACAGCCCCATAGGGATCACCCACACTGTTGGGCTGCTCGTGTTGTGGAAGGCGCCTCTGCTGGCTGGCACTGGCGAGCGGACCCTTCGCCTGAGACTACTGCACCTCACATCCTGGACAGCTGTGCTGGTTGTGCTGGGGCATTCTGGCTTGTGTCTGCCATTGAGTCCTAAGCTTCACTGGACCATCCCCCCACAGGCTGCTTGAACTATTGGGCTGCGAGTTGCGCTGATGCCGCCTGGCACTCACAAGCGGGCCACCTTCGGAGATCAGTCCCCTTCACCTTCTGGAGGACGCTGTTTATTGTGCACCAGCTATGTGGTGCCTTTACTCTGGGAGTCAGCCTGCGGCGACAATCCCCCAGGTGCTGCCAGCACTGGTCTTGTGAGGTGCTGACTCTGCGGTACCTCGGGGGGCCCACTACAGTGGAAGGAAAATTGGATACAGTTCTGGCAGTCATCGAGAGGTCCCGGGTATCCCTGGAGAATAAAGTAGACACAGTAGCAATTGACCTCACCTTATTGAGAGTCAAACCACTGCAAGCTCACCATACGGTCAGCATGGCAGAGAAATTCTGGGCGACACTCCAACCACAAGCCCAAGAGGTATAGTCCCAAGTATGCGCTCTGCAAAATCAGATGTGCACATTAGAGGCTAGAGTGGAGGATGCCAAAGGGCGATCAGGCTGGATCAATATGCGAATAGTGGGAGTCCCCGAGGGTGCGGAAGGACACAACACAGTGGCCTATATTGAGACGTGGTTCTGCAGCTTTATCCCTGCCTCTGTCCTCTCTGCTTTCTTCCCGAATGAGTGGCGCTCCTCCCCGGACACCGTCCCAGACCAGTCGTGGCTCTCCTCCTAAATCGCAGAGAATGAGACATCATGCTACATGAAGCCCAGAGAAAGGACAATCTGGTATTAGAAAACATGAAAGGAATGATCTTCCTGGATAACACACTAACCGTCCAACATCAAAGACACACTTTCCTTTCAGTTAGCACTGATTGTTATGAATCCAACCTCAAGTACTTGCTTCAGTTTCTAGCCCACCTCTGGGTTCAGGTGGATGGTCAGGTGTATTCAGAATAAGAATATTCAGGCTATTCTGCTCTATATAGTGCACATTAAGCAGGTTTCAAGATGTTTCCGTCCTTAGGGCCAACTGGGCTAAATCATGCCTATTCCGATTCGTTGCCACCACACCAGACCCTGTCCTTCAGATTAACGGAATGTCCCTACTGTGACAACCTACAACATTCCGTTATCTGGGCATCCATATCTACCACACCCAAGCAGACCTCCAAGATGGAAATCTTGTCCGTTCTGTAACCCCTTTGCAAGCACAAATGTCGTTTTGGTGACTATTAGTGGTGGGCCGCACAGCCCTCTCCAAAATAGAAATGCTGCTGCACCTCCTGTCCTATTTCACCAACCTACCCCTGTAGGTTACCAACCTTTTTGACGCTCTCTTCAATGATTAACTGGTGACTTAATATATGGCACACCACTTGTTAAAGTGTGGCCCTTGCTAAACTCTACCTGACTAATCAGGGTGATCTGGACATGTCAAACTTCAAGCACTACTACCTGGCCTCAAAGCTACACGGCTAAATAGCTGATGGCTGCCAGCTGGAGGACCCAGCTACTACCTCTCTAACTTGGGACCTACCTTTGCTACACTACACTTGCTCCCCCCATGATATGGCTGGCATATCATTACATATGGAAAACAAACAAGAGAGCGAGGACTGTAAATGGGGTACGTCCCTATCCCCTAGTTACTACTACAAAACAACTTGGATGGACCCAATTGTGAATCCTTAAAAAGGGATGACTGTGCTGCACGTTTTGGAATGCCAGGAACCACATGGGTTTGTAAGAAGAACCTTCACCCACCAACCTAGTTAGTGGCATGCTTCATCATTGGGTTCCCAGCTGGGTAGCCGAATGCTACCCATCTGTGCTGCGACGCCTGAATCACAGCTCTGTTTTTTTGTTGCTTGTGGATGGTGCCTAAAAACGTGGTGAGGATAAAAATTCCTCTGGGATTCCTTGCTGACAAATTTTTCATTCACAGCGGCCCAGGATTTTTTTAAAAGAAAACAGAGGGACAATATGAAGACTAGTAATTAGTTTCGATATCCTTCAGGGACTGGTCGACATGTTTAAGCCTCAGGAAACAATTTAGGAGGCTTTCGTTAGGACCATTTAAAGTGAAATGTTGGGCTATGGCAAAAATACGCCACGTTAGTTTACAGCACACTTACGGTCCCCCTGTCTGGTTTGAAACTTGTAAGACAAACACACAAACATAAAGTACAACATACATAAAGACTTCGTTAAAATTGCTTCATTTGGATACTTCATCCTTTAACTCGTGGTGCGTTTGTCACGTTCATGGCAATCCATGAGTCATTCAATACTTGTGTATCTTCATACACACAGAAGACCTGCAACATACACCTGGTGTATGCAAAATCATGCATGGTGGTTTAGTGTAATCAAGCATGTCTTGTATTGTTGGACCTGTCGTTCGCTTTATCAAGTCACCTGACTATGTGAATAAAAAACTTGTATAGTTGAGTTTAGGGCCCCTGCTATTATTATTTAGTGAGTTTTATTGCAAATGAATAGCGGCCTGATTAAGAATGGAGACCAGAAATTATCTTGTGGTAAGTGCGTGTGCATTCATACACATGTAGAATTAAAAGCATTCATACTGTCACATGTAAGAGAGAGAAACCATATTTACACTAGCTACGTGTTTGAAGTAGCTGTAATAGAACCTGGAAGTGGTGGACTCCTGTAGTCAAACACTGTGGGGAAGAGAATGATGGCATTTGTAAGTTGTTTCAAGGTGCTCGGTAAGGAAAAACATTAATTACGAGTAGCGCTTAAATATGGCAGATTAAAATCTAGGCCAAGATCTAAGTAACAGGTAATAATAATGACCGGTAGAGTTACAGTATGATAAGTTTTACCTTAAGGCTCTAGTTAACAGGTTATTGTTAAGTCAAAGAATCAAAAGGAATCCAGATACGATGAAGATCCAGTTTATTGATAACAAATACTCCACCCTACACATAAAGCGTCCGCTCCACAGGAAGCCCAACGGTGACTAACAGTCATCCTAGAATGCTACAGGACGAACCCTCCATGCGTGAACCACAACGTTTTAATCAATACAATATACAATGCGCGCTGAATGCGCGAGAACACACAGTGCATATACATCGCGCGGACCGCCGCACGATTTACTGTATTGTATTGTAATTGCATTTATATAGCGCTTACTACCCCTGACGAGGCGTCGGAGCGCTTTTTCGGCGGGTAGCACGCTACTCCGGGACCCATAGAGGATTAGTGTTGAATTAGTATAGTGAAACATGCAAGTACATTTTAAGTGGTGGATAGGTTAGTCAGTTATTTGGATTTGGAATGATAGCAGAAGGATAGAGGAGGACAAAGGTTTGTATTTATTTATCATTTGTTAACGCATTCAGTTGACCACCCTGCACAGCGCCATAGTGTAGTCCCACTTATCTACCACTGGGCGTGTTTTTAATCTTGACACCTACACTATTCTTTATAAGCAATACCCTTAGTCTAGGTAGTCAATTTTAGCAAGCACTTCTTTCTAGAGCACTGCACTTATTCTGTACTATACTTTGAGCATGACTGTGGCTAAGTGCGCCGCTTTCCATCTTTGCACCGTTACTTAATGGTATGGGCGGTGCATGGAGCGACTGCCTATTCCCATATGATGAAATGCCGCCACAAGGGTGGTCTGATGGGAATTTCTCAGCCCAGTTTGACTCAATACACTTCTCCACACATGCACCCGTGTGATCCTCGTTCACCACTCAGGACAGCACACCACTTTGGACCTGGTCTTCTCTTTCTGTGTTTTTTACCTTGATCATAGGGGCATGAGTTGACAGGTCGATAAATTATTTCCCCTTTTTGACCCTCTGCACACTTAGTTTTTACAACGCATTCAGGATGCCTATAAAGGATTAGTGGTGAATTAATAAGGTGAAATATGAGGTAATATCAGTGGTGGATATTAGTCTGTTACTTGGAGTGAGAAGGATAGCGGAGGGATAAAAGGGGTAGAAAGATTTGCATTCATATAGCACTTGTTACCTCTGATGGGTGTTGAAGCGCTTTTCTGGCGAGTAGCACGCAACTCCGGAACCCATAAAGGATTAGTGTTGAAAATTAGTATAGTATAAATATGAAGTAATTTGAGTAATAGATATGTTATTCAGTTATTCAGTTATTTGGGCAGTATATTAGTATAGTTGAATATGGAATTTGAGAAGTGAACATGTTAGTCTGTTAATTTTGATTGAAAAGGATAGAGGAGGCATAAAAGAGTGAAAGATTTCTTTTTTTTTTTAGGTCTTAGCAGAAGGAAGAGGCTTTTGGATGAGTAAAAAGGAGTTTTGGAGGAGAGGAGTCAGAGGGGGTCCAAATGACCTACACCAATTTGACTTTTAAATATGCAAATTGATGTTAATGTACTATAGTTAATGTGCATCGCATGAGGAAATTGCCTGGAAAGATGTGAAATTACAGCCAATATTGGTATGTATTAGGCGCGCCGCCTGTGATTACATTATAATTTTTATTTCCGATTACTAAGAAAAACAGGAAAGAAAAAGAGGAGATTGAATGGGCCAGATGTAAACTGCGACTCGTGTCATTGGAATACTTTCTGGGTAATGAGGTTCATCATTAGCCATTGTAGGTGCAGTGTTGATTAAGTTTGTTGACTATAGTATGCACGGGCCATCCTGCATTACATACCTGGGAGGTGAGCCTGCTGTGTCTGACACGCAGAACAAAGGAGAACAAAGCAGTGACACGTCATAGATCTAGCCCTCCTCTTGGCTATGCGTCAGATCACTTGCAGGTGGAGATCGCCCATCTCTCCCACACTTACTGGTTGGGCGCTCTCCCTGGATGCCAGGGCTCAGGCTGAGAGCAGTGCATTGCACTTCGCAGGCATTAAGGGCGAATACCCCTTAGCGGCTAGCCGGGATATCCTTCTGGTAGAGCTGCACTAACCTGAATGATACTGACTGCCCTCTTGATGTAAGTCTAAGGTTGCCTCCTGCTTGCTTAGTGCGAAACTCTGCAGATGCAGCACAGTTAGGGGAATATGTTTCATTACCTTGATGCCACGAACACTATCATATAACCATTGATATTGCACAGTTAATGATGTCCCACGGGGACTGGTGCAAGCTAGTTCCAACAACTGTTCCTGCAAAAGTTTCATTTCTATCAGTGTTTAAATGCTCATACACATTGCTTTCTCACAAGATATTCAGGCTAACTGTTGTGATTGCATACGATATAGCAATCTTTATGGTACACTTCTGACTTGCAAACTGAGCAGTAGGCTGTGATATATAATTGTAAAATGCACAATAATGCCCCGGTTACTTACCGGTAATCTTCATTACTCCGAGTATAGTCTTCCTCGCCACATGACTAACATAGTGAGCTTCAGCTCCACGACAGAACCCTCCAAAGTAAAAAAAGCCTCCCATCCCCTCCCAACATGGCCGACCAGTCACCCTTGACCTCTATAAGAGGCGGGCCGGCCCAACCAACAGCCTGAACCACCAAGCAAACAATGAAGCCGATAGCCAGACAGGGAGGGGGGGGAGGGAACTCATGTGGCGAGGAAGACTATACTCGGAGTAATGAAGATTACCGGTAAGTAACCGGGGCATTACCTCCTCGTTAGTCTTCCTCGCCACATGACTAACATAGTGAGCAAATACCCAAGCCAAAAGGCTTCATTGACCACCAGAAAAACAACACCACACGGTGAAGTAGAAAACCAACACAAGGTTTATTCAGTACAAAAGAAAGAAAACAGGAATATCAGCAAACCTGAATCAAGAAACAAAAAAGGGCCATCAAGGAGCCACCGCTCCAGCACTCAGTACGGCCCCAGCAAAATCCCCAGGAACAGAACCACCCAGGATAACACGATAATGTTCCATGAACATGTGGGGGGATGACCACGTCGCCGCCCGACAAATCTTCTCAGTGGAGACACCCTTGAAGGAGGCCCAGGACACAGACACACTCCTAGTGGAACGACCCTGGACCCCCACCGGAACAACCGAACCCAGTGAAGCATAGGCAAGGAGGATAGCCTGCTTAAGCCAGCGACTCAAGGTGGAAAGAGAGGGCTTGTGGCCAGAATGAACGGGACCGAATGTCACGAACAGGCTATCACACCGGGAAAGGGAAGATGCGCGATCAAGGTAAACCAAAACAGCACGCCGGACATCCAGCAAGGATAGGGAATGATCCGCGTCGGGAGGGAAAGAAGGTAACGACACCTCCCGAGACCGGTTCACCAAGGAAGGAACCTTGGGAAGAAAACGGGGGTCATGACGGAGAACCAGCCGGTCAGGTAAAACCCGCAAGAAGGGAGGAGAGCGAAGGAACGAACCCAGCTGTTGGTTCCTTTCCAGCAATGCCCATACAATGCAGGAGCGACGATTACCCCGTTCCACTGCCCTTGCCCATAAGCGACCCACAGACATATAATACCATGGGTCAACAGAGGGACAACGGACAGGGGGTGGGAAAAGGGGGTAGACAGATAAGGGATCCCCAAGTTTCAGTCTAGGGACTCGCTGCAAGACCAGTTTTCTCCAAGTACTGCACCTATAGGGACATAAACAAATCACTGTCCACCACACATGGTAAAGATATAAACAACGTAGCACCTCTTTCTCTTACCACGCCCCACAGTCCCCTCACACCTCCTTACCCACAAGCACTGTGGTTGTTGACCGATGGAGATCTCCGTCGAGGAGGGCTTCTGTAAGGTCTCAGCAGGACGAGAGGGGGCAGGGAAAAAGGGAATCAGGGCGCTGGGAAACTCGCTCCTTTGTTAACGGAGCCAAGATAGAGGGAGGAAAAAGTCGTGATAACGACTGAAAAAACCTCCGTCTCTGGGAGCCAAGCAATGCTCAGAACATACAAGGGTGGGGGCAAAGGCAATGGACAGAAACGCTGTGTATCACCGGCTGCAGCAGTGAAACTCGCCAAACCCGGATGCGCCTGAAACAGCACTCCGCCTCCACACAACAATGTGGACCGAATGAAAAACACTGCGGAAGTGCTTACACTGCGCGTTCCAAATACAACAAAAAATCGTGCCGGTAATCCAGCCGGACCACCGGTCACTTCAAGGAGCGCTGGAGCCCCAGCAACTCGCTATACCCAGCCGGGTTAAAAGGCTCAAGACTAGAAAAATACACACAAATACACGAACAATACACGAAGACAACACAAGACACCACAAGGAAAAAAGGGTCACAATGCAAATCCAGGGATCGCCAGGAACAGGGAAAATAACGGAAAGGGAAAGGGCAGGGAAACCCAAGAGCCTGGAAAAATGCAATAGCTAGATCACGAGCCCGTGAACTACAGCACAAAGTTCAATGTACAGAAAACAGCCCCTAGCCCAGGACCAGGAACCACACGACTAGATATCAAGCACTGGGGACAAGGAGAAGGTGACTTATATCTCCACCCCAGCGGGTCACATGGGCTCCCAGACATGGCAAGAGAAAGAGGACTACGCAGGAAATCCTAACAGTACCTACCCCCAACAATCCTCCCCACCGGACGTGGTTTGGAAGGATGCTGACGATGAAACAAACGTACCAATCGAGGAGAATGAACCCCCCCAGCTGGTTCCCAGCTGGTTCCCAGCTGGTTCCCAGGTACGATCCTCGGGGGTATACCCTTTCCAGTCGACCAAATAAAACAAATGGCCCCTCCTTCTCTTTGAATCCAGTATGGCCCGGACCTCAAACTCCTCGTGTCCATCCACAAGCACAGGGGGAGGAGGGGGTAGCACCTGTGAGGAGGGCATATAGGGCTTCAATAGGGACGTATGGAACACAGGGTGAACCCGATAGTCACCGGGCAGATCCAATTTCATAGCCACGGGATTGATAACCTGCACTATCGGGAACGGACCCACATATCTAGGCTGTAATTTACAGGACCCACCCAGCCTAAGGTTCTTAGTGGCCAACCACACCTGTTCCCCCACTTGATAAGCAGGAGCGGGAGCCCTGTGTTTATCTGCCTGCACCTTCATATTGGTCTTAGCAGCCATTAACTGTACCCTGGCAACGCCCCATATCTCATTCAGCCGCTTACACACATCGTCTATGGCTGGCACTCGCCCTGTAGGTTGAATGGCCAATGCCCTAGGATGGTAACCCAAAGAGCAAAAGAAGGGGGTCATACCCAGTGCGGAATGCACACTGTTGTTATATGCAAACTCCGCAATGGGTAGAGCAGTAACCCAATCACATGACAGAGAAGATATTAAACACCTGAGGTACTGCTCCATGGTCTGATTAGTACGCTCAGTCTGGCCATCAGACTGCGGATGATAAGCAGATGACAATCTGACCTCCACCCGTAACACCGAGCACAACTCCTTCCAAAAATGGGACACGAACTGAGCCCCCCGATCCGTCACCACTGCAGATGGCAGCCCATGGATCCGCACTATAGACGACATAAACACTAAAGCCATCTCTCTTGCCGTCGGGATCTGGGGAAGCGGGATGAAATGAGACATCTTTATAAACAAATCAACCACAACAAGGATGGCAGTGAAACCGGAAACAGATGGAAGCTCGGTCACGAAATCCATGCTAATGGTATGCCATGGAGCGGGAGGGACCTCCAGGGGACGCAACAGCCCCGACGGCTTACAGTGCGTGGGCTTGCTGATGGCACAAACCGGACAAGCTGTCACATACCCCTGGACATCCTGTGCCAGTGTTTCCCACCAAAACCACCGCATGCACATCTCCTTTGTCTTAGGTATCCCAGGAAGAGCCGCCAAGGCCGATGAATGACACCACTCCAGGACCTGCTCTCTCAATGTAGGGGGAACAAACAACCGATCCTCTTTATACAACAGTCCGTCCTGGACCGTAACATGGGGTAAGGACAACCATGGGGCGTAATCCAACTTACGCAGGTGTTCCCTCACTAGAGACAGAAAGTCCTCACCGTCCACCACTCCAATAATTCTGTCACCGGAAATCATAGGCCTATCCTCCCTACCCTGTCCCAACTCCTTGGAGTCTACATGGATACGGGATAAAGCATCAGATTTAACCTGCTGTGCTGCGGGCCTATATGTAATTATGAAATCAAATTAATTGAAGAAAAGGACCCAACGCATCTGGCGTGGTGTCAAAGCACGTGCGGAACGAAAGAACTCCAAGTTCTTGTGGTCTGTATAGATCGTGACGGTGTGCCGAGCCCCCCACAAATAATGCCTCCATTCCTCGAATGACAACTTAACTGCCAACAGCTCTCTCTCAGCCACTGTGTAATTACGCTCCGCTGGCAGCAAGGTCTTAGAAAAATAGGCAATGGGATGCATACAACCGGTCTCAACATCCCTTTGGGACAACACCCCTCCTACCGCGCATAACGAGGCATCCGTCTCTACAAAGAAAGGCAAGGCAGGGTCAGGATGTATCAATACAGGTGCCGACGTGAATTTCGCCAACAACCGTTGAAAGGCCTCTTGAGCCTCTGAGGACCACACAAAAGCAACCCCCTTTCTCAACAACCGCGTCAGAGGAGCCACAACATCAGAAAAATGAGAAATAAAACGCCTATAAAAATTGGCGAATCCCAACAAAACCTGTATTTGTTTCACCGATGTTGGAACAGGCCAGGTAATAATGGCCTCAATCTTTCTTGGATCCATCCGAACCCCTCCTGCCGAAACCACAAACCCCAGGAACTCCACCTGTGTGGTGCTGAACTGACACTTCGCTAATTTTGCGTATAGATGGTGCTCTCGCAATTTATGCAGCACTTGGGTCACATGCCGTTGGTGATCAGCCCCTGTCTCAGAAAAGATTAGAATGTCATCCAGATATACAATTACACTCCGATCCAGAAACTCCCGAAGCACCTCATTAATAAAGAACTGGAAGGCAGCCGGCGCATTGCATAATCCAAACGGCATTACGCAATATTCATACAGGCCATGCTTGGTCTTCAAAGCCGTCTTCCACTCATCACCTGAGCGCACACGCACTAGATGGTAAGCACCCCGCAGGTCCAACTTGGTGAACACCGTTGCCCTGCGGAGCTGATCTAACAACACGGGAATGAGTGGAAGCGGGTATTTGTTCTTAACTGTGGCCTTGTTTAATGGTCTATAATCCACACATGCCCGCAATGTGCCTTCCTTTTTTGGAATAAAGAAGATCGCCGATGAAACCGGCGAACAGGAAGGACGAATAAATCCCAGTCTCAACATCTCATCAAGATACTTCTTGAGATGCAACTCCTCGGGTTCCGAAAGAGCATACACCCGACTACATGGAAGTGGAGCCCCTGGTATCAAATCGATCTTACAGTCAAACGACCTATGAGGGGGTAGGCCTTGCGCCTGATCAAAATCAAACACTTCCTTATATGCCTGGTATTGTGATGGTACCACATCCACATCTGTGGCAGCACAAGACAACGACAACTCTCTCTCGCCTGCCTCCTGATAACAATGCTTCAAACAATGAGATGAATCCAGAGACACTAATCGTTGCACCCAATCTATCCTGGGATTGTGCTCCTGTAACCATGGCACACCCAACACCAGACCAAAAGAAGGGGCATCTATAAGATCAAAACACACCATCTCCGAGTGACCGTTCTCACACACCAAGCACAAAGGCACTGTCCTCCTAGTGATAGACCCAGATGTTAATTCGGTACCATCTATTGCCCTCACGGGTTCTGGCTGGTCCTTTACACAACAAGGGATCCTCATCTTTTCTGCAAGCGCGATGTCAAGGAA
Source organism: Lissotriton helveticus (assembly GCF_964261635.1). Classification (NCBI taxonomy): domain Eukaryota; kingdom Metazoa; phylum Chordata; class Amphibia; order Caudata; family Salamandridae; genus Lissotriton; species Lissotriton helveticus. Next base: position 320,343,794 of record NC_136072.1, on the reverse strand, counting down.
ATTCCCTGTAGCCCCGGAATCCAATAACACCGATACTGGCACTCTGTTATCCCCAAAGAGTAACAAATGGGCGTTTATAATGAAGTGCCTAGGTGCCCAGTCTATGGCTCCAAGCACCTCATACTGTCTCTCCTTCCTCACATGATACAAACAGGCCACCTTCTTACTATAAGAGGCGCCAGATGGCTTCACTGGGCATTCCCTAGCAAAGTGCCCCCCTTGACCACAATACAAACACAGGTTCAAATCTCTGCGACGTTTCTTTTCGTCGTTAGACAATGGCCCTCTTACACCACCAATTTCCATTGGTTCAGACGCGGTCTTTATCTCTCCTGCTCCGGTTGTCTTATTGTCGGGTCTTACAACCCCCCCCCGAGACGCCTGATAACGGCTTTTCTCCCCCCGTCTCTCTGACAGACGATGATTCAACTTGACCACAAGATCTATAAAGGCCGCACAATCAACCGGAGGATCCACCACTTGTGACACCACATCCTTAAGATCCTCGGAAAGACCTTGATAAAACAATGAGGTCCTCTTATCCTCGGGCCAATGGGTTTCGGACACAAGACGATTGAAGATGGAAATGTATGTCAGCAAATCCTGTCTGCCCTGCCTTAACTTCAATAGCTCTGCGTCACTCGCCTGCATAAAGGCATGATTCGCAAACAATCCATGCATCAAAGCCTTAAACGCAGGATAGTTAACCAACACCTGATCATCTCTCTCTACCAGGGGTATAGCCCACTGGGCAGCAGTACCAGCCAAATACGATATCGTAAAAGCTACTTTGGCCGAATCATTAGGGAAAGCAGTTGGCTTACACATAAAGTGTAATTGGCACTGATTCATAAAGGTGCCAAACTTCGCGCTATCCCCCGTAAATCTCTCTGGCGGAGCCAATGGCACTGGAACAGGAGTGTTCACCGTCACTGCTACAGGTACCCCACCACCAGTACTCTGCCCACCACCATATTGAAAGGTGGCGGGGTGCAAGACTGGAACCTGAGTCCTATGCTGCCCTTTCTCCCTACTAGTCAATGCCCCGACTTCCTGTTTCAAGGCAACGTTCTCCTGCCTTAAATCATGTATCTGCTCCTGTAGGGCAGATAACGCACCCATAACATCCTGTAGAGTGGGAACCACAGCCGTGCCTCCCGTAGCCCCCCCGGACTCATCCATCGTCGCTCAGGCACTGTAATTGTAACGTGGGCTTGATATTCTGTTGGTTCCTTTCCAGCAATGCCCATACAATGCAGGAGCGACGATTACCCCGTTCCACTGCCCTTGCCCATAAGCGACCCACAGACATATAATACCATGGGTCAACAGAGGGACAACGGACAGGGGGCGGGAAAAGGGGGTAGACAGATAAGGGATCCCCAAGTTTCAGTCTAGGGACTCGCTGCAAGACCAGTTTTCTCCAAGTACTGCACCTATAGGGACATAAACAAATCACTGTCCACCACACATGGTAAAGATATAAACAACGTAGCACCTCTTTCTCTTACCATGCCCCACAGTCCCCTCACACCTCCTTACCCACAAGCACTGTGGTTGTTGACCGATGGAGATCTCCGTCGAGGAGGGCTTCTGTAAGGTCTCAGCAGGACGAGAGGGGGCAGGGAAAAAGGGAATCAGGGCGCTGGGAAACTCGCTCCTATGTTAACGGAGCCAAGATAGAGGGAGGAAAAAGTCATGATAACGACTGAAAAAACCTCCGTCTCTGGGAGCCAAGCAATGCTCAGAACATACAAGGGTGGGGGCAAAGGCAATGGACAGAAACGCTGTGTATCACCGGCTGCAGCAGTGAAACTCGCCAAACCCGGATGCGCCTGAAACAGCACTCCGCCTCCACACAACAATGTTGACCGAATGAAAAACACTGCGGAAGTGCTTACACTGCGCGTTCCAAATACAACAGAAAATCGTGCCGGTAATCCAGCCGGACCACCAGTCACTTCAAGGAGCGCTGGAGCCCCAGCAACTCGCTATACCCAGCCGGGGTAAAAGGCTCAAGACTAGAAAAATACACACAAATACACGAACAATACACGAAGACAACACAAGACACCACAAGGAAAAAAGGGTCACAATGCAAATCCAGGGATCGCCAGGAACAGGGAAAATAACGGAAAGGGAAAGGGCAGGGAAACCCAAGAGCCTGGAAAAATGCAATAGCTAGATCACGAGCCCGTGAACTACAGCACAAAGTTCAATGTACAGAAAACAGCCCCTAGCCCAGGACCAGGAACCACACGACTAGATATCAAGCACTGGGGACAAGGAGAAGGTGACTTATATCTCCACCCCAGCGGGTCACATGGGCTCCCAGACATGGCAAGAGAAAGAGGACTACGCAGGAAATCCTAACACCAGCTCGCCCATCCGACCGGCAGACACAATGGCCACCAGGAAAACCACTTTAAAAGTGAGAAACCTCAGAGCCACCGAGGCCAGGGGTTCAAAGGGGGGACCCTGAAGGGCCCGCAGAACGAGGGGGAGATCCCAAGGGGGAGACAGGCAGAGCGTCCGAGGGCGACGGAGAAAACAACTCCGGAGCAAACGAGCCACCAGGGAGTCCAGCCCGTCGAAATCCGGACTGCGGAAGGCCCGCAAGGCCGCCCACTGGGCCCTCAGGGATGAAGGCGCCAAACCCAAGGAAAACCCCTCAGCAAGAAAATCCAGGACCCGCAAGGGATCCACGGAGGCGGGCTCAGCACCCTGCAGACCGCACCAACGTGAGAAGGAAGACCAGTGCCGGGCATAGGAGGACAAGGTGGAAGACCTGCGGGAGCCGTGCAGCAAATCCACCACCCCCGAACAGCAACCACGGGAAAGCAACGTCACCCGCTCAAGAGCCAGGCCTGCAGATGGAGCCGGCGCAACACCGACCCCGGGAGCGGGGGGCCCCTCAAAGGAAAAGGAAGATCCGGGATCGGCCAGCAGGCCTGAACCGCCAGCTCGCAAAGGAGAGGGTACCAGGGGCGGCGAACCCAGCCGGGAACCACCAGAAGCACCCTGGCCCTGTCCAAGCGAATCTTGCAGAGGACCCGAGGGATCAGGGGGATGGGGGGAAATGCGTACAGGAGACCAGAGGGCCAAGGGAACGACAGGGCATCCACACGCCACACCCCCGGAACCGGGAGGAGAGAGCAGAACCTGGGCAGGAGGGCCGACTCCTCGTCCGCGAACAGATCCACCAGAGGCAGACCGAAGCGAGACACCAGGCGGCGAAACACCACCGGAGACAGGGAGAGACAGGCCAAAGACGGAAAAATCCGACTCAGACGATCCGCCTCCACATTGACGGACCCCGGGAGATAGACAGCCCGAAGAGACAGGACCAACGACTCCGCCCAAGATAACAACTCCTGAGTCAGCAACCAAAAGGAGCGAACCCTGCACCCCCCCTGATGGTTGACATAGCACCTCACAACCTGGTTGTCCGTCCTGATCAAGACATGGTGACCCCGGAGAGAGGGAGCAAAACGAAGGCAAGCCAGGAGGACCGCCTTCAACTCCCGATAGTTCGAGGAGCAGCGTGACTGGAGGAGACCCTGAACCGACCCCGAGCCCAAGGTCGCCCCCCAGCCGAGGAGACTGGCATCGGTCGTGACCACCCGGGAAAGGGAAACCAAGAAGGGAAACCAAGAAGGGAAGACCCTCGGAGAGGTGAGACTCCACCAACCACCAACCCAACTCCGAACGAAGCTGAGGGGAGACCGGGACCAGGAACTCGTAATCCTCCGAGCGGGGATCCCAGAAGGAAAGCAGATGGTTGACCAAGGGATAAAGGTGGAGGCGAGCCCAGGGGAGAACAATGATGGTCGCCGACATCAGGCCCTGAACCCTTAGCCAGAGGCGAACAGGAGCGGAACCCTGAGCCAGAAGGGACCCCAGATCCCGCCACAGAGTGTCCCGGCGACCCAGAGGCAAGAACACCTTCCCCAGCACCATGTCCAGTCGGCCCCCAATGAAGGCCAAGTCCTGAGTGGGGAACAGATGGGACTTCCGCTCGTTGAACAGGAAGCCGTGGGAGGAGAGAACCTCGCAGACCCGTCCGACGTGCAGAATCCCCTTGGAAAAAGCAGAGGCAGAGATTAACCAATCGTCCAGGTAAGGAAAAACCCTGACCCCCTCCCGGTGAAGAATACCCACCAGGGGAGCCAGGATTCTAGTAAACACCCACGGGGCAGATGACAAGCCAAACGGAAGTACCTGGAACTGAAAGTGGGAACCCCCAACGCAGAACCAGAGGAAGGACTGAGAAACCGGATGAACCGGGACATGGAGGTAGGCGTCGAGGAGATCCAGAGAAGCCACCACTTCGCCCTGAACCAGAAGAGGCAGAATTTCCTGCAGAGAGATCATCTTGAATTTAGTATGTGGAATGTAAGAATTCAACCACTTCAAATCCAAAACTGGCCGAAAATCCCCAGAAACCTTTCTTACCAGAAAAAGGATGGAGTAGACGCCCGAACCCCTCTGAGAAGGCGGGACCGGGCGGATGGCCCGCTTGGCAAGCAAGTCCTGAACTACGGCCAGCAAGGCCCGTCGCTTGACCAGGGAGGAAGGCAGGGGCGTAGCGAGGAAAAAATCCGGAGGAGGGGATGAGAAGATGATGGAAAATCCCTCCTTCACAACCCGAAGAGCCCAAAGGTCCGAGACAGACTCCTCCCAGGCCGGGACGAAATGGCGGAGACGGCCCCCCACAGGGAATACCCCGGAGGGAGACGGCCGAAAGTCAGGATTTAGGGGTGGAAGAGGACGCGGCAGCTGCAGGCTGAGACCGGGATTTGTTGAAGAACGGGGCGCCCCGGCCGCGACCCTTACCACGAAAGGGCGCGCTGCCCTTACCCCTGGATGACGAGGAGAAAACACGGTCGCGACCAGGGAAGCGGGCCCCAGACGACTTGATGGGAGCCAGCAACTTGCGGTCCTCAGCAGATTTCTTAATCATAACCTCCAGAGGAGGGCCAAACAACTTAGCCCCAGAAAACGGAATCTTCATGAGCAAAGCCTTCTGGGCTGCCTCCGACTTCCAATGCCGCAGCCAGATCTGACGCCGAGCCTGTATCGCAGCACCCCCAGCGGCAGCCGCCGCACCCAGAGTGTCAAAGGAGATGTCCGACAGGAGGCGCGTCTGCTGTTCCATCAAGGCAAGGGTCGGGACAACATCAGCCCCCTGATCCAGGAGCTCACCCAGGGATTGGAAGTCCTTCAATAAAGACTGCACCGGGCAAGACAAATAGGCTGAGGCCCTGATGGAGAAATTAGCCGGAGCATAAGAACGCTTAGCAGCAGCTTCCACACGCTTGTCCACCGGGTCAGAAGGGGAGGCGTCCTCCGAAATGATCGAACCCTGGGAAGACAGTCCCACCACCAGAGAGTCCACCTTCACCGCCGGAGGGAAGTCCTTGGTGAATTCATCAATAGCGTAACGCTTTGCCAGATACCGTGGAAAAGATTGCTTATCCACATCCAACCACTCTCCCTCAATGACCTTCTTGATGGACGCATGCAGAGGAATGGAGTCCGGAGCCTTGCGCTGATACTGCACAAAGAAATCCTCGGAAAGATCCTCCGCCGCAGGAGGAGGAAAAGCCAAGTTATCCCTGACGTGGGAAAGAACGTCACGAAGTTCCCGGCCCTGGATGTAACGGCCATGGAGATCCTCCTCCTCCCCCTCTGCATCAGACACAGGAGCGGGGTCCCTGCGAGGACGCTTCGGAGAGGAAGGGCCCTGGGCATCACGCTGTGCAAGGGCATCAGCCACCGCAGACTGGATCATCAACTGCAGGGACTGTGCAGTGAAAGGCAAAGCAGAAAGAGAGCCAGACCCGGACCCCGCAGCTACAGAATCCTGATCCATCACTCCTGCCTGAAACCAAGGTGAAAACACAGGGACATGAAAGCAGCACCCGGCGCGAAACCCCGCCCACAAGGGGCGGGACGCGCCCGGGACCAATCACAGCGCGGCACACAGCCGAGGGCCGAAGGGTAGAAAACCCCGTCAAAGGCGGCAGCGTCCAGCGCCGCGAAACCAGCACCAGACCGGCAGGAGGGAAGCCCCCGCAGAGTCCAGAATACCGGTAAGAAAGACCCTGCCCAAGCCGCACAAACGCGGGAGAAGGGACGCGCCGCAAGAAGCACTGCAGGCACACGGTAACACAGCGCGTGAGCTGGAGACCGGGGAAACGCGCCCGGCCAAGCCGCACAAACGCGGCAGACCGGGACGCGCAGCACACACAACCAAAGGCCGGACCCGTACTAACAAAAAAGGAAACGGCGGCCGCCCCAGACAAGGGGCATGCATGCGCTGGACACCAGAGCCCGAAAAGGGCGAGGGCCCATAAACTAACGACCGGGGCAGACAAGAGGAAGGAATCCACAAACCCGGCCGCCCCCCCCTGTAAACCCACGGTACGCTAGAGCAGTACCCAACCGGCTCCACAGGACCGGGGGAAGGAAGAAGGGGGGGATTGAGGCCCCAGGTCCCAGGGTCCGCTAAGGCAGGACCTCCAACCCAAAACCCATGGACCAGCTAGAGCAGGTCCAACTTACCTGTACAGCGCCTCTGGAGAGAATCGCGCAGAACAAAAAAAACAGGCTGTTGGTTGGGCCGGCCCGCCTCTTATAGAGGTCAAGGGTGACTGGTAGGCCATGTTGGGAGGGGATGGGAGGATTTTTTTACTTTGGAGGGTTCTGTCGTGGAGCTGAAGCTCACTATGTTAGTCATGTGGCGAGGAAGACTAACGAGGAGGTAATGAGAGTTAAAAAAAATCACGAGGCCAGTCCCCCTTATACTACCGCCTATCATTAGGTCGAGCCCTTCTACATAGAACTTTAGGACTGAACAAACACAGCCACACGACTCCTTTCATGTACTATATACATATATACTATGAACCAGTAGGTTGATCCTTTTTTACATACAATACTCCCATGTTGTAGTTTAATATATATTAAACGTATCCTGACATCCATTTAGACCACTCTAGAACAATTTCAGGTTCTTATGCTACAGAAAGAAAATTAAATGAGGATGGCTCTACTCTGATCTAAGCTTGTTCTAGTATATCAAACAATTGTATTGTAAAGTTTTGGTTCTCAAATTATTTTACGTGTATTTTTCAGTACACTAAAAATCATTCTTTCACATGAAATATGTTAGATAGAGGCCTGCGCGAAATTGTGTTACTTTATATTTGGGTTGATTTGCAAATACAGTTTATGGTACTTTTATATTTGTATCTGATGTCAAGGTTGGCAACAAGATGAGACAAACAGGTCAAAGAAAAAAGAATGGAGTTTAAAAGTAGGAAATTCTGTTTGCGTTTCATCTTTAATTATTAATGGTTTTTATTATAACTATTTATTCACAGCAGGGCGATGAATGTAGACCTGTGCCCTGTGTCCTGGGGCTTCTGGTGTTGGTGGTGTGGCAGGTCAATGACAAACAGTGGCAGTAGGTCAGAAAAGATCAGCTCCGGCTGTGAGAGCCCTGCGCTCTACTTGTGCGCCTCTGGGCGCGCTCCCTGTGACGTTGGCCGCATTGCACGGCCGACCAGCAGGGGGGGTGAATATAGTCCTGTGCCCCCTGTGCCCTCTGTCCTGGGGCTTCTGGTGTTGGTGGTGTGGCAGGTCAACGGCAAACGGTGGCAGTAGGTTAGAAAAGATCGGGTCCAAGTCAATTGATTTTGCATGGGCAAAACCTATTGGACTTGCCAATGCTTTTTCTTTTGAAGATTTCTCCCTGATGAGGTTGCAAATAAATGTTGCTGGTCCAGTTTGTGTTGCCTCATATTTAGATGCCAGTCTGTGCATGGTGGAGAAACCCCAGGAATACTGCACCCATCACTTCTTCATGTTACTGTATGTAAGACATGGCACATTTTAAATAGGAAAATCCTGCGAATGCGGCGCACACCCACCTGACCTAAGCCCTATGCTTACTTGGACATGCCAGGGTCCATTCAGTTTGCACGATTTGCAGTGTATCCTCCCCCGAATGGTAACGAAGAAAAAAAACCAGTGGGGGGGTTACAAAACATGATAAACATATTAGAGGGCGGAGGGCGGAGGGTGAGTAACAAAAAACGGCAAGCAGGAGTGGTTGAAAAACAAATAGAGGGCAAGGCGGGACACATGTGGGTGTGAAGGAGAAAGACTGACGAAACTTGCACTCTTAAGAGGGCTTTTCCAATAGCAACAAATGAGCCTGCAAAGGGCACTGGCCATAGGAAACAGTCCTTGGTCCAAACTCCACTGTAGGGACCAAAGACAACCCAGGAAGAAACCAGAGGCAAGGAGGAGGCGCTGACCAACAGGAAGCAAGGAAACAAAAGTGACCCCACTCCTCTTATGGATCACCTCAACTTACTACTACAAACTTATACGAAGACCACAATAAGAGGCAGACACACAATGATATATCCTGAGCTCGATAGGCTGAAAAGAGACAACAATTTTTTAGTCCATCAAATTCAATCCAAGAAAGTAGTAGATTTTTATATCTTCTTCATTTATTTCCAATTTGATCAGGAAAGAAACTTCAATCTTCACCCAGATAACAAAACAAAAAGCCGTTGCCAAATAAGAGGCACCCTTGTGCACAGACTCCCGAGACCCTGAGCAATATTCTGTGTTGCCATCCCCAACCTCATCCCCCCCAGCAATCGGCTCCCACCACTACATCCTACTCGGCAACCTCAACTTCCACATCGACAACCCCAACAACGCCAACTCCATCGCACTCTTGGAGAACCTGAACAACATCGTCCTCACCCAACTGGTCACTGAACCCACGCCAGACACACACTTGACCCCATTTTCACCTCCAACGACAGAATCAAATTCTGCCATACCACAGAACTCACCTGGACAGACCACACCATCATACACTTCACCATCAACAATGCCCAGCACACCATCACCACACATCAGATCTCCTCCTACTGCAGCTGGAGCAAGGTCACTGATACTCAGTGGGCAAAGACCCTCATCACCTCCCAACTGCAGGCCTCCATAGACCTCAACCAGACAATCCAGAACGTTGCCATCTGGATCACCAACAAAGTCACCCTATTGAAACCTACACAATCCAACAAGGGCCCCAAACATGCTAGTTAGTACACCAAAGAACTCTGGACCACCATGCGCAACTGCTACCAACTGGAGAAATGATGGCACACCAGCACAAACCCGTCAACAGAGCAGCTCACAAAACAGCACTCAGCAACTATCACTGGCACATCAAAAAAGCTCTAAAAGTATCTATTGCCACCCACATCGACTCTGCGGCCAACCACACAAAGGAACTCTTCAAAATAGTCAAAGCATTCTCAAACCTGATAACCACAGATAACACTATCCACCCCTCCAAAGAACTCTGCAACATCATAGCAAGATCACCAAAATCTACAACAATTTCAACATCCAATGCGCCACCCTCATCCTTGACGACCTGGACCAAGCAACGAACAACAGCCAAACCATCACCACCAAGTCACTGCTCAACGTCCTCACAACCTCAGCAATTATGTCTTCCATCCACTCCGGGACACCCACTGACCTCTTCCCCCACCACATCTACAACCTCGCAATAAACCCTACCGGCAGGCAACTCACCAGCATCCTCAACACTACCATCTCCACAGCAACCTTCCCAAACATATAGAAACACGCTGACATCAGACCCCTCCTAAAGAAAGCCTCCACTGACCCCAAAGACCTCAAAATGTATCGTCCGATCTTCCTGTTACCCTACCTAGCCAAAGTTCTTGAGAAAGCTATCAATCAGCAGCTCACCGAATTCCTGGGATAAAACCACCTACTGGATGCCTCTCAATCAGGATTCCATACAAATCACAGCACTGAGACTGCTCTAATTGCCGCCACTGATGACATCAGAAAACTCGTTGATTGTGGAGAAACTGTGGCCCTGATCCTCCTCGACCTTTTTGCGGCGTTCAACATAATCTCCCACAACACAATCATCAACAGATTCCACAACCAAGGCATACAGCAAGATGCCCTCAAGTCAATCGTCTCCTTCCTCACACGACGCACACAGAGCATCCGACTGCCTCCCTTCATTGCCGCAGACGTCATCAGATAACACTCAACAGATCCTCTTGCTCATGTGAGCACCCCTCCAATGCCAAAACCTACTTCGGCATTGCCATGACCAACGTAGTTTAATGAATATGAGACAACTGACTCCAACTCAATTACGACAAAACTGAAGTGCTGATCTTCGCAAAAAACACCCCTGCATGGGACCACAGCTGGTGGCCTGCGAAATTGGGTGGCGCAAGGGGCTTGTAAATAAGCCCCTGAACACTTACAGTGACTAGAGAAAGGATGGGAGGATTGTAAAGAAACCTAAGGTATGTTTACAAAGGTTAGTGATTATTACATTTCTAAAGACTGTTCGGATCCCGCTTCAAGATGTCCAAATAATAAATTAGTGTGGATGCTTAAAGGTATAAAGATGTTATCCCACTGCTACCGATGAGTACCTTCTTACTGGACCATCTAGACTTTACTAAACAAGCTAATCCATCTTAATTGTCATTCACCTAGTGGATGACGAATTTGCAATAACAATCTTCAGGTGTTGATTGGAAAATACCTCATATCTAAAAAATTGACTACTGAAAAAAGTCATGCCACACCCACCATAGAGCTTGACATATGTACATATTTAGGCTGATGCCTGGAAAAACACTCCTCTTCAGTGACAGCTGAAGAAAGAAAAGCTAATAGATTGCAATGGTAGAGTTAATTTCCAGTAGTTGATACACTGAGACCACTTTTTTCTCAAACCTTGTGCTTCAATTACAACTTATGATGTCAATTTTAAAAGGAGATTCACTGGGCTGGATGGATACTCACTGTCAATGATGTCGCCTAATCCCTGGGCACCAAGAAGATCTTTAAGACGCGCCACTTCATCCTTTAGCTCCCTGATCAAGCGGTTGTTGGGGTCTTCATTGATTACAGCATTGCACCTGATTTGTTTGGCACGATCAGCGTAACTGTGAAAAAGTGAAAGTAGAATGGAGGTGAGTGAAGCACTTCAATGCCAAAAAGCTAAATCTAAACCACTAAATGCATGCATCACAATTGGAATAAATGTGAGCATCAAACATGGACAGTGGAAGTAGGAGACATAGCCATCCACAGAACAAAATCTGAATTTAGAATTGAGTAGGTCAGACGCTTGGTGTTAGAATTAGAAAGGAAGCCTCACGCTTCACTTTATATGATTTTGTCGAAAGCTATAACACTACACGTGAAAAGGAACTTTTCCATTTTCTCTGCCAGGGAACGGAATAGTCTCCTAGCAATGCCTCTCATTACAGAAATGATATGCATTTGCAATGGCTTTCTTTTTGATCACTTTTTATTTCCTAATTTTCATATGGGAAATTGCAATGGTACCTTCTGGAAATGTGGTGCGCTTTCATTAAACCTAATTCTGCAGCACAGCACTATACTGACAGTATAACGCTTACTGTCAAGGATCTCAAATGCTTGTTTTCGCATGAAGGCATGTTTAAATCCAATTTAGATAATTCCATAGAAAAATGTATGCAAATAAATGAGTGGAAATATTTTCATTATTTATCAATAATAGTGAGATTCAATTGTAGATCGAACAGGGTCAAGCAACTGGAAAACTAAACAATAATAGTCTTAAGATTGTTTATCTTCCTGCTGGAGAGAGATAAGAGTTTTGTTTGTTGGCAGTTTTGAGTTTTGGCTTATCTAATGTAGCGCACAGGGTTAATATGCCTGCTGCAAAGAACGTGCACCATACAGATGGCGGAAATGTATTTAATGTTCCAAAGTTCTAATTAAAGCATTGGCAATGGTAAAGCTGGAACAGTAGTTTGCAGCTTAAATAATTGATCAATGCTGATTAAGCCCATATTTTATAGGGACCTCTGAAAAAAAGTTGTTTGTTTCTGTGAAATACACAAAACATTTAGAAACTTCATATTATTTAATGCAAAAAGATAACGTAACCATTGTCAATACTTCTCAATTTTTGCTTCTAAAATGTCAAGCGCCAACCAGAATTGGAATCAATAGCTAAAATGCAGGTTAGTTTGGTCAATCATGGCCCCTTTGCATATGAGAGATGACTGGTAGAAATTGCAATAGTATTATGGTAAAGCCACAGGACTGCAGACAGATGATTGCATTCTATCTTTACTTCTTTTCTGTATGGCATGGCCCTAAGAAAATTGTCTAGAAGTTAAAAACAAACATTATTATATTGCTTGTTAGAAAGTTTGTTTTAAAGGTGCAAACCTTAAAACATCTGCCAAACAGATTAAGCATAGTGAAGCACAGGTAGGAATTGTACAGGAAGGTAAAAAAGGCAAGTGGTCCTGTATGAGGGTCCTTAGGAATAACATGTGCTTACCTCAGAGGTCTACCAAGAGGCCTTCCTTTGTGTACCAAACTGCTCATGTATATCATTGAGGTAGAAACCCAATTTAAAGGATATTCAGGAAGAATTTGTGTCTTACACTAACAGTGATCTGTGACGTTTATATCAAATAAAATACATATCTGCTATATTACATTGAAAAAGGCTTTACAGTAACTAGGCCGGACTAGCTGTTCCAGGCATCAGGCATTTCCCAGGGCGACTGGAAGGGTAGGAGGGCGGTTTAGTTTGTGATGGTCGGTTTTGTAGAAGTGCAGGAGTTTTGAAAACTGCAAAGTTCTTTGTATATTCAGCAGGTTTCAGGCAACAATAAAACTACTAAGATAAGTCTGGTGATCAATGTACCTGCTGGAGAGAGATTGGAGGGGAGTTTTGTCTAATGGCTGTTTTGATTCATCTAAGGTAGTGCAGAGGGTTAATACACCTGCTGCAAAGAGCATGTACAATGCATATCAAAGAGCAATATTTTGTATGCCTAGCTCAGTGGAGAGTAGGACACGTTACAACACAAACTTTTACAACGCATGCCTTTACAACGCGGTTTTTACATTGCAACAGCCATTACAACGCATGATTTTACAACACATGCCATCATAACGGATTTTTAGAAACTACACTTACAATGCATTCCATTACAACGTATACCATTACAACACATAATACTTTTAGGGCAACAGTAGTGTAAGTGTTGGATAAAGTAGGGGTAAAAATTACTATTCCCACTCCAGTGAGTGCATCAGTAGGGTAAGTGTCGGATAGTGTAGGGGTAAAAACTACTATTTCTAATTAGTTAACTTATAATGCGTTGTAATGGCATGCGTTGTAGTGACATGCGTTGTAATGGCTGCAATGTAATGGCATGCGATGTAAAGACAGGTGAGTTATAACAACTGTGCTGTAAAGGTAGTGCGTTGTAATGACTGCATTGTAATGGTTGTTTCCCCTCAGTGGGTTACTGTTTTTTGTTCACTTCCCGAATGAACATATATTTTTGCCTTCTACTGTCAAAATCTCTCTTTTTTCTTTTAGTAGAAGAGTAGACAAAGCAGGACAACTCAAAAGGTATACTTTGCAGGAAACTTGAATACCTATGTACTAAACTATGTTTGAGCAGCTAGCTGGCTGACTTGAATATGAAGGAGCCCGTGTGGGTTTCCGTGAGTCAGATCAGATTCTCCTGAAGAGTCACTTTCTCTTCTGAGCCCTGCTTAACACATGTGTACAGGAAGAACCCTGTATGCATATCCTCAATGTTTGAGACAAAAAAAATACTGATTGATTTCTGAACAATGAGAGTAAAAGCGTTAAGGTAACATGTCGTTCCTGCTTATGTTTCGCATGCTTTACATAATCCTGCATTCCCTATGAGTGTTTGCTTTTTCCAGAATGTTGTTACTTTTTATAGGCAGTGCATAATTTTAATTGAGTCACATTCAGGTGTTTATAATGGGGCAGATTTGGGTTGTAGCTAAAGACAGTGCAAGTTTCACTCAGTGGGGCAGAAGGGTGTTCGGGCAGGATAGGATGTGGGGCTATGGCAAGAGCTACCGAATTTGCTGCAAAATGGGCCCCTATTTTGACTCATTGGCAATGCGTCAAAATCTTGAGCCCCCCAAGGAAGGCATAACTAGAAGAAATATCTTTTTTTCTCCTTGTTTTTCATTTTTTAAAGTGTGCTCTTTTTTGCAGCACACATAGAAAGAGGAAAAAGCCTTTCAAGATTGTTTTTGTACAGGAAGGTGCCCCTTCCTGCACAAAAATTATCCTGCATGCAACGGAGGAACCCTTGCACAATGGGGCAAGTGTGCCTGCGTTGATGCTAGGCTGCCGAAATGGTGCCAGCACAGGGGGAAAAAACAGGAATGAACCATATTTTATAAATACTATGCATTCTTGCCCTTTCCCTATGATACAGGGCAATGCAGCAAAGTAACTTGCTGCGCTGCTCTGCACCACCATTCCCATAAATATGCCTTTAAGCTCACAAACTTAATTGTCTCTCTGCTTCAAGCACAAGCACTTTTGGCATGTGCTGCCTGCTTTCGGGCCACTGCAATTATACAGCAATGGAGGACAAAGTTATGTTGCAGTGTTAACTAAATTATGCAGCAAAAAAGACTAGAGTGTTATGTAGTACATTTTCTGATACTTTATTATTTAGACATTTTTACACATACTAACAGCCTCTGCAAAGCTTTCTCCTCCTCAATACCAGTGTAACATGCAAATGCAGCAGTGAGAAAGGTGGCCAGTCAATCTTTGCACACTGCCCTCCACTTCACAGCAACACAAGTTACGTTGTTTAGTAACTGTTGATCTGTTTGATCTACAAACAATTTTTTTGTTCAAACCATCAGATTATGCCGCTGATGTATCATGTGGCAAATACGGCAGAGCTATAATTATGTGCAAAACATCTTCAAACTAGGATATTTTACCATTCATGTTTGAACTTATCTCATGCTCTCTCTGTTGGGTGGTATTTCTGGACACCTCACGTGCTCGCGGTGAGACAAAGAATGAATGTGTCTAATAGTTATTGAAGAGGATAGTAGTTTGAAGGGGAGAAAATAACTGATTTATATAATCCGAGGACCACTACCTTTTCTGACCATACCAATGTTTGAGTCTCATAATTTCAGAATTTATACATTTGTAATCTGATTAGTAATTACACTAACTTCTAATATCATATTTTTATCTCAGTCATCTGATACTACTAAAAGAGTCTGCAAAACCAACAGGTCTAGGTTCTTTCAGGTGTATATATTAACTTTTGAGTGCTATGTCTAAATGCAACAACAGGAAACTAGGATGCATCTAATGCTGGCCTTGCGCATGCTGCATGAAGCACATAAAAAACATAGGACTACAACTTTGCATTGTTCGAGTGTCACAGAATGACGTAATCAACAGTGCTCCCAACACAGAAAACACTGACAGTGACGTACAAGGATTAATTAAATGTAACTATTATGCACACACCACCTCAGCTAACTAAAATGCTTTATGCCAGAACTTATCAACTGATTATGTTCCATGTCTGGTTTACCAACTGCTATAAGATGTGTACTGCAGTAAGACATCTAGGGGGTTGACTTGGCCATTCAAGTAGTCCCGACTTTATTAGAATGTGCAGGAATGGGCCGCAGAGCTGAATTGTTAGAACAGTGGTCTTTAAACCAGATTTACTGGTGTCTTGCAGTTTATTTGTCCCTGAACTTAGTTATGGAACAATATAAAATTGAGCAGTTCCCATTCTGTAGATACCAGTGCAAAATGTGAAGTATTTTCTAGCGAATTCATGTTAACTTTTATTTAACATTCCCTACTTTAATTGAAAGAATTCTCAGATCGTGCTGTTGCAGACACTCACCAGAAACCAGAGATGGGTTTTTCTGTTCTCAAACTAGAAAGTCGGGTCATCATCAAACCACGGCACTGCAAGGCAGAGAGGGATCAGGTTCACTGCTAGATTGGGCGCAAAGCACAGTTGTCACAGAATCTTGGAAGTAGGGGTGCTTCCTAAATCTCTTCCGCCTGCCACATAAGTTGCTGCTAATCCAGAAGCTTTGCAGTATCCAACTTTCTTCAATTCAACGTCAAGTTTTAAAGAGGTAAAGAGCCTCAGCCAGGTACTTAGACTATCCAATGTATTCCCTCACATTTATTGGGACCTGCTCATTGATACAAACAATGTAGCATTTAAATCCCCATTATTCCATTGCATTAATGCATGTAAAAATATGTTTCAAGTAAATGCCTTAAGTGTGGGCTGACACATTTTCATTTACACCTTAGTTTTCATTGTCAAACTGCAAATATTCAATATAGTGTTTACCGTGGTATTAAAAATGACATGGACTCTTTCTTAAATTGTGTTGTGGAAAATCCCAATTCATAATGACAGCCAGCATACATCATGAGTTTTCGTACAGTGCTTATTTTAAAATGTATGTAATTTCACAATTATTCATGTAGATGCTTCAGTGTCTGTAGAAGAAAAATTGCTCCAGCCACATCTGGCGAAACACACAAGTCCCCAGGCTCCAGATCGGAAGGACCAATGGCAAGTGAAAATCAGGGTTTTGAAAGGCAAACAAGTGAAAGTGGCAGAATGCCAGAGAAGAGTTGATTCTGAAGAAGTATTGTTAGATGGTTGTGGCACTAACAACAGTCACATATTCCTCCAAGGAAATGTGGTGGAAAGTGTGGATCAAATTGATCACCCAGCCTGCTGGTCTTGGAAAAACTTGAAATGAAACGTAACGAGTATTCATGGCTCTTTTTTCCAATAGCAAGCTTGGATGTAGAGTGTGCAGGAAGGTAAATCTTAAAACAGTAACAAGTCAAGGTGTGCATTGTTCCCTGTAATGGGTAGATTGCTTGATCATCCCATATGTCCCTTGTAAAGACAAGCAGCAAATTTCTCTGCAGAAAAAAATATTTAGTCATATGAGTAGCCCCTGTCATCTTAAAGCACTAGCTATTTTAAAACAGAGAGCCAGTGAAAGTATTCCACAGTACAATTTGAAAATGCAAATGAAAGTACAGGAAGAGACATGCCGAGTATTCAGAACTGCATACAAAATAGACAAACATGAGCGCCCTTTTTCTGATATGTGGTTGGATATTGATGTTCAAGAGATGAATGGTGCAGACTTGGGCAGTCTTGCATTCAGATCACAGCTGTGCTGACATAATAGACCATAGTGCTGCTACAATGAAGTCAAGGCTGATTCATTGTATCTTGTAGAATGAATCAAAAATAAGCCTCAAGATAGATGAATCTACCACAGTTAGTAAATTGACCACACAAATTATCTGTGTAAGAGCATGTATTGATAAACACAATGAGCCACTGACCTTTTTCTTAGACCTTGTTGAGCTGCCAAGCATAGCAGCAGATATAATCTTAGATACCTTACTTGCATGCTTACAGAGATACGGTTTTACTGATGAGTATTTAAAAAGGCATTTGGTTCAGCTTTTAACAGATGGTGCTTCCAACACAATAGGTAGGAAATCCGGTGTGGCAACTCTTCTGAAACTGAAATATCTACAGTTGAGTGTATGGCACTGTGCTAATCACAAGCTGGAGCTTGCTGTGGGTGATGTTTGTAAAGAAGTCATAGGCAGTAATCAGCTCAAAGTTTTTTTTATAAACTATGTACCACCTACCATGCCTCTCCGAAAAATCAGAGAGAGCTTGGGGAATATGCTTTGGAGGTAGAAGTAAGACTTCTGACAATTGGAAAGGTGCTAAATATACTTTGGGTGTCCTCAAGTGAAAGATCTGTGTCCTAGTCTTGGGACACCCCCGCGCCGCACGGCCACCAGCTGCTGCGTGTGCCCCCTTCCTTGTGCCTCGCTGCCCGACTGCCGGCTCGTGACCACGCCCCCTCCTTCGAGCGGCGTGGTCGGTGTTCAGCGCTCCTCTCCCTGTGCCCCCGGGGCACTGTGCAGACTCGTTCTAGTACTCTTCTGTGCTCATAATTGTTTGTCCGCCGTATTGCCTGTTGACCTGTTTATTTGTGTTTTTTGTGATCTTTGCTGTTGTACCGCCGTATCTACTGTCTTTTTTCCCGCCTGTTGACGCCCTCCCCGCTCCCCGCTTCCCGCCTCCACCGCAGACCCCGCCCCTTTTTTCCTTCTGTTCCCTCCCCGCTCCCGCCTCCCAGCTGCTCCGCCCACCCGCGCACTTGGCCTTATATGGCGACCGTGCGACGCAGGTGAGTGTGTCCTAGTCTTGGGACACCCCCGCGCCGCACGGCCACCAGCTGCTGCGTGTGCCCCCTTCCTTGTGCCTCGCTGCCCGACTGCCGGCTCGTGACCACGCCCCCTCCTTCGAGCGGCGTGGTCGGTGTTCAGCGCTCCTCTCCCTGTGCCCCCGGGGCACTGTGCAGACTCGTTCTAGTACTCTTCTGTGCTCATAATTGTTTGTCCGCCGTATTGCCTGTTGACCTGTTGATTTGTGTTTTTTGTGATCTTTGCTGTTGTACCGCCGTATCTACTGTCTTTTTTCCCGCCTGTTGACGCCCTCCCCGCTCCCCGCTTCCTGCCTCCACCGCAGACCCCGCCCCTTTTTTCCTTCTGTTCCCTCCCCGCTCCCGCCTCCCAGCTGCTCCGCCCACCCGCGCACTTGGCCTTATATGGCGACCGTGCGAACGCGCAGCGGTCACGCGCAGCGGTCACGCGCAGCGGGCGCGCCGTTTGTGCGCCGAAGGCGCGCCAAAGGTAAGCCCGTCTGCGCCCGTCCGCGACCGGATCGCGACCAGCGCCAGGACCCCTGGCCCACGAAAACCCCGACCGACCCGCCTGACGTACTCCGCCGCCACCCTCATCGCACTCAACACCGGCCGACTCCCAGATTGCCACCAAGCCACCCCACGACGCACCCACGGACCTTTCAGCTGCCACGCCTGCAAGTTCTCCTGCATCCGGACCTGCCTCACACCAGCACCCGCCAAGTCGAACCCCAGCAGCACCCACCTCAAGTGCATCCTGCTCAACACCCGCTCCGTCCACAGACACGCCATCGAACTCTGGAACCTCCTAGACGCCACAGCCCCTGACGTTGCCTTCCTCACGGAGACCTGGATGAACGCCTCCTCAGCGCCCGACATCGCCATCGCCATCCCAGAGGGCTACAAGATCATCCGGAGGGACCGCAACGCCAACCAGATGGGAGGAGGCATCGCCATCATCCACAGGAACACCATCCGTCTCACGACCAACACCGACAACACCCTGACCCGCGCCGAACACCTGCATTTCCAGATCCACACCAACCCGAACACCACCCTTAGAGGCACCCTGATCTACCGACCTCCGGGACCACGCACACAATTCAGCGAGGACATCGCCGACTTCGTCAGCCCGCATGCCCTCCCCTCCGCTGACTACATCCTCCTGGGGGACCTCAACTTCCATCTGGAGAACAACAACGACCGCAACACCAGCACCCTGTTCGACAACCTCGCCAATCTTGGACTCAAGCAGCTGGTGACCACCCCCACCCACCTCGCCGGACACACACTCGACGCCGTCTTCTCATCCAGCAAAGACGTCGCCTTCAGCCACGCCACAGAACTCCACTGGACGGACCACAGCTGCGTCCACTTCACCTTCAAGAGAACGACGACCCACCACCACCACCAGCAACAGGCAGCCCGCAGAAGCTGGAACAAGATCACAGCAGACCAGCTCGCCACCTCCCTGAGCCAGCACCCTCCTGCCAGCTCAGCGAACCCCAGCCAGGCCGCCGACAACCTCATGAAGTGGATCAGCATCTGCGCGGACGAGCTCGCCCCGCTGAGGACCCCGCCCAGCAGACCCGGCAGCAAGAAAGCCCCGTGGTTCTCCGACGAACTCAAGAGCTCCAAGAAGAACTGCCGAGCCCTCGAGAAAGTCTGGAGAAGGGAACCTACACCGGACAACAGGACCACCCTCAAACTGGCCACTCGGAAGCACCACCAGCTGATCCGCGCCGCCAAGAAAACTGCATTCAAGGACCGGCTGGACAACAACGCACACAACAGCAAGGAACTCTTCAACATCGTGAAAGAGCTATCCAACCCCAGCGCAGGAAACAACGACATCACCCCATCGCAAGACCTCTGCGACTCCCTCGCTTCTTACTTCCACAACAAGATCGCGGACATACACAACAGCTTCAACAAACAACCAACGCACACCATGACCGAACAACCACCCCCCACCACCACCCTCCACGCCTGGACCCCGATCAGCACCGAAGACACCATCCGCACGATGAACTCCATCCACTCCGGATCACCGACCGACCCCTGCCCTCACCACGTCTTCAACAAGGCCGACGCTGTCATCGCACCCCACCTGCGAGACATCATCAACACATCCTTCGACACCGCCACCTTCCCTGAGAGCTGGAAGCACGCCGAACTCAGCGCTCTACTCAAGAAACCAACAGCGGACCCCACCGAACTCAAGAACTACCGCCCCATCTCGCTCCTCCCGTTTCCAGCCAAAGTCATCGAGAAGACCGTCAACAAGCAGATGGCCGCCTTCCTCGAGACGAATGGATCCCTCGACCCCTCACAGTCCGGCTTCCGAGCCAATCACAGCACCGAGGCCGCCCTCATCGCCGCCACCGATGACATCCGAGCCCTGATGGACAACGGAGAAACAGCGGCCCTCATCCTCCTAGACCTCTCCGCGGCATTCGACACTGTCTGCCACCGCACCCTAGTACAGCGCCTCAGCAACGTCGGAATCCAGGACAAGGCGCTGGAATGGATCATCTCCTTCCTCGACGGAAGAACACAGAGAGTCCGCCTACCACCGTACAAGTCAGAGGCCTCCGAAGTCATCTGCGGCGTCCCTCAAGGATCCTCTCTGAGCCCCACCCTCTTCAACGTCTACATGAGCCCCCTCGCGGCCATCGCACGCCAACACAACCTCAGCATAATCTCCTACGCCGACGACACCCAGCTGATCCTCTCCCTGACCAACGACCCCGCCACCGCCAGAGCCAACCTACACGAAGGGATGAAAGAGGTAGCCGAGTGGATGACGACCCGCCGCCTGAAACTGAACTCGGACAAGACGGAGGTCCTCATCCTGGGCTCTTCACCCTCCGCCTGGGATGACTCCTGGTGGCCTCCCGCCCTGGGCACCGCACCCAAACCGACAAACCATGCACGCAACCTGGGCTTCATCCTGGACTCCTCCCTCTCCATGACCAGGCAAGTCAACAACGTCTCCTCGGCGTGCTTCAACATCCTACGCATGCTACGGAAGATCTTCTGGTGGATCCCCACCGAGACCAGGAAGACCGTCACCCAGGCCCTCGTCACTAGCCGACTGGACTACGGCAACGCCCTCTACGCCGGTACCACCGCCAAGCTCCAGAAGAGACTCCAGCGGATCCAGAACGCCTCAGCCAGACTCATCCTCGACATCCCACGACACAGCCACATCTCCGGACATCTGAGAGACCTTCACTGGCTCCCCGTCAACAAAAGAATCACCTTCCGCCTCCTCACCCACGCACACAAAGCCCTACACGACCAAGGCCCGAGCTACCTCAACAGCCGGATCAACTTCTACGCTCCCAAACGCCACCTCCGTTCAGCCAACCACGCCCTCGCCGCCGTCCCCCGCATCCGAAGAGCAACTACAGGAGGAAGGTCCTTCTCCTACCTGGCCGCCATGACCTGGAACTCCCTCCCGACCGACCTGCGCCTGACCCAAGACCACCTCTCCTTCAGGAAGAAGCTGAAGACCTGGCTGTTCGAGCAGTAGCGGCACCCCCCCCCTTCCCTAAGCGCCTTGAGACCCTACGGGTATGTAGCGCGCTCTATAAGTGTCATTGATTGATTGATTGATTGAGAGCTGTTTGGAATAACTACAAAGCACTTAGTAAACATTTCATGGACTGTTCCAAAGACTCAACGAGGAGTGGCATTGAGCAGAAGAAATATGCTGGTTTAAACCATTTATTACCTCCCTGGTGTTTGCTGAAAATATGGGCATATTATATGATGCTCTCAAAGAATTGCCTGACCTATCCAAAAGGCTGCTGCGGCATGATATGACCATATAGAAGGCTAATTGTTCAATACAGATGCAGATTTTAGACTTTGAATCAATGGCTGATTTACGTGGGTCCTTTGCTACAACGGCATTAAATGCTGCTGAACGGATGCAGTTTGCTGGTGTAGGACTGCAACAGAACAAAGGCTGTGTTAGCATCAATAGGGCAGAGTTATTTAGGAGCTTAGCAAATAACCTGCGAAAAAGGATGACAATGAATAATGCATCAAATGTTTCTAGATGCATAACCACCAACAATGACGAAATAGAATACAAAGAGTTGGTACATAGAATGAAACTCCTAAAACCAGTTTATTGGCCAGATCCAGTAGACATCTTATATGGTGAGGGAGAATTACAAAACCTTTGTAGCAGGTTGCATGTATTTGATACCAGGCAGTAAATCATTGGTTTCAGAGAGTACAAACAAAATAGAAATTGCATCCCTGAAAGCCTGAAACCAATAGTGTACATTATAGACACCTTATGTACCTCCACTGCTGAATATGAACGGGGCTTTAGTGTAATGAATGATGTACTCACACCACTGTGGAACAGAATATCAATCAATCGTCTGTCTTCTATAGTGTTCATAAAAATTGTGAGCCCTCCTGTCATAGAATTTAAACCTGAATTTTATATTCAGAAATGGTTAGAAAAAGGGAGGAGAAGTGCAGATGAATTAAACTGCATGGCTTGGAGACAAATCACGTATGATTCCACTTATAAGCGTTTTTGGAACTATCTGTGATTGGAAACATGTCCCACATTGTAAATATATTAAATGTAAACAACTTATATATTAAACCTCAAATAAACATGTTTATCCATTGTTTGAATTAAATAGCGTTATGAGCTGTAACTGGTGAGTGAAATGCCAAATGTACTGAAAATTGGCATGTTTTGCTAGCCACACCTCTGACTCTGCCACCTGATCCAAACCTCGGTTCATTCCCCCCCGATTCTCTGCCCTTGGTTCCCCTATTTTTTTTTCCCCACTTCGACCACTGACTGAAACGTTCATTGCAGGGGAGGGGTGGGGCGGCAGCTTGAAGGTGTACAGAAATGCTTGAAGCATGCCGGCCTGTTTGGCGGCCGAGGCGATGTCTCAGTCCTCCGGAGTCACCACGATTCACAGGGCTGCCAAAGCTGGAACCAATCCGCCACCGCCTGTCCCCGGCCATAAAAGCTCAGGTCCGAGCAGCTGGGTTGTACATGTAGGTCACAACAGCCCCACAGGCTCACTCCGTCACCTGGGCTACTGGATTTCTCCTGATGTCGAGGTTACATCCCTGCGGCGATTATTGTTGATAATGCCAGGCCCGGTTCTTTTTTTTTTTTAGAACAAATATATTAAAAATTAGGATTTATTTGTCGTAAAGCGCATTTTGAACTTATTAAATGATCCTATCAAGCCTTATGTTACTGTATACATCGACGTTTTGCATTCTGTAAAAAACATCCTTCTTTGTGATACCTTTGAGGTTCTGGTATAGCTGAAAATCCTCTGATTAGGTGTACATTCCATTCTAAAGGCTCTTATGATCTTATAAATCAGGTCAATTAATACATTAGACACATTTTCTGGTGGTAGGGGAAAGTGCATGATTGTACATTACTTTTAGTGGAGAGGAAAACTAGGAACCATTTGAGGATAAACTCCTCGGTAGTCATATGGCATTTTTCCCATATTTCAAGCTGAATATCCACAGTTGAATCGGGCGTCTAGTTATTCCCCTGAGGATCATTGTTGCTTCATAACTGGACTTGGTCAATATGTAAATGAAATATCAAATAACATTTTAGAGTTACATGTAAAGCATATTAGGCTTTACAATAAAGACTGACAAGTATTACAATGGAAGCCAAGAAGGCTTAAAGAATAATTAAAGGTATTGCAGAAAGCAAGTGGCAAGAAGTGAGTCAGTAAGTTGTTTTTCATATAAAAAAATCATGAAACTCAGAATAAAGTGTGATTTATATAATAGCAGAACCGAGTATAATTCAGCTCAAGTGAATAAGCCATAAATCAGAGGTAAGGCTGACAGATGGTCATTTTCTAAAGCTCAGGGTAAATTGAGCCCAACACTTTGTGTAAGGCTCATTTTATAGGGTGAAATACAATAAGATTCACACATTTTGTGTGATTGTGCAAAGTTCTGAAAATCTCACCCAATCATGTTAAAGATAGAACAATACAGTTCAAAAAAACATTGGATAGCACTATCCCACATATTCATATAATATAGTTCCTATCCCGGTGCTCCAGTAACACCGCAATTGTTTATTAATTTTAATATTATTCCTAAATAATTATTTTAATCAGTGTGACATTAACCTTTAGAAATGGGATGAAAGCGATATAACAGTATTGGGTGGGGAAGTGTATTAATACTCAGGTATTGATTTTAACAACTGAGAATTGATTATTAGGCATTATAATATATTTAAAATTAATAGTAATCTTAAATAAATATTTGAAATACTGTAACACTAACCTTTAGGTATGGAATGCAAGGGATATAGGGGCATTGGGTGGGAACGTGTATTCATTTTAATAGCTGAAGATTAATTATTAAAAGCTAATGAATACATTCAAAATGTTGACTGGTTTAATATGTATTGAACCTGATATATTTTTAAACACAACTAAATATTTAATACATTTGTTGCAAATAAACAAACATTGGTTAGGAGCAAATTGTGGGAGACAAATAATTACACAACATATATCATTTTGGAAATTTATTAAAAAACAGTACAACAATATTTTAAAAATCAGTAATGAATATAACATATTGTCTAGAAATAGAACTACATTTGATTGCAATGCATACCATATTTGAAAAATATTTTAAAAGTAATTTCCCACACTTTTCTATTGCCTTCAATGAAAAACATTGTCCTTTTTTTCTTTTTACTATTAGGCCCCACGTACGGGGTTGTACATCCGTTTCTACAGTAAGTGGAGCATCACAGTCAAGATTGCAAACATGGAAGAGCTGCGTTCAGGTGAGAACGATTTAATTTACATTTTGTAAGTATATAAGTGACTAGTTTTATTGTAGGGAGAGAAGGAGAGGTAGTTAGATTGTAGCAAGTAAAAAAAAAATGTGTGTGTTTACCATATTTGTATTCCCATGCAGGTCGTATTTGCATGCCCATGTTGATACGGTTGCTTTTTTTCACAGTAGGTTAGAAAACGTTGTATAAAAAATGACTTTTTAAAACCAATTTTTAACAAAAGTAACATTTTATTAGTTTTTTTGCAATGTGTTTATTTCATTGTGTGCTGATTTCTCAGGACAAATACCACATTGCTGCTAGGGGGAATCGGATACATTGTTGTGGATTTGTTTCGAGAATTCTTATGGATTTAGCTATGTTTAAACAGACTTTTTCTTTCAGATTTCTGCTTTTGAAAGTGCACGTTTATTAAGTGCAGAGAACGCAACTGGGATTTTTCAACACATTTTCGTTTTGGAGAATGAATTTTTTTCTGGTAATTTTTTTTTCCTAGCTGTTGTGCTTCTTGAGATTTGGTTTTTGGGGGTTGAATTTTTAACAAACAAACATTTTGCATTTAAACAAATGGCTTGTGGGAAATGGTTTTAATTTACAAGCCATATTTTTAGGGATATGTTTTTTTATTGGATGTTGCTTTCCCTGTTGGAGTAAAGGAGACTCTTGGTGACAGGTGGTTTGACGAAGTCAGCATGGGTTGAAAAAAGAAGATAGGAACCCCAAAATTCCTTAAAATGTTTTTTGTTTTTTAAATTTCAAAAATGCCAATTGAATTGTATTGTTTTTCCAAACTGGCCAGTAATTTCGGCAGATATTTGTAAGGGGGAGAAATGAAATATGTTCAGAAGACTCTCTAGGTAGTCTGACGTCAAGAAAATTGTTGCCTTTTTTCCAATCGTTTTTTGGACATCTCTTTACTTTTTTTTTTTAAACACATGAGTTCCGACTACCAGTGATTGCACAACTTGCATTTCTTGAAAACGCTGTTCCTTTTTCAAAAGTTCCCAAAAATTATGGAGGTTTGGGTGATGCTTACCAATAGATTTATTGAAGGAATTGTGCCATCCTTCAATGGCATTGTTAATCTTTGCACCAGCCTCTAACCAGGTCGCATAACTGTTTCACCATTTAATGGGTAACTTTGGCTTCTCCATGCGACCCAATCTGCTTAGACAGCCAATCCATGTGTCTTCGAAATAATTTACTAGGGAGGCCAAATTGTCTTCATTTTGGAAAAAAAACTCTTGATTCTGTAATTGAAGTGTACAACTCATCTACACTGTTAAGTCGTACAAAGCATAATGCAGTTAGTTTTCCTAACTCGTACTGTAGTTTACTGCTTGACACGTAATCCTGAAATAATGATTTTTAACATTTTGTGCTAATACGCCTGTGAAAAGTAAAAACAAATTCTGAATTTGTGTTTTTGGTGATTGTATTAATAATTGCCTGTTCAAAATCAACTATCACTTTTTCTAGGACTTGTATTCACTGTTTTGGATTTTATCACTGTTAAAAAATGTGTGTAGCTTAAGTAAGGATTGCTTGTCAGGGAGTAAGCTATACACTAATGGAACAGTTGTGTTATTTATGTTAGCATGGATAGTGGCTATTAGGGCAAATGGATAGGGTGTGGATTTAAATGTCTCATTCATCATCCAAATTTCACTATTCTCAAGAGTTACCAGGTTATGGGTTGTGCTAAATATTAGTACTCTTTTCTGAGGGTTTTTGTTAGCATGCAATAGGAAAAGGTTCATAAGAGTAAGGAACAGTTAGTTCAGGGGGAATGTTAATGTCTCTATAGGTTTGGGGAGTTACACACTGGGGATTACTTGCCAGTTTTTGTCTCTCGACCATTCTTCTAAGGTTGGGTATGATAGACATGCTACGAGCAACGTGTATGGGAATGGTTTGGGCTATCTCCCTCAAAACTGAGCCACAGGGCTCACTGGAGGTGCCTGCAAGTAGTTTAATTTGTTGCACGTTTTCATGTATTTCAATTTCCATAGCAGAGGCAGAGTGGTTATGCCCAGCTGTCTTAACAATTGTGTATTCCAGAGTAACCACTCTGCCTGTGCAATGGGATGAAAAATACTCCACGAACCTCCAGTGACTCCTGGGCTCAGTCAACCTCTCTTTACAATAGAGATAGCCACCATACTTTGATAGTCTGTTGCTTCTTCTTGACTTAACAAAAGTAACATGGCAAGCTGATGCCATTGCTGTTAGGTCTGTTAAAATAGAGAAATAGAAAAATGTATCAGTATATGTTTTTATTGCTTTTATGCATTTATGGCTTTTGTTTTTTGCCTGGTAAGAGAAAGAAAAGACAAATTGTTTATTTCGGTTCTCTATGGAGGAAGAACAATTTTTAAATGCCCTGTTGAATTTAGAAATCTTATTGTTCGTTATCTCTTTTGGCTGTAAAAAAGTGTTTGCTTTAGGTTAATAGATATTTAATGTGTAGTTTATTACCTGAGGATTTCTGTCTTGTGGCTTGCTGAAGGAAGGGAGTGGTACTTGGTTTATTGACTTGGTAGTGGTGTTTGGTAGTGGTCTTTTTGAAGGTAATGGTAATTTCAAGTACTGTTTGTTTCTGTTTAAAATGACAAAAATGCAATTTAAAATGTATTATTGTGTTTGAAAACATATGGTGACTTTATTTTTATTCTCTCTGTATTTTTTCTATACTTATGTGGACACTTGTGATTCTTCTGTAAAATCTGTTCTTCTATATGAAGACCATCCTTTGTTTTTTTGATCGGTATATCTGTTTAAATAATAAAAAATAACTGCTATATACTGTATTATTTTAGTATTTATTTTAAAACTGTGGTCACTGTCCAGCAACTGCCTGGAGGTGAGTACTCCAGCAGAGTTAGAATAGTACTTATGTCTCCCAGTCACTATCCAGTACTTGCCCTAAGGTAAGTACCCAGCAGAATTAGAATAGGTGTTTTGCCCACCAATCACTGTCCAGCCCCTGCCCTGAGGTAAGTGCCTGGCAGGGTTAGAATAGTAATTTTGCCCCAGTTACTATCTAGAACCTGCCCGGAGGAAAGTTCAGGTGGAGTTGGTATAGTAATTTCCCCCCAGTCGTCATCCAGCATCTACCCTAAGGTAGGTACCCAGCAGAGTTAGAATAATAGTTTTACCTTCAGTCACTGTCCAGCACCTGGGGTAAGTACCCAGTGTAGTTAGAATGGTAATTTTGCCCCCCCCCCCATCACAACTCAGCACCTGCCCTGAGGTAAGTACCTGGCAGAGTTAGAATAGTAATTTTGCTTTTGTCACTGTTCAACACCTTCTTGTAGGTAAGTGCCCAGCAGAATTAGATTAACAATTTTGCCCTCAGTCAGTGTCCAGCGCCTACCCTGAGAAAGTACAGAGCAGAGGTAGAATAGTAATTTTGTCCCCTGACACTGTCCAGCACCGGCCCTGAGGTATGCCCCAGTCAGAGTTACATTAGGTATTTTGATCCTCAAATAGGCTAAATAATGTTAACAAAAGAATACCATTATAATAATTAGCCTTATAATAATTTTGTGGGTTTTTTACCTTCTGGAGTTGTAGAATAGGTAATGGAACTTGAATAGTCCACAGTAGAAATTATTTTCCAAGTCTGCAAAATTTAATTTATTTTTATGTATTTGATTTATTGTTAGTGTTAGTGTTAATTAAGAACTGTATACCTACTTGAGTAGCTATATGGCACTCTTTCCATCTGGCTGTTGCTCTCTGTCTTCTGCTCCTAAAGGTGTGTGCGTTCATAAGCAATGTCAGTGTACCACTCACCACAAAATAGTGTGCGACTGATTTTATATATTTCTTGTGTGGTATTCTATGATTCAAACAAAATATACTTTGGGCTGCAGTTTTTAGACAATCGCTTGATTCTGAAAGAATGTATATTTAATTTGTTCGGTTAAAAAATTGTGTTTATTTGCGTTCCTCATATAGAACATCAGCCATTTTAATTTGGGACAACATGTAATGTATAGTAAAAAATAAAGGAAGGACTACTTTGGAAACTGGATACCTGGAAACCCGTTTATCTAAATAAGATGTGCACTTGGCTACAATTTTGTGTTATTGTTGAGTTTTGAAATATATTGCTGGTAATATTATTGTGCTGCTTAAATGTATTTTATTGTAGTACAAAAAAAAAATATGAGCATTTTTGAGTGAAAGTAAATTTCTACTATATTCGAGTATATGAGTTGCAACGGTATGCGTGGTAATGGTATGCGTGATAATCGTACTTGCAATGTATCTCTATGTATTGCGTGGTATTGACATACGTGGTAAAGACATGCTTTGTAGTGGGAGGGTCGTTGTAGCACTTGCTTTCTAAACGCATGCATGATTAAGGCATTTGTTGTTCCATCATATAACCTCACTGTACACTAAATGAAAGGTGAAGAAAAGCCAAAGAGAGGACTGCATGTGTGGGAAAGATGGTAACAGAGAGCAAAAACTATTTTGAAATTAAGGTCTACATTATGAATGTGAAAATCAATGCGGCTTCACAACAGAACCTGTCAAATTTAATATGTGTTAACTACACTGTGTTAATTCAAATATGTGTTTAAATTAAAACTGCTATACCAACCCCACCTTTGATAATTGTTTTAATCATCAGAATAGCATGCCATACTTTACATTACATTATTTTCTCTGACCTCAGCTTCTTACATCTGGCTTCTTCCAACTCCTTCATCTTATCAAAGAACTTAGGGCATTATTACTAATTTGGCAGTGGTGAAGCAGAACCGCCTTGCGCCGCCAAACCCATGTTTGAATTGCCCACCAGATTTGGAGTTTTCTCCTTGTGGTAGGCAGTTCTTTGGGGTTTCCAGGGCAGTGCCTGTGAAGTAGGAACTACACTGGGAATATCAAGTCAGTACCTGCCTGGCATGAACTGCTGCAGTCCATGCTGTGCAGGTACTGGTGTTCATGCACACAGGACGGGCAGATGTTGTGCCTCCTGTGTGCATCCACATGGTGCAGAGGCAAACGGGGGCCCTCTAAGGCATCCTCTGTTTTGTTGCCGCCACACATTTCATGGCGGTCACACAGCCATGGAAAGTGTGGTGGTGAGGAAACTCATAATATGCTTGGCGGGGTGGCAGCGGCCCCACCAAGCATATTGCATCCTCAATACCACCACCACACTACTGCCAGGGATCTCAGAGATCCCTGGCAGTTGCAGCGGCCCCAGGGCGGCCACACCGCGCTGGTCGTAATGCCACCACCGCCCCGGCGAGTCTGACTGTCCGTGGACTACCAGACTCATAATAAATCTCTTAAGCGATTATTACAGAATCGCTATTAAAGTAAATGCAATGTATGTAGGAATCGCTAAAATATTAGCGATTCCTTAACATTCCTTAATAAAGAATAGGTAATACCAATTTGTTATTAAGGAATACCTAGCCATTCATTCCTATGGGCCAGGAGGCCCGTAGGAATGACTGGGAAGACAATCACTATTAGCGATTCGGTATTACCGAATCGTTAATAGCGGGAGGTATTTCAAGGGTGCCAGGGTGTCCAAAGGACACCCTGTTGCACCCCTGAAATGTGCATGTGTGCACATGTGGCGCACATACATGCCCTTAGGGCATGGATGTGTGCCACATGGCATATAAAAAAAGCAAAAAAGTGCTTTTTGTAAGGAAATCGCTATTTACCACCAACTTGGAGTTGGTGGTATATAGCGATTCCTTAAGGCTGAGGTGCATTGTTTTTAGTGCTACCTACATTGCATTTAAGGAATCGGTATCACCAATTCCTTAAATGCAAGAGCAATAAGGGATCGGTATTAAGGAATCGGTATTTACTGATTCCTTATTTACTGATTCCTTACTTACATCGCACATGGCTAAATACCTGTCAGTAACGCTGAAATTTACCGAATTTCGGCGTTACCGACCGCTATTTAGTCACCTACATCTGGCCCTTAGATTGGATAGCATCCCACTGTTAGTCTTCCCTCTTCCTTTTTCTTCCACTCATTGTTGACAGCTTCTCAGTAGTCCCACAGTTCAACTTTTTCTTCAACATAATACATCTAACACCTACTACGCAAATTTAAATAATTATTATAAAGTTTATTTTCTAGTTAAGGCTACCCTTGCCTAGGTTACCAAACCATTTAAATTCCTTTGAAATTCCTTTTCCCATCTCACCAACCCATGAACTACCTGTTTCCCAGGCACCTGCTTCTTCAAAAGCTTTTAGCTCATGAGTGGTTAGAAATAGTTCTAACATCACGCATATCCGTTAATCTAAATACTGTTATCAGGCTCATACATGCAGCCTTGCTGAACCTTCAACATGCAACAGACCCCACCCTCTCTTACTGATAAAATATATAAAGCTAGACTATTTTACTTAACCATATCTTATATTGCCATCAACTCCTTATTAATGCTTTTAAACCCGTTGTGTTAGTCACCAACCTGTCCAATAGTGTAGACAATGTTCTAATCATCATGGAAAGCTATACAAACTGTAGGAATCATAGCGCCAACTATATCCTCTGCCACTTACCTAGCACTACATCTCTCTCCTCACCATTTGGTTATTCTCATCACTCATATTATCCACGTAATAAACGCAAGGAAACGCTAAGCTTAAAAAGAAGTTGACAATCTTAACAGGAAAACTGGATCATAGGGGGCCTACTGAAGGCCTACTGGACTCAGAATTCGGCCACATTGTCTGGGAAATTTGGCTTGGCAACTGACCTCATGGCCAGGCTAGCGACTACATATGATGCTTCAGATCTCCCATCTCTCTACGCCCATGCAAAAAGATGGGGTTAT
This sequence comes from Lissotriton helveticus, assembly GCF_964261635.1. Classification (NCBI taxonomy): domain Eukaryota; kingdom Metazoa; phylum Chordata; class Amphibia; order Caudata; family Salamandridae; genus Lissotriton; species Lissotriton helveticus. Next base: position 320,311,892 of record NC_136072.1, on the reverse strand, counting down.
CAACAGCCAAAATAGCTATACTAAGAAACTGGTAAACAGCTACAATATCAATATACAGGAAATGGCTGGAAGACATGTACAAAATAGCGCAACATAAAAAACTGATCTATAAAATAAACAAGAAACTCCCCCAATTTGAGTCGGTGTGAGGAAGATTTCTGAATGTGTAATATAGTAACCCCGGACTATGCCCTAGAGTGACAAGTTGTGCCTAATCCCATTTCTGTCTATTCCTTTCCTACCTCTTTCTTGAAATAGAGAAATTAATCCTTTGTATTTAGAATAATAGATGGTAGTCAACTGTTTTTTTTTCTTTTTTTGCTGTACTTTGGGAGTTTGGTGTCTGGCGGCTGGGAGATAGGGGGTGAAGTTGGTTTGGTTGATGTCTCTCACTCCAAAGGTCGAGGGCATGATATGCACCGATTTACTTGATAATGTAAAAATCCTCAGTACCATGGATTACTTCTTGATTATTTATGATGCTATAGACACCCCGTTTTTAATCATCACATTTAGCACTCTTCACCACCTCCAATTATTTTGTTCTGCACATTTTTATCTCTATCACTTGTTTGTTCTCCATTCACATACTCACTCACATTTTTGTTTTTTTCGCCATGCCTGCGGAAAAAAAAGACTAGCTTCACTGAGCAAGAGTTGACATTAATGGTTATGAAATCATTAGAGTAAAGCCACACATTTGTGGGTCCAAGGTCCAGCATACTCCACTTAGTATGAAAACTGAAATGTGGGATAGATTGGACAATAGAGTGAATGCTGTTGGTAACACCCTGCGCACACAGGGAGAAATTAGGAAGAGTTCAAAAGACCTTAGGCTGAGGGTCCATACTAAGTCTAAGTACAACAGCTACCACTTGGACACTCACAGGACTGGCTTTGGCCATCCCAGCGCACCATTACAACTCTTACCCTGGGAAGAGAAGGTCTTGGACATCCTGTTTAATGAGTGCTTGTCAGGAATAGAGGGGGGAGTGGACTCTAGTAAGTTACACTTCAATAACTGCCACACTATCACAATGTCCTGCTTGCTCGCAACTTTGCGTTTCCTATTCTGTTCTCTAGCTACTTTCCTAACATGCAATACTCAAAGTAACCAAGATGTTGGTTTGTCTGTGGCAATGTGTATTGTTGTATATAAGACCCCATATATCCAACTCCAGGACATGCCACATCCCCCAGTTCCTGTACTTCCCTCCTAACACAGAACTGAGTTCTTCTGGGACACAAAAACACAACTCACCTCAGACAGACAGCACACAGAACTCTGCTGTAGTAACTCTCTACTGCAAATACCTAGATAGTTCTGCCGATGTATCTCATTCCTGACTTGCAATTCTTTTCCACAGTGCCACTTCAACCACTCTTATTAGAGCAGTTCACACACAACCATAACTGTATTTGCAAAATATGATCACACAATGACACAATTCCACAATAGCTTGCAGATTAAACCCAATGTAAACTGTAAGATGACGAGAGGTGGCTCTCAATGAAGGAGGGACGGGTAGGATGGAGAGTTATGGTGTGCAGGAGATGCCAGAAGTTAAATCGGTGTGACAGTGTCTCTTATAGGATAAGTTACGGAGTACAATAAGAACTTGTGAAGTAGGCTAAAATAAGGTTACAACAGGGTGTCATCGCTGAACAGCTAAAGCATTCCACTTCATGGTTATAGCTCTTCTCCCTAACAGCAGGACAGGCCAGGTCCAGAAAATTAACCTCTGCCCTCCAGGTTTTTAGCCTGGCTGAAGAGCCCTAGTAGGCAATTCTCTAAAGTGAGCAGGTTCCCTCTAGATTATGATGTAATTTCCCCTCTGACATCTTCTCTATTTTTGGAGAATGGTTTTGTGTGGTAGGTTGTTGGCTAATAATATGTGTAAGAAGAACAAGTTACTTACCCTTTGTAACACCTTTTCTGGTCAAGACTATCTAACCACAAATTCCACAACTTGTGATTTAGCTGGTGCCAGACTAAATCTGGAACCGTTTGCTAGCAATTCCCTCATGTCTCACCAGATAGTGTAGTACGGCTCTGCGGCAGACCTGTCTCGCCTTGAATGTGAAGTTGGGTCCCGCATGTTTCTGCCACCTCCACACTCTGACGTCAGTTAATTTCTGATCTCTGTCCATACCATTGAACGTGGAGCCATTTATTTAAATCAGAATATGGCAATGATCAGCCTTTCAGATCTGGGATCTTCTTATTGGACTACATGAACAAATTCCACATACTGGGGTGGTGGGTGAGTCAGAGAGGAATTTGCGATTAGATAGAAACTCTACCAGAAAAGGTATTACTGAAGGTAAGTAACTTGCATCAAAGCAAAAACCGGTCGCAAACGGGCAGATTCTCAGAATCTGCCCCTTTGTGACCGGTATTTTTGCATCATCCCAAATACAAAAATCGCAATTTAAGTAATCTCTAAATTGCGATTACTTAAATTACCATTGCATTTAAGGAATCGCAAATTGAGATTCCTTAAATGCAATACATTAAAGTAAAAAAACTAGCGATTTTGCTAATAGGGGCGCAAATTACCATGAAGTTGAACTTCATGGTAATTTGCAAAAACTTTGAATAATGCACTAAAATTTTCAAAGTTCCATTTTACACACACCTTGGAGCATGTGTGTGTGCAAGATGAACTCATATGCAGATTTCAGAGGTCCTTTTGACACCCTGGCACCCTTGAAATTGTATTCTCAATTTGCAATTCTCTAACTGAGAATCGCAAATTGAGAATGTCTTCCCATTCATTCCTATGGGCCTCTAGTCCCATAGGAATGAATGGGGAGGCATTCCTTAATTGCGACTTGCAATTTGCGAGTCGCAATTAAGGAATGTTTAGAAATCGCTATTTTGTACGTCATTTCTACATGCATAGCCTTTTGCTATTTCTTAATAGTGAATCCTTATTTTTCGCTAATAAGGAATCGAAAATGGCATTGTTGATGCATGTGCCAGTTCGTCTTCTAGTAGAGACTTATAACGGCAAATTCCTCAACATGTGTATAGATACCAAAGCAGTACCTTCCCAGATGGTGCATCTGGCAAATGGTTCAGGATAGGAAATCCTGTAGGACAAATTGGGCAAAGTGCCCTTCCCGTTAGACCTGGTTATCCAGGCAGTAGGTCTTTGTGAACACATAGCAGCCTGGCAAATCTCCAGAATTGGCATACCATACACCAGAGCAGTAGTAGAAGCCTTTGCCCTGATGGACTGAGTGTACAAGCCTTCCAGGGGCTGCTTCTTGGCCAGCCAGTAGGAGATTTTAATGAATCACACAATCCATTAAGAGATTGCTCTCTTTTGAATCGCTTTGTCCTTTTTGGCTCCAGAGAAACTGACAAAAAATGTGGTAATCTAGTTGGTGATCCCAGGTCCAATCTATTTAGAAACTAAGGCCCTCTTAGGGTGCAGGCAGTGGAGACGGCCTTTTTCCTCTCTCCTTCGGATTCTCCCTCCTACCCCTTTACCCTACCCCATTACCCCTCTACACTCCCTTTATTTCGTCCTCTATGTTCTTTAAATGTTTTCCCGTTGAGACCTAGCTATTTGGCCGATGCCCAGTAGAGCTACCTGATAGCTATAGAGGAGATGATTTTGGACTTCCCTCTCGACCGTCACCTACCCAGCTGGACTTTGGGCAGACTTTCCTTCGTCTCTCCATCGTATCTCCCTCTTACCCCTTTACCCTTACCCCTTCCCCTCTACACTTCACGTTTCTCGTCTTCTATGCTCTTGTAATGTTTTTTCTAGCAATTGATGTAACTTGTAACTGTTGTAATTTTGTGGAACCTCATGTAAAGCGCTCTGATTCATCCGGGTCTAGCCAGCGCTATATAAAACTCATCAAATAAATAAATAAATAAAAAGGAGCATTGAAAGAGAGCATGGTAATGGCTTGTCCTATGAGAAAGTGCATGACTACCTTCAGCGGGAATGCCACTTTTGTTTGGAGAACCAGTTTATCTGTAGGTTTGCTAATTCGCCTAGTAGATGTTATGGTGATGAGGAACACCGTCTTAGTGGTCAATGAGCAGGGAGGATAACTGTGCATTGGTTAAAAGGGAGTAGGTGAGAACTAAATTAAGTTCCTACTGCGGCATCGTGAACCGTTTTGGTGGAAACATGTAGATCAACACTTTTAAGAAAAGCATGACAACAAGTAACTTGAAAAGGCATTACTGATTTGGCAAATGTAGGATGGCCGAAATGTCTGAAAGATAACCCTTAACTGTTGCCACAGGAAGGCCTTACTGTGATAATGAGGACAAAACAAGAGCACATTGGATAACTTTCAGTTGAAGGGTTGGATGTAGACCCCAAACAACAAACTTCTCCCAGCATACCCTGCTGCATAAAAAGTTTTCGTAGATGGATGCATAGCTGCCAAGATGACACCAATTACCTCAGGGGGAAGACTGAAAGCCATCAACTGTCACCGTTCAATCTCCATGCATGGAGGTGTAGGTTGTGCAGACTCAGATGCAGGACCCAACCCTGCTGCTCTGACTGGAGGTCCTTCTGCAGGGGCAGCCTGATCAGTGGACAAATGCTCATGGGCAGAAGTTCAGGGTACCATACTCTCCTCGCCTAGTCTGACACCAGTAGGATAACTTGGGCCTGGTCTTTCGTGATCTTTTTCAGGGCTCTGGGCAGGAGAGGCAGGGGTAAAAAGGGGAACGGGAGTACCGAGCCCCAGTTCCAGTGAAATGCATCTCCAAAAGAGAACTACCTGGGGAACTACAACATGCATAAGTTCTGACAATTAGTGTTCTCTGCGTTGGTGAATAGATCAAGTCATAATTCTCTCAATGTTGAAAGATGCCCTGCGCCACCTCCAAGTTCAACTGCCATTCCTAATCTGCTAGGCACCATCGGGTGAGTTTGTCCAATCTAGCATTTAAAGATCCTGCCAGGTGTGAGCGAACAGGGAGATACCTTGGTTATGCAGCCACTTTGAGAGGCATAGCAAATCTTGGCAAAGGACCCACAACCCCACACCGCCCTGTTTGTTGCAGTCCTACATGGCAGTAAGGTTATATGTAACAACCTGTACCCGCTTCCTTTGATGGTCTGGAGGAAGAAATTTAGAGCCAAGTGAATCGCTCACAATTCCAACATATTGATGTGAATGAATGAATGAATGAATTATCTCATCTTAGACGTTTTAATCTACTTGTGGTAGAATGCTAGAGCCGATCTGTAGAACTTGTTGCCGTCTCTTATGTAGTGCAACCATCATTTACGCTCTTGTTGTTTACAGCCTTTCTTAAAAGAGTGCAATTCTGATGCAAACCAAGGAACAGACGGGCCTCTTTGCTTCTTTTCTTGGCAGTAACCATCTTAATGGGGGACAGCGAGATATCAGCCTCATGTAGGCAGGAAATTAAAGGAATCAATATCAAATTCCATATTGCCCGAGAGTATTGGTTGAGTTGCCAATAGTAATTTTGTAAGCTGAGTTGAGTCAATGTTATTCCAAGCGTCAACTGTATACTTAACCTTATTGATTGTGTCAGTAGCAATGGTATTGCTGTCCCAATTAAATGGGATTAAGTAATGACTGAACCATGTAAGGACATTCATTTGTCAATAGTAAGCAGCAAGGTGAAAAATATAAGACCCAAAGTATGGCCCGTCTGATAAGTAGCATTCCTCACAAGTTGTTGCAAATTGAGATGCATATGTACATAGACGTGATGGAGTGGGGCGTTAGCCGTCATGGCTTAATGCCTCACTCCACTACATCAGAAACGCAAAGCTGCATCATATTTACAAGAGTCTCGTGCAGTCTTGCATTTCCCCCTGCACTGATGCTACACTTAGCTGCCTAGTACCAACACAGACACCCTTGCACCATGGTGCAAGGGTGTCTGTGTGCCGGGAAAGATTATTTATGTGTAGGAAGGTGTGAAAGTTTATGTGCAGGAAGCAACATCTGGCTACACATAAACAATCCAAGGCATTTTGCTTTTTCCATGTAAGCTGAACAAGGCAGCACACATGGAAAAAGCAAAAACATAGGAGAAATACAGTAAATCTCCTTGTTTCGCCAAGTTAAGACCAGGTTTTCCCTGGTCTTAATTTGGCGCTGCCTCCTATTTACGCCACCTTTGTAAATAGGGAGCAGCATCAAAATCAATGGGTGTTGCCTTTGGAACGCTTACAGCAACACCCACTGCCCACCCCTTTCATGCTAAGCTTGGTGTAAAAGTATGCCTTATTTACAAGTCAGCATTAAGCAACATTAAGTGGATTGATGCTGCCTTGTAAATAAGGCAAAGACCCTATCACCACAGGAAAGTCGGAAAAAGTGACGTCCCTGTGGTGCTAAGGGCTTGTACATATGCCCCCGAGTGTCATATACGACTCCACCAGCGCCAGCCATGCATCACAAAGGACACATACACATTCATGTGAAAGTCTCCTAGGACCATGAGATTTGGCTACTTCAGTATAGTAACAACTCTGAGGCCATCCCAGGGGACGGTAGGTAAGAACACTAGAAAATTAGACCTGCGCAGAAAGGGATATTAAAAAATGTGGGGGCAAGTGTCTGCTTGAGACCAGAGTCCCCTGTGCTCCACCTCCCCCAGATGATCTCCCCAACAACGAGGCATCCATCACGACTGTCAGCTGTGGGTGAGCTAAGGAGAAGAGGCTGCCACTGATCCAAATGAGGCTGAATAGCTACCATGCCAGGTCTTTAACAGTCTTTTTCGACAACTGGATGGACTCATGTTGCTGAGCCAAATAAGACTTCAGCACCCACTGTAAGGCTCTCATGTGTCACCTGGCATGGTCCAGAATCAGGATGTAGGTGGCCAAGGGACCAAGAATCCTCAGCGCCGCACTCACTGAGACCCTGGTTAGCGGTTGAAACATCTGAATCACAGCCTGAATGTCCTAAACTCGTTGAGGCAAAGGAAAGGCTCAGTAGAGCATTGTATCCAGGATGGTTTCTTTATAGGGGAGCCATTGTGAAGTGGTCAGGTATGACATCTGCAAGTTGATGGGAAATCCCAGTGATGTCATCAAGTAAACCATTAATTAGAGGTGGCTTGTGACTGTTTGAGGAGAGCCCACTTCCAGAAGCCAATTTTGGAGTTATGGGAAGACTGGTATCCCCACCCTCGCAAATGGGCTGCAACCATTACCATCACTTTCGAGAATATTTGAGGAGCACCAGTAATGCCAAAGGGCAGCATCACAGACTGAAAGGGCTCATAGTCTACCTAACACCACAGGTTATGTCTGGGATGGTAGGACGGAAAAGCAGAATTAAGCCTCCTGCAAATCCAAAGCCACCATCCAGTCTCCTCGATCCAAGCTGTTCAGGACTTGGGACAGAGTGAGCATTTTGAAGTTGTCCTTCAAGAGGAAGAAGTTCAGAGGGTAAAGATCTAGGGTGGGTCAAAGGCCTTAGCCTTTCTTCGGCATAAAGAAATATTAACAGTTACATGTTTTGGACTGCTACAGAATCTTAGGACAGATGTCCCCTTTCTTCCGCATCCAGCTAGAAAGCTAGTAGTTCAATGTACTGTGTTGAGCAGAATTGACTATTGTAATGCTCTTTTGCTGGGGCACCAGCTTATCTCATCAAGAAGTTATACAGAGTACAAACAGCAGCAGCAAAACTTGCACCGAATAAATCAAGATAGGGCTCTGCCTCAAAATCAGTGAAAGAGCTACATTGGCTCGCAGTAAAGGAGAACATCATTTTCAAATCTATGTGCGTGGTCTACAAGGCTGTAAACAGAACAGCCTTACAGTCTGCTTCAACCAATCTGATCTGTGAAGAAAGTGACATTTTCAAGTAAATGTAGCCCAAATGTGGAATAAGCTTCCAGCTTTCATTAAGGCCAGTACTAATATAAACTGGTTTAGGAAAAACTTAAAGACCTGGCTCTTTTCAGAAAAGGGCTAATGGACTTTAGATAGCCTAAGAAAATGTTTCAGAAGTAAGGTTATGATTGTGTTTAGGTCTGCGATGTTTATGACTATGCCAAGATACCTGCCAGGTGAATGTTTGCGCTTTACAGATGTGTGCTACTTACTTTCTCTATCGCTCCCTTTGCTAGGATAGTCTGAACTTCTTCATGGAGTATGGAGAAGTGGTTCTCCGGAAGGTTTTGTGGTGTTGGAGGTGTAAACGGTAGATGGGACAATAAAGATATGGAGTAGCCCTGTCGCATGATCTGGATCACCTATTGGTCAAATGTAATGCTCCTCCATACGTGGAGGGGAAAATTGATGCACCCTCTGACTGGGCATTCATGTGCACTGCTATCAAGTGTGAAGTAAGGTAGTTTTGTGGTGGCAGCAAGGGGGTGACTGAGGTTTGGGTAGCACGTTGCCCTTGAGTTCTGGATGCTGTTAGCCTGTTCCTCTGCCTCTTCTCTAAAATGACTGAGAGGTGTGTTGCTGCTGAGGCATTTAGACAGTGTCAACAACATCGAGCATCTACAGGACAGCCCACAATTAGTGTGGGTTGCGGCACACCAGTCATATGACAGTGCTGGATATCAGCTCATACCAGTATCTTTGTTCACCTTTCACTCTTGCAATGTCCAGACTCAATGGTGGTCCCATAATATTACCTGATTCAACATTGATTTACCATCCTATACTGATTGCTACCATGGTTTTGTCCTGATAATGACCCTGTCCAAATTATTTATGTAGGGTCAAAATACTAATAAATGCACTAGTTGAATGATATCAGTAACAATAATTTACATACTGTACTCTTAAACTAATTAATGGTATGAAGATTTGCATTTGTATCAGCCTATAGTATTGTATATAGGCTTTGTTTATAGCACCAGAGCCTTTGTCACTATTCACTTTCACTGCGCCATTGTTGTTGGAAGACCTGAATTATTCTACAATGTGTATTTTGCATAACAATGATATGTTTACACAGTGGATAATCCTAACTGCATATTCATAATTAGATTATTGGTAATATCCTTTGGACAAGGAAGTATAAGCACATACTTCCTCAGTGGGAACCATTTGTTTTTTTGTATTGTGGAGGCGCGTAGTGGCATTGCCTTTGCTTTTAATCCCCTGCCGAAGGCTTGGACGTTGTTGGGGGAACTACCAAGCAGGCTGAGCTAGGCCTTGATTTCTTTAACACTTGCAAAGACTGAGTCAGCCTTTGCTCCAAATAGCCTAGAGATGTTAAGGGAAATGTCCATCAAGGACTGTTGTTCTTCTGATAGAAAGCCTGTGGAACGAATCCACGCGTGGTGCCTAAGCACTAATCTGGGCATGACTTCCCTATGCAGACAGTCATGGTATTCAGGTTAGACCTAACACCTGTCCAGGAGGCAAGAGGTAGTCATAGAACTGAGGCCAAGGCTGACAGAGGTGAACATTAATTTGGCTAATGTCTCCATCCATTTTGACTTTGCCCCGGGAGTCGTTGAGAATAGATTTGAGGTTTAGACAACTGGTAGATATCTGTGCAACCAAACTCTCTGGATTAGAAAGCTGTAGGAGAAAATCTGGGTGTCAAAGAAAGGGTCTGCCGTCTCGCCACTTGCCTATTCACTGGGGGGATACTGATTTGCCCAAGTGCCCACCAGGACATCAGTCTGGGTCTCATTAAAGAGTAATAATCGTTCTCAGCTGGTTTGTCCAGGATTGAGGACCTCAGTGAGTATGATAGTTTTCCCCTTAATGGTAGGTACAGCAAAGTCCAAAACTTCTGACACCTTTTTAATTACTGTTGCAAAGGAGGTGGATTATTTCTAGTGCCGCAGCAGGGTTTGGGGATGAGAGGTCAATATCCAGGGCTAAATCCAGACCACTGGCATCTTGGAGATCCTCAAAAACATTGCTTTCATCCTATAGGTCCTGGTCATCATCATTGTCCCCGTCATCATAGTAGGGGACATATGTGCCAGGTTCATTCTGAAAGGACAAATTGTCGAGGTCTGGGTGGAAGGGGATGGGTCTTTGACTAGGATAAGACAATGTTGGTACATCAATGCTCGAACCAGAGGCATCATCAGGCATGGCGCCATGGTTGATGCTGGACATGACGCTACCCACAGTTAGCAAAGCTGAGTTTGAGAAAGTGGCCATTCTCGAGTCGAGGTGTAGGTCAGTCAGTGTCAGGGATGGATCTGCTGGCAGTAACCCAACTGCAGGCCCCCTTTCATCATTGGGGCTCAAAGGTATTGCCAGAGGGACCCTGTGGGGCACCAAAAATGGTGTCTATGACCTGTTTTATATCTTTGAGCTGTTGTGGTGGTAATACTTGGATCATCAGGCCCAGTACTGGAATTGGTTCCAATATAGATGGCCGTCTTTGCAGTCTAGAAGTGCCTGTGGTGTCGCACGACTCCGAGAGGTGTGAGTGGTGGGATGATGGAGACAAATGTCAGGACTTCTTATACTTCTTGGCCTTTTTGGACTTATCAGATCCCCATGACCTCGATGACAACTATTCATGGGAGTGGCCTGGGAAGAGTGAGCGCTTCTGCACCTTTGACATGGTTCTCTACAGAGATTTTTTCTTTAGCTTCAGAAATTGGGTGATTACTCAAGGGAGAAACTACTCACCTTACGTGATATAAACAGTCCTTCTCAGTCTGAACCACGAAAGTCACTAAAATAACATGAGCTCAAGGATCCTGGCTGCTGTGGCACAGAGCAGACAGGCTTAACTTAGAGGCAATGTGTAAAGTATTTATGCAGTACCAAAACGGCATTTAGGTAAACACAGAACAAAAGAAAAATCCAAAAGCAATTTACAACAATCAAGTAAATTATGATAAACTAGCAGCCCGTCCCGACGTTGTCCGGGAGCAACAGGCTTCCCGACCTCCGCCCGCCGCGACATTGTCCAGCAGCCCGGCCCCCGCCTGGCCCGTCCCCCGCCTGCCCCGACCGCCACCTGCCCCGATCCCCGCCTGCCCCGACATGGGTCCCCGTCCCCTTACCTCAGCCGTCGCTCCTCCCACCTGTCCGTGCTCGCACCGCCGCTGGCCTGTCCGCTGCTCCTCACGCCAGCACTCCTCCCCCGGGCCATGTCCGCCGCTCCCTTACCTCTGCCGCCGCTCCTCCAGCCTGTCCGCTGCTCGCACCGCCGCTGGCCTGTCCGCTGCTCCTCACGTCACCGCTCCTCCCCCGCACCATGTCCGCCGCTCCTCGTCGCGCTCCTGGACGTCGCTCCTCCCCGCGCTCCTGACGTGAGCACGCACGTCGTGGCCGGCGCTACTTCGGAGGGACTACTTTTTTTTACTGTAAATTTTTTAATTAAAGTTTTTTGTTTAATTTTTATAGCCTATAACCATCTACACATCCTGACGATTCCAACGGTGTATCGGGTGTGTGGATTGGCGCTGTGGTTCCCGAGTTTACCCGCCTCAAAGGCTGAAAGTTCTTCCTTTATTATAGTAGTATAGATAAAATGAAACCAACACGACACAAATCCATTAAGGGGAACCAGATATATGGATTTATGAAATTTTAAATACAAACAGCATCAAAAAGCATTACGTGCCAACAGCAGCCAACTGGTCACGGTACACTGGGACGTGATTTGAGGCCATCTGTGATGGAGCACAGGTCAGATATAGCAACTAGGTTTTAGCCGGTCAGAAGTTTTACCTTGGGACATCAATGAGGCAGGGTGACATGCTGTAACTGAGGAGGGCTCCATGAGGCCAGATAGCTGCTGGATAAGGTCCAAGTGAAACTATTGGTTTTTGAGGGAGAAATTTGAATTATATGCCCAGGAAAGGTCTCTTACCAGCTAATACCTTTTGGTCCCTTTGTTCTGGTCAAGATCTCTTTGTTCACATTCACTCTCTTTTTTTTTGCTCAAATTCCTCCAGAGGGGCAAGGTTGCAGGCAATAGCCGAAGTAGGCTCCACAAAGCAGGATACCGTTTCCACAAGTTCGTGACTGTGAGGATCTGCTGTTGCGATAAAGCTGAGAGCGGGGGAACCTAAATCTTCAGCTCAGTAGCAACACACCTTGATTGGATTGATTTGTCAGGTTTGTCCTAGTCCTCCAGAGGTCTTGAAGCCAAAATGTTTCTAAGTCTCAGGTGTTCTGGGGTGGTAGGAGAAGTCCACCCAGACCCATCCAATGACCTCAGGACCTCAAAGACAGCACTTGTGGGTCAAGGTCCAGCAGAGGCCAACAGCAGGGACTAGGGCAGGTCTGTTTGGAACTGATCAGCTGGAACTTTTCACTAAAGACATCTTGTAGTTTGTTGTGTCCCTGTAGCTTGAACAGGGTGTTAGCCTTATGATCCTTGGAGTCCACTTCCTTGTCTTGGGTAAGGGAGAGAACAGGCCAAGCTGTGGAGAGCTATTCTCAGTTATCAGACAGCAACTTCAGTCCTCATGTGATCTTCTTGAGGTCCAGTAATCTTCTGAAGAGGATAATGGGGATACTTTATTTATGCCTGTGTGTGGGTGGAGGCAACTCCTGGTTCCTCCCTAACCAATGGGTGAAAGTTCCCATTGCTTACCCTGCCCACTTTAGCACCATTTTCTGTGTGTCCGACTGCAAGCAATACCACAGTGCCCCTCTCCGCCTAAATCCAAGATGTGCAGAGCTTGTGTGCCCACACCAGGGGTGTAGCCTGGAAAATGAGCAACCCTTGCTCTACATGGCAACTTCAAAGCGGTTCTGGGGGCAGCCCCCTCCCACTGAGATCAGTGAATGTCTGACAAAAGGAACAAAAGAAGGCACCTGGCCAAGTGCCTTCTGATTTCTGTCTGGGACATGGACCTCCTTTGAAGTAAATTAAGTTCCTGGGCACTGCCCACATGGTCATTCTGCTAGAGGTACAGAAAACTCCAGATACTCAGGCCTTTGTTACTGCTCTGGGAGCAGGTTGTAATCCTTATTTCAGGACTGAACACTTAAAAGGCAGAAGATGGAGTATAATGCAATTTAGCCTTCAGAGGTTTTAGGCAGAGAGAAGGTAACTTTCTAACAGTACATTTTCCTCCATTTTTATTAAAAACTTTGACTTCACTATGGAATTGGACTTAAAAAAATATAACAATGAATCCATGAATGACATTTCTACATGTGCTCTAGCCAAAGGTAGCATTAATAAATTTAATAGTGCATCCCAATGTTTCTCTATGGAATAGCCAGACTTTCTACAGTGAAAACAATTTTAGGTGCTAGTCACGGTAAAGACATGTTTAGCCTTAATTTTCTACATGATCTATTATAAATACCATGGACCCTGCCTTATGGGCTATAAGGCCTACTTACAGATGACGTATTACTATTTGAAAAGAGGTTTTAGACCTGTCCAAAGTATTTATTTTGACAGGCCAAATTACAGTTTTTACATTGCTACAGTCAAGGTACAACTTTAGACCTGAAGCCATGTTTACACTGCTACTGTAGTAAATGGCACAATAGGTGCTGCAGTCCATTAGTGGTATTTGACGTACACACCCTGGATACACCTTGTACCATACCCTAGGGACATATATGCACATTAATTCTGCTCATTAGGGTTATGCCACTCCAAATGTGTTAAAAGGGGGAGCACATGCACTTTACTAGTAGTTAGCAGGGTTTCACTGCACAGAGTTCTACACCAAGCAAAAAAAGATATTGCAAAAATCTGGGGTTACGCCATGCAAAATATTGTAATTTCCTACAACAGGTATGACAAGTTGGTGGTCTATTCAGACATAATATAACTTTGCTTATAAGTATTTTAAAGTCAATAAAACATATACATAAAGTCTGTAAATAGTTACATTCAGTAATCCACAAAATCATAGCTCAGCCAGGATCAGGAATGGAATGAAGATAAAGATATTGTGCACATCATTAAAAATAAGTGGACGTGGATGGCATAGTTGGAGGAGGGAACCATAGCATTGGCTTTGTTGGGGGAGGTGGGTTGGGCAGAGTCATGATGCTGCTCAGGCCTGTAGCAGAATCAGGTAATGTTTTAATTTGTGCCTAGAGCTGGCAAACTTGTTGTTAAAGAAAAAACAAAGGAAATGATGGACGGAGCGTTGACAATACAAGCACGCACCCCCAGTCAACTGATCTGGGTTTAATCCATCACCATTCTTTAGCCCACTCTGCCACCCCAGTTCAGACATGGCCATATGCAAATCAGTCTGACCCTGTGCCTCATGGGAACAGTCCAGCCCGAACTGCCAAGCCATGCCTTCCCTGGACCGGAAACAAGCTACCGAGGACCGGTTTCTGGCATTTCAGGCTTCTTTAGCCCGGCTTGCTTGAATCCAGTTGCAAAGTGAGCAAGGGACTCACGTCTGAGCATACCCTGCCAACTTATGGCGAACAAAGAAAAACTAAAGGAAATGATGGACCGAGCGTTGACAATACAAGCACTCACCCCCAGTCAACTGATATGGGATTAATCCATCACCATTCTTTAGCCCACTCTGCCACCCCAGTTCAGACATGGCCATATGCAAATCAGTCTGGCCCTGTGCCTCATGGGAACAGTTCAGCCCGAACTGCCAAGCCGTGCCTTCCCTGGACCGGAAACAAGCTACCGAGGACCGATTTCTGGCATTTCAGCCTTCTTCAGCCCGGCTTGCTTGAATCCAGTGGCAAAGTGAGCAAGGGACTCACGTCTGAGCATACCCTGCCAACTTATGGCGAACAAAGAAAAACCAAAGGAAATGATGGACGGAGCGTTGACAATACAAGCACTCACCCCCAGTCAACTGATCTGGGTTTAATCCATCCCCATTCTTTAGCCCACTCTGCCACCCCAGTTCAGACATGGCCATATGCAAATCAGTCTGACCTTGTGCCTCATGGGAACAGTCCAGCCCGAACTGCCAAGCCATGCCTTCCCTGAACCGGAAACAAGCTACCGAGGACCGTTTTTTGGCATTTCAGCCTTCTTCAGCGCGGCTTGCTTGAATCCAGTGGCAAAGTGAGCAAGGGACTCACATCTGAGCATACCCTGCCAACTTATGGCGAACAAAGAAAAACCAAAGGAAATGATGGACGGAGCGTTGACAATACAAGCACTCACCCCAGTCAACTGATCTGGGGTTTAATCCATCACCATTCTTTAGCCCACTCTGCCACCCCAGTTCAGACATGGTCATATGCAAATCAGTCTGACCCTGTGCCTCATGGGAACAGTCCAGCCCAAACTGCCAAGCCATGCCTTTCCTGGGCCGGAAACAAGCTACCGAGGACCGGTTTCTGGCATTTCAGCCTTCTTCAGCCCGGCTTGCTTGAATCCAGTGGCAAAGTGAGCAAGGGACTCACGTCTGAGCATACCCTGCCAACCTATGGCGAACAAAGAAAATCCAAAGGAAATGATAGACAGAGCGTTGACAATACAAGCACTCACCCCCAGTCAACTTATCTGGCTTTAATCCATCACCATTCTTTAGCCCACTCTGCCACCCCAGTTCAGACATGGCCATATGCAAATCAGTCTGACCCTGTGCCTCATGGGAACAGTCCAGCCCGAACTGCCAAGCCATGCCTTCCCTGGACCGGAAACAAGCTACCGAGGACCGGTTTCTGGCATTTCAGCCTTCTTCAGCCCGGCTTGCTTGAATCCAGTAGTGGCAAAGTGAGCAAGGGACTCACGTCTGAGCATACCCTGCCAACTTATGCCGAACAAAGAAAAACCAAAGGAAATGATGGACGGAGCGTTGACAATACAAGCACTCACCCCCAGCATTGGGTTTTCACAGTAGCCCTGGCATTTAAAAGTTATCATATAGGCAGTAGTAAAACAAACAACAGGAGTGATGTGGCATTACAGCATGTTTTAGAATGCATTTTGGCGCTGCCCATTGTTACACTGCAGCAATAACAACAGCACAAAAACATGCACACGGAGGTCCTAGTACTTATCAGCACTGTATGACACAATATGACTAATAGTGCTTATAGATACTGACCTACAGAGTTGACCAAAAACTGTTTCATGCACAATCATGTAAATAAAGACACCCCCAGTGCTATTTCATTAAGATGACCTTTGCAGTGAGATTGCGAGCTGGCAAGCTTCACCCCCCCCCCCCCCCCCCATTTTTATTACATATTTGTATGTCGTTATATCAGTAAACACAAAAAGCCTCTGGTCATGCAGCAGCATTTTTACCAGCAAAGGGATCTTCTGAGTGATCGTGAATTAGGTTGATTCCCGTTGGTTTTAATGAAGACATCAAGTGGTTTCTACCTGCTTTTGAGTAGTGTTGTTTTATGGGGTTATGTTTTGCACTTGTAGTTGTGGCACAGACTTAAATCGGTGGAATTAACACAAGCAGTCTAGCAGTTGAGGATAACCAACATATTGCAAATTAAAGCAACATGGCCAACCCCATCTAACATTTACTATGTGCATGCATCAATGCCTTGTGATGATTCCAGACCTTCATAATTAGCAAAGTATTTTAAACAAGGGGCAGGGTGTGCAGTGTCTGCAGTTTATAGGAGTGTTCTCCTGATTGTAGGCATCACAATTACCCTAGATTAGCTGAGGTGTCAGAAACACATGAATGTTAAAGTGCACAAGCCAGACTTCTCCTGCAGGTCCAGGTGGAGGAGGCTGCCCTGGCCCTGTATCTAATTTATCTTGTTTGTGGCCACTGACAATCTGTTTTTGTTTCGGATTAGGGCTGGGCGTAGGCTGACACTTTAATCCTACCTTCACGCCGGGGCTTCAACCTTGGCCAATTTGATTAATGGAGGGAAGTCGGGTGCTTAATGATTTCAGATTTGTTCCACGGGTGGGAAGTTCTTACGTTTGTGAAGTGCCAAAGAGACTTTGCATTGACAGCTTCCAAGAGATACCACTGTACTCAACAAAGGCATTGGGTCTAGCACCCTGATGTACGCCTAGCGGCAACCAGAGAGCTTGACCACATTGAAAAATATGTAAGTCATGCAGAGGGGATGAAAGGCTCCATTTCGTTCTTTTATGTCTACCTGCTTAGCCCCGCTCCACAAGGGTAAGTCCCATCACAGGCACTTTTGGGCTGAACTATTAGAGGACACTATTTCCGACACACAGTGGCAAAAATTATGGGAGGACATCCCCAAATGTAATCAATCTTTCTACAAAGTTGGAGGAAGAGCACTATGAAGTGGTGTTTAATTGGTATTTATACCCCAAATTTAAAAAATATTACCCTTACACAAAGGACTTCTGTTGGAGAGGATGCGACTTTTTGGGTATCATCTGACACTTATGGTGGAATTGTCTGACCAGGAAACCCTTTTGGGAGGAAATGTTACAGCAAATCAAATCCATATTGGATTACCCTCTCCAAACTACTCTAGAATTCGTACTGCTGGGTATAGGGAATGAGACACTAAAAACGCCACACTTTAGGAGATCTTGCTATTTTGTGGCTGTGTCTTGGAGCTGCTAAGATGGTTGTAGCTGGAGCATGGGGGGAAAAAACACAGCACCCTCCATTACACAGTGCCACGTGAGATTCTGGCAAGCCCCAACGATGGAACGAATGGCCGACAATTATAAGAATTTTGAATATCAATGATGCCCACTACTATCCTTTCTTTGGGAAGGCATCCCACTCATAGCCTGTCCTACCAGCACAAGGGCATTGCACCTCTTCTAATATGGAGCCACATGAGAGTCCAAAGGATCTATTCTTGAAAACTCGAACTTCATTCTGCTTTCATCTGGTTAGGCGGTTGCACTAGACTGTTTGTAGATCTCAGCATTATCACTGTTTGGACTGAAAAACAAGGCTCTGAATCAGTCTTTAAAATAATCATGACATATAAATATGTTCTGCTGTCCATGCCTTCATTTCAAAACTAATGTGGCAGGGACATATGTTTTATGCTTCAGGCTCCCAGACTGTGGAATGGAATTCATGCTATATGCCCTTCATTTGGAATTCAATTTTCCATTTTACACTTTCACTCTGTCATAGTCTTGATATACTTCAGCTTCGGTAGTCAGAGTCTAAATATACTTACATCTTGTGAGCTCCTATTAATTTAATCAGACATTTGCTGTGTGCCATATGTCACTATATTGAGGTTTCTAATACCACTTACGATAATAATGCATCCACTACGTCGCCCTGCAACTATATTCATGTGGTAAGTATGCATTTACTATTCTTAATTGCACCCATAAGTACCTTGGGAGTTAACTGTAAGTGGAATTAAGAACTGTTATTATTTGCTTACTCTACAACGTAGTGGTAGGTTGATGGAGTGGATGCAATAATATTACCATGCTATATAGTGCGTAAAATATAGTGACTTCCACCCTTCTTTAAATGAATGAATGAATGAACGAATATAACATTTATAAAGCGCTAACTTAGCCCAAGGGCGTCAAGGCACTACACACTACATGGCAAGACTGTGTTGTGGTTCCTGTAACGTCTCGGGCCTTGGGACGGTTCGTGGTCCTGATAGGGCGTAGGGCCTATCGCAGGGTCAGGAGCGCTCTGTACACATAAGGAGGCCCCACAGCTAGTACACTTGGAAGTGACGTGCCCCGAGCGGCCGTCCCCATTGATTACTTCCCCGCAGAACACACCTGGCCTGCGGATGTCATGGGTGTATGGGTGCGTGAACAACTAGACCACCAACTATTACATCCCTATCCAACTCAGTTCTTTTCACTAAACAGTTGTTTGAACAAAATCATAACAGTCCACAAATGTCTCTCAGTCCATCACTTGAAAACACAATACTTGCGTGAGCCTCTGCTGGTGGGTCTCCGGCCTCGTCAGCATGCATAGTCCCTTAGCCGCTGACTTGGGCGGGGGTTCGGCCTCAGACTGTACCTTTGGGTGCCAGTACGCCCTCTTGTGCTGTTCCGGCCTGAGCTCTCGTAGTCAGCTCCGTGGGGCGGGAATGGCTTCCTTCAGGGACTTTGCAGGTTTGGCCACTCGCTGATCGCTGATTCCCCCGTTACTTCTTCGGGGATCGCCGTGATCATGGGGCTTGCATGGTTGTTTGAGGTCTCCCTGCGTTGTTCAGGCGGGACCTCTTTGAACCACGAAGTGTTTTGGGATACTTCTTCTGTCCCTTTTCGGGCAGTTAGCATGGTGCCACGGTTCGCTGTGACGGTCCATGTGCCTGGTTCGTAGTGTGTTTGGAACTTTCCTCCTTGGCGTCGTCTCCGCAGGATGACTTTCGCTCCCTGGTTGAGCCTCCGTGGGGTGCCGCGGCGTTGGGTGCTTGCTTCCTGGTTCCGTCGCACTCTCCGTCTTTGTACTTCCTCGACATCGGGTGGAGGGGAAGACCACCCTGGGCAGGTGGGGAGTAGGTCACGGCGGGGGCCGTGAAGCATGAGTGCCCATGGGCTCCGTTGAGTTGTACAGTGAGGGGTATTCGGTATTCTCTCAAGAACTCATGTAGTCTTTGCTCCGGATCCACTTGTTCCACAACTGCTATGCGAGACATCTTGCTCAGAGTGCGCATAAAACGCTCGACGTCCCCGTTGGCCTGGGGCCATTGCGGGGTGATGAGACGATGCGATATGCGTCGTTGTTGGAGGAAAGTGGCAAACTCGGCTCCTTGGAATGGGGGACCATTGTCACTGCGTACCTCGTGAGGGAAACCAAACATGGCAAACACTTTTTCCAACACTGGCCCAACATGGTTGAATGCTGTCGACGGGATAAGTTCTACCATGGGGATATTTAGAATGGGCGTTGATGATGACGAGTGTGTGTTTTCCCCCCGGGAAGCTCCCAAAATCCACGCTTATTTTGGACCACAGGACGGTTCAGGACTCTTCAGCCTCTGGGGCCCGCTTGTCAGCTGGCAGGACAAACACCGTCTGACATATTCCTCCGCCATGTCTTCCAGACCCGGAAACCAGACTTTTTCCCTCATCCGTGCCTTCATCTTGGTGGTTCCTTGGTGTCCCCCGTGGGCTAGTTGGACTGCCCGTTGCTTGAGGCTCTGAGGGATGACTAACCGTGGTCCTCTCAGCAGGATGCCTTCTCCTTTGGCGCTTAGTTCATGACGGACTCGCCACATTTTTGTGAGGGTTTCCCGATCCTCAGGGGTCCATAAGTTGGACTGGCGAAGGTAGTTTGTCCATGAGCCGTCTTGTACGGCGCATAGTGTTTTGGTGTAGACGGCATCGGTGACGGCAGCTTCTTTTACGTCTTCTAGGGATATACTCTGGGGGCATGAGGTGAGAGCTACCCAGTGAGCATACCCTTCGCCGTCCTCGTCTTTCTCGTGTTTCTCCGACTGAGCGGGGTACCTTGAAAGAAAATCGACCGGGTTCTTGGACCCTGGGCAATAGACAACCTCCATTTCGTATGGTTGCAATTGAACCGCCCAGCGTTCAATGCGTGGGGGTGGATATAGGGCTGTTCCGTTGAAGAGGGGGACCAGAGGTTGTTGATCGGTAACCATGGTGAATGGGTGCCCTCAGAGATACAGATGAAAATGGTTACAAGCCCACTTGATGGCGAGTGCCTCGCGCTCAATCTGGGCATATCTTGCTTCAGTAGGGGTGAGGGCCTTGTGGCGAACGCCAGAGTGGCCCATTGTCCTTGTTCCTGCTCTTGAGCCAACACTGCCCCGAGTCCCACTGGGCTTGCGTCCACCAACACTTTTGTTTGCTTCGCTGGGTTGAAGTAGGCTAGTGTGGCTTCTCCCAGGAGGGCATCCTTTATCCCTTGGAATGCTTCTTCCTCTTTTGGGCCCCAGCGCCAGGTTGCGTCTGCCTTCGTGAGGGCTCGTAGTGGTTCACTTCGGGTGGCCAGGCCCAGGATGAACCGCCCGCAGTAGGTGGCCATTCCCAGGAAGCTTCGCACTTCCGTTGGTGTCGTCGGTGTGGGGGTGTCTTTGATGGCTTGCGACTTCCTTGAGTCTACTTGTATGCCTTCCTGATTAAAGACATAGCCAAAGAATTCGAGGAATGGCTGTAAAAACTGGCACTTGTTGTTGTGTAGAGTGGCTCCATGCGCACTGAGTCGTTTTAGCGTGTCCCGGAGGTGTTTGTGATGGTCGGCGGCTGTCGCGGAGTGAATGAGAATATCGTCACTCACATTCAGCACTCCTGGTAGTCCGGACAACAGCTCCCGTATGGTGTTCTGGAACACCTTGGCCGCCGAGGATATCCCAAAGTTCAGCCGTTTGTACCTCCTGAGTCCGAGGTGGGTGCTAAAAGTGGTGATGAATCGGCTCTCTTCGGCCAGGGGTAGCCGGTGGTACCCTGCGTTTAAGTCAATCTGTGAGAACCATTTGGAGCCGTTGACATCCGCTATGATGTCATCCATTGTTGGCGTTGTGTGGCGCTCCCTCTTGATTGCTTTGTTGGGCAGTCGCATGTCGATACATAGGCGGATAGCTCCTGGCTGCTTGGGCTTCTCCGCGATAACCATCGGGGATACCCACGGTGTTGGTCCGGTCACCTTTTCGATGACTCCTTGTTCTTCCAAGGCTTCCAGTTCTTTTTCCACGAGTGGTCGCAGGTGGAATGGGATTCTTCTGTGCCGCAGGGCGATAGGGGCGACTGACTTATCAATGTGGAGCTTGATGGGTTTGCATTTGATGCGCCCGAGGCATTTGAATAGCTCGGGGAGTTGCCCGAGGTGCTCTTGCACCTGGTATGTTCTGATACGTCTGGCAAAGGCAATTAGTTTTAGGTCTTCGGCCGTGTGGCTGCTCAGAAGGGTGTCTGCCTCCCTTTCAATGACGTGGATTGTCGCCATTACCTCTAGGTCGTCTGCTTTGATGGGTACCAAGATTTTCCCTTTCAGCGGCAGGGACATGCCCGCTCCATACGCGTATATTCGAGTTTTGGATGGCACCACGGGAGGACGAGGGCGTAGGCTTCGGTATTGTTGTAGGCCCATGACGCTCACGGTCGCTCCCGTGTCAATGACCGCTTTCACTTCGATCCCCGCGACCTGGACTATGCATGTAGGTTATGGTCGGCGCCATTGCTTGATTTCCTTTGCGAAGGAGACTACATATACTTCCTCCTCGTCTTCCTCTGAAGAGTCTTCTACGGTTGGCAGGTGCCTTGCAGGATTCCTCTGGGCATGGTTGGTGTTGTGTCAGCTACCGATAGTTGTCGAACGGCTCGCGTTGTGGGTCTCTGTCCTCAGAAGTCTCTGGTCTTGTTGCACCTCCTGCAGACGGACGCAAAGTGATTTAGAATCCCACAATTGGTGCAGGTCTTCCCTTGGGCGGGGCAGTCCTTAGCAGCATGTGGCTCAAGGCCACAGTGTCAGCACCCTGATCTTGATAAGTTTCCTCTCGGTCCTTTGAACGTGTCTCCTCTCGGTCTGGTCTTCACCGCATCAGCTCGCTCCGTTTTGATGGGGTCCGGTTTTCCTTGGGACTTGGTTAGGGCTTGGTCCATAGCATTTGCTCGAGCCGCGGACAGGTCGTGTGACCTGGCTAGTATTAGTATGTCTTCCAGCGTAATCCTCGGTTTTCTCAGTATAAGGCCTTGCAAGGTCTTGTCACGGCACCCTTGAATTAGTTGTCTCCTGATTTCTTTTGGCTGGTCTTCATCAGTGCACGTACTGGCTAGTTCCCGGAGTCGTGCGCAGAACATGTCCATCGATTCTCCCTCTCTTTGGCGGGCTTGTCCAAGCTTGAAGATCTCAAAAACTGGGTTCAGTTGCCGGTCGAAATGGCCATTTAGCGCCGTCACCGCTGCGTCGTAGTTATCCGCCGCTCCTGTGTTGGGCTGGAAGAGTTTGAAGATCTTGTCTCCTGCATAGTGAAGCAGCATGGATCTTTGCACCGTCTCGTTGGTCTCTCTGGTCGCGACGAAGTAGTTGTTGAGGCGGTCGATCCATGTTCTCCACCGGGGTGAGGCAGTCGCGCGATCTTCTAGCTCACTGAAAGGGGGTAGGACTCCTGACGCAGCGTGCTGAAATGGGATGTGGGCTGACGCGGCGGCGTCGTTTCCGTCTACCATCGTGCCTGGTGGGGACTGTTCAAAGACGTCTAGGCCGGTTCAAGGACAAAGATGGCGTCGCACGTGCTCCACGTGGCGCAGAGTCGTGATCTCTCCTCCCTCTCAGAGTACTCCCGCCCCTGGTGTGTTCGTGCTCTCCTTACTTGAGCTTCCAGTAGGGAGCCTGATGCTGCTGTGTGTCACCTCCCTTCTCTTGTTATTGCCTTATTTCTTTCTTCCCTTCTTCCTTAGGTTTCTTTTTTTTTCTTCCTTTTTTTTTGGGATGTGCCAGTGCTTGATGATGAAAAAGACTTCTGGCTTTGCCAATGCTTTTTTGAGGCCGACTAGGGAGGCGGGAGGGGCCGTCAGCAGGCTGAGCACCCCGTGTGGTTGAGGCGCCAGACACCTGCAGGCGCTCGGGGCAGAGCAGAGCCCTCCAGAGGAGCGGGCGAGGTCGACTCAGACGGCCGAGCCCGGGCCTTCAGGAAGGCGTGGGTGAGCTGCTCGTTGTCTCAGTGAGTGGCGCAGAACGTACGGCCACCACAGAGGAGGGTCAGCGCGTGTAGGTGCTGCGGAGACACGGCAGCTCTGGTAATCGGGGCACACAGCTACGCTGCTGCGCACATGAGACGGCAGCTTCCAGGGGCAGCACGAGGTGCGAGCGAGGGTTGGGCACCCTCCGCTCGTCGCCAGTGTAACGTCTCGGGCCTTGGGGCGGTTCGTGGTCCCGATAGGGCATAGGGCCTATCGCAGGGTCAGGAACGCGCTGTACACATAAGGAGGCCACACAGCTAGTACACTTGGAAGTGACGTGCCCCAAGCGGCCGTCCCCCATTTATTACTTCCCCGCAGGCCACGCCTGGCCTGCGGATGTCATGGGTGTATGGGTGCGTGAACAACTAGACCACCACCTATTACAGTTCCTATTAGTGGAGATATGTGAAATATGCAGAATAACACTGCCTAGCACATAGCAGTCATAACATTTTAATGCAAGAAGACCTGAAATATGGTAGAATCATGTCCAGGGCACAACAAACAGCCTTTACAGTTAGTTATCATGGGAAAAGCTGTAAAAAATTAATCTACATGTCAATCACCTGGCACAAGTTGTCTATAGAATCATGTTTTTAAAGGATCTCAGAGACCTTAATTCTAAATTGCCTCACCGTAATGTGCTGAGGGTCTCATCATAGTTGATGTCAGCAGGACTGAGAGCTGCCACCATGGCCGTCCTTGAATTACCACCTGTTGAGAAGATAAGAGAACACGTGATCATGTGGCCTGTTGTCTTTCATAAGTCCTTCCCTATCTTGACCTGATCATTCTTTTTTTTATATTCATACGTTTTGAACTTCTGAAAGTAATGGCTCAATGTGCTTCATAATTGTACAAACAAGTTTATTCTTATTAAAAGGTAAATGAGGAAAAAGGTGGTGATGAGTACTGTCAGGATCCGGGCACAAAAATGGAAATTCTTTTAAAGTCTACTTGAATAGTAAAAGAATATTTAAGTAGACAAATGTTGATCTTTCTGTGAGGAGGCACGGAAATATGACACTATTATTTCAGGACTGCTAACACCGTGGGTACAGAAACTTCTTACATCCTAAAATTGTACCCCTGAGTACAGACAAGGTATATTGATATAACAATGAATGTGATAAAGAACAGACCTGGGGAACAAAAACAGTAAATGAAGATCCAGAACCCCACCGGCATCATGACGTTACAGAGAAAATCAATTTGGTGAACTCCAAACTGAAACTAACAAAATGTTGAAAGTTTGTTTTTGTGAACGCCATTTTATTAAGGAATAGCCAAACTATGAGTAAAAGTAGAGCATACCAGATGTGTCCTACAATTAATACGGACATTAAAGTTTACGTAAAATATAAGTAATAATACATGCCAAATAGATGAAATTGAATGTAAATAAAACGTTTAACCCCTTCCATGCTCATGACGGAACGGTTCCGTCATGAGCGTCGGTTGAGCTGTGCTCATGACGGAACCGTTCCATAAGCCCAATGGAACGTTCAGCACAGCGCAGGAATCTGCGCCGCGCTGAAGCGGTAAAAGTTGGCGTCGTTTTTCTTTCCATTTCTACTATAACCTTAAAGATTAAAGAGTAAATGGAGAAAAAGCATTAAAGACAGATGTGAGCACAGCAAATATATAACCTAACCAGAGAACTATGGGAACATTTATTCAGGTAAACACTGAGATGGAATATAGTCCACTTAAGGTGGCGGAGAGACAAAAGCAATGCTTGGAAATTATTCTGGTGAAAAGGACAGAGTCGACTTAGTTAAAGTAAGACTAAACCGATTACCTTTTGGAGTTATGCAGACAAAATGGAGAAAATGTGTTAGAAGAATCCTAAAATGGTATCTGTTGATGTGGACAGTGACTCAGCGCAAAAGAGAAACATAATGCAAATTTGCCATAGTAAATGGCCTATAATACATAAATAATGGATAATCAACATCTGTGTATTGTTTGTTACATCACCGCACCGAAGGGCACGTTTTCGAATCTGTATAGTAGCATACTGATCAGAAATGCCAAGTCTGCTCTGTTTCTCTGTGCTCCCAGTTCGATTCTTCGGCCTACCTTGACCAATCCATCTCCGACCACAGTCCTGTCATCAAATCACTGACTTGGGGCAGCCCAATCCCTCCTATTCCCACCTGGCGGTTACAAGCCGCCATGCGAAAGGACCCCCCTGTTCCGTTCTTCGCAGGCCTCCCACATCAACGAGTGCTTTGACAATGTGCGCAATGAGATTGAAACTCATTGAATGGAAATCCATGAGCTACTGCCATTTTATCTGGGAGATGATTAGGGTCCTCGAGGTCCTCGAGAGGGATCTCTCCAGCGCCTAAGAACCTTCACTTGCCTTGAGCAGCGAGCTGTCCTTGACCCCTTACTCCGTGGGGACCCTCTCTGACGCATGCTCCCACGAGGCATTCCTTTTCAGAAAGGCTCCGGTGTTTACACTTCACCACTTACCCAGCCTGCACGCACTCTGAGGGTGACAAGGTTGAGAGACAACTTGCTTTGTTGACCTCCTGGGATATGGCCTGCAAACCTATTATCAGCATGCGTGACCCCAGGGGAGCACCACTGCACTTCCAGCAGGACATCCTCTATACATTTCTGACTTTCTACCACCAACTCTACGCTGACGATCCTAAGCCTCCTATGATCCAAGTGTAAGAATTCCTATACACTATTTCCCTTCCACAACTGCCAGCCACCTCTTCCGCAGACCTACATGCCCAATCACCCCGCCTGTACGGACATAGTTGTGAGTAAAGTTCTCAACTTAGATGGCCTACCTCTTGAATTCTATCATGTTTGCTCAGGAAGCCTGGCTAACAACCTGGCAAAAATTTAGGGAACAGCCTAGGTGGAGGCCATACTGTCCACATTCCTCCCACCACTGCTGGTTCCAGATTCACGAACAAGTCTCTACTCCGGCGGACCCAGCATCATATAGACCAATTGCCATCCTCAATTCCAATTATAAAATCCTCACAAAAATCCTTGCCACTAGGTTCCCACCACTGCTCCCTGATCTGATCCACTCCACCCAGTGCAGATTTATGCTGCAGAAGTACATCTCTCAATCTACGCTGGCTTTATCGACTTATGGAGGCAACCCCCTGGGCCTGCTCCGTGCCTTGGCCCTCAGCCTCAATCTCCCAAAAGCATTGGATTCCCTGCGGTGGAATTTTCTATTCATTACGCTCCCACACAACTGCTTCAAACCTCACGTCATCCAATTTATTTCCATCTTCCCTGCTTCCAACCTCAGGTCTGCAGCCAGCTTGGCCAACATGTTTCTAATGTTTTTCACAATCTGTTGAGGCACAAGGCAGGGTTGCCCTCTCCTCTCTACTTTTTGCACTTGCCATGGGGTCTTTGGCAGCACACTTGAGGAAGTTGGGAGGGGAATGCGGATTCTCGTTGCGAGATAGGGTCCACTTGGTCTCACTATATGCTGGCAATCTCCTTCTAGAGCTTCACGATTTCTGTTGTGACTCCACCAAATTAGTTTAGAAACTTGACAACTTTGCAGCACTGTCATGTGCTTTACTGCTTGCCCCCGCGCTCCACTCACCCACCCTCTGGCTTGGCTGGGAACTCGTTTCGCTGGGAGGATACATCATTCCAATATTAGGGATCAGGACTTACCACTACAATCGTGACATGCTGGTTGGCAACCTGACCGGTTACCATCCCTGACCTCCCAGGTGACATTCTGGAAGATATTGGTTTGTGTTCCAATGAGGTGGATTGCCATTTCCAAAATAATCATCCTCCCTTTCTTTTTGTATTAGCTTGGAAGCTTGCCAGCCACACTCACCTGGACATTTTTTGTGGCCTTGGACTCGCTCCTTGTTTCGCTTTTCTGGCACGCAGAGTGTAGCTCACCAAGTTACACCATTCGCAGATCAGGAGTTGGTTGGGGCAACAGACTTTAAACTCTATTTCTTGTTGGCACAGATTCAATGGCTCAGTCATAGGCTAGTGTGGCTTTCTGTAGGAGAGACATACTCACAGGGACCACCACTCGGGCCGTAGGACCTCAACGTGCTTCTGGGCCCTGGTGCCTTCATACTCAACCCCTCCTACTCTGGGTAGCGCTATGATCTTATGCACAGGTTCTTCACCACTTCTATCGTAAACCCCTGCCATTCATTTTCATGGTCTCCCCAACCTTCATGGACCCCACAGCCGAGGCACCTTGATGCACTGCCACCACTCCAATCTAGATATTCTTGGCGACCTGTTCGAAGAAGGCTGCCTCTTCACATTTGAAGACCCCACGTATTAGTCTGCACTACACACAGGGCAATACTTCACATATGGTTGAATACAGTGCATGCTCTGCAGTTTCTGGTCCATTGTGGACGCTGAGTCTGAGGTGTATTGCCTAGTCCAAGCCATCTATACAATGGATGCAGGGCATAGACATGTTTCATGACTTTTATAAAGCCCTGCTGCCCCACTCCTCCTGCTCCCTCAGCTCCCTTATGAACAAATGGGAAGCGGACACTGGCAGGGTCTTCTGGGACTCTGAGTGTAAGCAGGCATTGGCCAACCCTCAGGCTATATCTCAGAACATCACATTCAAACTGAGCTAATACTACATCCTTCATCTAGCATACCTCTTCCCTTTGGCGATCAACAAATACTTTATCAAGGCCAACGCCATCTGCCCCGCTGCACTATTACTTCAGGGGACTTCCTACATATTCTGTGGTCATGAACTACTCTGGCACAAGTTCATTGCACTAGTCTCGGCCATTACTGCAAAATATATCCTCTCAAACTCGGTGTTGATAGCCCTTGAGATCTACAAGTATTCCAAAACTGCGGGACATTTGGTTTGCTGGTGTTCGCCCTGGTGCTGTTGCCATTTGC
This sequence comes from Lissotriton helveticus, assembly GCF_964261635.1. Taxonomy (NCBI): domain Eukaryota; kingdom Metazoa; phylum Chordata; class Amphibia; order Caudata; family Salamandridae; genus Lissotriton; species Lissotriton helveticus. The sequence continues at coordinate 320,283,542 of NC_136072.1, read as the reverse complement.
TGCAGACTGTGACTCTTGATCCCACAACCCATCGCTGGCTAGAAGGAAGGGCCTCTGCCAACGTGCGATGAAAAGTGCCCTCCACAGACCGCGGGACGTATGTGGGCTGTGCCCAGGCAAAGCATGGGACAAGGGCAGGCCTGTCAGAGCCTGTCTGAGCCCAGAGGAGTTTGGGCTGGATCCCCTGTTGGCTTTGGAGTACAAGTGGAGAAGATTTTGCTATGAGATGTTCAGCTGGTCCATTCCCACAACAAACCGGATGGCTGAGCAGGACTTAAAGGGTGCGGACAGATTCCATGTTTCATCTGCTTCAGCCGGCATTAAGGGAACCGGTAGGAGATTTTCTTTCTGTATTCATATCTTGTCTGTTTCAGCTGGGTCTTACTCATCCTGTTTGCTCTGTATCCTAATCCCTCAGGGACTTGGTGTAACGTGGGAAGTTTACTATAACAGGTTATTGGCTCTTCCCCGGCACATTCAATAACCCCATTTAAGAAAGGTGCGACTGGGCTCTGGCACAAGTAACTTTGGGCCTCATTTATGAGTGACTCATTGCTGCGTGAAAACAGCGATTTGTCACTTTTCATTGCGCCCTCCTTGCGACATGCTGGATGCGTCATATTTACAGTATGATACATTATGTTGCAAGGAGTTACAGATACATCAGTATTTCTGACGTATCTGTAGGTGCAAAAATGACTCATTGCTGGAGTGTGTCACGAAAGTGACGCAACTCCATTAATTGGTCTTTTCTCATGGGCAAGTCCCATTTCAAATGAGCCTGCGTCAGTCTTAGGCCTGTTGTGAGGCAGGCATAAGATATTGATGCATTTGCATCCTAGAAATTATGCAGTGAAATCTAATAGATTTCACGGTGTCACTTCTACGAGGCTTACTTGGTCAGAACGCCCTCCCTGCACACATTATACCTGGCGCAGGTATAATGTGGCACAGGGGTTTAAATAGTGACGCATCTACCCAGATGCATCACTTTGTAAATATGCTGCAACATGGCGCCTTTTTTACCCTGCTGGTGAGTCACATAAAGTGATGCACCTGCAGCGTAAAAGTGACGCAAGGGCTCATAAATAAGCCCCTTTATTTTTATCGGGCCAGAGGGCCTATTGGAACATTCGGTATCACAATAGACCCTTTGAGAAAGGCCTGTGTTAACTTTGGGGCTTGATATGGGGAACCCTGAGCCCTATGCTGGTGTTCCTAATGCCCTCACCAGCACGGTTACCAGTATGGACGCCTTTTTGTCAAGGGCAGTGGACATTTTTTTGAAAGAAATTGAGTCGGCCACTCAGAGTTTATCTGGGTCTCCCAATGCTGCCCTGCCTTCTGGGCCACACAGCGTATCCTTCTTTTTTTTTAAACTCTTTATTCTCGACCATACAATAATCATTACGGCAAGACGCACGTACGTTCTATACAGCATAGTCATTTTCTCTCAACTAAACGCATTGACGATTTGCAGAGATACCATGGCATGTCACGTAGTAAAAGGTTGGCAGAACATTCAAGATAAGTCTCTGGCGTGTTTAATATCGGAATACTCCTTAGCTAATTTTATGATGGAGTTGGACTTATTGGTCAATGATAAGAAATCTTTTAGGATGGTCATTGGCCTACACTTCAGTAAATCATCAAAGTTTAACCTAGGTTCTTGTGCCATTCCCAAGACTGAGGTGTTTTCTTACCTGGGTATGTTGTTTGATTCGGCATTAAGGTGGCACCCCCCAATCAACATAAAAAAGGAGGACTTTATAGTTTCAAACACTGCAGTTTTTAGTTTTTCCTCAAGACCGGGCAGTAAACCAACCAATGCCCTCCTTCAAGTTTACAGCACCAAATATATTTCGGAAGTGAACTATGGGAGCAAAATTTTGGGATATGTTAACCAGGCTGAGCTGCAAACAGTGGGAAATGGGCTCTTGAGGCTGCTCCTGTTTGTGCCTCAAAGAACCCCCATCTTCTCAGTACAGACGGAATTAGGAGTGGGCTAATTAATTGATACTGTGGCCTTCCGTCCTCTTGCTCTTTGGTTGAAAATTTGGTTAAGGCCTGGCATCCAGCTAAGCAAGAACATTTAAAAAGATTGTTTTGCTCTGTATCACGCAATACTAATTCAATGACTCAAGTACATCAGGGTCTCCTTCCAGAATTTGGGGAGAGGAGACTTATTTAGCACGCTAGAGGGGATACGCAAAGTAGATTTTAAATGGGTCACAGAACACTTTTTTAGGCAGAGGCTTATGGGCAAGGAAGGGCTTGCATTAGCTAAGCACTGTGCTCTGCGTCACTTTATGTTACAGACAGTCTCAACTACAAAACCATACCTTCTTGTTGTCAAAAGTAGACATGACCATTTTCTGCTACCCAGGTTCTGATTCGACTTATTGCCCTTCTTGCTAGCTTATCTTCAGGGCAGAAACAGGGGCCATAAACTTTCCCCCTGAGGTTGTGGCAATAGGTCCCCAAAGGATACCCTGCTTTTTACCATGTGTTGCAGCTTTTATGAAATTCCCTGGAAGGCATATATTGTTCCCATCTTGAAAAGGGCAAACTTCTCCGAAGTCAGACTGGCTCTTATGTTTTAACAAATGCTCTTGGGGGATATTATCTTTAATGTACTCTTTTTTTTAAGTTACTGTAAGGCTGAAGAATAGCAGCAACTAGGTACCCCACGAGGCTTATGGTGATTACCCGCCCTTAATATGCACTGCATTAGCTGTGTTGAGCAATTAGTAGAGTTTTTATGTCTGTTTAACATTTTATGTTTCATTTTTATCTGTATTTATTGACATTGTATTTTATCTGGTGTATTGAACTTTGTACGTGCTTTTATGGTATTTCTCTATTTAGAAACCGAGTAAAGCTAACTTTGATTTGATAAAGAAGATTCCTGTTTTGCAAATGCGCAAATTTGTCTCTCCTCCTGGTGAAGCATGTTCTTACCACCGTTGGAACGCCGCGTCCCACCTGCTGTCTTGGCTTGAGGCACAACTCTCTTCAAGTGGGCCAAAGCAGATAGCAATGCCCTACACTGAGAGGATTCCAGAGGACTTCTTACCCCATGGACTCTATATGGGATGCAGTCTTGAAAGAGGCAAAAATGACCAATGTGGAGGCCGCACTCCCCTGATGCGCTTCTCCCCTCTATGCCTATGGTGCGAACTCCCCTCCGACTACCCCTAGACTCATTGTGCCCTTGCTGACTCACTCGACCCAGCCAAAGTGACTGCTCCATTACTTCAACCTGCATCATTGTCATTTATTCACCCTACATGCCTTCCCGGCCATACCTCGCACTCACCCCCCCCCTTCCTCCCGCCTACATTCACATCAATGTAGACGGTCCTGAACCAGATTACTCCCTGTCTCCCCGGAGAGTCCTGGGAACGGTTCCTAATTGTACATAGATATTTTGACAATGTGACCCTGGCTATTTTGTCTATTTGTACAAGGTTATTGTAAAACTTTCAATGAAGCTTATTTGGATTTTTTTATCTCAAGTACCATAATCCTTAACCCTCTGAGTTCTTCTGCTCCAACAAGGCTAGGCATCTTGGGGCATTATGGGCCTAATTACAACTACAGTGGTCCATAGGACCGCCGTAGTCATGGTGGCGGTCCAACAACCGCCGCATTATGGGACCACCTGCAGTATTATAACTGCAGCGGTCGGCCTGCCACGAGACCGCCGCAACAGTAGTCAGAGTACCGCAATATTCACGGTGGGGCCCTGAGGCGCTGCCAAGAATATTTAGATTTTCTTCACTGTCAGCTGTGTCCTTAAGGTTCTTTCTCCATGTTACTGCTGCCGGTCCTCTCTTGCCCCTGAGCATGGGGGTGCATGCAGGCTGGCACATGGTGTACCCCCCTGTCTTTCCGAACCCCTAGTTCCAAGACAACCTGGACTTTACAGTCCATGCGGTACTGGGACACACTGTGGCTGGCCCATAGCTCTGACTTTCTAAGTCTCTTCTATAAGCTTTTGAAAGGCAGAGCCGTGGGCAGCTGGAACAGGACAGCACACAGGATTTTAACTTGGAATCTGGCAGGCAGTGTGTGGACGGCTTTGGCGGTCCTGGAGTGGGGCGGCGGCATGCCACCCCACTCCAGGTCCCCCAAAGTTGTAGTCAGGCCCTTAGAGCACATTATAATTTGAACAACACAGGATACAATTGAGTAGGTAATTATGTTGCATAGCCAACCAACATTGAATGTTTTAACATGTAAATATCACAAGTTAGCAATGCTAATTACACATGCACAATTAACAAATATAAGCAAGCAATGTGAGTAGCTAGAACTAAGTTATATGTAGGCCTGGGAAGTGAATCCTGTTCCACTCGCGGAATTTGGGTAATTTCATGTCCTGAAGAAGACCCTCCCAGACAATAACATTAACGCTCTATTGTCCAGGGGTCGAAACATCGACGTATTCTATCAAGTGTCAACGATCACCCATAATAATACAGAATAACTAGACCATTTGCTAGTTGCGTTGAATCACTTTTCTATATATTTCACACTGTGTTTAAATTTGTGTCTTGTGTATGTGTTTATTCGTTATGTATATATTGTGCTGTGATATGTAAATATATTCTTTGTTTTCACTTCACATCACCAAATCAAGTGTAAATGTCTAAGTGTATATCTGTGTGTACATATATTTGTTTTGTTCTAATGTTTTGCGTACATTTATTCCATTTAATTACTATAAAATCATATCCTGATTCAGGAGTGCATGATTGTCATTTGTTTGGACGTAAATTGGATATGCTTCATTCAATGCTAGTCCCATCTTAATAGAGGGATCAAATATCCATGAGTCACACCTGAATCTTACCCAAGAAGCCTGATGGATTTTATCCACACGTGCACCATGCTAGTGGCAATCGCTCTGCTTAAACAGTCAGTCTACACCAGGCACAGACCGTATGACATATTTGACCACATCCTGGCCATGCTGAACAGTTTGTGCCCAATTGGTTCAGAACTCCTCAGGGACCAGAGGCAAGCTCTCTGTGACAAAGTCACATAATACGCGGGAGTAGCAGCCCAGCAAACAGCTGGTGTTGATTGACCGAATAGCAAGGCTAGTTGAGGAGAATGCTCATTTCCCAAATTCTTAAGTCTCATTGACTCCCTAACTGGCAGAGCTGAAGGAAAATATCTTGGATTATTCCTGCTAGTGAAAGCCTTAACCACTAGGCCGTCTATAGTAGGATGATGCGTCAAAAAAGCAGAATCGACTGGAGCAGTTTTATGGCATTGTGCTGTCTATTTACAGGTAGACAGGAACAAGGTTTTGCACAAATGCCTACGAGGATTTGTACATGTATGTATGTATGATAGTTTTTGTGGAGCCTGTCACTCCAAGGAGCATCATGGCGCTATAACGGACCGATACATTGAAAGCAACAGGAGGTCTCAGTATCAGATAAGTGAGAGGACTAGGGTGTCTGGGACTCCGAAGATCCAGGTTTTCAGGGTTTCCTGAAAATTGGTTCAGCCTGGCAGAAACGGAGATGGATAGGTAGTGAATTCCAGGCTTTAGTTCCTAGGACTGCTACAGATTTGCCACCTTTAGAGATGTAGCTGAAGCAGGGGGTGAAAGAAAGTTGGATGATGAAGATCTTACGGGGGCTGCGTCACATATGGTTTAACTCTTACCCTCAGATACTTGGGTCCAGCTGATCTAAAGGCTCTGTAGGTGATTATTAAGATCTTGAAAAGGATTATTTTATGGATAGGCAGCCACTGTAAGGATTTTAAGGCAGCTGCGGAGCCTCGCGACAGTTTAAGAGCTAGGCGAGCAGCAGCATTTTGGGCTATCTGCAATTTCTACAGGACAGACTTTTGGTCCCTGTATATAGGCTGTGACAGTAATCCAATCTGTATATAATAAGGGCTACTGCTACTGACTTTCTCGCCACACAGGGTAGTGGGTCAAAAACTTTTTGAGAGACTTTATAAGATGGAAACAGATGCCGGGCACCGAGAGCCCTTGTTGATGGAAAGATAGTGAAGTATCAAATTCTACTCCCAGGTACTTCACTATTTCTACTGTGTTTGGAGGAGAGGGAATATCCTTGGGCCACCAAAGGCGGTGTTAAAAAGTGTTTGTTTTTCCAGCATGATTTCAGTTTTTTGGATGTTACATTCAGATGGTTTGATTTCATCCAGTGGAACACCTCTGTAAGGCAGTGTTGCAGATTTTCTTCCGTCATGGTAGAGTTTTTATCTAGTACTAGGATTAACTGAGTATCATCTGCATAGGAGATGGTTTCAATATCAAAAGATGCTATCAGGTATATCAGGGGAGCCATGCAGATGTTAAAAAGGACTGGGCTTAAGGCGGAGGCCTGCAAGACCCCGGAGGTTATGGTGTAATGAATGTGCCATTTATATGGTTGAATGGCCTGATTATCACTGTTGCCCATCACCATCTCAGTATATTTTGACCTAACATAGTGATGTGTAGGCCTGCCTAGTAAGAATAAGCTACAAAGTAGGGCTTGATTATGTCCTTTTATGTTTCCGACTTTATCTTGCTTAACGGCAGTGCTTGCTATTGGCTTTGGCATACTCTTATGCCGTCTTGCATATTAATTTTGCTCATTTGTGGGAATAGAGGCCTATGCTTGGGCGACTCCATTTTCTAAGTTGTCGCCATCTTCTGAGCCTTTCTAGGTGAGAAGCCATGTTTTGCTTTTCACTTGTTTTCTGCACTTCGTATTCTGGTAGGAACTGGTTCTTGTCAGAGGAATGTACTTGCTCGGCTCCGAAGTCATAACAGACGCCTGGTCAGCTGAAGCTGTGGCCTTGGTGCGGAGTGGTACAGAATCTGATGGGAAAGAGGGGGCGAGGATCACAGGAGTTTCGTCTTACATTTTCACTGGTACTAAAGGAAGTGTCTAAGTTCCAATCTTCGGAAGTCCACCACAGGGCAGACGTGCAGCTGTGATGGTGGGACGAATTGGTACTGCCCTGTCTCCTGATTCGGCCGGAGAAACGGGCTCCTCTGGTGATGTGGAAGCAGGATGAATAGAAAGTTAGTGAGGTGTTCCACTAATTCTTATATTCCTACTGATCTTGCCTAACTATCTTCTTCTGTTTCCAGGTTCTATACATTTTTATACATATAAGTTCTGTATATGTTTTACTGATTGCGTTTAGAAATTGCCAGGTGTTAGTTTAAGGATGGATACTTGCATATAGTACAATTTGGCCTACTGTGTATTACTAATAAAAATATCCAAGAGCATATCATTATTTGTCTGTTTTCCCTGGGATGGGAGTGTGGATTCTTCTTAGCCAAGTGCTATCGCACGAAGGATGGTAAGTTTCCCTTCTTGCAGGTAATTGTGTATTGGAAGTTGTTCTACTCCTATCCAGGGAGTGTAAATTCTAATTCTTCCACCCCCAGCCTTGTTGTGAGAGGTATTGTGTTTGCTATATGTTGTTCTTTCTAGTTCAGTATTCTGTAGCGGAGAGGAGCAGTAATATTGCCTCACGCGCAGCACCTGTCACTAGGAAGATTGTCAGTGTGTATGAGCCCTCTCGGCAAGGTATAGATTGTAGATATAGTGTTATTATTATTCCTTTTTGGGTAAGTATTGTGGAGTGTGATGTTGCATCTTTTAGGTCCAAAGAGGAATGAGCGTACATTTCCTGATTGCTAGCACAAATCGGGCCATTACATCTTGGCGTCGTGACTCACAGGATCGACGGGGTGGATTCTAATTCTAAGGGGAGAAAAGAGGTTATGTTTTCTAGGAAAACAAGAGTTGACTCTCAGTTGTCAATGGAAATTCCCAGATGGGAATCGACTCCGTATGGAGTACTGGCCCATGAGTGGGCTGATAGTGCTGTGTTGTGTTTCTATCTAGGACCCTAATGCGATATTCTTGATTTATGCCCTTATGTGGTTATAATAAATAATATCCTTATAAAGGCATAAGAATCATATCCATATTTAGTAATAGCCAATGCAGTCCAAATACGGCAAGGCTACTCCCCTACACTTCTAGAAAGTACAACACGTTCTTTAAACAAACCAAGCCGCCAGCAGTCCGGGAAATCCCCCTGCTCTTGTTTTGATTTGCACAAGATCTTCTAGAGTCCAGCAAGAACTGTTAGTTCTTAGTGACGTCTTATGTCCAACCTTACTTCAAACCCGGCACCTTCCAGGTATAAATATGCCAACGTTGCCTTAAGCAAACACACGGTGGTTTGGAGCAGAGCGGCTATCTACTTGCCCGGAAGCCCAGCTGATGCGAGGAGCCGAAGGACGCCGCCCCTCCCTTTTGACGCACTGAGAAAGACGCTGTCTTTTTCTCCCGCCGAGAAAATCCAGCTCCGGTGTTTCCAGTCACCCTTCCGGGTTGCTGGGAGATCGAGTCCTGAGAGAGAGCTACAAGCCCTCCTACTTTCTATTACCAAGGTACAGAGCTGACTAAATCCTTAAGAGAATTCTTGATTCATATTCCCTGGCAAAAACCAACTTAACTTAAAACTGCTACTTACTTACTCCTTCCCACATATTAGGTCAGGTACACCGGGGTAGGCGTAGATTAGAAGCACCAGTTGAGTACGTTCGTTAATGTTTTTATGTATGTATATATTTTATCCATTTTTAAGTATCATATGGCTAAGAAACCATATCAATGCTTTTACAGTATTATTTCATAATACTCCTTTTACTGTACGCACTTTACTTTATGATAAGTATTGCAATTGTGGCAATTCATTTATCTTGCATGAGAAAGAAGACTGCTCAATAAATACCACCTTTTATTGAAAACGCCCGTCTCTCTATTTCTATGCACTCTGGTGAAACTAAGTATGCACGATTGACTGAGTGAAATAACCGTCTATTGTTTTCACATGACTCTAGAGATTCACTCTTTATTCTGAGGGAGCAAAGTTGTCATGTTTATGCGGTTGTCAGAAGCTTATCCCTTCTTGTCTAAATCAGGAGAGTTAACTCTTTCCTGAACATTCGAGAAAGTTTCTAGTGACCTCTGAGCTAGCTGGCAAAACTAATTAAGTCTAATATAGTCAGTAGAGACCTAGTCGACCTCAGTCCTACGTCTACACTGCTGTTTATATTATTCCAATGCGCAGAGCCTATTGGGAATATAGGAACTACACTACATGGCGCCCAACGTTTGGTAAGGCGATAATCTAACGCAAGACATTAGAGTAACTCAGTCGTGCTTTTTCACACAGACCCCTTTTCCCGTAAAAACTCCAAAAGACGTCTGGAGTGGGTAAAAGGTTAAAATCCGCCGGAACTTAGTAGGGAGAGATTCCTATGTATTAGTTTTTGGTTTAGTCAACGTTGAAGGATACAGTGTTCCAAAATATTGTGCACCTAATCTTTGTTTCCTTGAAACTTGATCTACAACAAAACTTTCTGTCAGTAAAATGGTGGAAAGTGATGATGAAACAGAGAGAGCTAGAATAGCAGCTCAACTCCTAGCAGATTACACAAGTCTCCAAGACAATTACCCGAATGCTATTATCATTCTGGTAAATGTAAGAAGAACTATAACTAAAAAACTTATAGAAAATGGAGTATCATCACGAGGTGGTACAGTCATATTCGTGGTAGAGGCCCAAGAATATCGGCAGACAGAGGTATTCTATTCATGGATAAATTTTCCAGCAGCACACGCTGTGACACACAAATTCCACTATTACAAAATAGGGGAACCTCCGGATGAATACACTCCTTTCGAGGACGTTGAAATCCCACTAACTTACCAAGAGCACCTGCTCTGGTTTAAAGGCGCCCTAAAACATCAAAATCACATCAGCAGGCTCGGTCTACTAGGAAGACCAGGAGCCACATGGCCGGTTCTAGCCAGCTACACACCACATCCAGACATTGAAACAATGTCAGACCAGGAACTTTTAGCTGAGCTAAAATTGCTAATTAAAATACATAGACAATTGGTACAATATGTAATGCGAACTTCAACAGTCCAAGCAGCAATAAAAATTCCACAGACCACCCCTCACCAGGGGAACGCAAATAAAATCACACCACAGAATATACAATCAGCCATTGGCAAAATACCCGCAAAACAGGAACAAATTTCATTCTGGTTAGCACAAAAAATCACTCAGATAGAGGCAGTATTTCCAGATACTACGCCTACTGAAAAACACAGAATTCTGACTATCTGTCTTCCAATGGGGATCGCAACACATGTGGAGAACTGTGACACTTGGGGCACAGTCTTTGCTTCGATTTACACAAAAACACATGGTGTTCCGTCCATGGCGGTTATACCAGACGTACTAAGACAGATTTAAAATGAATACGGTCCAGAACCTGCTTTAACTCTGGGTATGAAATTACTGAAAGACTTTAAGCAGGTCTCTGCTATATTATTAGCCAACATAAAAGGAGAAGCAGCATCTGTGGCGATCCGCCAGAAATTAAAAGAAACAGATATAGCAGAACAACCTTTTGAACTTGGAAGAGATAGTTTGGGTGGGAAACCAGTAAAACCCCAACTAACTGAAAATCCTGAAAAAAACGTTATTAAAAATAATCTAAATACTCCGAAAAAGAGTTGGGATGGTAATAAACAATCCACTCCCAGAGAAAAACGATTCCAGTCCAGAGGAAGGTCATCTCAACGGAGAGAAAGATCTCCGGACCGAGGACACAAATCTCCCCAGAGGGAGCCCTCTGAGAAAAGATACAACCTTAGAGATAGGGATGAATTGAGAAAACCTGATAGATATCAAGATATTGATACACGTCCCTCTCGATCTTTTCAGACTTCCTCACAGAAATCGGAAAGAAGAGGACGGTCAGAACACAAGGAAGAGCACATCAAGTCCAAAGACAAGGAACCTGCTCATCAAAATAAAAAATTACAATTTCCAAGAAAGAAGGTAGCCAGTATTAAAATAATAAAACATGCAGAGGATACTGAGGACACAACTGAAAAACGGAGAGTGGGCCCAGACAATGCTACACAGCGCAGCAGAAGTGACACTGACAATAGCTCGCAAGATCCTGATGAATCTTCTGGAGACAGTGGACACGAATAAATACATTCAAGTGGAAACTGCAGACACCAGAGTTAGCAAACCCCATAAATTATACGAAATAACATTGCGTATAGAGGGGGACAAGACTAGGAAAGTAAGGGGTCTCTTTTGGGATAACCTTTCGAAAGGCTATGACATCCTGTTAGCTATGAAAGACTGGCCACCAGAGTTTGTCAGGGAGTGCCCTCATTGCGAAGAAATGATTATGCCTGCCTTCTCAAATCATATTCCAATTCATAAAAAATATACACTTGCAAGAAAATGGGCAGTGGCCCAAGCCCCTGCATTATACAAAAATCATGTAGGATGGGATGAGGACTCTCCTCCTCACAAAATCCAGTTAAAAAAATCAGCCCACTGCACAAAGGCAGTACCCAGTTAAGCACGAAGCTAAATAACTAAAAAACAAGTCAGGGAGATTTTAGATCAACTTGAATACCAGGGGGTGATTGAAACATGCACCTCACAAATGAACAATCCTTTGTTTCCTGTCTCCAAGCCAGACGATTACTATCGTCTAGTTTTGGACTACAGACACCTAAACTTCTGTTGCAAAACATTTGCAGTAGTCAAGTCAAGTCAAATATCTTTATTCGGTTATTTGAAATAACAACCATAAAAGCATTACACACAAAACATATATTGACTCATGTTTACATTAAGAAGTTAAAAACGACTGGTTTAAATTGATTATAAATGGTTACAAAAAGTTGCAAAAAGTTACAGGCAAAATGTACACTCAAAATGTTAAAAAAGGGGTATTCGGCAGACATAAAAAAAATTAATATTTTTCTAAAAATATGTCTGTTACAAGCGCAGTCAGCCTTCCATACTTTTCCTAAATTTGAGTGCTAATTTTAAAAAACTACACACAAATAAGGTACAATCCCAGCCTAACATCTGAAGATAACAAAGTGCTGGTCTAAATTGAGAAAAGTTCAATTTTTTAAGACAGGGTTTTAGATATAACCTCCGTGGTATAATGTAAAATGGACAGAAGAATAAAAAGTGTGCCAGGTCTTGCGGAGACTTTTCGTCGCAGCCGCAAGCCGGCAACACTTGTCCACGGTAGGCTCCCTTTGGCACGGCCAGCAATAAATGAAATAAATCCAGCCTAAACCTTGTCAGCAGGAAGCGGTCATAGCTTGACATTGGCCATGACAGGTACGGTTACATGAGCAGGGTTGTTTTTAATAGCGCATGTTTGCGTACACTTCCTTTCCTTATTTCACCGGCCTCCCTGTCTAAGTACCTGGAAGAAATAAAAGCCTTCTTCACAAGAATAACATCCAATTTCGTAATGGATTTTGGAGTTAAGAAGAGTTCGGGCGCCCAATTTCCTTGAAGCAGTTGCTTAGATACTTTATCCAAGGAACCTTAAGCCTGTTTTCCCATGTTAACGCTTCCCTCAGTATAAGCTGGGTAAGAGGGACATCGTTATTTATCCAACAATTTAGCCAGCATACTAAGGGGTTTACTGCTATTTTGTCACATAGAAATGGTACACCTAGCTCTTCATGTGCGGAGAAATTTGCTGTTCCGCCAGGGACCCTTAGTATCTGTTTGAGAAAGTTATTTTCTACTATCTCCAGGGCTCCTAATGGGACATATCCCCATATCTCACTGCCATAACATGCAGTAGCAACACTCTTGGCCTGGTAAAGTTGGAGTAATGCAGCCACTGGGCTGTTGCCCATTTTTCTTGCGAAGTTAAGTATTGCAGCATTTGCCCTAATTATCTCTCCCTTTTTTTCTGTACTACGGGTCCCCAGTTCAGTTGATGATCGAACAGGACTCCGAGATAGGAGAATGTTTTTGTTATAGGGAGTGTAACCCCATTAACATTTAAGCAATTTGGCTTTTTGTTACCTTGGCCAACCTTCATTATGAAAGATTTGGAGTTATTTATACTCAAATCTCGAGATTTCATGAATGTAAAAAAGGAGTTTAATAATGTTTGAAGACCATTAGCAGTTCTGGACAAAAGGACTGCGTCATCCGCATAAAGCAGAACCGGCAGTCCTTTACGTCCAATGTAGGGGTAATCTGCTCCTGTACTTAAAAGATGCTCTTCCAAATCGTTTATATATAAGTTAAAAAGAAACGGGGCTAAAATGCACCCTTGTCGAACGCCCCGGTACATGCCAAAATCTTTTGTCACATTTAAATCCTGTGTGTACCGGACGTTTGCCCTTGTGTCGGAATGCATATCTGCTAGTAAATTAATTAGATTCTGCTCTACACCCATTTTCATCATGGCGTTCCAGAGCTTTCTACGGCTCACACAGTCGAAGGCCGACGATAGATCCATGAACGCCATGTGAATTGTACCTTGTCGGGCCTTGGTGTACTTCCCTATAATTAGGTACAAGTTCAAACACTGGGTAACTGTAGAGTGTCCGGGCCTGAATCCGTATTGAATTGGGGATATTACTTTATTTTCGTCTGCCCATGCGACCAGTCTATTTAGAATTACACCCCCCACTACTTTGACAACAGAATTGATTAGAGATATTGGTCTATAGCAGAGGGCGCTATTACGGTCTCCTTTCTTGAACACGGGTACGATGGTGGATACCCCCCAAGACTTTGGGCAACCGGAAACCACGGCCACATTAAGTATTGCGGTGAGGACTGGTGCCCATAGCGATCTACAGGATTTAAAGAGGTCCGGTGGAAGACCGTCCGGTCCTGGAGCCTTATTACTTGTCAGCCCTTCAATTCCCTTTTCAACCTCGTTTATTGAGAAGAGCAATAATTTCTCCTTGGGTTCAACCGGGATACATTCCGCCTGTAACTCATTGCTTTTAAAAATAGAACTAAAATGGTTAACCCACTCTTCCTCTGGGATATTTGTGCCCATGGTGGAGTTGTTTGAGTGATCAAATAAGGGTTTATTTATGATATCCCAAAACTTGGCGCTGTTTCTCAATATTTCGGGATCTAAAAGAGACTCCCAAGGGACTTTTTGTACCTAGCACGCATAACCTTAATACGCACCGGATCTCTAGGTTTGGTTTTCAGTGCTAACTTGAGCTCGCGGCTGGCCTTGGAGCAAGCATTATCAAACCATTTTGAGTTACTATTTACATTCCCTTTAGCTGTCACCGTTAGCATCGATCCTACTTTTAGTGCGACGCCCTCAAAGGATGCCAGGATTTGTTGCGATGATGATTCAGGTGATATGCATAGTGAAAGTTCAGAACTGCATGAGTTATTAATAGAATTATACAGATTTTCATGGTTCACCATTGACCATTTTAAGCAACGCTTCCCATTTATACATTTTGTAGACCCACAATCCACTCGTGGTTTTCGCTGTTCAAAAATTCCTCCACCCAATTTGATACATATAGGATTATGATCACTATAAATACTCATTTGGATGTAGAAGTCCAGAACAGTATTGGCGAGATCAGCAGACAATAAAATATGGTCTATATATGATCCAGTAGTGTGGCCTTTATACGTGGGAATGGGAAAAAGAGTTTGGTCCGCCACCGTAGACATTGCTGTGATTAGATTATTTTCATTCATTAGCGTGTATAAATCTGTTCCACGCCGCGAGTGATCAAAGTGGAAACCTTCCAGGCTGTTACATCCTAATTGGTTAATGACAGTCTCTCCGGGGTTTCCACATGGGTGTGTGTTAAAATCACCTGCGAGCAGCAATTGGCGGGGCAATTTCTCAACATTTTCTCTCAAAAAGTCACTTAAAGGCTGTATATTACAGTCACCTGTCTGATTAATTGCATTATAAAAGTTAATCAAGGTGAAAGTAGTTTTGCCCCTCTTTAGCTCTAGAACCTGAATGTTTCGATTACCAGAATGGTGCTCAGCTTTAGAGCATGTAAGAACCAGGTTAACATAGATTGCCAGGCCCCCCTTTGCTCTACCGCTAACTGAGGGTTCTGCTGGGATGAAAAAGCTTTGAAAACCCTCGATATGTACATTTTTTCCAACCAGCCATGTTTCCTGGAGACATATTATCGCATATTGTTTGACTAGAGACAGCCAACCAATATCATTAGATTTATCACGAAGCCCTGCAATATTCCATGATATTAAGCTTTCATTACAGGGTGATGATAAACACAACGTTTTGGTATCTGTGTCTAAGTCAGCCTTTTCAGCTGGGGTAACATGCATTTGGCTTATACGTCTATCTGCCTTTTCTGCCACAGAATTATATATTATGTCTACATATGTAGAGGCTGGATTATGCATGTCTGGTGAATTGATAAATTGATTTATCTGGGCTGGTAAAGCAGTCGACTCGGGGTTAGGTCCATGCAACACAGTTATATTATCCTCGTACCCTAATCCTACACCTTGTTGTGTACAGTTACTATGAGCGGGAGAAAGGAATGTATCAGGTAGTCATTCAACCCCTTCCATCCCGCCCTGTACATAAAAGGCGTCAAACCTGTTGGAGATAGGGATGTTGTACTGATTGTTAAAATGGGTAGGGTATTGATGTTCGTGTTGGTATATCTGTTGTGGCCCTTCCCACCTATCTAAACTGCACCCCCAGTTATTAGCTGGTGCACCTATGCCCCATCCATTTGATGTTCCATTCCAAGCTGACCTTGTGGAGGCATGGGTTATCTTAGGATAAGTCATGCTACGCTGTTTCTTGCCAAAGAATTCTAAAGTAAGTGGGACAATAGTGCCTCTCCTGCGTTGGGGGGGGGGGAGTATGTTTGATAGGATGTTAGGTAGTGCTGCTGAGTTCGTAAAGTTTAAAACTATACAGTCACCAGTAAACTTTTTTGGGTTTTGTCCTATCCAAGGTACCCTTCTGGCTGACCTAACCTCTCCTGCTAACTGGTGTTTCCCTCCAGGGGCCATCTGCATATTACCAGACAGCCAATGCAGGGCCTTACTTGTCAATGATGTAGGAGATTCTGTTTGGCCAGTAACCAGAGGTGGGACATTTGCGAGTACCAATACTAGGGGTGAGGCATCTTCTATAAATTGTAATGAATCGTTTTCTGGGTTTAATGGGGTCAAATCAGATGGTTTTGGAGGTGGATCTTCTCTTAACGATGAATGATTATTATGTATTACTGGTATGTGTCCAGGTGAGTTGGTCTGTGCCACATTTGCACCTCCCTCTATCCCACTCGTGTTAAGCTCTTTGGTTGTGTTAGCTAGATTTGTGACTATAGTTGATAGGTTTGTCACCTCATCCATTATCTTTTTCTGAACCGTGCCTAGGTTCTTTACTTCAGCGAAGAGCTTATCTAATTTAGCCACCACCGGTTTATTAAAAGCCTTAAGCTTACTGTCAAACATATCCGCTAACCTGTTAAATAATTAATCATCCACGTTTTGTTTATCACTGTCGACCCCTTGCACCCTACTTTTGTCCCTAATTTTTGGTGGTGTTGCAACCCTTTTTCTCCCTGGGCGCGACCCTCCACGATTTGTCTGTGCTTTTCTACATTTTCTAATCGCCCGTGTAGCAGGCACAAGAACTGGAGGATCTTCAGCTACAGTATCCGCATGTGTGTCCACGTGTATGGGGGAATCCTGTACAGTATCATCAAGCTGGGACTCAATGTCGGTAACGTGATCTAAATCTTGGTCAGACTCTAAAAGTACGCTACGGTTATGAGTCTCGCTATCATGTATCTCAGTGTCTGGGATTTTGTTTCCTACATCCTGAGATGATATATCTACCCACGGGGAGTTTGGTGGTGGGCTCAGAGGGTGAAGAATGGGGGATTGACTTAGTCCTAGCGACTGTCTTCTTTCACTATTGATCTTAGTTACAACATGTACCATGTAATTATCCATAGTGTTTGCCGCAACAGCAGGAATCCTTTTTGGCATCCTAGATAGAGTTAGTTAGAACACAAATTCTTAAACCATACAATTACAAATGGGTTAAACACTGGGGGAAAAAGGGGGAACAGTGGTGAGTTACAGTGTGGTTATAACCAGGCGCAGGAAATCTTACTTTAGCCAGGTATCTTATTGCCAGTACGGGCCCAGTCCAGCCACGGCCTGTCTAAGACTGTCCGCCCTTTGTACGGGCTTCGTCCGGCGTCCCGCTCTCTCGCGTCCCGCTCGTTAGATGGGGGTGTGGCTAAATAGGAGGAGTAGGGGGCGGGAAGAGACTCCAGGTGCGCTGTGTTGGACTCGCGCTGTGGACCCTGGGTCTCGCAGTCCCGGCCCCTGTCAGCAAGCGGCAACAGTAGTTCCTCTTGAGGCACAAACAAACACTGGGTCCAAGTTGCCAGGAAAAGCAAGGGCAGCCTCTACGAACAGTGATCCCTGCAGTAAACAGCAAACAGCTACGAGCGGCTCCCGCGAAGCGGGGGCCGCGAGCTGTAAGTACTCGATCAGCAGGGAGGAGCAGGGGGCGGGAAGAGACTCCAGGTGCGCTGTGTTGGACTTGCGCTGTGGACCCTGGGTCTCGCAGTCCCGGCCCCTGTCAGCAAGCGGCAACAGTAGTTCCTCTTGAGGCACAAACAAACGCTGGGTCCAAGTTGCTAGGAAAAGCAAGGGCAGCCTCTACGAACAGTGATCCCTGCAGTAAACAACAAACAGCTACGAGCGGCACATTTGCAGTACAAAACTCACACAGTGCAGCACTAATGAATAACATCGTGCGCAAAAAATATAAAACGACATTAGACATCTCTAATGGATTCTTTTGTAAAAACAAAAGCAGGTATTTGACCGCTTTCTCAATAATGGGGTAACAAAAACACTTCTGTCGACTCCCACAGGAATTCAAGAATAGCCCAGGATTATTCTCAGCAAGAGTAACAGAGTTACTACAATATATGATGATGAGGCATTATCTTATGTCGATGACATCTATCTCACAGATGATGACCTGGAGACACACTTGAAAAGAGTGAACACCATAATACTTGGGTTTGCAGCTGAAGGGTACAAATTCAACTTTAAAAAGTCGCGAATTGCTCATCTAACTGTCCTATTTTTAGGATATGAATTATCAAGTGAAGGCAAAAGCCTAGCAGACAACTTCTTAGAGAAATGTGCTGTACTCCAAGCACCTAAAACGCTGAAGAACTTACAATCAATACTAGGTTTCCTGAATTTCGGAAGAACATACATTCTAAATTATGCAGAGAGGGTTAAACCTCTCTATGAATTAATAAAACCTGATTTCAAACCAATAAATTGGACTCAGAAACACACAGAAATTTTAAGATCATTACAAACAGACATGTTAGCTAAAACAAAATTGCAAACACGCCAAAACGTACGCAACCTTGTAATCCGAGTCATCCCAGGAAGATGCGGATTCACGTACCTAACCTCTAATGAGGGTGAAACGGTACCAATAGCTTACAAATCACACTTGTACACACAAGCTGAAATGAAATTCAGTTCTACTGAAAAAATTCTAATAGCGGTTCAAACTGCTGTAGCAAAAGAAAGAGCCCAAGCCCAAGGCAGGAAGATAACTGTTTTAACAGCAGAATCAGCCCTTGAGGCATTAACAAGCCCACGCAATTTGACTGCTGTGGCATTAGATCCAAAATGGATACAATGGGACAATTCTCTTGCTGCAGAAGACGTGAAATACTATTTTGACCCAAAAATGAAAAAACTAGAAAGTCTAGAATATGAAGAAGAATATCCTCTGCCGATCGAAATCCTGCCTCTAGAACATTACGGCTGTATAATATATACAGACGGATCAGCACAACCCGCGGTTGGGGGTAAACAAGCTTACAGTGCTGCGTGCGCGATTGTTAAAGGTCGTTGGCACGATGGAAAATTTAGACAACTGGTCACTAAAACCCAATCTCTAGGAGATTGTACAGCTCAGCGAGCTGAACTACTAGCATTTAAGATAGCACTTGAAAATACCGATCGTGAATTCCCCACACTAATAGTGTACGATTCATATTACTGCGTTCAGTCTTATAATGAATACTTGCAGAACTGGGTTCAAAACGGCTTCAAAGATGCAAAAGGAGGCACAATCAAGCATACAACGCTTTGGGAACAAGTAGTTCTTTTACAGAAAGAACTACAAAGGACTCACGTGATACATACACTGAGTCATCAACGTGATGGCGTTCACGTTGCGGGGAATTCATTGGCTGATGAAGCCGTGAAGGCAGCTGTGCAAACGGCTTCCGTAGCTGCTATCACCCGGTCAAAAACAAAAATAGACAGCGATATAATGCAAGCTGTCAGTGCTTCAGTAAAAGATGATAGAAAAACACTCAATTATACATACATAATAGACGCAAACTCCGTTCCTTTTGCTCAAATCCCTGGAGTGGGGGATAGGGTAATTCCAAACACGAACAGGAGAATCTTCTTGATTGAAGACGCACACATGGGATTGGGTCTAAGACACTTAGAGATCGTGATATCTCTAAAAGAATTACAATCAGAATACTGGTGGCCGGGGATGAGCTTGCAACATTACAAATTTGCAAAGGATTGTCCAGACTGCAACCGAGATTGCAGTCGTAAACCGGACCAGACTAGTGCCAGGACACCTCTATTAGAAAGCATAAGACTATCTATATGCAAAAATCCAGCAGGAGAAATGCGATCCCATAAATATTAAGACTAGATTCACTTAAAATGCAGACACCAGCACTCGGCTGACGCCAGAACTGTTATAAAAGATTTGCGAGTCTTTATTGGCACATACGCAATTGGCATGCTACATTCTGACCAGGGTCCTGCGTTTAGCTCTAGGGCTTACAAGGAGGCCATGGCCAGCATGGGCATTGCAATGCGGTACTCTTCTCCATTCCATCCTGAGGGAAATGCGGTAGTGGAAAGAAAAAACCGTGACATAAAGCAATCTATAACGGCGAGGGTATTAGGTTCGGGTGATGGGTGGGTCAAACATTTAACAAGTGTCCAACGTAGTCTTAATAATCTGCCAAGAAATTCTCTAAAAGGTTTCACTCCATACGAACTATTGTTCGGTACTAGAATGCATATTCAGGATCTTGATTGTCACACTTCAGTGGTAGAAGAAAAAGCCTTTGATATCAAAGACCGTTTGGCTGTTTTACAGGACTTAAATGAAACAAGAAGAAGTCTGAGTAATATAAAGTTAAAGCCAACAGCCACTGAAGAGAAACCACCTGTCCCAGCAAGACCTGTCTGGATTCCAAAGATTGGGGATCTGGTCAGAGAAAAGATCGCGGTAAAGAAGGAATTTGGGCCTTCGTACAGAAAAGCAGGACCTATCTTAGCTGTCAGCGGAACAAGATCAGTTGTACTACCGCCCCTTGCTGATAAAAAAAGGAGAACCGAGTTGTATCCATCGAGCTGGTAAAACCACAATCATGTGGCCAATAATAAGTAGTAGGCCCAGTGGACTCCCAAGAAATAGCAGAAGACCAAATCTTGCTACAGTCCAAGAGGTTCAAACTGAGAGACTAATCACTTTTGATAAACCTGCAGTGAATAAAAAAGAACTATGCAACAAAGCCATGGAACTTGTGCCTCTTGAAACCCAAATTGAAACAGTTCATCAAGAAACACCTCTCTATAACGATGTAGCTTCAGACTATGCTAATGAAACAAAGAAAAATCCAAAAGCAAATGAAAATCTGGAAACAATTCTGACAATTGACAGAACTGCATCTGGCTACTTCATCAATTTCGATGACTTTTCTGATGATCCAAGTGAACATGAAGAAACGCCAGCAACAAAAACTTTCAAAGACAAACTAACTGAACTCTTTCATCAACTCAAAGAAACCTATCTGATTTCTCCATGGATTGAATTTTGGATTGTGTTAGGTGTACTTTTTCTCTTGCTTTGGCTCATCATGGTTCTATGTTTGGGAAAATTCATTGAAGGAAAATACAGTACAATGGACACAGCAAGTCAGAACATCAACTTGGTCCTAAAGCCTCACAAGTCATCTCACATCGAGAAAAGAGAACTGTCATCAGTGAACATCACAGCCAATCCAATACCCGGTGAGGTAGCATGGGACAAAACGGATTATGACATTTATGGCCCAATCGAGCTCTTGAAATATCCACACCAGTTCAAGGTTTCATTAAGTAACTTTGTAAAACCAAGTACTTTCTCTGATGATTGGGACTTTGAAAATATTAATAATATGATGTCAAATTTAGTAATGTCAGCTAAATTCACAGAACATGATTATTTACAGGGTTTGTCAAATTATGAAGAGTTATACTGTTATAATCATTTTGGTCATCACTATTTGCATAAATCTGCACAGCCTTGAAATGTTTTTAATTATAACCAATGGGAACATTGTGCAACATCGCCTAAAGGCAGCTCGAAAACATTTCATGAGAAATTCCCATACTTCTCAGGGTTTAACACAAGTGATGCAGAAACGTTTTATTTTAGAATGTTAAATAAGACAGGAATGAAAACAATGTTGACAAATACTAAATTGATTTATTCTGAAACATTTTATGAAAAAATGACTACATTTGGTTTTGAATTCTGTAAAAACAACATTGAAACAAAAACCATCTGGGGTACAAAAGAATGGCAGGTCCAAGGTTTAGAAGCATTATTTAGAGCCTGCGTGATCCCAGAACAATTAATATTCCTGAATGACACCATTCAGCAAACAACCTGTCTTGGTCTAGCCAAGATAAAAGACTTAAATAAACCGTTTATTCCGCAGCCCATACCTGATAGTAATAGCACTACAGATGTGGAGATAGACGTATCCCATATTTTTCACCGAAACAGAACAAATCCTGATTGGAAAAAATGGTTGATCTGGCCCACAGACACAAATAACTGTCAAGATAGATTCCTGAGCAAAATACAGGGGTTCAAACAGAACAGGCCAGACCCAAGATATTCCCAGAGACAACATCCAGGGATAGTTACAACACACAGTGTAGGGAAACTATGCCTTGAGTGGCTACAAAAATCCACACTGGCTGAAATGAAGCAACACTTGACTTTACTTAAAGACGGTGGTGACTTGCGTGATTTCATACTGGGACCACGCAAACAGCGTCAAAAACTTTTCATATACGCCGGTATATACGCTGCTTACAACGACGCTTGGAAAGTAACACAAATTGAAACAGCTGAAAAAATACGAGAAATTGATTGTATTAATTTGGAAAAATCACTTTCTGTAGTGGACAATGGGTTAACGACTCTGTCCTCCAGAATATATTCACTGGACAGCATTGTATCATCTGCTATTGATATAATAGAGCAGGACTTACTAATGTTACAACATGGTCAGTCCCAATTGTGTTCTATTGTACAACTTGGCTGGACATTGCAAAATCTGCGTTCAGGCTGATCCAGACATCGATGATAGCAATCATTCTCACATGTGCACAATTTCAACTTTTTCGAACTTGGTCGAACTTTCACCTGATGTCGTAGACCAATTTTTTGCAAGTCTGTCTGAAATGATGTTCTCTCCAGTCAACGAGAATAACTTTTAAAACAACGAGCACACAGCCTTCTCTGAACTCTGAATTCGGCCTTCAGTTTTTGATAAACAAAACTACTGAAAACATTTGGAACTATTTTTTTCCCTGAAAGCGAAATCATTTTTTTCCACTTCCAAAATATTTACCTTTTTTCTGGCACATGGTAATCTCCTTAAAGTAGAACTATTCTTAGAGAACAGAGCTTCTATTTTAGGAACTCTAGAGACAATATTTTACCTCAGCCTCTAGCACATGTACAGCATTTGTATAAATATGTGATGAAATGGTCTCGGCCTTCTTTTCTGTATTCAGAACCATTTCATGTGTCATTTTCGCAATTCATTCAGATGATATATATATGCATTCAACTGAATGATGACACTGCTTAATAGGCGTACAGTACCAATACTCAATATCAATATCATAAAGCTTTATTCGGAGCATAAAAAACATGTCCATAAAAGCACATACAATTACAAATACAAAACATTTCATTAGTTAAAAAGAAAACACATAATATATTTGTTATCCAGAGGGGGATGGAATAAATAATTAAAATGATTAAAAACACATACTTTTCCTGGCAGTACCAATACTCATTTTCGTGTATTTACCATATACCATTTCAAATGCGATTTATGTATATTGGGGTGGGTTGGAAAACACACATGCATTGTTATATGTTTAATATTGCTTAGTTTTTAGTAATGATGAACATTAGTACGTGGAGTGGGCGTCGTGTTTCTACCTAGGACCCTAATTCGATATTCCTGATTTATGCCCTTATGTGGTTATAATAAATAATATCCTTATAAAGGCATAAGAATCATATCCATATTTAGTAATAGCCCGTGCAGTCCAAATACGGCAAGGCTACTCCCCTAGACTCCTAGAAAATACAACGCGTTCTTTAAACAAACCAAGCCTCCAGCAGCCCGGGAAATCCCCCTGCTCTTGTTTTGATTTGCACAAGAACTTCTAGAGTCCAGCAAGAACTGTTAGTTCTTAGTGACGTCTTATGTCCAACCTTACGTCAAACCCGGCACCTTCCAGGTATAAATATACCAACGTTGCCTTAAGCAAACACACGGTGGTTTGGAGCAGAGTGGCTATCTACTTGCCCAGAAGCCCAGCTGATGCGAGGAGCCGAAGGACGCCGCCCCTCCCTTTTGACGCACTGAGAAAGACGCTGTCTTTTTCTCCCGCCGAGAAAATCCAGCTCCGGTATTTCCAGTCACCCTTGCGGGTTGCTGGGAGATCGAGTCCTGAGAGAGAGATACAAGCCCTCCTACATTCTATTACCAAGGTACGGAGCTGACTAAATCCTTAAGAGAATTATTGATTCAGATTCCTTGGCAAAGTGTGGCTCACAAAGTTTCAAAGTTTCAAAGTTTATTTATTATGATAAGGAACTCTTTATGAGGTCCACATAAAACAACATATACATACAAAGCACAAATACTTAAAAAGAAAAGAAAAGGAAGATATTTTCATCACAATCACATGAGATATCTTAATACAGGTCCAAAAAACATTTAAAAAAGTTGTACAGTTTAAAAACAAACATTTCATTAGGAGGGTTAATCAAGGCTGCCTTAAACGAAGATGCTGATAATATGTTAAGTTGTAGGCAGATTGATCTTAACCATCTACGCCTGCAAGGCATCAGTGTAGGGCAGACGAACATCACGTGATCTAGATCCTGATCATGTAATTGGCAAAGATCACAGCGTGCCGAACAACCAAACCAGCTGGCTTGTAAAACTTTTAGCGGAAGTAAATTATGTCTTAATAAGTACACCAGGCGTCTCACGCCATGGGAGATGTTCCAGTACATATATGGTTGTGCTTTCCGCAGGGTATAAGATTCAATAACAGGCGTACAACCTTTTTTCGCTAGACAGAAGTCTCTATCCAGGCAAAACCCCAATTCCCACGAGGCTGACTTCAAAACTGTTTTTAATTGATGAGAGGACAGTAAAAATAAAGTCTCCTCATCCAATTTCAATTGTAACACAGCAAGTCTAAAGTTTTTTACAATTGATGAGAAGTCATTAAACGATCCTAGTAATTCATTTTTTATAAGGTCTCTTAAGGTATTGGGTTCACCTTTAGATAAAGCTACTACCCAGCGTATAATACTAGCAAGACCTTGAACCCTGCTGCTACGTAAACCCAATTCCTGTCGCAAGGAAGCAGTTGAGTTTGCAGTGCCTACAGACATTAAACTCCGAAGAATTTTTCCTTCTGCAGAGTTTAAAAAACTCCATTTTTTTAGATCAACTAATTCAATTCCATATAACAGGGAGGCTGGAACTTTCGCTCTAAAAACATCTAAGAGAATAGAAAAATGCCTTCTACCTGTTGCTTTATATAGGGAAACTAAGCTCTTTCCCTGAGAAATAGCCTTCCGGGAATTTTTATCTGTGTGTGATTTGTCACTTAGATTATGAGTGACAATTTTACCTAAAAAGGTATAAGATTTCACACATTCTAGTTTTTCCCCCCCCACAACCCATGAAAAGTTAGAACATTTAGGCTTCTTTCTACCAGAAAAACAAATCACCTTGCTTTTTGCCGTATTTATTGATAAAAAATGACTTTCTGCGTATTCAAAAAGTGCATGCAACCGATTGTTTAAGCCCTTTGGGGTGAGGTCCAAAATTAGGATGTCGTCTGCATACATAAGGCATGCAATTGGAATACCCCCCAAGGATGGGGCAATACCGGCGCAGGCAGAAAGAGTGATGGGTAAATCAACAATATATAATGAAAATAGCAACGGAGCCAAAAGGCAACCTTGCTTCAACCCATTAGATGTTGGGATTAATTTGGATACGCCGCGATCACCTCCAAGTAAAACTCTGCACCAAGTGTCAGAATATAGGGCACGAATTAACTTAATAAGGGAAGCAGGCATACCAAGGTTAACTAACTTTCTCCACAACAAATTTCTATCAACTTTGTCAAAAGCGGTGGAGAAGTCAATAAAGGCGCCATATACCTGACCACCCCGAACTTTCACATATTTTTCATTAATGACTTGCAATGCGGTCAGGTTATCTAAGGTTCCATGATTTTGTCTGAAACCTGTTTGCTCCAGAGGAAGGATATTATGTTCAGATACCCAATCGTTAATTAAAGAAAGCACACACTTTGCAAACACTTTACCAATGGCATCAAGCAAGGCAATTTGGCGATAATTTTGTGGTAGATCTCTTGCCCCTTTTTTATACAAAGGGACAATGATGCTTCCTTTCCAGGAGGGGGGGACTATTCCACTTAAAAAACAGAATTTAAACACTGGAAAGAGTATTTTACTCCAAAGTTCACTCTGGTTTTTTAATACTAAAATTGGGATTTTATCAGGACCCATCGCACCAGAGGAACGCATGTTCTTAATGGCACATTCAATTTCCTTTTCTGTTGGACAGTCAAGTGTAACAGCAGCATTATTGAATCCAACATTAATACCATGAGAATTATTATTACTGTACAACTTCTCAATATAGTGAACCCACACCTGTTCCTCAATGGCAATGGGCGTAGGACTGGCTCTAGTACCGCAGCCTTTGCCAATTAAGGACCAAAAGGTCTTAGTTTGGTGGTTAAAAGAAGCTTCCCTCAATTGAATCCAGAGGGCGTCTTCCTTAGAGCGTTTTAAACGAGCCTTAAGCCTAACTCTCCTTCTTTTCAGGATGGACAACTTAGACTTAGCTTCTTGGGTAAAACATAAAAATTGCCCCCTTACAACTTTATTTATTTCTCTATTTATAGCCCGCAAAGGGTAAGGGGCAACAAAAGACTGTTTCACACCTGATTTCTCCTTTGCACAAGCGGTTACAGAATCTAAAAAATTAATAAAACAAGACAGCTCTCTCCCCTCCCAGAGAGGAAGATTCTCGACAGTAACACACAAAAGAGGCGCCAGGTTTTCCACAGTACTGAGGTTCCAAAAACATTTCCCTGAGCTGGAATCAAAATTCACAGAATCTATATCCAGCCTCCATGGAACCACTTTCTGAAGACTAATGGAAACAGAAAGCGTCAATACATTATGGTCACTCAGATTCGATTCAATGACCTTCATATCCTTTAATAGGTGGAAACCGGCATAATCTATCATGATAAAATCAATAATAGATTTTCCCTTATTAGATTTACGAGTAAAAGCTGCCGGGATATCAGACGGAAGCCTCCCGTTTACAATTAAGCAGTCCGCTTTAAGTAAACCATCTAAAATAAGTTTACCTCTTTTGTTAGTTTTTATGTTGGGGGGAAACTGGGCTGAAGGTATATTCAGAGACTCTTCCAATGGAATATTTCTAAATAACTCCAACCCGCAGTTAGATACATTACAATTTAAATCCCCAAACATTAACACATGCGGAGTTGGAGAGATCTCCAAGACTTTAGTTAAAAAAATGAATAAAGTTTTTAAACCATTATTAAAACTACAGTTTGGGGGAATATAAATGTTTACCACAATCAGCAATCTATTCGGGCAATCTTCAAATACATCTTTCAGAGTTATTGCATGAAACAGTTTTCCTGGATCCAAATAGTGAGAATAGTTCCATTGCAATCTATTAGATAATAAACATGCTAGGCCTCCCCTAGCATGACCTCTTCTAGTGCTGGTTGCATTAAATTCCAAAACAAAATAATCTTTATCCAAAACGAAACTTCCATCGACCCAGGTTTCTTGCAAGCAGATTATATCTGCCTTTTGGGCATGAAGGAAACCTAATTTCTCCTTATAATCTTTAAATCCGGCAGTGTTCCATGAGATAAATTTCAGTTCCCTGTTAAAAATTGGAATCCTGAGTGGAACGGGGAGCAGATTTACTCGCAAGAACTCCAGGAAGCCAACTCCATTTGGATTGGTCATCCTTCACCGTTTGCTTAAGGGGAGGGTTTTTGTAAGAAACCAGCCTTTCATTTCTAGCCACACAAACTTTTAGGTTCTCAGAACCAAAATTAGACCAATCTGACAGTCGCACATCTGAATTAGAGGAAAATGTTAATGAGGGATTAGCAGCATTATTTAAAATACATTTTTCCCCAAAGTGGGGCATCACATCTATCCCTCTAATTTGTAATTCCTCAGCCCATTGTAAAACCAGGTTTAACACCACTTTTGAATAAAATTTCACCCTTGTTGATCTAAAAGGTTTCCCCGCATAAGATTTAAGGAGAAGTACAAGATCTAAATCGGATGTTTGAACTAATTTCAAGCCTTCGATCTCTTTAAAACAGATCAATAGGGCAGATCTATTCAAAATTAAATCTGGTTCAAAAAGGGGAGAAAAATCAAGATAAAACGTATCCACAATTGTTTTTTCTTTTGGGAGGACAACTGTCGTTAAAGGTGGAGCCAGAAAGGGTGTTGCTATAGGATTTAAATTAGACAGAGGCGGAATAGTAAATGGAGAGGTAACCTTGGATAAAACTTGGCAAGAACCTGGATTAACCTTACAATAGGAAAAAGGATTAGTAGATGGGAGAAAAACCTT
This sequence comes from Lissotriton helveticus, assembly GCF_964261635.1. NCBI lineage: Eukaryota > Metazoa > Chordata > Amphibia > Caudata > Salamandridae > Lissotriton > Lissotriton helveticus. The sequence goes on along the minus strand of NC_136072.1, from coordinate 320,255,517 downwards.
AGGAAGAAAAGGATTAGTTAAATTTACTGGACCTAGATCAGAGGAGGGAGCGTCCTCCTTGGGCGATGCTACCCTAAATTCAACCTTAGGGGTGAGAGACTGCTCCACCTGTGGAGAATCATCTATATTTACTTCCACATTTTTTTCAAAAAGAAGTTTCCTCTGTCTTTTTTTAGCAAACCTACGAATAGGTTTCCTCTTCTTCATTCTAATCTTTTTATGTTTCAGGGGACTCGTATTTCCCATCAATCCCGTTTTTCCTTTAGAAATTTCCTCTTCCTTATTTAATGGCAAGGAAAATATCGGAAAGAGGGAAGGCAAATCGGATTTAGAATTAAGAGGGGGAGTTGCTATTACCTCTATCTTATCACTATGTGGGGCTATACAATTAGCGCCAGCCGAAACCACTTTGGGGGGTTTAGAGATAGCTGTAAATACTATAGGCTGCCTTTCCTTTTGACTTTCTATCAGGGGAGAAGAAGGCGCTAAATCCAAATCTGCTGAAGAGGCAGGCGCGCTTATTTTCTGGGGCATCAACAGGGAAGCCGCTGGAATAGGAGGATCTGATACTAACTCGATTTTATTTAACAGGAGAACTTGCAAAATCTGTGTTACGGTATCAAAAATACATTCCGAACCTCCCACAAACTTTTCCAGCAATCTTAAGATCGAAGACAAAATAGATTCCAAAGAGGACAAAGAGTTAGAAATTAGCCTCCCGTTAATATTTGGGGAACCCTCGGCTAAATTGTTCAACACTGGCCCTGAGCAGGTTGTAAAATTTAATTGTGGGAGGGAGAAATCTAATTTATTAGAAGGAGTACTACTTAGGGGACCAGTACTTGAAATCGTTATAACTTCCTCCAAAGGCACACCTTTGGAATTCCCCTGAACCAATTCCACCCGCGCCCTATGAGCTGTTAAATCAATATCAGGCAGAGTGAATTCATTTCCTACTACAGGGGAAATGACTGACGAAGCTAGTAAAAAATCAGTATTCCTTGAAACTTTAGGTGCATCCATTAATGTAGCTTTGGAAGAAGCATTATCTTCAGATTTTGCGGGCATATTGCCCGAAGAATTAAGGTGACTATTCTGATTCAGAAGTACATTATTTAGCGTCAAAGGTGAACCCCTTAGTTCTTCCGAACTAACTGAAATTGGCAGAGATTGACTGGCCACCACGCTTAAACTAGAGAAAACATCAATGACCCCATTAACAGGCACCGCGACATTAAAACCCGGAGTTTCGGTCGTGGACTGTGAATCAGTAGGTTTGTCTTTCCCTTTATCCCAGAGATTAAAAAGCTGGCATTGACCCTTCAATTGCATAGTAGACGCTATTTTGTTTCGTAGGGGATTTGATTTAGTTTTCGACCCAGATCTCCCCACAATCACTCGTCCAGAACGTAATTTTTTAGCCGTCATGAGACTATATTAAAAAAGGGAGGAAAGTTAAGAGAATAACGATTATAAAGTATAATACCAAATTGGCAGAGCATAAAGATACAAAATCAGCCTATGAATGCAACAAAACAACTTAAATTGCAACTGGAGAACCAAGGGAGAGGGCCCAGCCCAGCCTCCTTCGGCCTCAGACGGTCCCGCCCTTGTCCCGGGCTTCTCCCGGCACGCTCCCGCACGCTCCCGCGTTGCGGTACCGAGTGGGAGATATATAGCTGCGCTGAGGTGGGGGAGGAGCCAGCAGGGAGAGCGGGTCAGCTGGTGTAGATGCCGAGGGTAAGGCGCTCCTGGGACAGGTAGTCCTGCGCCTCCCCTCGCTCGCAGCCCTGCTTTTACCACCGCCTCAGAAGCTCAAGCGCCAAAGCTGTGAAGCGCCGTTCAAAAGACCGCTGACGATGCGGGACCCGCGGAGCGGGTTCCGCGAGGAGTAAAGTTTGAAAGCTAAAAGCAAGTCTAAAGCACAACAGCACCAGGAAGAGCGAGTCCTTCACGCTCGCAGTCCAGGACGCCTTCAGCAAGAAAAATAAAATGAGCAACAGGTGAGCTCACTGGTTAGAGCAGGCAGACCCTGGAGCAGAGGTCAGACCCGGGACCAGGGCTCAATTCCTGACGCGGCAGGGTCTTGAGCTCAAATGTCCACGGACTCGATAATTCTCACTTCGGTGCCTGCCCTAATCATGGGTTCTCACTCTGCAACTCTGGGCATTAAGCTTGCTTAATCTCCACAACGGCCCCCTGCGGCGGGATGCCTGGCTTTCACCTTGGGGATGCCCTGTAGGGGCTATCTCACAGGGAAAAGCCAGGACGGGTTCCCAAGGCAAGCGCCGAGATGCCTCCGGGTGATTCGAGCGCTATATAAGAACATACAAAAAAAAAAAAAAAAAAAAACAACTTAACTTAAAACTGCTACTTACTTACTCCTTCCCACGTATTAGGCTTAGGTCAGGTACACCGGGGTAGGCGTAGATTAGAAGCACCAGTTGAGTACGTTAGTTAATGTTTTTATGTATGTATATATTTTATCCATTTTTAAGTATCATATGGCTAAGAAACCATATCAATGCTTTTACAGTATTATTTCATAATACTTCTTTTACTGTACACACTTTACTTTATGATAAGTATTGCAATTGTGGCAATTCATTTCTCTTGCATGAGAAAGAAGACTGCTCAATAAATAACACCTTTTTTGAAAACGCCCGTCTTTCTATTTCTATGCACTCTGGTGAAACTAAGTATGCACGATTGACTGAGTGAAATAACCGTCTATTGTTTTCACACGACTCTAGAGATACACTCTTTATTCTGAGGTAGCAAAGTTGTCATGTTTATGCGGTTGTCAGAAGCTAATTCTTTCTTGTCTAAATCAGGAGAGATAACTCTTTCCTGAAGATTCGAGAAAGTTTCTAGTGACCTCTGAGCTAGCTGGCAAAACTAATTAAGTCTAATATAGTCAGTAGAGACCTAGTCGACCTCAGTCCTACGTCTACACTGCTGTTTATATTATTCCAATGCGCAGAGCCTATTGGGAATATAGGAACTACACTACAGCTGGTTTGAGTGAGAATTGGAATGTGTGTTTGTCAGAAGCCGAACCGGCTCAGGTGGTTGCATGCTTACAGAAAGTGCCTGTGAAAAGAGGAGCAGAGCTTCCTATATTAGGAAGGAGAGGTTGGATTCTCTTAAACGCTTATAAAATAATACATGAGAAATATGTACAGTTACAGCGTACCTGTAAAGCGTTTGAAGTACAGTACGTTGAAGCAAAGAATGCCACTACATTGTTAACATGTCAGAATAAATTATTGTTAGACAAGCTAGAGACCTACCAGACCGTAGCTGAGAGAGCTGCGGTGCGCATTGCAAAGTACAGATATAGGAACAGGAGAGGGAGAATTAATAGGAGGAAAGTGCATTCAGCTATTGCAAAGGCAGGACTTAACTGGGATCCTGAGGAGTGGGATGGAACTATTTGGGATTCTTTAGAGTTTTCAGTCTCGGACGAGGAAGATAACAAGAAAGAGAAGCCTATTAAGACTGAGAAAGATAATAAATCAGAAGGGCGCAGAGAGGTCCATGCGCAGCCGATACATCAAAGAAAGCTGCAGGGTGGCGCAAAATACCCACAGGGGGTAGCTTTAGATAGCTGGGAGGGTTTTACACAACAAGAGATTAATGATATCTTGGACAGGTTTCGGCAGAAACCTGGTGAACAGTTACTCACATGGATGGTTCGCATCTATGATTTGGGTGCTGCAGGCGTAGTGTTAGATCAAGGTGATGCCATAAAATTTTGTACATTGAGCACAGGTCCGACAGTTCAAGAACAATTTAGAAATTACGGGCTTAATGACCAGGTTAGTTTGTTGCAACTAGCTGTGACTGGATGCAGTCACAAATACTCGACTGAATCAGATTGGCCAATAAATGAGAAACCCTGGTATACTTTGAGAGACGCGATACAGAGATTGAAAGAAGAGGTAATGAAAACCTCTATTTTCTTACATCAAGCACATAAACTGCTGGAAGGATTGCTTAATACTTCTGTGCGAAATGAAATTATTCGTACTCCTCCCCCTGCTTATAAGCAGGTGATAATGACGCTATTAATAAATCAGACTGGAAATACTTTAGCTCAGGTGATTGAGGCAGTTTGTGAGTTGAGCGAACTAAGAGAATGGATGAAATTCGAGAGACCTTCTAGACTTGAAACTCACACAGATAATAACAGACTGATGAGACGAGACATGTTTACAGCTTTATTAATTGATGGGGTGAGAAAAGAAACAATAGATGGGTTACCTACTTCAAATTTGTGGAGCATGTTTCGATAAAAGGGGTTTAGACAGGAAGGAAGGGAGCAGAAGAGTTAAACAAAATAAATCATGAACAAACATATTCAGACGGAAGCAGTGATGAGTCATACCGGGAAAGAAGGGAAGAATCCCCGGAACATAGAACAAGACATGAGAGGGAACAATCTATAGACCGCAGAGTCAGAAGTGAAAGAGGTAGATCCCCAGAACCGAGAATGAGGAATGAAAGAAGGAGATCTTTCGATCGGAGACTGAAAAAGAACAGAGACATGAGAAATTCATATTATGAGGAGAGAGTGTACGAGGAAGATGTGCTTCCTAAACTATATGAAAGTCTCCATCCTGATTTGTCTTGGGCGCAGAACAAATGTAAAGATGACTAGGAAATAGGTCAAGCTCTGGTACAGAATTGGGCTTGCAAAGATAATAGACCCTATGTGGATATAGAGATTTATTGGAAACATCGTAATGTACAAAGGGCCTGAGCCCTAGTAGATACGGGAGCGGAGGCCACTTTAATATATGGAAATCCCAAGAAATTTAGAGGACAGTATTTCACAATTACAGGTTTAGGTGGTAAAGAGACCCCATCAGTGCAAGCTAATGTTCAATAAAAAATTGGAAGGATACCAAAAAGAGAATATAGTGTACTAGTTGTGCCCTTTTCTAAATATATCATCGGAATTGACATTTTGAAAGGAATGACTTTATTTTTAGATGACAGGTACTATCAGTTTGTAACAAAACGTTACATTTCCGCTAAAGCGGTGAGAGTAGGTCGTTTGAAAATTCATCCTGTGAAGGTGCCTCAGACGACCAAAGTGATCTCTATGAAACAGTACAGAATTCCTGGTGGGCATGATGAAATCAGTGTCACAATTCAAGATTTAATGGATGCAGGTGTAATGGTTCCAATTACTACTGCTTGGAACAATCCCGTATGGCCAGTGCGCAAAAGTGACAATTCATGGCGTATGACGGTGGATTATCGCGAACTGAATAAACACACACCACCTTTGACTGTTGCCGTCCCTGACACTGTTACTTTGATAGAAAGAATTCAGAGACATACAGGGACTTGGTATGTGACTATCGATATTGCAATGCTTTCTTTTCGATCCCTATAGCTCCCGAATGTCAGGAACAATTCAGTTTTTTATGGTGTGGCAGACAAATGACATTTCAAAGTTTGCCCCAGGGCTATTTACATAGTCCGACGATATGTCACCGGCTGGTGGCAGAGCATTTAGATGAGCTACCGGTAATTTCTGGAGTACAGCTTTGTCATTAAATTTATAACATAATGATACAAGGTGAGACACAAGAGCAAGTTTAAACTCAATTAGATCAAATCGTAACTCATTTACAAAACAAAGGATGGGAGATTAATCCTGACAAATTGCAGGGTCCAGCACAGAGTGTGACATTTTTGGGTAGTCAGTGGCATCAGGGAAATCGAGAAGTAGATCCTCAGGTGAGACAGAAAATTAAAGAATTTGCAGTACCCCGAAACAGAAAAGAGACTCAGAGGTTCATTGGTTTGTTTGGATTCTGAAGACAGCATATTCCCCATTTAAGTCTGATTTTAGCCCCTTTGTACAAAGTCACTCGAAGGAAGAATGTGTTTGAGTGGGGTGAGACACAGCAGACAGTGTTTGAATCGGCGAAAGAGGCTATTCAGCATGCTTTGGATTTGTGGCTGGTGCGAGACGGCGATGTTGATTTGAATGTGTCTGTACAGGGTCCATATGCGAATTGGAGTTTATGGCAAAAACAAGTAACAATGAAAGTAGCTTTAGGGTTTTGGATGAGAAAGTTGGCAGATGCTGGTGAGCACTATACACCTTTTGAGAAACAATTGCTTGCATGTTACTGGGCTTTAGTGGATACTGAACAATTGACTTTGGGACACGATGTTATTTTGAGACCTGAGTTTCCAATAATGCAATGGGTTGTAGGCTCTCCTAAAACGCACAGAATTGGACATGCACAGGAAGCCAGTGTGATTAAGTGGAAGTGGTACATACAGGATAGGGCTCAGGTGGGTCCTAAAGGCACAGCGATGTTACACGAACAAGTGGCGCAGGCGCAAATAGAAGAGACAGACATGGAGTACAACGTACCTATAGTACAGGAATCTCCTGTTAAATGGGGTAGACCATTTAGCGATCTTTCCGCGGAGGACAGAAATCATGTGTGTTTTACGGATGGTTCAGCCAGGTAGGTTGGAGCAAAGAGGCAATGGAAAGCAGTGTCATATAATCCTGTTACCCAGAAATTGTTGAGCACGACTGGTGAAGGAAAAAGTAGTCAATTTGCAGAGCTTTATGCTGTTTACCAAGCTTTGAAACAAGAGGTCCGTTGCTAATGGGTTAGCTACGTGGCTTCTCAGATGGTATGCTCATAATTGGCTAATACACTCCAAGGAGGTATGGGGAAAGAATTGTGGAAAGAAGTGTGGGATATGCTCCCCCAAAGTACTGTAACTATATATCATGTTGACGCTCACTGTTCAATTGATTCACTTAATAGGTGGTTTAACTTCGTTGCAGATGAAAATGCTAAAATCTCTGAGGCAGAGGTGGAAAAGCAGAATTCTGACCTGGTTGGATTGGCACAGTGGGCACATCAGAAGTTTGTACATTATGGAGAACAAACCACTAGCAGGTGGGCAGCAGATAGTGGGATACATCTTCCCCATGATATGGCTAACACTGTAATTTTACAGTGTCCCATTTGCCAACATTCCCGACGTCGAGTGATACCGCAGATAGTGAGAGGTCAGTTAAACAGAGGTAAGTTACCAGCACAGATTTTGCGGATAGATTACATAGGTCCCCTACCAGTGTGTAGAGGTTGTCAATATATATGCTCAATTGTAGATACCTTTTCTGGATATTTGATTGCAGCCCCATACAAACGTGCTACCCAAATGAATACACTTAAAACTTTGGATTTGTTGATTTTATACTATGGAATTCCTTTACAGATTCAGTCAGATAATGGCTCACATTTTAAAGGGAGGATGGTACAGGAATATTGTGCACGATATAATATTGAATGGATTTTTCATATTCCTAATTACCCACAAGCTGCAACGTTAATTGAGCGCATGAATGGTCTTTTGAAAGATCAATTGAAAAAACTTTCTGATGGTTCTTTGAAAAATTGGACAAATCATTTATTTGATGCTTTACAGATTTTGAATTATAGACCTTTGACCAATGCTGAAACCCCCTAATGAGAATGCTAACATCATCTGTGAATGTTCAGCCTCAGACAGCTGTTGCCACTGTTATGTATTGGGAAATGACTCCTGGAGCCTTGGCTCCACATAGAGCGACTCCTGAAGCTGCTCCTCTGGATTTACAGCATACTTTGAAACAAAGGAACATTGTTCTAATTGAAACTGGAATTGTTGTCCAAATACCAGCAGGACACTTTGGTTTGATTGCCCCACGCGTACAGGCTAAATTGGAAAATGCTTCTACGTTTCTCGACATGAACAGACTTTTGTTCCAATCGTAGAATTAATATGTGTTCTTCGGTTCAGAACTCTATGTCCTGCAACTTCACAGTTCTTGCTATTAGTCACTATAGAAATGTTTTATTGCCAACCGGATGGCTCTTTTCATGTGGAAATTTATCTTGGTCCTTTATTCCAGCGAATATTTCGGATGGACCATGTGCCTTAACAAGACTCAGTTTAATGATGTTTTCCTTGAACCCTTCTATTTATAGTCGGACTGTACGTGATACTCTTCAATTGGATGAACCTTTTACTAAAACATGATCATGTTTTTTCTGATTTTGAAGGTTTATGTTGTTTCAATCTTTCTGATCTCTCTAAGTCTATCCAGTCTCACATTAATGCTTTACATGAATTATCTTCTGAGGTTCGACAAAACCTAGATCGAGGGTGGTGGGATTGGCTCTTTGGGTGGTTACCTGATAATGGGTTGCTTCGTTCTATCTTGTCTGGTACACTATTAGTTGTTTGTTTTTTAGTTATATATCCTCTTAGGTGTGGGGTTCCTCAGGGCTCATCCCTGAGCCCCACCCTGTTCAATGCTTACATGGAACCACTAGACAGGATTGTCCAGCCCTTCGGTGTGCGTATTGTCACCTACGCGGACGATACCCAACTGGTGGTCTCTTTGGACCACTCAGAGGTATCGTCCAACACCCTAGGTCCCTGTCTAGAGGCTGTTGCCAGATGGATGCAATCCTCCCGTTTAAAACTCAACGGGGAGAAGACAGATGTCATCTTATTGGGCAACCCCTCGCCCTCTGTCTTTTCATCCATCTGGCCTCCATGTTTGGGCCCGCCTCCCGCTCCCAAACCTCAAATAAAAAGCTTGGGGGTTTGGCTTGACACCGCATTGAACTTCTCAGCCCAAGCCACAAAGACCGCAGCCACCTGTTTCGGCCTGATGAGGATGCTACGGAAGGTGCTCCCTCTGCTTCCATTCCAGGCTAGGAGGATTCTAGTCCAGGCCCTTATACTATCTCGCCTGGACTATGGCAATGTCCTCTATATGGGAGCCCCTTCCTATGTCATTCAGAAACTCCAAGTCACCCAAAACAGTGCGGCCCGTCTGCTTTACAATCTCCCTCGCTGGGAGTCCGCAAGGACCGCCATTGAGGAACTCCATTGGCTCCCCATAGCGGCCAGAGTACAATTTAAAGCTATGTGTACTCTACATAAAGCCTTCCACCACCTTGGTCCTGCAATTCTGCAACCCCTGATCACCCCCTATGTCCCCTCACGTTCCCTTCGTTCCAGTACCCTCCAGCTGGCCTCCTCTATCAGAGTGAGGAAAGCCCGTTGGGGAGGTCGTTCCTTTTCATACACCGCTGCCAAGTTCTGGAACACCCTCCCCCTCTCCCTTCGAGGAACCACCGATCATCTTTCCTTCAGAAAAGCCTTGAAAACTCACTTGTTTGCCAAATCCCGCTAATCTGCCCGAGCCTGTGCTAAGTTAGCTTTAGTCATAAGCGCTACGAGGCCTCCGGGTAGATGGCGCTATACAAGTGCAATTTCAATTCAATTCAATATGTTGCTGCATTCAATGTGTGCCTAATCTTTTGGATATGCTTCGACCTGGGATTTCTTTTACAAGATCTGTCAGTTATGTTTCCTATTATTCAAGCAATGTTTTGCGTACTGTTTAATGTTTCTGTTTGTTCGACGGTGTTGGACAATGGTCATGGGTGGAATGTAATGAATCTGCCATTCATATGGTTGAAGGGCCTGATTATGACCGTTGCCCATCACCATCTCAGTATATTTTGACCTAACATAGTGATGTGTAGGCCTTCCTAGTAAGAATAAGCTACAAAGTAGGGCTTGATTATGTCATTTTATGTTTCCGACTTTATCTTGCTTAACGGCAGTGCTTGCTATTGGCTTTGGCATACTCTTATGCTGTCTTGCATACTAATTTTGCTCGTTTGTGGGAATAGAGGCCTATGCTTGAGCGACTCAATTTTCTAAGTTGTCGCCATCTTCTGAGCCTTTCTAGGTGAGAAGCCATGCTTTGCTTTTCACTTGTTTTCTGCACTTCGTATTCTGGTAGGAACTGGTTCTTGTCAGAGGAATGTACTTGCTCGGCTCCGAAGTCATAACAGACGCCTGGCCAGCTGAAGTTGTGGCCTTGGTGCGGAGTGGTACGGAATCTGATGGGAAAGAGGGGGCGAGGCTCACAGGAGTTTCATCTTACGTTTTCACTGGTACTAAAGGAGGTGTCTGGGTTCCAATCTTCGGAAGTCTACCAAAGGGCAGACGTGCAGCTGTGACGGTGGGATGAATTGGTACCGCCCTGTCTCCCAATTTGGCCGGAGAAACGGGCTCCCCTCTGGTGAAGTGGAAGAGGGATGAATAGAAAGTTGGTGAGGTGTTCCACTAATTCTTATATTCCTACTGATCTTGCCCAACTATCTTCTTCTGTTTTCAGGTTCTATACATTTATATACATATACGTTCTGTATATGTTTTACTGATTGCGTTTAGCAATTGCCTAGGTGTTAGTTTAATGATGGATACTTGCATATAGTACAATTTGGCCTACCGTGTATTACTAATAAAAATATCCAAGAGCATTTAATTATTTGTCCGTTTTCCCTGGGACGGGAGTGTGGATTCTTCTTAGCCAAGTCCTATCGCACGAAGGATGGTAAATTTCCCTTCTTGCAGGTAATTGTGCATTGGGAAGTTGTTCTACTCCTATCCAGGGAGTGTGAATTCTAATTCTTCCACTCCCAGCCTTGTTGTGAGAGGTATTGTGTTTGCTATATGTTGTTCTTTCCAGGTGAGTATTCTGTAGAGGAGAGGAGCGGTAATATTGCCTCACGCGCAGCACCTGTTACTAGGAAGATTGTCAGTGTGTATGAGCCCTCTCGACAAGGTATAGATTGTAGATATAGTGTTATTATTATTCCTTTTTGGGTAAGTATTGTGGAGTTTGATGCATCTTTTAGGTCCAAAGAGGAATGAGCATAAATGTCCTGATTGCTAGCAAAAATGGGGCCATTGGATGTATGACATTACAACGCATGCATTTACATTGCATGCCTTTACAACGTAAGTATTACAACGCAGTCCATTACAACGCATAGTGCTTTGGGGTGCTGGTTAGTGAATAGTTTAATTTACTATTTCAACTCCAGTCCCCGTGCACACTAGGGAAGGTTATTGGATAGTAAATTAACCTATTCCCTATCCTAGAGTGCCCCCCAGAGCAATGCGTTGTAATAGTTTGCGTTGTAATGGTTGCGTTGTAAAGGCTCTGCGATGTAAAAGTTGCGTTGTAAGTGTTGTTCACCGGGGCCATTACATATGGGTTTCTCTGCTGATTGATAATGGCCGGGGGTGACTACTTGTCTTCGATTGGATAGGAAAGATTTCAACCACACTATGGCCAAATGGGAAACACCATAGGTTTTAAGTTGGTCCCCCACGATGTCAGGGGAGATCGTATCGAATACGGCGAAAGGTCTAAAAAAATCAGCACTGCATTTTGTCTAGTCTAAGGCAGATTTGAGAGTTTCAGTGGTGTGTAGTAATGCAGATTCTGTGGGCCTGAAACTTGGTTGGATTGGATGCAAGATATATGCCTCTTCTAAGAAGGGAGAGAGTTGCATGTTGACTCATTTTTCTGTGATTTTGCTGAGAAACGGTAGAAGGGAAATGGGACGCAGGCTAGAAAGGATCTTGAGATCAGATAATGTTTTTTAAGGGACTTAACTGCAGTGATTTTCCAGGTCGATGGTACTTCTGTTCGCGCGAGTGAGGAGTTTATTGTCTTGTTAAGAGGCGGATTGATGATGTCGATAATGGCATGCAGTACTTCTGGGGGCATTGGTCAAAGGGGGACCCTGCCTTAAGAAGAGGATCGCTTGGCGTGATTGTTCCATACAGATGTCCTGGAAAAATAAAAGGACTGGTGTATCACCCAGGCCATCGGCATGTACTTCAGTGCAAGAAGGTGGGGTCGCCTTAAATTATTATTTTTTTTTTTGCATTTTCTGTTCGAAAAAGTTCACAATTTGATCCCATAGAATCTGTGAAGGTGGAGTCTCTTGTTTAATTAGTTTGGGATGTGTAAAAGATTTCACAATTTTAAAGATTGTTTTTTGATCAGAGTCTGCCAGTCTAAGTAGATTGGTGAAGTACGATTTATTTTCTAATTGTATTTTTTGGGGATAGAATTAGAGAACAGTTTTGAAAGAGCTTCTCCGCATCTACGTACAAGCTGCCTACAATGTTTTCGTAGTTCTCTCATCTTTTGGGTGAACCAGGGAGTGGAAGCTTTGTGAGAGGACTTCTTTTTCAAAGGGACAGGCAGTGCAAAGGTGTTGCTAAGTGTAGCCATCCAGGAATTGAAATGGTGAGTATCTAATAAGGGATCGACTGTCAGGCAGGGCCTACCGACAGCTCCTAGGGTGTGGAGTTTTGGATTGGCTAGCATTTTATTCCATTTTCATACAGTTTTGTGGGTATTTGGCGGGGGCCCCCACGGGTATCATTGCGATGGCGTCCAATTATAAAGGGAGAATATTTTTGATCAGAACAGGTTAACATGATCGGGGAGTCAACTTTTAAGGTGGTGAGATTTGAGCAAATCCTGTTGAGAGTATTACCAGTCAAGTGTATGGGGCTGGCTATCTGTTGGTCAAGGCCTAGAGTTTCTAGGATTTCTAAAAAGTTCTCGACTCCTGGGACATTCTGTGAGTCTAAGTGGAGATTAAAATCTCTGAGTAGTGTGAGATTAGAGTAGCTAATAATTAAGGTGCTTAAAGCGTACCTGAAGGGCAGTAAATCAAAGCTCTGCAGAAGGAAACTGAGCTTTCAACTTGTAAGCAGAATCCAAAACTTTCCGCACCTTTGAATTCTATAAAGTCAAACGTAGAGCATTTGAGTCTGTTATGATATATTATAGCCAGACCTCCCCCTCTTTGGTAGGGTCTGTCTTGTCTATGTATATGCGAACCAGGTGGGAGGGCTTGGATAATGTCTGGATTGCACCATTCTTTAAGCCAGATTTCGGTAACCAATAGGCAATCCAGATTCAGGTCAGAGATCATGTCAAAGATGTGTTATGCATTTTTACATAGGGACCTAGTGTTAATTAAACCTCTTACTAGTCGGTTGACGGTATAGTCAATTTTGTTAGGTTTGTCAATGGAAGATCTAAATTCATGTTTGCACCCCCTGCAGGTCACTGGGCCCTTCCATTTGTTTGCCTCTAAGCAAATATAGCATTTTTGTTGGTGGTTATTAAGCTCAAGAAGAGTTTCTCTTGTAAAGGGCTAACCTGAGCCAGAAATCTACGATGGATCGCACACCGGCTAACCTGAGCCAATTTGGCCAATGTTTCTGGCGCTGGCTGTGATCCTAAAGTGTATGGGCTCAGACGGGCTTGCCTTTGGTGCGCCTTTGGTGAGTCTGCGATGGTGGGCACATTAAATAGAGTGTGCCTCGTCAACGACTAGACAGCAGTACATAGGAAAAATGGCCACACTTCCGGAGACACTCCGAGCGTCTGCCTTCTAGGAGAATGGGGGAGGGCAAAAGACCGGAGTGAAGACCAAAGAGGAGAATAGCACGTGAGCAAAAAAATAGGTGAGCAGTAAACTCAAATTCAAAAATAAAATGCTAAAGAATGCCATCCTAGATTAGTAAATTCATATTCAAATTCATACCATGTGGCTGTAAATATTCAAACTTACAGCATGGCCTGATATTGAGAAAGATAAAATGAAGCAATGAAATAAAAAATTAGCAGAGGTCCTTCATGAATTTGTCTCAGTCCAATATCCATCACTACTACCTTGAAAATTAGCAAGGGCTTAGATGAAGTCTGCTGGGTCTGCAGAACTTCAGTGAGTATACTGGTTTTTACCTCAACAGATGGTAATTATAAGTCTGGAACTTCAGCTGTTTGTCTGATGACCACAGCAAATGAGGCTCTCTCTTCTTTTGAGTGATCAAGTTGGGGGGGGCCCAGCCCCATGTCAGGGGAAGTGCCGGGTACAGAAATTGTTTTGATCATATTGTGGATTAAACTCATCCCCATCATCCTCAGTGTCGTCAAAGGCTGGCTGTCTTTGGTCAGAATCTGTTCAGAAAGATTGTTGAGCTCTTGGGGACACCTCCTAGGCAATGGTGCTGTTTTTTCTGCATCACAATTTACAGTAGTCTTTTGCATAACTAATGTTCAGAGTTGGACAAGACAATAGTAGTAGAATCAATGCATTGATAGCTCCAGTGCTGGTGTCTACATGGTAGTAACAGGTGTGGATCATAGTGTCCATTTTGGAGTCGGCGTCTAAGTCTGGGCTGAATCAAAAATGGGATTGGGAAGCACAGAAATCACTGATGACTGACCTGCCAGCAGTAAGCTGACTGGAGGCCTCTGTGGATCCTTGGGGCCAGAAGGCATGGCAGAGGGAAGCAGAAAAGCACCAAAGATTCACAACATGCCTTTCTTGAGCACCTCAACCTGTTGCAGGGTCACTGACGAATCTGAAAATTTGTGATGTGGTGCATTGGGATCAGCTGTGGAATCAGTTCCTTGGTACGGAACTGGAAACAAGGCCAGGGGGCACCTTCACATCCTTGAGACTTCTCAGAAAGTGAGTTGCAAGACTGGGATGAGGCCCATTTGACTACTTTCTATTTAGATCCTGGTTTACCTGAAGACCTGAACCATGGTATACCAGTCACAAGTGTAGCCCAGAGAGCAGGAATGGGTTCACACTCTCATCTTAGAGTGGGAACGGGGCTTACACAACTTTCTTTGCTTTTGGGCGATGTACAACTTGGCTTTGCATTTCTGAATGACCTTTGAGCACAAGTTTGAGTCATAGCTAGAACCCAAACACTAGAGGCATACCTCATGGAAATATGTCACAGACATCTGCTAGTGACAATCCCTACAAGGCTTAAGCCCTTTAGTTTGAGGAGGGGATAAGTTCCCTTACACACTGTAAAATAATTTTGTTGGAAACAACTCAACAACCGATGAGAACAGTTACCAGCTAGCACCAGATCCATATACAAAGGCATGAAAAGAGAGGAACTGCACCTGGGTACTTGAGTGCCGCTTATATGCAGTTCCAACCATCATGTCTGGGGGCCACTCATGCCACTTACTGGTGCACAGGAGTTATGCTGAAAAATCATGTGAACTCATTGTGGTGCCTGGGGATATTTTACAGATGAGTAATCTGCAATTAGATGTTTCCATAAGTGATGGTGATTCCCTAAGCACTTCTTGGTGCGTCTGAGCTGAATACAGTTCCAGAAACATCTTCTGTCCATCTGCTGATATCCAGTCTGTAGGAGTAGTCTCTCTGTGTTTGATGTCTTCTTTCAATGGCACAACAGTTCTTTATTTGTAAGGTAATGGTGTCTATTGTTCTCGTTTTCAAGCTTACATCCAGGTCCTTCTTCATGCTGCCTTCTGCGCCAGTTCAGCCCAGTTGGGCAGCAATACAGTTGAGTTTCTCGTACTGGTTGATTTCCAGGGTAATTATGGGCTCTTTTCACTGGAGCTGGTGAGGGACTTAAGCATTCTGATAGTCAGAAAGTCCATTACACCAGTCACTCACACCTTAAAGACATGGGCTTTGGTGGAAATGCCTCCTTCACCTAATTAAGTGGGGGTCACAAACTACTGTGCTGGAGACCAGACCACCCCTGATTGTCATCTGAGGTCCTTTCCTTCACGTGATGCACTCCATATAATGGTTAGCATACCGATCTCAGGCCGTGACTCCTCTGCATGGCCACTGTGTGAAATAACTTTTTGGATATATCCCCAGCATTTTTCACCACATTGACCAAGCCCTGGACTACTGGGCCTTCACTCTGAGAGTGTCAAATCCATTCCTAGACCCACTACAGACACCTACCACAACAACAGAAATGGAGGGCAGTGGTGATTCCAGCTTTATTGCTACTGTTGATGACAACCTGTTGGGGTATGTACTGGCTGTATGATGAAATTTCACTTACCAGCTGATAAGCAACAGACTCTCCCTCCCGAAATGTTTTTGAGGAATAAAAAGGTTGCTTGTCACAGTTTAACCCCAGATAGAGTGCTGTTTATTATGTACTAGCAGCCCGTCCCGACGTTGTCCGGGGCAGAAATAGAATATGTGGCACATCACTTACAATCCGCTCCCTGCCACATACGTGATTTATAATGAAAGTGTGAGCAACTGTGCCTCTGAAAGCCTTTTCACTGTAGTAATTGGAAAAAAGTAAATCGTGAGGTTAGCAGCATTAGGTAAGTATCACAAAATGTAAGATTATTTCGGAGAGTTATTTATCATTGAGCTTACACGTCGTTATGTACCTGTTTATTGAAGTTGGTGCTTGAGCCCCCGCCTGAGCACCGGAGCAGTATGCAAAGCTTTATGATCCCCGCTGTTAGGCTGAGTGGCTTGAGCCCCCGTGTGAGCACCGTAACAATGCCGCGGCCCGTGAAGCCTTGCCCATTGGTTTTTGGCCACGCCCCTCTGACAACGTCCAGGAGGCGCGCCACGTGAATACGGCGCCCATTCAAGTTTTGCCACGCACCTCTGACAACGGCCAGGCCCACAACGGAGTAATGCGAAGGTTTTTGTTTACAATGCCGTTTTCGCTTTTACCAGTAATGATGGGGAATGGCGCGCCCCGCGCCCCGTGAATGCCGCGCCTATTGGTGTGTGCTGTTTGTCCACGCCCCTCTCAACGCCCACACCCAAGGGAGTCCTGTGAATGTTTGTTTGTCGCGCCCATCGCTGACAGCACAACGCCCACACCCACACCCACAAGGGACTACTTTACCCCTAAGGTTGTTTTACCTTTGTAATGTATATGGTGGCCACTTGTATAGCCTATGTCCATCTGCTGCAACTGTCCTTTCCAATGCTGTATTGGGTGTTGTGATTGGTGCTGTGGTTCCTGAGATTACCCGCCTCAAAGGTTTGGGCTCTCTATTTATTATATTAGTATAGATAGTTTGAGTTACATATATTGCAGTTTGAATGCATTATATGCCCCTCACAGGTCTGGAGGAAATCTTGGGATGCACTATTACTTCCCATCCTGTCACAAAAGTCCTGCAATGAATGGTTGTTGCAACCTGCATCCTCTGCCTTATGTGCACTTCATTTCATGGGACTGACATTTGGGCCATGCATAAGATATTCAGTCATATTGTGTGCACTGCCAAATACCAGGGATATTTAAGCAGGGGCCTTGAGTCATTCAAATGTCAAAGTCCCCATTGAGGGTGCAAGAAAAGCTACGCGGTATACTCAACAGATTTGACTCAACAGTTGCCAGTGTGTTTTTCTTGCAACAGAGTAAGAGTTTGGAGGTACCGGCTTGTCCTCCTATAGCACCAACTGAATCATAGGAGTGACATTGCAAATGTGCCCACTGTTGGAGGGGTCTGGCTGGACAGGAAAGATGGCAAATGAGTTATAGAGGTTCCCAATCAGAATCCTTTACAATCCTGCAAAATTTAATATCCCAACAGCCTCATATAACCTCTATAAGGTTGCAATAGACCAGCTGCACTGCTGCGGACACTACCCTGATATGTGACACACCAGAGGGAGCATAGGGATCTATTAAAAGTGGCACTGTGGATTCACCGGGCTGAAAACGAAGAAGGTAATGGGCTGTACAGTGTAAAGTACCCCAGACAGCAACCATGGGACACCTAGCATGGAGCGCGTGTAGTGAAAGAGGCACTCTTGTGGTTTGGCACCCTATCATGACCTTCGACTACCACCATTTTAATTGACTTCAGTGTGTTATTTTACCCTAGACTTAATGTAGGACGGTTCTGCATATGCCTGCTTCTCTTCTGTCTTGTAATCTTGCTGTCTTTTAGTGGGAGCTGTCACGGAGTAGAACAGCACTATTGGCTTTGACATGGCCTCATGTCATCTTATTTTCTGGCTTTGCCTTGCTGCTCGCACGTAGCTGCAAAGTGGGGAGGGCATGTTTCTGCTCCTCACTTGTTTTTTGCTCATCACTGACCAGAGTGAACTGGATATTATCTGTAGAATGTGCAACCCTGCCTTGAAGTCAAAATACGGGAGCTTGGCCAGCCCCTGTCTTGGCCTTGACGCAGACTGGTACAGCCAGCATATGCCTGCTTCTCTTCTGTCTTGTAATCTTGCTGTCTTTTAGTGGGAGCTGTCACAGTGTAGAACAGTACTATTGGCTTTGATATGGCCTCATGTCATCTTGCTTTCTGGATATTATCTGTAGAATGTGCAACTCTGCCTCGAAGTCAAAATACGGGAGCTTGGCCAGGCCCCGTCTTGGCCTAGATGCAGACTGGTACAGCCAGCTCGCTTCTTTCTCATGAGAAGGGGGCGAAGTTTTATAGGAGCTTTGTCTTACGTTGAGTAATGGTATTAAAGCTGGGAGCCTTCGGGGGCCAGGTGGAAGTTCACCACAGAATAGACGTATTGCTGTGGAGGTGAAGGAACTTGAGTCTTGATTGAACTCCCTCCTGGGCTGGTGATGGGCTTCCCCCAGCTAGAGTTGGCAAGGATCATGCCAATTCAATCTGTGAGGTGTTCCTAACCATTTTATATATATATATATATATATATATATATATATATATATATATATATATATATATATATATATATTCTACTCTTTGCTACTTGTATATACTTCATTTTATTTCAATTGTTCATTTAATTGTTCACTTGATATTTGGGAGTCTGCAATTACTGATATATTCAGCATGCCTTTTAAAAAATATTGCATTAATAAACTTGTGTGTTATTTTACATGCACCTGGATTTGTTTTCTTACCTTCCCTTAAGGGAGTGCTGTGTCTTTGCCTCGTCTTTTGGGATTGTTGCTCAAACATGTATTATTTAAAGGTGCAGAGGTAAACTTCCCTCACCTAAAGTGAGTGCTGCTTAAAGTATATTATTTAAAGTTGCAGTGGTATATTTGCCTCCAAAGTGGGAGTGCAGGATTTGGGTGTAGCCTATTGGTGAGAAGTCACATTCATTACAGTGTGGATGGCCATGGGGCAAGGCGACAGAGGCAAGAGCAACAGGTGGTCGCCGGTGCCATAGAAGACAAGGTTGGAGTTGGTGTCTCCGCCCCACTATTTGTGACTCCAGGCTGCTGATGGTCCTCTGGGAGGCCGCAAGTGAGATTCATTTCCAAAGAGATTACAGCTGAGTGGAATGAGACACAGGTGAAGGTCAAAGGAGGGCACTGATTGTGAGAGGTGGAAGGGGCATCAGTGATCAGTGGATGATTGATTAATTGATTGACTGATTGATTGATTTTGGGATTTCTAAAGCATGACAGATACCCAAGGATGCCTCAACATTAAATTGCCCATAGTGACCAACAGCGGTTGCTCCAAAGGCCAGGAAGAAAATCAGTTAGAGAAGAGTCATGTCTTCAGGAGGTTCTGAAAGGATAACAAGTTGTCACTTAATCTCAGCTGACATTCATTTAAAAAAGGTGGGGCCATACTAAAAAAGGCTTGACCGCCTTGTCTGATGAGCTTTGTTTTTGGTACACCTACATGCCCTTTGCCTGCTGCTAAGTAGGAAAATCCCCAGGTGACATAACTCCTGAAGTAGGAGGACCTGAACAGTAGTAGGCTTTATGTGCAAGAAACAGAACCAGATTGTTTATTTTTTTACTGGCATGCAGTGAAATGTTTCCAAATATATGGATGCTGCATTCTGGATAATATGGAGTCTTTGTAGCAGATACTGTCAAGGCGCAGATAAAGAGCATTTCCATAAACCAATATCAATCCAATCAGCACCTGGACAACTGTCTTCCTTGTGGGGGTAGGCAGCAATGGGAAAAGTTTAAGATGATAAAGCAAACTGAGACAACTTTATTTATGTGTGCGAAAAAGGTTACCTTGCTATCCATGATGATCCCCAGATTCCTTGCACTTGTCACAGGTGTAGGATGATGGCTAAACTGTTCCAGGTACCAAGAACGGGACCATATAGGTGTCCACTTGCCTAACAGTAGTACTTCAATTTTTTCTCCCTTAAGTTTCAAACAGTTTGCCTGCATCCAACTTTCTAACTTAGTCATGAAGGAAGAGAAGTTTCTCCTACATACCTTCACATTCTGTGCAACTGATACCACATTGTGGGTGCCATCCACTTAGGACATCAAACAGAACTGACCAGGAGTGTGAAAAGCTAAAGCCTGAAACCCCTAAAGCTCCTAAGGGAGTGGGTCATGAAAGACTTAGGCTAAGTTACAGAGGGCAATTGTGGCGTGCTTACACTGAGGTCAAAGAGTAGTGCCCAGGAGTGAAAGGTGCCCCTGTGTGAGCTAACTAAAATTGGGGTAAAAAGAAGACATTGTAAGGATGAATAAAATGGTGGTGCATCATGGAGAAAATTAAAGTAAGATTGCTGGAGAAGGAACTGGCTTCAAATGTTCCTATTTCATGAGATCGCAAAAATGGCAAGGGGAAAACACTAGAAGTAGTTAAATGTCTGCTTACAAGGGAAATTATCTCCACCATCAATCCAAATCCGGAAACCGTGGAGTACAGTAGTGTACAATAGTGAAAAACAACTTCAGGAGTTTTTCACTACCAGGACATGTAAAACTTACATCCACATGTCCTACCTTTTTAATGCTATGTACTCTGCCCTATGAGCCTTTAGAGTTTACCTAAGAGGTGACCTATGTGTATTAAAAAGGAAGATTTAAGCATTTATTTTCCTAAGTCCAAAAACTGAACTACAGGCTGCAATGGCAGGCCTTTACTTCTTTAGTGGGTGGCACAAGTAGTAACATTTAATTTACAGGGCAGGCCCTAGGTGCATGGAGTAACATATACTAGGAACATATACGTAAATGACATGTGCCGAGTAAACTAAATGTGCCAACCAGGTGTAGGCCAATTTTACTATGTTTTAGGGAGAGAGCACAAGGACTTTTGCACTGGTTAGAAGCGATAAAAGTGCAGATTTGTAACGCCAACAAAAAGTGAATTAAGAAAAACAGAAGGTGTGAAGGCAAAGAATTTGGTGGAATACCACACCAAGGATGTAAGATCTAACATGCATGGACATACATGAGTCAGACCTTGTGCCACCATTATGATGTCAATTCTAGAGTACTGCTTAAGAGGGCATAATAATAATGAATCCCAGTTTTGAGTGAAGACAGTGGCAGTATCCATGAACAAGATCTTATGGACATGAGATATGAGTGAGAACTGTATGTGAATGTCTTGTAACTACCAGTGGTGTCTGTTGAATACCAGCAAAAAAATTATATTACCACACAAAACAAAAGGGTCTTCCTACATAGCTATAATGGAGTAGGTGCTGAAACATAGCAGAGATATCCTTGTTTGGTGCATACATCAATCAAACAATCATTCAGGGGTTTTTAAAGTGCGCTATTCCCGTGAGGGTCTCAAGGCACTGGGAGGGGGGCCTCCGGATCAGTTGAAGAACCGGGTCTTGAGGCACTTCCTGAAGGTGTGCAGAGTGGGGGAGCGTCTGGTGTTGATAGGGAGCTCATTCCAGGTCTTTACAGCGATGTAGGAGAAGACTCATCCACCTGCTCTGGTTCTGCAGATGCCTGGGGTCTCTGCCAGGGTGAGGTCGGTGGAGTGGAGGTTTCTTTTGGATACGTGGAAGGAGACTCTTTCGTTGAGGTATTTGGTTCCGATATTGTGGAGGGATTTGTAGGCATGGGTGAGTAGCTTGAAGGTCACTCTCTTCTTGATGGGGAGCCAGTGGAGGTCCTGTAGGTGCTGGGTCATTTGCTTGTGTTGTGGGGTTTCAAGGATGAGTCCGGCTGCAGTGTTCTGTATGGTTTGGAGCTTGTGTATCAGAGTTTTGTTGATTCCGGCGTAGAGGGGGTTGCCATAATCTAATCTGCTGGTTATGAGTACGTGGGTGATGGTCCTTCTGCATTTGGGGGGATCCACTTGAAAGTCTTGCGGAGGATGTGGAGGGGGTTGAAACAGGTGGAGGCAACGGTGTTTATGGTGAGGGAGGAGTCTAGGATGATGCTGAGGTTCCAGGTATGGTCCGTCGGGGTGGATGGGTTTCTGAGGCTGCAACATCTTTCGTTCCTTCTTGGAAGCTGATTCTGGTGTCTGTGGGAAGTTGGCCTGGTATATGCTGTCCACTAATTAAAGTGCTTGTGAAATGAGGGACTTGATAGCCCCTATGCCAAATGCACAGCTTCGTGCCGCATCTTAGCGTGCACATTTATTCAAAATCTTTTTCAAATCTTCATTTTCTCCAACTGTTAACCATATTCAGACTCATATTTCTCAAACGTTGATTCACTCATTTATCCAAAAATCCACAATCGGGTCAAGTGCTAATTTTCAGGTTTCTTGCATTCAGACAGTGCCAATCCAGGCCTTCTTGAAAGAATACGATTGATGCAAGAAGTCCATCACAAGCAGTCTTTTATTTTCCAGATAAAAAAAAACAATGCATTTCGGGCCTCCTCGTGCCCTTCTTCGGGGGTCACTATAAGTCAATAATAATACAAACAAATCATTAGCACTTCAAATTCTCAAAGAACAAAGTTATAGCATGCTTTCAATAAAAGAAACATTTCATCGTACCTAAGACCTGACCTTATAATAGATTATCCCAATGCAGCTCCCACTGTTTTCACTGAGTCATCACACATCCAGTCCTTCGAACTCGGGAGATGAACCCACATTCTCAACAATATTAGTGCTCCTGCCAATACCCCTCCCTCCCTCCACTCCACAGGGGCTGCCTCCACCGTCACAGGGGCCCGGGCTCGACCGCGCCCACCTCACCTCAGTCGGCCCAGTGTTGTCCCAGCCTCTGCAGCGGTGTCCGGGACCTGCTCCTCCACCGCGCCGACACCCATCTTCTCGGCGCTGCTTCAGCCCTCCGGGTTCCCAGCATCTCGCCTCCAGGCAAAGACCGCTCCGCCCACCGGTCCGCTCCCGCTGAGGGCCTCCGACGTGCAGAGCTCACTCTCCTTCCCCACTCTGAGACTCAGGTGTTTTTTTTCATCCAGCCCGCGGCAGGAGCCCCAGCAAGGGCCCCCACCGATATGCACGGTGACCTGTCCTCTGATGGCAGCTCTCACCCACCTGCAGTACGGCCTCAGGTCTCCCTCAGTAGTGCCGCCGCCATTTTGCGCCGCCCCGGAGCCAGGGATCTCCGCCAAGAGAAAACGGTCAAATGCCTAATTTACAGCTGAGCGAGTGTCCGGCAAGCGCAGCACTCCTCTGCCAGGTCCCAGCACCGTCCAGCCCACCAGGGTATCGCGCTAATTCAGGATGAATGAGGGGAGCCTGCTCCATCGGCCTCCTAGCCACACCCCCCAAGCTAGCCTGGGTGATGAGGGGGTGTTAGCCCAAAACCACTCCCAGGATTCTTGTTTCCAGTTCAAGGAAGACCTGGCTTGGCAGTTTGGGCTGGACTGATCCCATAAGGTACGGGGTCAAGATTGATTTGCACATAGCTGGGTCTGAACTGAGGTGCGAAAGTGAGCTAAAGAACGATTAAGGATTTACCCAGATCTGTGACTCAGAGCGAGTGTCTGAAAAGTTTCAGCACTCCGTCCATCATCTTCTTGTGTTTGCTTTGTTCACCCTAAGTTGGCAGGGAATGCTCAGACGTGGGTCCCTTGCTCACTTTGCCACTTGAATCAAGCTAGCCTGGCTCATATGTGGTGTTACCACGAAACCAGTCCCAGGATGCTTGTTTCCAGTTCAGGGAAGTCCTGGCTTGGCAGTTTAGGCCGGACTGTTCCCATGAGGCACAGTGTCAAGATTGATTTGCATATAGATGGATCTGAACTGAGGTGGCAAAGTGAGCTAAAGACCGATGATGGATTCAATCCAGATCTGTGACTCAGAGCGAGTGTCTGAAAAGTTTCAGCACTCCGTCCATCATCTTCTTGTGTTTGTTTTGTTTATCCTAAGTTGTCAGGGTATGCTCAGACATGGGTCCCTTGCTCACTTTGCCACTGTATTCAAGCTAGCCTGGCTGATGAGGGGTGTTACCCCAAAACAGGTCCCAGGATGCTGGTTTTCAGTTCTTGAAAGTCCTGGTTTGGCAGTTTGGGCTGGACTGTTCCCATCAGGCACAGGGTCAAGACTGATTTGCACATAGCTGTGACTGAACTGAGGTACTAAAATGAGATAAAGAACGATGATGGATTCAACCCAGTTCTGTGACTGGGAGCGAGTGTCTGAAAAGTGTAAGCACTCCGTCCATCATCTCCTTGTGTTTGCTTTGTTCACCCTAAGTTGGCAGGGAATGCTCAGACGTGGGTCACTTGCTCACTTTGCCACTGGATTCATGCTAGCCTGGCTCATATGTGGTGTTACCCCAAAACTGGTCCCAGTATGCTTGTTTCCAGTTCAGGGAAGACCTGGCTTGGCAGTTCGGGCTGGACTGTTCCCATGATGCACAGGGTCAAGACTGATTTGCACATAGCTGGGTCTAAAGTGAGGTGGCAAAGTGAGGTTAAGAATGATGATGGATTTAACCCTGATCTGTGAGTGGGAACGAGTGTCTGAAAAGTTTCAGCACTCCGTCCATCATCTCCTTGTGCTTGCTCAGTTGTAAGCAACACAATTAAAATGCTGTAGTTGTGCTACACTATGGGCATAAATCTTAAAGAACCGTTGTATATAAGAGTAGCACATTGCCTCATTGATCATTGTATTCTATAGTAACATTATGCATATTTCATGATGTCATATTTAACAGCCATAAAAAGAAAAATACTTTCGACTAGTTGTTAGAACACATACTATTGCAACATTTAGAAAATCTAAGGCCATTTTTTGAAAAAGACTAATGTTGATTTCAAAGAAATGCTTTTAATGACCTTCCCACATAACAGACCACCACCCAGAAGACAGTCTACCACATAAATTAATTGTTGCATACTGTGACAGCGTCGCACAGAACTCACTCTGGAGCAGAAAGGTGAATTCGCTCTTTTAAAGGGATTGTTGGGACCCAATTTAATGTCATCTGGCAGGGGCCTTGCCTGGGTAGCTGGATTGATGTCTGGCATGGTGGATAGATTGCTGGAGATCCCTGAGACAGGGATGTACACAATTGCTGCAGAGACAGTGCTGTGGAGCTTCCCGTTATTTACCTTTAGAAATGCTCAGGGAGCAGAGTAGCCTCAGATTGGACCCCTATTATTCCTGCTCTCATTGGTTGAGCCCGAGGGTTGGGCCAGCTTCACAAGCAGGCTTTCATTGGCTGAAATTGTAGCCACTAAAATAGCTACTCTGGGGGCAGGCCAAAACCATCAGTGAAAGCGTTACCTCTTTCAAAAGTCAAAATCTGTTGGAGCTCGGAATGCAGCTTCCCTGGGTGTGCCTCCTATGCCTCCCATACTTGGGTGGTCCCCAGGGGCACAATTATACGTGACCAATACATTTAGTGCGGTGATGCAGACACCAGCACTAACATGAAATAGTCCAACCCCTGATGCACGGTACTTGGCAGGGCTGACTATCCCACCTGCTTTGCCAGTGATGACATTGGCCCCCACATATGTGAGTGAGAAATTGTATTTATTGAAATACAGTCCTCTCCATATATGACACACCAAGCCTTCCAGTTCTCTGCCGTACCACATAGCCTAACTGGCAAAAACCCCGACAGAAAGTACCAACTACCAGATAAGATGTGTGGGAAGGGAAATGGGACAAGGGAAAGGGGAAAGGGTGCATAAGGGATAATTATACAAAGGGGAGATATTGTATCTTAATAGTAAAGATGACAACAGGTTCCTACAGAACATTTTTGTACATGTTTAGGTTGGTATGGCTACAGTAAAAATGAACATATAAAGCCCTAAAAGTTCACTACCCTAGAGTGATTCCTATAGACTCTAAAACTTAATATTCAAAATGATACCTAGACCCATAGAGACATCTCAAATATAGGAAGAGAACTTGATTAGAGGTAGGTAATTCATTAAAGGAACATTTAGGGGCCATTCCAAGGATTCTCTCAATAGTAAATTGTAGGGCTCAGAAAGTTCATCATTACATTGCAGAAAGATAGGGAGTGCAAAGACCACTTCATGTGTGGGAGAAACAGAGAATGACCCAGACTTCTTTCATACAGAGGGACCTCACCAAGATCAACATGGCTCCTTATACATCTAGTGTCAACCTCACAGAACACAGAGGACAGAGGGGACCAGAACCATTTTCCTACCCAGATTTTCCCGCAAGAGCCAGGTGAGCACGGAATCTCTGTATGGAACAAAATCTGTCTTCTTTTTCTTTTTGTTCTGAAAGAAAGAATAATATTTATTTTATTTTTTTATTTTGCATGAAACAGCATATACTGAGTACAAAGTGTATGATACATTTACATCAGTTGCATAGACCAGCAGGTGTGTCATCATTAGATGAACATGTGCAGTTGAATATTGTAATTATAATTGCATTTATATAGCGCTTACTACCCCTGACGAGGAGTCAAAGTGCTTTTCGGCGAGTAGCACGCTACTCCAGAACCCCAAAAGGATTAGTGGTGAATAGTATACTGCGATGTGAAATTAATTTGAGGGGTGGACATGTGAGTTTGTTATTTGGATTGAAAGAGGATAGTGGAGGGATAGATGAGGGAAGGGTTTGCATTTATATAGAGCTTGCTACCCCTGATGAGGTATTGAAGCACTTTTTTGTCAGGTAGTACGCTACTTCGGAACCCACACAGGATTAGTGGGGAATAATTATAGGGAAATATTACATTATTTTGAGTGGTGTACATGTGAGTCTGTTAATTGGATTGAAAAGGATTGTGGAGGGATAGAAGATGGAAGCGTCTACAAGTGTATTTGGAGATCATAGCAGTAGAGGAGGTTTGGGATGAGTAAAGGGGAGGTGCAGGGGCAGAGTCAGAGGAAAGGGTTTAGAAAGACTTGCTTGGGAGATCTGAATAGTAAAAGAGGTTGGAGATGATGCAAGGAGGGGTAGAGGAGGGACAAGTCTATAAAGGGTTGTTTTGGGGATCATAGTAGTAGAATGGGGTTTGGGATGAGTTAGAGAGTGGAGGTAAGGATATATTGAGAGAGGTATAGGGTTAGAAATAGGGTAGTGCATTGGAGAGAGTAGTAGAATGAGATTTGAAATAAGTCAGAGCGTGGAGGTAGAGGATATATTGAGAAGTAAAGGGTGAGATATAGGGAAGTGCATTAGAGATGCAGAATTAGATGTAGCGTAATGAATATAAAGAACATTGAAGGTATATATGCATTAGGAAGGTAATAAGGAAGAGCACTCCAGTGGAGAGGGCTGAGCAGGTAGGAAGAAAAAATGAAATTGCACACAGTGGAGGGTAAAGGTTGGAATTTAGATGGAAAGGGTATTCGCTTGGTCAGAGAGGGAACATCATCAAAAGTTTTTAAGGGCCAAGATTAGGGCTTTGAACTGGGACAGGGAGCAAAACTGCTTTAATATGTTAGAGGGAGGGCGGTGTATGTTACAAAAGGGTGAAAAAAACGTATTGTGCAATGTTTATAACTTTGTTTGTGGGGGTAAGGGCATATAGGTGAAGATCCAAAAGTCAGATTTTGCAGTAGTCCAGTTTGCTAATTACAGCACATTTATGAGATTGTTTGATGTGTTGAATGGAAGGCAAGTACATACTTTTCTAAATGTCTGTAAAATAAAGAAGTCCAAACTCATTTGAGAATACAAATTTGACTGCAACTTATTTGACTGGGAGGACATGATCTAGGTTGACAGGGAGGAGTGTATTAGAGAAGTACAGAAAAAGAGAGGTTGATGGTGGCAGAAAGATAAAGAGTTTGTTTGATAGACAATGTGAACATTAGCCGGAACACTACCATCCAGTGATAATTAACTTTGAGGCATTTGGAGAAACAAGCGTGCAGATGAGAGGTGGGACAGGAGAAGCAGAACAATACTTAAGGGTCATCAGAGTACATGTTATACCAGAAGCCAGTTAAGATAAGGAAGTGATAATAATAAGCAGAAACTAGGTATTCACTATATCAATGGCAGATGCATAGTGGAGGAAGGTGAGAATATAAGAGAGTACATTGTGATGGGCAGGAATTAGAAGTTACAAATCCAAAAATTACTAGGGGCTTTTCTGTGAAGCTGATAGTATAGTAAATAAATGGGAAGGCTCAATAAGATTGTTTTAGCAGAGACATAAGGGGAGCCTATTGTAAACACACTGTTCAAGCATTCTGAAGAAGAAAGATAGCAGGGGAAAAGAATGACTGTGGTTAGATAAGATGCGGGATCAGCAATACATGTTTTAGAAGCTGTTGCACTACATCTAAATTAAAGAAATGATGTACTTGTCTTTTAGAAATGACAGTTTTAAATGTGAGCTAAGTGAGCTAGAGGGGAAAGAACCATGGGTTTTATATTTTTCGGGGCAGAAGGGGGTTGGTTTGCCTAAAAATCAAAAGGAGCTTGGTAGGGGAAAGTGCAGAGATGGATGTGAAAGATGCAGTACCAGAATGCCATAATCAAATATTATCTGACAAAAATATTGTGGCCTTAATATGTTTGACAAAAATATCCTTATTGGAGTTAATAGAAAGTCTACAACCTGATTACGCTAAATTTAGTCCTTGCCCTCCCTACTAAATTCAACACAGATGGTCTTTTATTTGCTTGATAAAAGTGGTTGAGGGGAGTAAACAATTCAAGATTATACTTACAATGTAGTCATGCTTAAAAGACCACAGACTCCGAATTTCAGTTTATTGATTTTATTATACGGCCAAAAATAATTGAATGTAAACACACCTTAAAATCAGAAAATATAAGTACATGAAAATCAATACAGAGCCAAATCTACGAAGGTAATTCATTCGGCATAAGAGGCATAATGTGATGAACTCTAAAATCAAAATGCAACTCAGAATTGAAGCTGAGTCAAAATCCTTTTTCATGAGGAAGGAAAACAAACGTATCTTTCCCTACACTGGTCTCACTGAGGGTCCTGCCTAATTCCCTTATATCATACCCCAAAGGTGTCAGCATGTGTTGACTTCCTAAGAAGTACTCACGTCAAATGGGTCAGATAGCTTCAGGCTATGGAGCTCGCTCTAAGATGCTCCTTCTCCTCCGAAAAATGCAAGAAGTCTGTCTTTTTTTTCTGTCCCTGCGCATCATACAAAAAGTTCAGCCCCCCCCCCCCCAAATAAGTCACATGATGAACTGGTTCACTTGCAATATTTTTCAATAGATTTCCATAGAGGGCTTAATTAAGTTCTTCTTGTCTTCCAGTGGCCTTGGGTTTCAGATAGGCCAGGCACGGAAGGCATCCTCCCTTCCCACCTTTCAGTCATATTTAAAGACATTCCGGGTATCTCTTTAAAGCTAAGAATAACGAGGTTGAATTCCTGCACCTGCAGTAGGATGAGAACATACTGTCTTCGCATACAAAAAGGATTCATTTAATTATTTCTTGAGCAACCAAGGAGACTTGAAATCAACAACATCCTGCAATTCTTGGCCTACTGTGCACGCAACTTAAACAACACAGTTACATTATATGGTTATAATGTCATCCTGCACATTATGCATGCAGAAATTCTAATTGTCTCTAATACATGTAAAATCCTGCTTGGATGTGTACACTAAATTTCAATACTTATATAGCGTGAATAAATGCATCTTAATAAGCATAAACTACTGCAAACGATAAAATATATGTGAGTGTGTTTAAACCATGAGTATAATGCACCCATACAATTTAGAGTGCTGTAAGCGCTCTATCACCATGCAACAGTACCTTTGTAAACACTTATCTCCGCTATCATGGCTCTAGACAATATTTAGGACATTATATTTATAGCATAAGATATTTCTGACTACGATATGTTTCACATACAAACATGTAACGTAAGCTCTGGTTCTTTGAGCAGGTAGGATGAGGAGGCGGTGGGAGTATAGTGGGGGGTAATGTGAGTGAGGATTACATGTTGAGGATATTTGAGCAAATCATTTAGCAAAGCTATTAGTGTGAGTGTGAGTGAGGTAGTAGTGCAGAATGGTGAAAGAAGCCACTGTGGAGTTTGCAATAGGTGTTTGGGTTTTATATGGAGAGAAGACATGACTTTCTGATAATATTTGTCCAGATCCATGATGAGGGTGATTACTAAAAATGTGTAAGTTTCTAGGTGTTTGAGGCGTGGACTTTTTCCACTTGCATAGTTGAGATTGCAAGTTGGTTTTCAGGGATGGGCTGTCTGAATATGGTCAAGGGTGACCATTGGGTGTCCAAGTGTTGAGTGTCCTGAGTTGGAAATACACATCTGGGCAGACATAACAATGTTACTGTACTTGTCAAAATGATTGGGACAAAATGAATTTGAGAGGTTATTGTGAAGTGGGTTAAGCTAATCTGGGATGGAGTCAGGGTAATTGAACATGAACATATGAGGATGGTTGAGCTTATGTCCAGGTGTACGGTATTGGAGATAGTGTGAGTGTCAACTACTTGAAGGCTGCTACATGAAGATAGATCTAGGGTAGCCTGCTGGAGTTGATGACCACAATGAGGTTGGGTGAGTTAACAAGTGAGTGAGTAGAAGGCATACACACATTGGTAAGTGCCTCCTGAGCTGGTAATTGAGAGAAGAGATTATTTTGTGCATAGTTCTAGAGGTTAAAAGTCAGGCTATCGAGGATGATGGGTAAGGCTTTATTGTTCAAGTATGTGTTAAGAGTAAGAGGGTCTTTGAAAAAGGCTAACGGCTGAGAAATGTGTGTACTGTAACCAAAGAGATGCACTATCATGGGTGGATTTGGAGCAGGGTTACCACCACTACGACTTGGCAGCCTAGTGACAGATGGGCTACCTAGTCAAGGATTTCCACTTGTGGAGATAGCTGAGGCTTCGCTGATGGAAAACCGGCACTTTACCTAGCTTCAAATGAGACATGAAAACTGTATGTTTGGCGGGCCAGAAGCCCTACCGATATTTGGATATGCTCCCATTCCAGACTCAAAATAACCCACGTAGTCACGGGCATAAAAATATATAGGAGTACAGGAAAGCACACAAGCACATCTTTAATGTTTAGCTTATGGGTTGCAGGCCACTGGTCGTGTAGAATTTAAGGTACAGAAATGATTATAGTGTTATGTGGGCTCATGAGTACTGCTTAAAGTCTATAGGCAGGTGAACAGTCTGAAGGGCACATAGTAACAATTTCTTGCAATTTGGTATGGGTGGTATGATGTTTCCAAGTGCATAAATTCTGCTTTGCATTCAAAAGTAACTACAACCCCTACAAAAGCTAACTGTGAAAAGCTATGCCAAGATGGGCTTCCAGAATATGCAATTATTTTAAAAAGGTGGAGTTTTGAACAACATGGACAATGAACTAATAAGCTGGTCTGTATAGATCGACCCGCATATTGGGTTGTAAGAGAAAACATTGCCCCTTTGTATTGATAAGTACCACAATGAAGAATTTACTCTTTGCATTATTGGTCTCTGGTAGGTGGAATGTAGATTTATTGACCTAGAAGACGAATGAGAAATTGCAATAAATATTTAAACATTTTTGTTTTAAATGAATTGAAGGGTTTTGTTTAAAATCAGCTTTGGACCAATTCTGTGAGAGAGGAAATCAAAACTTACGCAGAGATTTTTACCATTTGCATAGTTGAGATTGCAAGTTGGTTTTTAGTGATGGGCTGTCAGTATATATTTAAGGGAGACCATTGGGTGTAAACTTTCCAACGTTAAAACTCTCTATATGGGAATACTGCTAACAAAAAGTGGAGGAAAGGGGACATGAAGGCCCTAAAATTGTGTAAATTATTCTGACATTCACCAGAGAGAATAAAAAGAATGGGTTATGTAACAAATAATAGTAATAATGTAAGAGGAAGAGCAACTAGCAAAAAAGAATTAGAAGAAAAACAGGAACATCGACTATTTTCTCACAGAAATACTGCAATAAGGATCAATAGAAACAGAAGACCGGAGTACTATTGAAAAAGGGCATTTCTAACACTGAAACACAAGCTTTCATTTAGAGGAGAGTTGAAATAAACTTTCACCCCGAGCCCCTGCACTCTCGAATGTTGGTGTTCGAGGCTCTCTTCCACCCGCAGGTTTGACCTGCGCTCATCCCTCGTGGTCCAATGGACCTCTGTCTCCTTTCTCTCGCTCCACTCTTTATCTCCATTTTTCACTCATTCTTTCACTGATTTAATCTCCCCCTCTCACTCTCCTTCTTTGTCTTTCTTCTGTTTTCACTCATTTTAAACTGATTTCAATCTATCCCTTTCACTCCCCCTCTGTCTCTTTCTTCCGTTTTCACTTGTTTTTTCACTGATTTCATCTCCCCTTTTTCTGCCTGTTTTTCCCTGTGGCCCTTCCCCCCAGCACGACCAACGTGGCCAGCCCAATCCAGCTCCCCTCCCCGCTTACCAGCTGTCTAGCCCTCCCCAACCCCTACTTAATGGCGGTCGTACGCAGTGGGCGTGCAAAGGCAAGCCCATCTGCGCTTGTCCGCGACCCGATCGCTACCAGCGCCAGGAACCCTGGACCTCCGCATTGCCAATGCTATGACCCAGCGGCACTCCACGCTCTCAACCTAAGACTTAACAACAACTGCAAGCTAGCATC
Source organism: Lissotriton helveticus (assembly GCF_964261635.1). NCBI lineage: Eukaryota > Metazoa > Chordata > Amphibia > Caudata > Salamandridae > Lissotriton > Lissotriton helveticus. Next base: position 320,223,073 of record NC_136072.1, on the reverse strand, counting down.
ATCAGCCGACACCCACGGACCCTTCAGCTTTCACCACTGTTGGCACACCTGCAGCACAGCCTAGACCACAGACCCGAAGGCCCTGCAATGCATCCTCCTCAAGGTCCGATCCCTCCACAAATACGCCACCAAAATCTGGGACCTCCTCGACAGCACCATCCCAGATGTAGCGTTCTTCACCAAAACATGGACCAACAAAACCTCGGGACCAGACATCGCCATCGGCATTCCCCAAGGATACAAGATCTCCAGGTACGGCCGCCCCACCCGCCCGGGAGGAGAAATCGCCATTGTCCACAAATCCACCCTGCGCCTGAGCACACTCCCTGACAAGCCCACAGACCTGATGGAATACCTTCACTTTAAGATACTTGCCAGCCCTACCACCACCCTCTGAGGAACCTTCATCTACCAACCCCCTGGACCCCGCCGACTTTTTGCCAACTCCATCACGCATATCATTTCCCCACATGCCATCGCGTCCACCAACGACACCTTACTTGGAGACCTCAACTTCTACCTTGACAACCAACTGGACCCCAGCACTACATCCCTCCTAGACAACCTCTACAACATTGGACTCTGCCAGATCGTGTCTGAACCCACGCACTCAGCAGGACACACCCTCGACCACCTCTTCACAACATGAAACTCCATCACCTTCAGCCACACCACCGAACTCCCATGGACTGACCATCAATGCGTCCACTTCACCTTCAGAACACCCACCATCCACAGGCACCAGCACCTGCTACCACGAAGAAACTAGACCAGAATCACCGACGACCAACTAACCTCATCACTCAGCAACTCCACCCCAACCATCGCGGAAAACGACGACGCCAACACAGCAGCCCGAACCCTGCACAGATGGATCTCTGACAGCGCCAACACCATAGCCCCCTGAAGAAAAACAACAACACCCACGCCAAGAAAGCCAGATGGTTTACCACTGAACTTCAAAAGTCCAGACGCACTTGCCGTCGCCTCAAAAAGGCCTGGAGGAACACCAAATCCACAGAAACCCACAACTTCAAAGCCACCACCAACGCCCACAAACAACTAATCAGAAAAACAAGAAAAAAAGCGATTGAAGACAGAATCTCCACTCACGCACACAACAGAATAGAACTCTTCAACATCATCAAGGAGTTCGCCCACCCCACTACCGACATTTCTCCCTCACAAGACCTCTGCGACAAACTCAGCACCCTTTTCCACCACAAAATCAAGAGCATCTACGACAACTTCGACAAAGACAGCCAACACACTAAACCCTCACCAACCACCCCCGACACCCTGAAGCCAGCGATCGACAACTGGACAGCCCTCACCACTGAAGACGATGAAGTCAATCTACACCGGGGCCCCCACAGACCCCTGCCACCACCACATTTTCAACAGAGCGGCCGACACCATCGCAGCCACGCTCTGCCACACCATCAACCGTTTCTTGGCAACCGACTCGTTCAACGATGACTGGAAACACGGCGAGATCCACCCCCTCCTGAAGAAACCCTCGGTGGACCCCACCAACCTCAAAAACTACAGACCCATCTCCCTGGGAAGTCATAGAGAAATCCATCAACAGCCAACTCGCCACATTCATCGAAGAGCACAACATCCTCGACTCGAATCCGGCTTCAGAAAAAAACAGTACGGAAACCGCCCTCTTCGCCGCAACAGCCGACATCCGCACCCTAGTGGACAAAGGAGAAACAGCAGCCCTCATCCTCCTCGACCTCTCGGCGGCGTTGGACACAATCTCTCACCACACCCTAATACGCACACTCCATGACCCAGGGATCCAAGACAATGCCCTCGACTAGATCCGTTCCTTCCTCTCAGGCAGAACGCAGCAGGTCAGACTCCCCCTTTTCCTCTCGGACCCTACACCAACCACCTGCGTAGTCCCCAAGGGGTCCTCCCTCAGCACTACGCTCTTCACTGTCTACCTGGCTCCACTCGCCCCCATCGTCAGAACCTACAGGTCAACATTGTGCCTTACGCAGACGACACCCAACTCATCCTCTTCCTATCCAAAGAACCCAATACCGCCAGACACAACTTTCAAGAAGGAATGAAAGCCGTTGCCAAATGGATGAACAACAGCTGCCTACAACTAAACACTAACAAAACAGAAGTACTCATCATGGGCACCGGACTAGCATACTTGAACAGCCGACTCAAATTGCACCCACCCTAAAGGACCCTACGATCAGCCCAGCTATCCTACGCTGTGGTCCCACGCACTAGAAAGACCAGATCGGGAAGCCGCTCCTTCTCCTTCCTCGCGGCCAGAGCCTGGAACGCCCTTCCGCTCCACCTCATACAGACAACATCGCTCCCCAGCTTCGCAAGAAACCCAAAACCTGGCTCTTCGACAGACCCCCACTTGATGGACTGGAACCTGCTACCTCCCCCAGTGCCTTGAGACCCTTTGGGTGAGTAGTTGCGCTTTAACAAACGCCTGATTTGATTTGATTTGAAGTCATTGACAAATATTCAGCCTGCCTTTTTCTTAGTTCCCCCGCGTCATTTAGAGGTTGGAGGAATAAACTTGTATTCTTTTTAAACTTTGTATGGCAATATACCTGATTGGCGCTTACTTGCTTGTCTTGTCGCATTTCACATTGCTGAGCCGCTTTCCGTTCCACCGCAGCTGGTGCTGTTTGAGTGGAGAAAGCAATTGGCTCACTTCCGCTCTAGGCAGGTTGGCGCTCTAGTTTCTGGCACACCCACACCTTTAAAACTAACGCTGTGACAGAAGTGCAGCAGATCAGATGCTAGTCTTCTTTATACACGCTGACTACACCACAGCTCTCTAGAATTTTATCAGTACTTGTGGGTTTTAAAATGCGTTTTTATAATCAAAAATAAACTTGTATTCTTTTTAATCTTTGTATCCCCATATACCTGATTGGCACTTACTTGCTAGTCTTGCCGCATTTCACATTACTGAGCCACTTTCCGGTCCACCGCAGCTGGTGCTTTTCGAGTGGAGAAAGCAATTGGCTCCCTTCCGCCCTAGGCAGGTTAGCTCTCTAGTTTCTCGTACACCCACGCCTTTAAAACCAATGCTGCAACGGACGTGCAGGGGATCAGATGCTAGTCTTCTTTATGCGCGCCGATTACACCACAGCTCTCTAGAATTTCATCAGTACTTGTGAGTTTTAAAATGCGTTTTTAATAATCAAAAATAAACTTGTATTCTTTTTAAACTTTGTATCCTCGTATACCTGATTGGCCATTACTTGCTAGTCTTGCCGCATTTCACATTGCTGAGCCGCTTTCCGGTCCACCGCAGCTGGTGCTGTTTGAGTGGAGAAAGCAATCGTCTCACTTCCGCCCTAGGCAGGTTAGTGCTCTAGTTTCTGGCACACCCATGCCTTTAAAACGAATGCTGCGACAGACGCGCAGCAGACGCGCGCAGCGGGCTCGCCGCTGGTTCGCCGCGCCCAACTGGGGCCAGAATCCAGGAACACTGGTCGAAAACTGGTTTACACCAGGGAGGAACTCAGCCTACTTAATAGTACCCTCTATATGCCGCCCCTCTTGGATTCAGTTGCTGAGCGGCTCTGGTCAGAAAATCTGCTAGCAGGCAGTATAAATCCTCAGACGAACCACGTGCTGACTCCGATGGCCAGAGACATGGGTCCAGAGGTACCCCCTAACTTAAAGATTGCCCTGCTAAATACTCGGTCCCTTCCTAAGCATAGTCTAGAAGTATTTACGCTGCTTCAGGAGAGGGTACTTGATCTCCTCACGTTACTGGAGACTTGGTCAGAGGACATTTCAGGGCCTGATAAAGTGGCCTCCCTTCCTCCCGAGTACAGTGCATTGACTTGCAATCGGCAAGGAAATAAAAGGGGAGGGGGAGTTGCAATTTTTACATGCACAATGTTTGCCACTGAGAAAATAGTAGAGGAGCGTCTGGATGGGGCTGAGGTTCTGGGAATTAAGTTGGGACTTACATCCTCATGTCTAATAGTAGTAGTGGTATTTCGTCCCCCGGGCCAACTCTGCTGTTTAACCATCTGTTCCAAGAAGTTATGAGTGATCTGTGCTCGAGGTATCAACAGATCCTGGTTCTTGGCGATTTTAATTATCATGTAGTTGGTCCGATCATTTCTTGGTCAGTCTCTTACTCCCTGTAGACAGCTGCCCCAAACATCGTTCTGTAGGATGGAGGGTGGTACGGAACTGGTGTAAAATCTAAGACGCTAAGCTGAGGGAAGTACAGAACCAGACAATACATCTTGGATCTCAGTCTTGGGATCCAGATTTGAAGTATGAAGAATTTCTACAACCGCTAAGGCTAGCCATTGATGAGGTAGCCCCTGCCCGCAGGGAAAGAATAGCAAATAGTAGGAAGGGGGCCCCCTGATACATGCAAGAACTGAGAGAAGAAAAACAAGCTCTCCGTCAATGTGAGCGACTTTGGCGGAAACCTTCTGATCCTGAATCAAAGGACGCTTACAAAGTAATGTTGGCCTGTTATAAAGCTTCAATTATTAGAACTAAAACTGCGCATTATGAGTCTAGGATTAGCAAGGTGGCAGATACTCAGAAAGAGACCTTTTACGTACTCAGAGAGCTGAGTCATCCGAAAGAGCCAAGGACAGTCACCAGTCAGGTTGACTGTGACAAGATATAGGATTTCTTTTTAACTAAGGTGGAAGATATTATCATAGACATAGATAATACAAGCATCACCCCCTACCCCTTGTCAGTGGAGGACCCGCCTGATTTTCAGGGTACTGCTCTCTCGGTGTTCCCTGTGTCGAATCACTGGATTTAGCTCATATTGTGACTAAAGTAAAATCAGGGTCACCTGAGGACCCTTGTCCACTGAAATTGTTTAAAACCATCATTCCAGTGATAGAGGATGAGGTATTGTCCCTATTAAATCTGCCTTTGGCGACAGGAAGGGTACCACAGAGGTTTAAGGAAGCCTTGGTGATCCTGTTGCTGAAGAAAGTTAGGGTGGAAGCCAAGATTCTCAAAAACTTCAGACCTATTTCCAGACTCCCCTTCCTGCCTAACGTCCTTGAACAACATGTACTCAAAGTCCTTTCTTCCTTTGATGAACAACATCGGTTATTACACACTCGGCAAGCCGATTTCAGGGCACACAACAGCACCGAGTTGGTGATGCTCTCAATGCTGGATGACCTGCAGCTTGCAGCCGATAAGAAGCCCCCCTCAGCCCTAATCCTATTGGACCATTCAGCTGCGTTTGACACAGTGAATAACTTGCAGTTGTTAGCCCGTGTCCGGCGGCTGGGAGTCACTGGGATAGGCCTCCAATAGATTACTTCTTTCCTGGAGGATCATTCTCAAAGAGTCCAATTAGGAGATCACACATCTAAGCGAGGAAACTTACAATAGGGGGTCCCACAGGTCTGTGCACTGTCCCCTCTGCTTTTTAATATTTACCTTCAGCCTCTGATAGACGCACTGGCCAGAACAGATTGTCGGGTGTTTAATTACGCTGACGATACTCAGCTAATTGTGCGTATTGACAATTCTCCTGATTCATAGCGTAACGTCCAGAACACCATGAACTGGATGACCTCTAATTCACTGAAGGTAAACCCAGATAATACAGAAGTGCTTGCTCTCACTTCAGGGGTCTTGCCCTGGTCCAGTTTTTTTTGCCTCAAGAGCTGGATACTACCCCAACAGTCAGCAGTGAGGAGCCTGGGTATAAAGCTGGACACTGGATTAACCCTAAATAACCAGGTATCTGCTGTCTTGGGGAGCTGCATTGGCCTGATGCTGCAACTTCGGAAATTGGTGAACTTGCTGTCTTCTTCCACCTTACAGACGGACGTGATGGCATTAATCCTGTCATGCTTAGACTATGGTAATGCAGTCTACATTGGGCTTCCCGAAAAACTCCTGGGGAAGCTCCAAGTAGTTATGAATGATGTGGCAAGGTTGATCTATAAACTGCCAAGAAGAGCCCACACCACCCTTCTGCTGCAGCAATTACATTGGCTTCCCATCAAGCAAAGGGTTAAATTCAAGGGCTGTGCATTGCAGGCAAGTCTCAGGTGATCTTTGATGTATTTGGGTGCCTCTCTGAACTGAGTCCTTATGTGCCCGGACGCTCTCTTCGGTCATCAGAGTTTTGCCTGTTAGTCTGTCCACATTTCAATAGAATGACTTTAGGGAGCCGGGCATTTTAAGTTACTGTCCTCCAGATCTGGAACAAACTACCAGACGGAATGCGTAAGGAAACCAGGTTACTACCATCCCAGAGGAAACTTAAAACCCCTCTGTTTTGGGAGGCGTTTGTATAAGCTTCCTCCGCTGTGTGTGGAGTATAGTTGCGCGAAAAGGATTCTGGACCTCTGATTTATGTTACAGCGCTTAGAGACCTTCCGGTAATTGGCGCTCTATAAATATAATTTAACATAACATTTTCCTGAAGGTGAATCTACTGGCGGTACACCTTGGTGGACCTAACACCAGTGGAAGTGGTTTAACCGTCATTGCCCTACTTAAAGCTTTCCCTCTGATGACATTTCCGAAGGAATTTGCTCTGTTCATGATGGCTATGTCAATCATGGACTGAAAAAATTCAGGGAAGTTCCACACTGTAAGAAATCTTTGCATGATGTTCCCTCAGATTTTGGGCCTATCTGCTTTAGAACTCTGTGCACTTTTTCCCTTCTTACCAGTAGTATAATGCCTGTGCTCCTCCATTTAAACATGGTTGAATTAGCTTATTCCTAATTGGAAAATGTAACCTACAGGTAAGTACCTACTATATAGTTTAGAACGTGAACCCAGGGCCTGAGGTTAAATGCCACTGGTGGACTGCAGCACCTATTGTGCCATTCACTACAGTGGCAGTGCAAACATTGCTTCAGGCCAATCTTCTGTAGCCTGACTGGGGCAGTGCAACCTGTTACAATAACTCTCTTAGGGCCAGATGTAGGTAGCCAAATACCTGTCGGTAACGGCCGATTTCGGCCGTTACCAACCGGTATTTGGCTTTTGAGATGTAGGTGGGTCGTTATTTACAGAATCGGTATATTTACCGATGCGGTAAATTTACCACTTCGGTACTTTACCGAATCGGTAAATATACCGATTCTGTAAATCCATATGTAGCTGACACTCCTAAGAGTGCCACAGGCCCTTAAGAGTCGGTATTTTACCACACAATCCTATTGTGTGGTAAAATACCGAATTCAGGTGTGCATACACATCTGTGCATGCACACCTGTGCAATGTGACACACAGACATGCCCTTAGGGCATGTATGTGTGCCACATGTCACACAAGCCGCCTGTACTTGGGGTGCTAGAGGGTGTCAAAGTGACACCCCCCTGCACCCTTGCAGGATTCGGTATTTACCGATTCTGTAAATACCGAATCTGTATTTCCCATTGATTCCTATGGGCTTCATGGCCCATAGGAATCAATGTGAAATACCGATTCGGTATTTACAGAATCGGTAAATACCGAATCTTACCGAATCGGTAATTGGAAAATAAGATTTACCTACATATGCCTCCTTCCTATTTACCTACTCTTAAATACCGAATCGGTATGATTCGGTATTTAAGAGTCGGTAAATAGGAATTACCTACATCTGGCCCTAAGAGAGGCAAAACCCTCCCTTTTAAATATTAGTAAATCAGCCCTATGTAAGCCCTGCAGCCTAGAAAAGTAGGGTGCGTGATATTTAAAAGTGGGACATGTAGAAGATTAGTGTTGCCATGTCTCTACAGTGACAAGGCCCTAAAAGCTATTTTCACTGTGGCAGGCATAGCTGTCCTTTGTAGAAAACTAGAGTACAGATTAAAATACTAATATTGTATTTCAGGAATGGGACATCTATAAAAACTATTAAATCACTGTATGTAACAGTTATTAAAATTACAATTCAATGGTGAAGTCGAATTTTAATACTTTAAAGGGAAAAGCAACTTTTAAGAAGTTACCCTTCACCTGCCTGAACTATCAGAATGCAAATCAGCATATGCCTCTGACAGCTCTTGGTCTATGCTCAGCCTTAGATCGTTATGAACGAGATGTGAAATGCATCCCAGGAGCATACAATACGCTCACCTGGGCGAGTAAAGATGAATCCTCTGAACTCCACAAAATATTCAGAGTGGGGGATGTGAGCATCCTGTAACATCATAATGTCAGATCCTGTTTGACAGGTCTGTTGAGCCGCATGTAATACTTGGTCCTTAAAAGACACAATAATGATGTGATTAGTATAGACTTGAGTCAGTGCTATATTGAAAATGTCCAGCCGGACAATCAACTTAATGAATTAAAAAATGAAAAACAAATAGGAGCACAACAATATAGTGGGACACAATTCTGCGTCCTACACATACACAAAACAAATACATTTGGACAGAAACATTTCAGGCAAGACAAGGGTAGCTTGTAGAAAATACGAATAATTAGGGCAAGTTTGGGAAAAACAGCTAGTGCACTCGTTTTATCACATTGGATTAATGTGCATGCTGTTTAAACAAGTCGATGACATTTCGATCCCTTGTAAAATACTGGGATTATCATCAGGCTGGGTATAATACAAGCCTGAATTATATAATGCCTGTGGAGAACTGGGAAAAAAGGAAGGAAGGCAGAAGGGGAGAAAAAATTAACAACCTGGTGCAAACTGCTGAGCATGCTAAGGTTAAAAACGCTGATGTCAGGAAAGGTCACAGAGAACTTGAATGAGCGAGGGCAGTAAATCAAAAGACTCATGCGTAGTGGTGTAAAAGCCTCCGTGAAAGGAACCAGTGAAACTTATTAACACACTGATATTACAGTTGCCTCGTTGAAAAAACAGCATGTGAATCTTTAAATCGCTAGGAAATAGCACACACACCAACGAGTCAATCCAGCATGCAAATAGATATCATGTCGCTGTGCCTGTGGATTTCACACAACCCATTCAACCCAATGTCTGATATGTTGTGTACAATGGATGTAGAATCCTTGTACAAGAACATTCCGCAGGTCTGTCTTGGCAATGACCGTTATCCAATGGGTGCTTGACTCCAGGCTTCGCCCTCATACTGTTCCTACTCTCTTTATACTCCAACTACTTGAACTCTGCCTCACAAGGAACTTTTTCTTCTTTGATAACGAATACTACCAGCAGGTCAAAGGAACATCAATGGGGGCCGTTTTTGCCCCCAATTTAGCCATACTTTTCATGGATTACCTTGAGATGATGGTAATCCTCTCCCCCACAAACCCATTCTTTTCCGGCGTCACATTATGGCGCTGTTACATAGATGATATCTTTTTGATCTGGCACAACAATGAGGACACACTCAACCAATTTCTACACTGGTTACATAACAATTGCCTAGGACTCAAATTCACCTTGTCCCTTGACAAATCCTCAATCGCTTTCCTGGATCTCACCATTTACCATTCTAACGGTGAACTACTCACAAAGTTATATAGGAAAACCACAGAGCGAAACACGCTACTTCAGTAAGAAAGCATTCACCCACGAGCACTACGTGACTGTTTATCATACTCTCAATTTTTACGTATCTGTCAGGGCTCATCTAGTGAAATAGCGTTTTACATTATCAAGGAGCGTAACTTGGGCGGAAAACTACAATTCCCATCATGCCATGCGCGCTACCCATGGACGCACTGACGCAAACACGCTCTTTGACGTATTGTCATCAGAGCAGTATATTTCAAGATGGCGCCCAGATGAGGACGCTGATTATTCCTGCCGATCTTGTTTCCTGAGCTAATCCGGATGGTAAGGGTGCGGTTGCACCACCCCTTGCTTATTTGAAAGTGCCTCCTGTGAATCTTGGAGTCTTCCAAGATTAATACTGCTTTTCCCCCCCATTGGCAAGACACACGTTTCCTCCGTGGTCTCTTGCGGGTGGATGATCGGGTATTCCTGCTTTTCCCCCGTTGGCGAGTCGCACGTTTCCTTTGCGGTCTCTTGCGCGTGGAAGATTGGGTATTCTGGCTTTCTCCCGGTGGCGAGACGCACACTTCCTTGGTGGTCTCTTGCGGGAGCAAGAACCTTTATTTTATTACAGAACTCCTTGAGGGAACTGAGAGAGTCTGACTTTACGTTTTGTGTTTAAACCTTTGGTACTGGGAATCATTACCTCTCACTATGAAGCAATAGTGTGTGAATAAGAAGCTCTCCCCGGTGATTGCGACTGGGGCTGCGAGCTATTCGCGTTTAACCAGTGACAGAAAACGAAGATTGCTTTTAACTGTGTGTAACAGTGTTTTTTAATTAGTTTGTGTCAAAAACGGTACTTCGTCAGACAATTCATACTTGGGGGCTTTTTATCACAGATTTTAACTGGGAATTAATCAGGCACTCTGACACCTTTTTCACGCTCTCCACTACTTCCCTACCTCTGTTGGTGGCGACTTGATCTCGCGTCTGGCAGCGGTGGGCGCCATCTTGGGGGTAGCGGGGTCAGCGCTCTAGTTGCGCAGGACTCCCGCCCTCCCAGTGTATTTAAGTTAGGCTCCCGGAGGCCGCGCTGCCTAAGAAGCTCTCCCCGGTGATTGCGACTGGGGCTGCGAGCTATTCGCGTTTAACCAGTGACAGAAAACGAAGATTGCTTTTAACTGTGTGTAACAGTGTTTTTTAATTAGTTTGTGTCAAAAACGGTACTTCGTCAGACAATTCATACTTGGGGGCTTTTTATCACAGATTTTAACTGGGAATTAATCAGGCACTCTGACACCTTTTTCACGCTCTCCACTACTTCCCTACCTCTGTTGGTGGCGACTTGATCTTGCGTCTGGCAGCGGTGGGCGCCATCTTGGGGGTAGCGGGGTCAGCGCTCTAGTTGCGCAGGACTCACGCCCTCCTCAACTGGCTATAAAATGTGTGTTATCTCCAGACGGCGCAGCGGGCGCGCCGGGCGCGTGCCGAAGCCGCGCCTAAGCCAAGCCCGTCTGCGCCCGTCCGAGCCTGGATCGAGCCCAGGGCCACCCCCCTTACACGTTTATTTTCGGAAAGGTTAATTTATACCGCCAATGAACTTCGTGATCTCAATAACACCTTACAGATAGATCACGAGCCTCCGATATGCATATTAGCGGACCCTATTGGGGGGCCTTTTTTATGCACTAGGTGCACTGATAAGAGCCCGGTCCCCCCAACCCTCATCCCTCAAATCTCCCGGAAACGTGTACATGCGGCACTTGTCAACGCCCGCTCGCTCCCTTGTCATAAAATTGACATATTGGAGCTGCTTAATACTCATGATATCGATTTATTATTTGTGACTGAGACCTGGGGAGACAATGCATCAGGACCGGACTTTAAGGCCGCTATGCCAGAAGACTACTGTGTTCATAGGCAGGACCGTATTGCTGCCCATAAAGGCGGGGGGATTGCAATTATATACCGCAATTGCCTCCGTGTAAAGACCATTGACCTCAAACATACAAGCAGTGAGGCTCTGGCCTTTACGATTATTCTCACCACCAACCAATCATTCACAGGTATTCTTCTTTATCGACCTCCAGGTTCTCGCCCAAACTTCCTTTCCCAACTTCATCATTTGAGCGAGTTAGCTGCTGATCATAAATATTTCACCCTCTTAGGAGATTTTAATTTTCATCTTGATCTAGTGTCAGATAAAGACACTGATCAGCTCATTCACGATCTTTCCGCTGTAGGTCTAGAACAGCTGATTACAGAACCTACACACGAAGCAGGCCACACGCTTGACGGTATATTTACCAATAACCCTTATATCGTCAAAAACAAATTACTTCCCTTAACGTGGTCTGACCATTTTGCTATTTTATTCGATATTAACAGCGAAACTGTAGCTCCCAATACTACATTTGCAAACTCTCATGTAATCTCTAGAGACTGGAAACATCTAAACTTTAATCAACTTGCAGAGACTCTTACTGATGCTTTTGCTAGTTCGGATAAAATAACCGCCCTAACACTGCAGCCACCACTTATACTTTTATTCTAGAGGAAGCTTTCAATATTTTAGCTCCTTCTAAAATATACAAACGTAATAGGAAGACCCCCTCGGCTCCATGGTTTACCGAAAATCTTAGACTCCAGCGACAATACTGTCGCAATATGGAACGACACTGGCGTAAAAATTATAACTCAGCAGACAAAATCATCTATAAAGCTGCTCTTTTTGGTTATAAGCAGAGCATAGTACGCGAGAAAAACTTCTACTACACCACCCAAATCGACCAAGCTTCTTGCAGCACGAAGAAACTGTTTGAAGTTGTCAACCATCTTTCCGAACCGTCTAATCCCCCTACTGAAACATCTCAAAATTTCTGCAATGCACTGGCCGATTCTTTTTCTGAAAAGGTCACATCCATATTTAAGGATTTTAACTTAAAGGTCAAAACTTCTCAGATACATGAGTCCCCGACAGCTTTTACTGAATTTAGTAGGACAAACCCACACGACATTTCTAAATTAATTCAGTCAATTAAATCTGGATCCCCTCTTGATCCTTGCCATCCATCCATATTCATCAACATTCCGGACATCGTTTCCTTACCGCTGACAGATATCTGTAACAGCATGTTTTCCACAGGTTCTTACCCTACCATCTGGAAAAACACCATTATCAGGCCGCTTCTAAAGAAACCCTCTCTGGACCCTTTATTACCTTCCAGTTATCGTCCTATTGCCTCCCTGCCATTTCCAGCCAAGATCTTTGAATCGGTCATGAACAAACAACTTTCTGACTATATTCAAACTAATGATCTGCTGGACGAAACTCAGTTTGGTTTCCGTCAAGGTCACGGAACTGAGACTGCCCTAATTAAGGCGGCAGATGAAATCAGGGCTACAATGGACAAGGGTGGTCAGGCTGTCCTGATTTTGTTGGACCTGTCGGCGGCTTTCGACACGGTCGATCATGTAACTTTGATCGGCCGTGTCGAGGCCATTGGTGTTAAACATAGAGCCAGGGACCTTATTACATCCTTCTTAACCGACCGCAGACAAGCAGTTAAGCTGGGCACTTTCACCTCACCCACTTTCAGTCTTCCCTGTGGAGTCCCTCAAGGTTCCTCGCTAAGTCCGACCCTTTTCAATATCTATGTTTCGGACTTAGCGAGGGTAATAAAAGAGTATAACATCAATCTGACAACGTACGCCGACGACACCCAGTTGGTGTTATCCATACATAAGGACGGACCCACTGTGGCAGCAAACTTCAAAAATGGTATGAGGGCTATTAGCAGTTGGATGGCCTCCAACTGCTTAAAACTCAATTCGTCCAAGACGGAAGTTATGCTTTTTGGAAAGATTCAACCTTTGTGGTCTCCCTCATGGTGGCCTGAGGAATTGGGAACTCCACCACAACCTGTTAGCAAAGTCAGAAATCTGGGAGTGATATTTGACAACAAGCTCCTCTTTCATCACCATGCGAATGCGGTAGTCTCATCTTCCTTTAACATCTTAAGGAAAATAAAGAAAATACTACCGTACCTTCCCATAGCCACGGGAAAAACGCTAATATCCACACTAGTGTTTTCGCGCATTGACTATTGCAACGCACTCCTCCTCAATGCCCAAAAAAAGGTTATTTCTAAACTGCAATTAATACAAAATGCCTCTGCCAGAGTTCTTCTGGGGATTCCCAAATATAGCTCGGTTTCCAGACATCTAGACCAACTGCACTGGCTTCCAGTTAGAAGCCGTACGAAGTTTAAGACCCTCTGTATTGTCTATAAGGCAATAAAAGACATAGGACCTAAATTCTTGAGAAGTTCTTTTAAACCTTTGGCAACCCCTAGAACGTTGCGCTCTAACACAGCTCACATGCTTCAAATTCCTAGAACAAGGACAGTTAACTGGGGAGATAGGTGTTTCACCATAGCAGCAGCTAAACTGTGGAACTCCCTTCCCCTTAACATAAAGACCAGTCCATCTTTAATAGTTTTTAGAAAGCAGCTAAAGACTTGGCTGTTTTCTTATCGACACGATACATAGATCCTTTACTGTTGTCCCTTCGATTCATCACTGGTTTATTTTAGATTTAGCCTCAGCGCCGAGACACCTACGGGTAATTGTAGCGCTTTAAAAATTGCAAAAAAAAATAAATAAATAAATAAATAAATACCATATAAAGCTCATGGATTAGAGCTTTTCCATTCAGGACGTTTAGTACAGAGATTTGATAATTGATATAGACTTCTTTGGATCTATAACTAAATCCAGAACTGTGTTATCTTTCATTTCTAGGGGAGATGAGTTGGGGGTATCCAGGGCTAAGCTGTTGCAGTTTAGTAAGGGACAAGCACAAGTCTTTGAAAGGTATGCACATATACATCTTTGAGTTAAGAACCCCTGAATGAGAAGAACCATTGCTTCCTTGTTTTGTTTATGTAAACTGACTCTATATTTCCATATAATAGATTTGTGCTGGTACCTTGTGACTACCCTCCGGTCTCACCCCATTTACAGCCAACCTTATTTTGTTTTACAGGTAGTTACATACATATATATAAAGAGATAAAGTGGTTACTGCAATACTGCCTGATAGATAGGAATAGGTGGGAGTTGAATATCACAGTAATACTGTTTCTCTCTCTTTGTTTACTCCTAGGTCTCCCTCCCTGCTGTTCCTACCCTTTCCTTCCCTCGCTTGACCATCCCATTAGTCCAAGAGGATTTATTGTATCCGGACTTGGGGCTGTCGAGAGGTGGACCCCATTGAGCTTCATTCAGCCTGATTCCAAGGAGAACCTGGTGCCATGACAGAATAATTGGCCCGCGTTTTCTCTCCTCCCAATCAGGTGGAAGCAGACATGGCAACCCTAGATGATGTGTTAGCCTCACTAGTTTTAGTCCAATCTGAGCTGGCTACCTCACGTAGTGAGACCGCAATGTTACAGGCCAGAGTAGATCGCTTGCAGAGGAATCCCTTCGATGCATGTATCTCTTCTTTTCCCCAATCTGGTACAGCGGTAGTGGAAGTCCCCTCACAAATTCCGTTGGCCCCTCTAGAAAGATATCATGGGGACATGCACAAAGTTCAGGTGTTTCTAACCCAGGTGATGCTCCATTTTCACTGCAAACCTAAGATGTTCGCTACAAATCAGGCAAGGGTGGCCATCCTGATATCATATTTAGGAGGAGAAGCTGCCCAGTGGGCAGTGCCCATAGTACGAAAAGATGACCCCCTTCTCCATGATTGGGAAGCTTTTAAAAACGAATCTGAAAAAACCTTTGATCGCCTAGCGGAAACCTTTTCTGCATTTAAAGAGTTGCTCGAATTAAGGCAAGGAGGTAAAGACCTCTTGGTGTACTTGAATACCTTTCGTAGACTGGTGGCAGAAACGGACTGGTCAGAATCTAAACAAGCGGCTATATTTTACCAAGGTCTGAGGGATGACTTGAAGGATGTCATAGCCCAAGTTGATCCTCAACCAAAGACCTGTTCCGCTCTGATTGAACTGACGCTGTGTTCAGATCACCAATTGAAGGAACGCAAAGGCAACCATAGAAGAAGGGAACCGGGACCACTACACGTGGAACAATCAAGAACAACAAAGCACAGAGCAACTACCTCAGAACCTATGGAGATTGGGGCAGTCCGAGCTCCTCTTACACCCCAAGAACGAGATTACCGAAGAAAACAAGGACTCTGTCTCTATTGTGGGAAGAAAGGGCATTTCCTATGTGAATGCCCTGTTAAACCTAAGAGTAGTCGTCCTAGGTTCGGCCAAGTAGCCGTGATAGCTGCAGACCAGCCGTCAGAAAACTGACGTGCTTGAGGAGTGAAGAAGGATACTCCTTGAGCAGAAGTGAACTCCCTTCAGTAAAAAATGAAATCAATATCAAACCTGAACATTTCTTTATCGAAATAAAGCTTGTAGTAGGAGAAGACAAGGTTCCAATTCATGTGATGGTGGATTCTGGGGCCACGGGTTGCTTCATGGATGAAGAAGAAGCCCTCAGATTGGTAGTGGAATTAATTAAAAAGAACATCCTGGAAGAAGTATTTGCCGTGGATGGTAAACTGTTGGAGTCTGGTCCTATTCGTTTTCATACTAAGGAACATGAAGTATGTACCAGGAGAATCATTGCGAGTTCCTTACTTTTAAAATCATCCACGCTCCTCAAAATGGAACCATATTGCGATTGCCTTGGCTTCAGAAGCATGACCCCACAGTGGACTGGTCTACGTTGACTATAAAAATGGATTCAGAATTCTGTTCCACCCACTGCATCTACCCCCCCCACTGTGCCATTCAAGGCTTTATCCTGGCGTCATCACATCGCCACAGCTGCGGAGAAAGATGTGGCCTTACCGGAGTGCTATCAAAAATTTGCCCTGGTGTTCAGTGATAGCATGGCTGAAGAATTACCGCCGCATAGGATGTACGACTGCCAGATAGATCTCATACCAGGTGCTGTAGTTTCTTGCAGCAGGATTTATGCCTTAACAGAACCTGAGAAACAACATCTGAGGCAGTATCTTGATAAATATCTTTCTTTAGGGTTCATTTGTCCCTCAAGGTCACCTGCGGCTTCCCCTCTTTTTTTTATCCCAAAGGCCAATGGTGAACTTCAAACATGTATCGACTTTAGGGCTCTGAATGCCATCACAGTGAAGAATCAATAACCTCTTCCCCTTGTCTCAGTTTTACTGGAACAAGTAAAAGGGGCTGCGATATACACAAAACTCGATCTTCGTGGGGCCTATCACTTAGTTCGCATGCGTGAAGGAGATGAGTGGAAGACCGCCTTCAAGACTAGATACGGGCTTTATGAATACCTTGTTATGCCTTTTGGCCTTTGCAACACCCCTACCGCCTTCCAGTTCTTTTTGAACTATGTTCTCCGGAAGTATCTAGACCGATTTGTGGTTGTTTATATAGACAACATACTTGTCTTTTCTGCAAACACCAAAGAACATCAGGATCATGTTTGGATCGTGCTGCGAGCTTTGCAAAAGAACCACCTTTTTTGCAAAATCAGCAAGTGCAAATTCCACGTTACTACCGTGGAGTTTTTGGGAGTAATACTTACTCCAGCCGGCCAGATTATGGCAGAAAGAAAGGTAACCGCCATTTCGGAATGGCCCAGCCCCAAGACGGTGCGGTACATACAATGCTTTTTGGGATTCGACAATTTTTACAGGCGTTTTATACATCCTTTTTCAGCTTTGGTGGCACCTGTCACATGATTATTGCAAAAAATGTTTGCTTTCAAGTGGGATGAAGAAGCCCAGATTGCCTATGATGCTTTGAAAGCGGCTTTCTGCTCCGCACCCGTTTTGGTTCATGCAGATACCGAATTGCCCTTTATCATAGAAGCTGACACCTCTGATGGAGCAGTAGAAGCTGTATTATCACAAAGATATCCTACTACCGGACAGATGCACCCTGTAGCCTTCATGTCGCGTAAATTGAATAGTGCTGAAAAGAATTACACCATAGCAGAAAAGGAACTGTTGGCCATCAAGAACGCCTTTTCTGAATGGAGACATTGGATCCAAGGGGCAAAAAACCTTGTAACAATCTACACAGATCACCGCAATCTGCAGTTTATGAAATCAACTAGGCAACTTACTCCTCGACAACTCTGGTGGAGGATGTTCTTCTCCGAATCCAATTTTGTCATCACCTTCAGGCCAGGAAGAGACAACAAGAAAGCAGATGCTTTCAACCAGACAAGATACCCAGATGGAAGAAATCTCAAATCCAGCATGAACAATCATTTCACCGGATCAAGTGGTTTGTGTAACTCAAACTAATGATTTCCTACACAAGATAAGGATGCAGATCCATACTTTCTATTGGAGAGACTGGCTCAAACATCATCTCGAATGGAAGATGTTCCATGGTGTTCCCCTGAAAGGCAAGCAAGTACTATTCCCTACCATAGAAGTTAGACAACAAGCCTTTCACTGGTGTAATACACTTTCTTATGCAGGACATGGTGGGGTTAAAAAAAACATAGAAAACACCCTAAGGCAGTTCTGGTGGCCATCTCTTCGAGGAGATATCTTTCTTTGGGTACAAGGGTGTGGTATCTGTGCTCAAATGAAGACAGATAACAGGAAGTCTCAAGGCCTGTTGCAACCTATGCCCACTCCAGACAACCCTTGGGAGCAATGGTCAGTTGACTTTATTGATGGGTTACCTAAAGATCAGGGGCATACGGTCATACTTGTGGTTGTGGACTATTTGACGAAAATGGGACACTTTATTGCCTTTAGAATACTTCCTACCACAGGGCAGTTAGCAAGTCTGTTACTGGTTCATGTGGTTAGACTACATGGGCTTCCCCGTACCATAGTGTCAGACAGGGGATCTCAATTCACAGCACAGTTCTGGAAGGTTTGGTGTGCGAGGTTGAACATATATTCCGCTCTGTCCACCTGTTTTCATCCGCAAACGGATGGCCAGATGAACGGTTGAACCAAACACTCAAACAATTCCTGCGATGTTATGTAAACACTAACAAGGAGGCTTGGGTGGATTGGCTGTGGTTAGTAGAGATTGCATATAATAACGCACTTCACAGTTCCACACAACATTCACCCTTCTACAGTTCCTATGGGTTTCACTCGTGTTTTGTCCCATTTGTAACCCCCAGTCGTTCCCTAAAACTCCCAGAAGTTCAGCATAGGTTAACACACATTAAACATACTCTACTTGACACCTCGCAACATCTCAAACACGGCAAATGTATGTACCAAAGACAGGCCGATAAACATAGGAGACCTGCTCCGGAGTACAAAAAAGGGGATTTGATCTGGCTTTCTACAAGTAACATTCACTTCAAGAAACAGCTTTTTGAATCCTAAATACATTGGTCCTTACAGAGTGTTGCAAAAGGTGGGACAAGTGGCGGTGAAATTGCGTTTGCCTATGCATTTTCGTATCCATCCAGTGTTTCATGCCTCTCTGTTGAAACCTTCACGTTGTCCAGTCAAGAAGTGACCTATCCCTTTATGGGTTGATCAAAACCTGGAATACGAGGTAAAAGGGATTGTGAACTCTAAGATATCACGAAACCGTTTGTGGTATTTAGTGTCTTGGAAGGGATATGGGTCTGAAGAGGATTCTTGGGAGCCTGCCTCTTCTGTGCATGCACCCCGGCTGGTGGCAGCTTTTCACAGAAAATTCCCGGATAATCCTTGTTCCTGGCAGTGCTCTCTGAAGGGGGGATGTACTGTCAGGGCTCATCTAGTGAAATATCGTGGTACATTATCAAGGAGTGTAACGGGGGCGGAAAACTACAATTCCCATCATGCCGTGCTCTCTACCCATGGAAGCACTGACCTGACTCAAACATGCTCTCTGACATATTGTCATCGGAGCAGTATATTTCAAGATGGCGCCCGGACGAGGACGCCGATTATTCCTGCCGATCTTGTTTCCTGAGCTAATCCGGACAGTAAGGGTGCAGTTGCACCACCCCTTGCTTATTTGAAAGTGCCTCCTGTGAATCTCGGAGTCTTCCGAGATTAATCCTGCTTTTCCCCCCGTTGGTGAGATGCACGTTTCCTGCGTGGTCTCTTGCGGGTGGAAGATCAGGTATTCCTGCTTTTCCCCCGTTGGCGAGACACATGTTTCCTTTGTGGGCTCTTTCGGGTGGAAGATTGGGTACTCTGGCTTTCTCCCGTTGGCGAGACGCACACTTCCTTGGTGGTCTCTTGCGGGAGAAAGAACCTTTATTTTGTTACAGAACTCCGTGAGTAACTTTACTCTCGTAGTGAGAGAACTGCGAGAGTCTGACTTCACATTTTGTGTCTAAACCTTTGGTACGGGGAATCATTACCTCTCACTATGAAGCAATAGTGTGTGAATACCATATAAAGCTCATGGATTAGAGCTTTTCCATTCAGGACGTTTAGTACCAAGATTTGATATAGACTTCTTTGGATCTATAACTAAATCCAGAACTGTGTTATCTTTCATTTCTAGGGGAGATGAGTTGGGGGTATCCAGGGCTAAGCTGTTACAGTTTAGTAAGGGACAAGCACGAGTCTTTGAAAGGTATGCACATATACATCTTTGAGTTAAGAACCCCTGAATGAGAAGAACCATTGCTTTCTTGTTTTGTTTATGGAAACTGACTCTATATTTCCTTATAATAGATTTGTGCTGGTACCTTGTGACTACCCTCCGGTCTCACCCCATTTACAGCCAACCGTATTTTGTTTTACAGGTAGTTACATACATATATATAAAGAGATAAAGTGGCTACTGCAATACTGCCTGATAGATCGGAATAGGTGGGAGTTGAATATCACAGTAATACTGTTTCTCTCTCTTTGTTTACTCCTAGGTCTCCCTCCCTGCTGTTCCTACCCTTTCCTTCCATTGCTTGACCATCCCTTTAGTCAGAGAGGATTTATTCTATAATGACTTGGGGCTGTCGAGAGGTGGACCCCATTTAGCTTCAGCCTGATTCCGAGAACCTGGTGCCGTGACAGTATCAGGCATAATTGCTTTACAAAAGAAGATTACTTTCATGAGGTCTCTACCTTATCTACCAAGCTTAAGGCATGAGGTTACCCTAAATGACTCATACGCAATGCCCAAAAGTGAGCATGATATTGCCCGAGGGAAATTCTGCTATCCCCCAAAATCAAGTCCAACACAAACCGCATAGTTTTCGTGACCACATTCTTACCAGTATCAAATCCTATACGGAAGTCCATCTTAAAACACTGGGCTACCCTGGACGCTGGCAACTGGAATATTGAACGCCCTCTCTTTGCATTTTGCAAAAGCCATAACTTGAAAGACCATCTAGTATGAGCAGCGTTACCTAACCCCAAGCCGGCTCTAACTCTTGAATCACTGATTGGACATGCAAAAATTGGTAATTGTGATGTGTGCGATTTCACAATAGAAGGCAAGGAATTCACTTTTTTCACAATGTTGTAATTAAATATCTGTCATTTTCAAACTGTAATACGTGCAATGTAATTGATCTGATTCAATCCCCTTGCCTTAAAGTTTACATTGGCCAAACAACGCAGAAAGTGAAGACCCGCATCGGACAACACCGGAGCAGGGTCCGCTGTAAAACCCAGAATGTGCCTCTGGTAGAACATTTTAATCTTGCCAGCCACAACAAGGATGACATTAAATGGACAGTTAGCAGCGTTGTGAAACCACCACCCAGAGTTGCAAAGAAGAACTGAAACTGATTATCCGCACTGATAGCATCAAGAATGGATTGAACAGAAATTAAGATTGGACCACCCTGCTCTAAAGATCCTCATGCCGTGCTATCAATATCTGAAGAACTGTTCCTTTGTAAATTTTCAGGATTTATTTATTTATTTTATTTTTTCAGGTTACCTGTAATTTTGATGTCACGACCGCACAAACGTGACCATGCAGTTTCCATCTAACACAGATCTGGTTCCTCATGGTTATACCTTATTGGCTGTGGTTCTTATATCCTATCATGCCCTCTTCACACAAACATGCCATTACCAGTTACAATCACTGGTTATTTTTGTCTTACTGTATAACATTTATACAACATGTATTTCGGGTTTTAATGCACTTTAATTAACGGATCCCTGTATTACTTAATATATCACCTTCTCCTTTTGTAACTGTCATCTACTCTTTCTTCCATTTTCATTTCTCTATCGCCGTAGCATGCATCACTGAACTATAGTCTCTCTTCACGTGGGGCTGTGAGCGCTGTAAACTCAAGGTTGTAATCGGCCCACCGTATCCCAGCCATCGAGCTTTGGATCAGAATCGTCCCTGATCGGTAAGCGTGCATGCACTGCACACGCACACCTCTGAGCATAATCGCCGTGCACGTCCTGACCCTGACTTCCTTCTTCCCCAGGGCTGACAGTGCACCATCCACCCAGCCTGCGCCGCAGCCTAAGTCTTTTATTGAATTTTAATTATCTTTAAAGGATAGACCCATTGTAAAAGCTGCCACCTAATCACTCAAGGTAAGCGGCTCAACTTTTTTGTTGCAGGCGTCTACCGCTTTAATTTAAATCCCTCCCACCCCCTTAATTTTCTCTCACCAGGTCCGCCATGCGCAGCCACCTCTAGGCACCATCCGAGCCTCCACGCTCTCCTTCACCCCGCCCGTAACAAAGTTTACGAGGTTAGCGCATTTATCCTTATATTCACTGCCGCCATCCCTTCGCTCACACTCTGCCCTGCTGCTCCACACTTAATTCTGGCACCTCACCCTAGCATTCGCAGCTCTTGCCTTTCACTTTGCCATCTGTGGAATTCCACAGGCACAGTGACATGATATCTATTCGCATGCTGGATTGACTCGTTGGTGTATAGTCCTCCACATAATTGTATGTTTGCTATTTCCGAGCGATTTAAAGATTCATGTGCTGTTTTTTCATGGAGGCACCTGTAATATCAGTACATTAATAAGTTTCACTGGTTCCTCTCATGGAGGCGTTCACACCACTACGCATGAGTCTTTTGATCTACTGCCCTCGCTCATTTAAGTTCTCCGTGCACTTGCCTGACATCAGTGCTTTTTAACTTTGCATGCTCGGTAGTTTGCACCTGGTTGTTACATTTATCGTTCCTACTACGCACCTTCTAATTTTTCTTCCCTTCTGCCTTCCTTCCTCATTTCCCATTTCTCCACAGGCATTATATAATTCAAGCTTGTATTATACCCGTCCTGATGATGATCCTAGTATTTTAAAAAGGATCAAAAGGTTGTTGACTTGTTTAAACAGCATGCACATTAATCCACTGTGATAAATCAAGTGCACTAGCTGTTTTTTCCAAGCTTGCCCTAATTATTCGTATTTTCTACAAGCTACCCTTGTCTTGCCTGAAATGTTTCTGTCCAAATGTATTTGTTTTGTGTATGTGTAGGACGCAGGATTGTGTCCCATTGTATTGTTGAGCTCCTATTTGTTTTTGCATTTATTAATTCATTAAATTGATTGTCCGGCTGGACATCTTCAATATAGCACTGACTCTAGTCTATGTTAATCACATCATTATTGTGTCTTTTAAGGACCATTGTTTTTGTAAAAATCTGATACCCAAGGTCCTTATATACCTTGTGGGTTAGCTTGTTTGATTTAAAATACATGTAATACTTGGGGCACACTTGAAAGGAAGAAAACAGGATGTCAAGACAATTCTTGTGTATCCACTGTCTGACTGGTGTAGGGCCCTACTTTTGTCCTACCAGATTTCTGTCTCTGAGTTTGTTGTGAGCACAAGTACCTTCTTCAAACTTCAGCTTTGTGTTAGATGTAGGAGGATGCTAGTATTACCACAGTACACTCCCCACGCAACCCTCAGAGCCCAAGTTTGGTGCGGCCAAAGACTTTTGTCATCTTGAAAATGCCCTGACACATGGGATTTGGGGTCTGATTGCAGTAAGGCAAACAGGAGCTGCTGCAAAACTGGGAAGATTTACCTATGGGAATACTTACCCATTGGTTAGGAAGGTGCCAGAAGTCACCACCATACACTACTTGGTGCCAGGCATAAATGTGGCAGAATTAGGCACCCTCTTCAGAACACTTTTCTTAATCTGTGGATGATCAGAAGTGGACCGGACCTGCTGTCTGTGACCTCAAAGGACCCCTGAAGGGCTGGACATGCTCCATCTTGTGCCTAGGACAAAAGTGTTCTTCAAGGATCTGTTAACTGACTTCCTGTGTGGATACAGGGAAACAACAAGCTGCAAGAGGCCTTTACTTTGACTCTTTTGTTTGCCTCTGCCTGATACACTGTAAGTCTATAAGTGACTCCCCTGAAATCCTGGGGGGGTTTAGAAGTGTATTTTTGTTGTTGATTGGGACTTAAAAGACTAAGGACGGATTTAGATCTTGGTGGACAGGTTACTCAGTCTCAACGGGGACAGATAGACTGTCCGCTGAATTATAAATCCCATTATATCCTATGTGATGTATATATTGGTGGAAGGGATATCCGTGCCCTTCATGATAGAGTAACTCTTCGGCCATGATCTAAATCAGGCCCTAAGTCAGAATGTAAAATCTTTGACAGAAACAAACTTGGTTGGTGTATCTGCCACATGGTCTGTCATGGTCGGTATAAAATTGCGCCTGGGTCATGATCTATCACGAGCATTGTCTATCATTGCCGCCTAAAATATTTTTGTGTTATTTTTACTTACGACTTGAAAATGTCATATCGCCTGTTCTCAATATTGGATTTTTGTGATTCTGGTGTCATTTTGTTTGTTAAATTTATATTTTATTTTCTAATTCAGTTTCCGATGCTTTTTTCTTTTCCATTTTGGCATTATCACTGTTATGGTACTGCATAAATACCTTATACCCTCGCCTACATTAAACCTGTCTGATTTGTGTCATAGCTACCAGGGGATTGAGCTTGGGCTCACTAATTTACTTGCGTGACTCGGTGTAGTCACCCTGGCAAGGGCTGGGATTATTCTTTGAAGAGGGAAGTCACTCACCCCAAATATTAATACAGTTTCTTACACCTACACTCTACAAAAAAGCTTCCAGTACGTGTGGGGCTAACTTGTATGATTTCTGAAGAATTACCTCCGATTTAGGGGTATCAAATTACATACATAATTACATTTGTAAACTGTCAGTTTTTTTCTACCTGAGCAGCTCTTCTCATGGATGCGGCAGCTGCTTCATGGGGCAATATAAACAAGTTGGGCAGACTGTTGTTGGGGAGTCTGAACATGTGCCTCCAATGCCTGTCTGCAGAACTTACCATGAGGATAGTGTAACAGGTACTCACAGATGACAAAATGGATCAATGACTCTAGCATGGCAGTGCCATGGCTTATCTAAATAGGGTATGGCAGATATTTTTTTTAGCAGTAGTAAAATGTTGCTCACCTTGTTGGGTCCAGAATCCTGTAAAGAAGAAGAAATTCGTTTTAGTCTCTATTTGATGGATGTACACTTGCAGTTTGCTGACATATGACATTCTAAACTAAGAGGAACAACAGTAAACCCCTATTTGAAAGGAAAGTAACCGACAGATCCACTGTTTTTGCAATTACCCACCCAGCAACCCATTTTTTAGGTCGAGCCTTTGCAGCGCTTGTGCTGTCTGGAAGATCTGTTGTATATACTTTGTGGGCTCTGGAGTTCCGCTTCCAGTTTTGCTTAGGGACTCTTTTTTCTGTTCGACTGCCTCTATTTAACTGTCTTGATAGAAAACGACCAGTAGAGGTCAATAAAATACAAGAATTTCTTTCTGCTTCAGGACTTTCTTTTATATTTTTCTGGTAACTGCCTCTATTTAACTCGCTTGATAGAAAGCAACCAGCATAGCCCAGTAAAACACCAGAATCACTTTAGCATTCCCTAGATTCCAGGCCATAAAAACTTGTCTTCCACGAGCACCCGTAGACAATAATCTTTTCTTTTAATCTTGTACTTTCAGTGAAATGACCACCGAAGGCCCTAAGTTTATTTTGAAAACAGAGCTTTAGAAAATATAATTTCCCGCTGATAGGCAGTTTTTTTCTCCATGTGTTCCCATACCTGGCGTGTCACGCAGTTTGGGGTTTACTTTTCCTCCATGTTAAACAACAGTAGATGTTTCAGCACCCAGGCTAATGTGCTGCATAGCTAAATACATGTAAGTTCCCAAAGGCGAGACCGATTGCATTGCAAATGCTTGTTAAACCACTTGTCAGCCTTCCTTTTAGGGATAAAATATTGCTTCACTGAGCAGAATAAATCCTCTGTATATGAACAAATTGAGAGGTGACTACACTTAATAATACTGATTTCTTGAAAAGTGATTAAAAATACCAAGCATTATATGAGGCATGTCTCTAATAGTGGGAAGTCCATTTTACTTGTTGGTCAGTTCAAACATAACAAGTCTGGTGGGATATTGGATGTTGAGATTTATCCTATCTTTAAATGTGCACATAGTTGCCAGCCTTGCTGTTCGACCTCAGGTGTACTGCATGTGTTTTTCTTTGGAGATATGCATGTGCTGCACTTGCCGAAACCTCAAGGTCCATTCTAAAGGACATGCATCATCTGCTGCAACTTTAGACTTCATTTCAAAGCAATCAAATTAGTGGGTTGGTAAACTTACCATCTCTGCCAAGGCAGAGATCACTTTTCCCAGTGTAGTCAGTGACTTGTTAATGTTTGCCCCTTCCTGAAAGACAAAAACAAAGAAAGAATGAAATGGGGCGACAGCGAGAAGATAAATGTAAGGTGTGAGGTAAGCACTTCTGAAGAAAATAAAAATATAACACTGCAAGGAACAGGACAGGTGATAGAAACATCAAGGATGAGGTTATAGAGATGTTGCAAGCTAACAAAGCCAGTATGTTTAGCTTTTGTATAACCAATCTTAGTAGGTTGATTTTGTAGTTTTTTGTTGTTTAGCTGTTACAAAAACAGTGTGGCAAGAAGAGAATTTTACTTAATTGCAAGTAGGTTGGCATTTCTTTATCTGTGATCCTGTACATTTATGTGAAAGCAAATTCAAGGGACTAGAATTAGTTGTCGTCTGAGAGGAAAGACTATTCTGCAGACTAGGAGAAAGGTTGTAGAGTAAAGCCACCCACAATGTAGCTAGCTTCCTTCAGTTTGTGTGGTCAGGGTTGATACCTCACTGCAAAGGAAATCCCATTTTGTCCAGTTAATAAAGTTGGCCATTAAACAGCTTGAACCAAATGTCAGGGGAAATAACCTTTAAAATTCAAACTTTCAGGGGCATAGCTTGGGGCCTGAGCATGATAGCGGCTCTTTTTGATCATGAGCTTCGCAGCTGCACCCCTGTATGAATTTAAGCTGAAGTTCCCCCCAACCACATAGAAGCTGGACGGATATGCAAATATTTTGAGACAGTCACACACTTATTTTATTTTAAGGGTTCCAAGAAAAAAACACAGCAATATGTGATAATCTGACTGCAGCGCCATGGCTTTTTCATCACAAAAAACCTGCTCTATATCTCGGGATAAAACATCATGACCATCCCCCACACCTCTTACTGGTTAAAATACTTCAGGTACTAGCTAAACAATGCTGTACACTCAGGGTGCTCCTTCCCCTTTCTAAAATTCTTTATGTGTCTATCTCCTTCGGGAAATGTACTGTGTGTGTTTCTCACTTCCCACAATTTCTTCCATCCACCACCAAAAAAGTGTGTGGCAGGTGAGGAGGCACCTCAAGGAAACACCCTCCAGGGAGCTACTGATAGGTTCTCATCAGTGTGCTTCACTCATCATCATCGGCAGCCTACACAACATACAAAATATATGTGATGGAGCACAACAGTAGGTCTTGTTTCTAATGTGAGCAAACACACAGCAGCGATTAAAATTGGAAATAGTGCCAGTGGTTGTTTAGCTCGTTTTTATAGTGTAGGAGCTAGACCATTTCCTTTCAATTGCTCTTGAAGTAGGGGGTCAGGTTTTTCACAAATTTTGTTTCAATTAAGTTGTGCACAATTTTTCACATATATTTTGTATGGTGTGGAGGCTGCCGATGATGAAAAAGTCGTGAGTGGAGGGCCTCTGTAGCTCCTTTTTTTGAAGAGCAGCGCCATGGTATCAACGGATCCAAAGAGACACTGCCCCTTGCTTGAACCTTTGAAAACTTGGATTTTACTTCCCTGGAAATTGCCTGAAATGGGCTGTGCATTTCTTCATTCAGCATTAAGAAAGAATAGCAGCCACGGCCCTTGGAGGGAGTTGCAGTGGGGCAGAGAGGTGGGGCGGGGGGTGCTAAAAATCGGAAGATGGATAATTGGAGGTAAGTAAACAATGTAATTAATAAAACGAATTTCGTAGCGCGCCCTGCATTGCAAACAAAATTAGTTTTATTAATTAAATTGTTGACGGGGTCAGCAGCAATGGGGGGAAAAGGGGTGGGAAAGGAGGAAAAAGATAAGACAAGCAGATCACAGGAAAGTGCAGAAAACAGACAAAAGCAGAAAGATTGATTTAGAAAAGAGGGTGAAAAACGAGTGGAAAACAGGAGCGGAAAGCAGGAAAAAGGGAAGACAAGCAGAGCACAGGAAAGTGCAGAAAGCAGAAAAAAGCAGAAATATAGATTTAAAAAAGAGGGTGAGAGGAGGAGCCAAGATGGAGATCGGGATGGCTGCGTAACCGCTCGGCTCTGTTAGCCTCCTCACCCCGCACATACATCCTGGCACTTATCCTGAGCTGCAACGGCATCTACATGTAGGCGAAGAGTCACTTTCACTTACCGCTTGCTCCTGAGGCTTCTACTTGCTGCAGACCCGCTGGAGTGTCCCCAACTGTTTTGAGGCCTTCGCGGAGCTGGGACCGGGGTCTCGGGAGCGCAGAGTGGCCGGCCGCTACTGCAACAACAGCGGCCTCTGGTGGTGGTGAGGACTCGGCCGGAGGAAACTGAAGACCTGGTTGCCGATGGCGACAGTGCCAACCTAGCCCAACTGGCGGAGAACCATGTGGGGAGTGTGATGCAGCTGGGTCGAGGGAGGTGAATGATTCTGGGCCCCCCATTCCGGTGTTGTATCCGGGCCCATTACCGACTTTGCCCGGAGTCGGCGTGCTGCCCCCAGGGTGCGGCGGAGTTTTTAGCCTTTTGGTGACTCTCCGCTGAGAAACCTGCCTTGGCCTGTGAGATTCCCGTTGTGAATCCTGTTCCTCCCTGATGTGAGACCCGGTCCCGAGGTGAGGTGGAGGGGGACGAGGCCGGAGCAGCTAAGATGGCGGAGAGCACCCTCGTCCGCACACCTCACCCGGGCAGAGAAGCCGCTATGCGAGAGAGTCCTGGGGTCTGGCGACACGAGAGAGAGCCCACGTCCAGAGATGTTTTGGCTGCGTTAACAACTCTGCATAAGACCCTGATCCGGGACGCCCGGGATCTGGGAAGAAGGATGGCCGCCATTGTTGTCCCACCGCTCCACAAGGATAGGGATGAATCACAAGGAAGCGCCGATGTGCCCGCCTTTGCGTCAGTGATGAACGTTCCAGCTGCGCCTACGTTTGTGGAGACGCCGATAGACCCGGTCCGTGACATCGCTTTGGATTGCTCTGTTGTGTTTGGGAGTGACTCGTCGGGGTCTTTCTCTGTACGGCGGCGGAAGAAACAACATCGATCCATAGTTTGGGTTGCCCCAGCGGCGCTTTCCACAATTGTCGGATTGTGTGTCTTTCTCCTCCTGGCTGGTGAGACTGTGTTCTGCCTGGGGGATGTTTCCGGCATCGGTGCTGCCACATACAGAGTTCCGCCATGCGTACTTGACTGGGATTTGGGGGCTACGGTCCCATGGAGTATAGGCGCTTCTCGGACCGCCCGGTTCGGTTGGACCCGCCACACTGTACTGTATGCCGATTGATGAATGGCCGTATGTGGGTACTATTGATAGAGAAGGCCAGGGATGATATCGTTTCGGATATGATGGAACACTTTGTTGGCTGACGGTGTTTTGGAGGGACACTCCACGGGGATGTTCCCGATTGACTTTATGATTCTTGCTTACTGTGGCACTTCTGACTTTGCTTCTGATGTATATTGTGCGCGATGGGTGAGGGGGGGGGCCGGGTGGTCTGATCGGTGGCCCTTCTCCATATTTTTTCCTTTCCTTTTCTTCCTCTTTCTTATATATTTCGGGTATATTTTTAGGGCGATAGGCACGCTGCTGGGGGGGTAGGCCGTAGCCTTCTGCAGGGGTGCAGGGTGAGGGGTAGGGGGGAGAGGGTTGTTTATTTGTCCTTTCTTTGTCTCTATGGCCCTTTGCTTTTTCTTTTTCTAAGTGTCGTCGTCTTCATGTTTCCTACAATCTGTTTTGTTTTAAAGGGCTGGGGTGCTGATTCGACATGACGTGTATGTGTTGTTTACATTTATCCTGACTTGTATGCCTTGCCTCCGTGTCCTTAAGTGTATTCGCACTCATTGCGGATTTCTGTTTCATGTTGCTATTGTGGGATCATGTGTGACCGTCTGGCACTTCTTCTGATATTTTTTCTGTTTTATTTTTTCTTCATTGTAAAATTGACCTTCTTAAATCCTGTTTATTACGTTGTACGCTTAAATATGAGTCATATCCTGGATACTTACCTGCCCCGGCTTCTGGACCGCAGTTTCTTTTATATTGCTCTGCTTACCTTACGAATTGATTAGCGGCCGGCCGGGATGGTTGTAGGCCCATGCTTATCTTGATGTGAAGTGATAATAAAGGTTTTAAAAAAAAAAAAAAAAAAGAGGGTGAAAGACCAGAGTGGAAAGCACAAGACAGAGGTCCACTGGACCACCAGGCACGAGGCGCAGGTGAACCTTGGGTGGAGGAGGGCCTTGAACACTCACACTAGAGAGTGAAGGGAGTGCACTCACACTAGAGAGTGCACTCAATGGTGGAGCTGCGAGGGTGGGAGAGCAATTTCACTGACAAAAGAGTTAATGGTCTTACTGAGTCTAGGGTTGCGGTATTACTATTTTCCAGACATAATTCCCTTCCCCCTTACTTTGCTCTCCCCTCCTCCACAATCACAAGTCATATGTGTCTAAACAGCCCTCTCTCTTTCTCATCCTTCAGGATCACGTCCTCTTGCTCAGCATTGACTCTTTACAGAGAGCACGCCATAACACGAAGCAGACGTGGAACCTTCATCATAAGTATCATTATTGCCCGGTCTGATGGATGACAGGCTGAGACGGTTCAGCTGAGACCGGAACCAGTGTCTGCCAGGGTGCATACTGATTCTACAGGGAGCGCATAAGCCACTTGACATTCTGACTAGTTTTTTACACAGATAGAGTAAGAAACAAGTTACTTACCTTCGGTAATGATATATCTGTAAGAAACATTAGTTAGTGATAGATTCCTTACCTTAGAATTACCCGCAGGCGTCAGACTGGATCCGGAAAGTTTTCGTCAGCAGTACCCCTGCACGTCGGTAGGCGTCGTCGTGCAGCTCCGTGTACCTGGCTGGCATCGTAGTCGCTGAGATGACGTCACTGGAGTTACTTAGATGCTCCCACGCACGCTGATGTCAGTTCTGTACATGACTTTCCGCGCCAGGTACGCAGAACCGTGAAAGATACTGACCGCTGGTGCATTGAAACTAGGGCCCTGAAAGGGATGACCTTAACCATAGAAATCAGTTTGCAGAACTGGGTGGATAGGTGGGCGGTAAGGAATCTATCACTAACTAATGTTTCTTACAGATATATTGTTACCGAAGGTAAGTAACTTGTTCATCTGAAAGAAAGTCGTTAGTGACAGATTCCGGTGGTTGGTCTGCGAACCAAGATCACACCAGAAAGTCACGGAGAACAGAACGGCCAAAAAGCTGTCTCTCCGGACTTGACTGTCAAGGCAATAATGCTTAGTAAAAGTGTGCAGCGAGGCCCATGTGGCTGCCTGATAGATGTCTTGCAGGGGGACACCATGTCCCAATGCCATAGTAGCTGCTGTTGCTCTCATAGAATGGGCGTGCAACCCCACCAGAGGTTCCTTTTTAGCCTGAGAATAACAGGCCTTGATACACAAGACAACCCAGCAGGATATAGTCCTCTTGTGTACAGCCCGGCCTTTCTTGGCGTCTATGTAGCCAACAAAGAGCTGGCCATCCACCCGGAACTCTGTGCGATTCAGGTAGAATGAGAGCACTTAACGGAATTACCCCAAATTTGGCAAAAAAATAGAGCTTGGTTCAGAAAGTGACTTTTTTTTAAATGGTGTAAATCCATTCAGTAATTTTTGAGAAATTCAAAAAATAAGAGTAAAAAAAATCCATTTCCCATAGGAAACTTTGGGCAAGGCTACAGCCGAAACTTTACCCCAAATTTGGCAAAAAGTTAGTGCTTGGATCAGAAAGCGATCTTTTTTTTAAATGGTGTAAATACATTCAGTAGTTGCTGAGAAATTAAAAAAATAAAAGTTTTGATATCTGGGCGGAGCCTAACTCTTGAGCATGAGCTTCACTGTGATTGGCTGCCAACACTCCAAACCAGGAAGTGTTGGCAGCCATCTTGTGACTCGGTAGAAGCGAGTCATCAGAAACCAGAGAAACAAAGATATAAAACAAGAGAAGGGGGCAAGGTTGAAACACCCTGACCCTCTAGGACTGCTCAAGGGGTCCCAGAAGGACCCGAGGGCCAAAAAAAGCATGTTTTTTATTCCATCGTAATTCGTGCTGGGGTCGCAAATTCCACCGAAATTGTTTAAAAACAATAAAACGCGGGTTTCCGTTTTTTTATTTTAATGAGTACCCGGGTGGGCCAGCTCCCGGGGGCATTTCTTTAAAAATATTAGGAGGATCCCGCTGGGGTCCCCGCAGCCCCGGGGACCACCACATCCCTGGGGCTTCACTCATGTTGGGAGGGGGCCCTTCTGGAGCTCGTGATGGTCCTGGGGACCGCTACCCACCAGGGCCGGCTCCTGCAGTGTCCCGGGTGCCCACCTCCTGGACACTGTTGTTTGCTATGACAGGGCGGGAGTCGCACGGCTCCCGCTCTGTCATAGCAAACTTGCTTTGGATTTTGGAAGCGGGAGCAAGGAAACCTGCTCTTGCTTCCAAAATCTAAAGCTGGTTGCTTTTCCACATGGGGAGCTGCAACGACTCTAGCGCGGTTCTCAGCGCCGACCCCTTGTGAAAGTGAAGGATGCACAGCTCTCAGTGCGGCCCCCATGTGAACGCGCTGGGTGTGCGGCTCCAAGCAAGAAAAAAATCTTTTTTTTTTTCAAAAACTAAATTATATGTTGGGTTATCAGGTGGCTCTAAAAAGAGCCCTTGTGTTTATTGGGAGATTTTTGTAGCTACATGTAAGTGCCGATGCAGAGCCTTAGGTTGCTGAGAAGGACTCTGTTTCCCATATCTGTGAAATGTACATCATCACTCCTGTAGATGTCATCCATATCGAAACACAGATTGTTGTTGTATATGGATACCATACTATGGTCTCTGAGGTAAGCAGAAAAAGCTTTATTGACATTTTTTCTAGCTTTCTCAATATGTGGACAAAATTGATTGGACCACTTCTATTTCTGTCTTTGGCATATGTTAGAGTATACAAAGGCAGCTTGGGGGGAAAGCAACATCAATTCTGCAAAGGTGTCCTTCATAAACATTTCCAAACCTACCCCAGTCAATGTGCCTAGGTCATTGCCACCACAGTGTACAATCATGAGGTCAGGGGGTTGGAGATGTAAGAAGGTTTTAACCAAAGGCATAAATTGGTGCCATTTTAATCCTCTTTGTCCAATCCATTTCATGTCCACATTTTGCAAAGCTAGATCTTTGTCAAAACCTCGGTGTTCAGCATACCTTTTGCACCTGAAAACATAGCAGTGTCCCACAATCCACACTCTAAGCATCTTGAAGGGAAGTCTGGATGCACTGAAAAGATGTGTGGAGACGAAGTAGACAGTTGGTAGAATAAGAGGTATCTAAAATGGTGGACAAGATGCAGTTTTAAAAAAAGAAGAGAAATGATTGGCAGTTTAAGAACATTATATAGTAAAAAATAGGGTGCATACCATGGGCGGCAAGGTTGCAGTATGCCCATCTCAGACACTGGGTCTCAGCAGAGGGTGTGTCACAGGCGGCCACGCGAGAAATTACCCCCTTCGAAAAATTGGTGCGCTCCCCTGGAGGGTCGAAGGGACTGATCTCCAGGATATACCACATTTTGCAACACCCGACGAGCATACCGCCCCATGCACACCAACTTCAATGGCAGCTGGCGGTTGGCGCAGAAATTGAACCCCCTCAGTGGGAAAGGCTCTGGCGAGACATCCGCAAGATATACCGGTGCATACCGCAGAGGGAAAACGCTTACAAGCTCTTGACCCAGTGGTACTACACCCCTCAGCGTCTCCACAAGATGTTTCCCGTGGTTTCCCCTTGTGTTGGAGGTGTCGCTCTGTGTTGAGGGACTTTGTACATATATGGTGGGGATGCCCAGTGTTGTCTGTCTTCTGGAAGGAAGTCCTTAGCCACATAAAGGGCGTCCTGGGGTTTCCTCTGCCAGAGAACGTGGGCACGGTCTTACTCAGCATCAAACCTGCCGGCCTTAAGGCACTGACACATAGCGACTGGACCCTGACGCTCCAGATGCTGGGAGCAGCCAGGCAACTCATAGCCCTATACTGGAAGAAGACCGAAGCCCCCTCCATAGCATCCTGGTTTGTGAAACTCTGGCATGTTATAACAATGGAATTTCTCACAGCGCGACTGCAAGCACGCGACACACGCTTTGGGGCTGTCTGGAAGCCCCTGATTAGTTACCTTTGCAATATAGAGCACGCGCGACACATGCCCACCAGGCTAAGGACCCTGCGCCTCTTTGACGATGCAGTGGCCCCGCCCAACCCCGCTAGATTGCTACCTTAGACACCTCTGATAGCATTGGCGTCGCGCTGTGGCCCTATATCCGTAGACTGTCCTCCCTGGTGCAAGTCTCACTCTCCGACACTATACTCTCTGCTCCTTCCCTCCCTAGTACTTCTCCTTCTTCTCCCCTCGCTTTCTTCTTAGACACTCAATTCCGTATAATAACTTGGGATCCCGTTGGGCTACCCTTTACCTGTTGGACAAGTTACTGGGTTATCTGTTATGAGTGAACTTGTCACAGGAACTACCTGCCAATCTGATGATTGCCACTACCTGCAGCATTATACGCAGCCGGCCCCAAGGCGGTTGTAGGCAAAACGCTGTGTTAACTAGGTTTTCTTATGCAGGCATTTAAGCCCTATTACTGGACTACATTTACGCGGCCGGCCCTGCCCAGGGTTGTAGGCTTAACGCTGTGTTCCAACTGCACCTATTACGAACCCGGCCGTTTGAAAATAAAACAGACTTAAAGTAAAAAATAGGGTGCATGTTTCTTTCTTTAAAAAGCATTTTTCTTATTGGTTAGTAAAAAATGTTTGAAAGGTACATTACATAGGATAAGATCATATTTTGGAAAGTCAAGCACATTTGCTGTTTGTATTTGCAACATTGTGTGCTGAACTGGTGACCTGTGAGTTCAGTTGAGTGTTCCATGAACTGTTACTCTGGAAACAGGCATTAAGGAGAATTAGGTTAGGTTAAAAAGTTCACTGTGACATTAAAATGTTAATTTGTTATAAATATTAAAGTAATATGTCATTACAGTAAGATTTCCCAAGTCTGTGCTATCTTTAGAAGTAGTGTATTATTAAAGAAAAGTGGTAAAATGATTTGTAATATATTTTTGAACTCTCGTATGGATTTGCGGTGCCATCGCTTACAGTGCCTGCGCCAGTCAGGAAAATACAAGAAGCATTTTGGGGGCAGATGGAAGTTAGTTGGCAAGGGTTGATATGTGTAACCAATAGAAATGTGTTTTAGAATTTGAAATAATCTGGGGAGCAATGTGATTTGTAATATACATCTATATGTGTAGAGAAAGAGTTTGCCAATATTGGTTTTGCTAAGAGCAGTGCATTTTATTGATTGTGTGCATAAGAAAATCTGGTGTGAGATTCTGATTCTTCATAATCTACAAATCAATTTGAAAGGTGAGTTCTCAATTTGTGAGGTGTACTTTGTGATGCATTTGTTTTTAAAGATAAAATATAAATCATAAAATTTGAAGTTTGAGATATATTTTGTAATGAAGAAATGTTTAATTCAGTTTTGTGTAATGTATTTAAATGTTCTTTATTAAAAATTCTATATAGTATTATAACATTGGAAAGTTGGGAGCTCCATTGCGTGCAATGGAGCGCTCCATGCTTCTACGGGCCGGTAAAGGCCCGCAGAGTAACTTTACCTTGTTTTTTCAAAGGCCTTTCGAAGCTCGAGGGTATTTTAACCCACTCAAGCTTTAAGAAGTCATTGATTTATTTGTTAGAACATTCTGCCCTCTAGTGGCAGAATGTTCAAATAGCCTTATAGCCCTTCGTAGCAGGGCTATACCGGCTATTAAAGTGCCGTGCCTTGTTAAAATCCCTCTCCTTCGGCTCGGGCCTTTAACGCGGAAGCAGACCTTAAATAACCAGTATAGCCTGCTACGGCGGGCTATAAGGCTATATTATATGTGTTTTGGAATAGGGATTGTTGATTATGGCAGTTTGTTTGTGAGTGGATATGTAGATTAGTAGTATACCACATCATTTTAGGTGTTGATTTGAAATTGGTAATGCATATGTTGAGTTATGGTATTAGTGATGAGAATAGTTTGTATACGTCTATAAAGAGTTACAGTTGAAATATGCCACATATTTTTTGCTGCTTGGTTTAAAATTGAAGTTTGTTCTGTGAATTTATGAGGTGTAGATAGTATTGTGGTAGAGAGACATCTATTTATGCTTTTTGAGTAATATGGTGAGACTTATAGCAGACGAATGTGAATGGTTCCTGCTTTGTATTTGGCTAGGTGTAATATTAAAAGTAGTTATAAAAAGGTAAAGTAGCAGCAGAGATTCCTGCATTACTTAAATCCCATAAGCACTGCCCTTGCAGAGCAGGCATAGCCCTGTCAGTACTCATACACTCCTCCAATCACCCATCCAGCACCATACACTTATCCATTCAGTATGCGAATACCTAAGCATCTATAAATTCACCATGCACTCGGTTTGCAGCACTGTCATCATTCCAGTTACTAGTCATGTACTCATGGAATGGCCTAGCCACTAATACAAGTACAGCTAGAATTTTCTGGGCACTATGCGTAGAGATCTCCAATGAGCTACATACTATTGATACACTCTTCTAAATACCCAGTTAGTACCTATGCAGTCTCGGAATCATCCTGTCTGTCCCATACACTTCTCCAATCACCCAGCCAGCACTATATACTTAACCCATCACTCCACCAATACCTAAGCACTTATAAATTCAACATGCTCTCTGTTTGCAGCACTATAATTATACCAGTTACTAGTGATGTACTTATGGATTGGCCTAGCCACTAACACAATTACAGCTATAATATTCTGTGCACTATCCATGCAGAGCTCTAACATCTACATACTATTTGTAAATTTCTCTAAATACCCAGTTATTACTCATGCAGTCTAGGAATCCTGCTGTCAGTCCCATGCACTTCTCCAATCACCTATTCAGCACTATCTACTTATCCTATTACTCCGCCAATACCAAAGCACTTATAAATTCACCATGCTGTCTGTTTGCAGCACTGTAATCATTCCAGTTACTAGTCCTGTACTTATGGAATGGATTAGCCACTAAGACAAGTATAGCTATAATATTCTGTGTACTAGCCATGCAGACATCTATCCAGCTACATACTATTGGTACACTCCGCTAAATACCCATTTAGTACCCATGCAGTCTAGGAATCCTGCCGTCAGTCCCATGCACTTCTCCAATAACCCATCCAGCACTATCTACTTATCCTATCACGCCGCCAATACTTAAGCACATATAAATTCACCTTGCACTCTGTTTGCAGCACTGTAATCATTTGAGTTACTATTCATGTACTTATGGAATGGCCTGGCCACTAACACAATTGTAGCTACAATATTCTGTGCACTCTCAATGCAGACCTCTAACCAGCTACATACTATTGATACATTCTTCAAAATGGATGTATGACGTTACAACGCATACTTTTACACTGCATGCCTTTACAACGCGGTATTTACAACGAATACCATTACAACGCATAGTGCTTTTAGGCGCTGGATAGTGATTTATTTAATTTACTATTCCAACTCCAGTCCCCGTGGATAGTAGGGAAGGTGTTGGATAGTATATTAAATACATTCCCTATCCTAGAGCGCCCCCCAGCGCAATGCGTTGTAATGGTTTGCGTTGTAAAAGGTGCGTCGTAATGGTAGTGCGTTGTAAAAGTTTTGTTGTAAAGCATGTTTCCCCTTCAAAATGCCTAGTCAGTACCTATGCAGTCTAGGAATTCTCCTGTCTGTCCCATCCGCTTCTCCAATTAGCTATCCAGTACTATATACTCATCCTATCACTGCGCCAATACTTAAGCACATATAAATTCACCATGCACTCTGTTTGCAGCACTGTAATCATTCCAGTTACTAGTCATGTACTTATGCAATGGCCTGGTCACTAACACAATTGTAGCTACAATATTCTGTGCACTCTCTATGCAGACCTCTAACCAGCTACATACTATTGATACATTCTTCAAAATACCTTGTTAGTACCTATGCAGTCTAGGAATTCTCCTGTCTGTCCCATCCGCTTCTCCAATTAGCTATCCAGTACTATATACTCATCCTATCACTGCGCCAATACTTAAGCACATATAAATTGACCATGCACTCTTTTTGCAGCACTGTAATCATTCCAGTTACTAGTCATGTACTTATGCAATGGTCTAGCCACTAACACAAGTACAGCTACAATATTCTGTACATTATGCATGCAGACCTCTAACTAGCTACATATTATTTATTCAATCTTTTAAATACCCAGTTAGCACCCATGCAGTCTAGGAATTCTCCTGTCAATCCTATGCGCTTCTCCAATCACCCATCCAGCACTATCTACTTATCCTATCACTCCGCCAATACTTAAGCACTTATAAATTCACCATGCACTCTGTTTGCAGCATTGCAGTCATTCCAGTTACTAGTCATGCACTTATGGAATGGCCTAGCCACTAACACAAGTACAGCTACAATATTCTGTGCACTATCCATGCAGACCTCTAACCAGCTACATACTATTGATACACTCCTGTAATTACCCAGTTAGTACTTATGCAGTTTTGGAATCCTTCTGTCACTCCAATGCACTTCTCCAATCACCCATCAAGCACTATCTATTTATCCAATCATTCCGCCAATACCTAAGCACTTATAAATGCACTCAGGCACTCTCCTTGTAGTATTGTAATCATTTAGTCACTGGCCATGTTTTCATGGAATGAAACAGGTTCTAACCATGCAGTACCACAATAACATGTGTACTACTAATGCTGGGCTCTAGTATGTTTCACTCTACTCATACACTACTACAATTATGCAGGTAGCACTGTTCCATTGCTCAAATCATTAATGTAGTTTCTTTGTATGTATTTTTATAGTTCTATATGTGAATATTTATATATAAATATTTTAATTATATTAAATTGTTTTCAAAACTTTTCTTTTTTTACAGATATTTTGCATAATTTTAAAGAAAGTTACAATGACCAGAAAACAGAAAAGAAAAAGAGAACGAAGAAAAGAGGCCTATGTAAAAAAAAAAAAGGAAAAGGGCAATTAGATTAAGTACAACATGGAAAAAGCCTTCTAGTATGAGAAGTAAAGATTTTTCTTTAAAACCTGTAAAGAATGTTTCAAATTCTAAAAATAAAGAAGAGAGAGATAGAACAAGAATAGTGAAACGAAAGGAAAAGAAAAATTTAGAAAAAACTGGAAAATTGGATTATGGAAAAAAAGAATTATGGAAGCAGGAAGAAACAATTTTCAGAAATTTGAAACAAAGGAAAAGAGCAATTAGATTAAGTACAACATGGATCCTTAAAGAAAAAACCTTTTGGTAAGAGAAGTAAAGATTTGTTGTTAAAACCTGTAAATAATGTTTCAAATTATAAAAAATAAAGAAGAGAGAGATAGAACAAGAATAGTGAAACGAAAGGAAAATAAAAATTTTGAAAAAACTGGAAAATTGGATTATGGAAAAACAAATTATGTTGGAGGCAGGAAGAAACAATTTTCAGAAATTTGAAAAAGATTGTATAAATGTAGAGTACTCCAAAATTTACTAAACAAATGTAAAATATAAAAAAGGAGATCAACATTTTGCAAACAAAAAAAGGAGATTCTAAGAGTCATTATAAAAGCATTTGAATTGAAAAGAAAATTGTTTATCTTAATTTTAAAAAGATTGAAAACTTTAAATACAATAATGCAGTCTATGAAGGACAAATGTAAAAGAAAAAGATTTGTAAATAGAACTAATTTTTGTAAAATATTTTCCCAGGAATGGAAGCATACTTCTAGTACGGAAACTTTTTTTAATGAAGAAAAGAAAAGATAGTTCCTGGAAATGTTGAAGAAGTAATAGCTGAGGAAATTCAAGGGAGAGGTACCCAGGCTCCAGTGTTTACATGGGAGTGCAGTAGTATTTGTAGTATATGTCAGGAATCTACTGATATTTTACTGAATTTCGTAAGAGAATATGGAAGAAAAACTGTGAAACAGAAGACTACGATATTACAAGGGCTGGATCCTTGTAAAGTGAGAAAAAAATACAGGGTTGCAAGGTCATTCTCTGGCTTGTCTTTCTAGGAAAGTGTGTCAGTCGTTTCCATCATTTAAGAATGTTAGCAGTACATCATTCCGAAATGCGGAAGTTAGTTAGAAGATTATAGTACGTGAAAAGTCCTGCGCTATGTCTAAATACAATTAATACAGCTCTTTTGCATGGTTCAGTATTGGATGTAAAAAAGTTTGTGATGATATAGAGTTATGTTTCTTTGCTGGTCAAGAGGAGTGTAGAGAAAGTGAGAGTTTGATAAGTGTAGGCGTTGAAGAAGAGATAGAAGATACTACTAATGTGAAGTTTGAAAAAGAAATAAAGTTTGAAGTAGTTTCTGGTGAAAATCCCAACTATGGGGCTTATTAGGATGGCGGGCAGACTCTGTCCGCCCGCCACCCTAACGGAGAACGGGACCGCCCGCCATAAGGGGGAATTAGGATGTGCCCGGAACAGTGGTGGGCACATCCTACATGTTTTGCATTGTGGCGGGCGGTGCACTCTGCACCGCCCGCCACAATGCAAAACATTAGTGAACGCATTTGCATATGCAAAGCGGCAGGCACCGCGCGGTGCCTGCCACTTTGCATATGCAAATGTGGGGGGGTACCATAGGTACCCCCGCTGTCCTCCCCCTGAGCTGGCCTCACCTGGGGGCCCCCGCAGCAAACACCACCTGCCTTTCCGTGGCGGCATTGCCGCCGCGGAAAGGCCCCTATATGTGGACATTGTGATGTGGATGGCGATGTCCATTGGACACCGCCTCCATATTATTCTATTACCCCCTGCGACCGCGGCGGTAAAGCGGCGACAGTCTTTCCGTCCGCCGCTGTCCCCCCCGCCATCCTAATCTGGCGAAGGGGGGAATCCATGCATCGATGTCAGGCGGATTGCCTCCGCCAGGCCGGCGGTGGGCACCGCCAGCCTGGCGGAGGCAATCCGCCCGACATCCTAATGGGCCCCATAGTTTGTATTTGTTGCTGACGTATTCACTATAGAATTCAAACTAGGCATGTAGATGCGTTTTTTAAAAGTGAACAGGAAAACAATGATAAATGGAGAGAATGTGCTGCTTATCTGTTTGTGGAAGGTCGTTATGAGTTAGGTACTGTAGAATTTTTTTAAAAATATTGTTACAATAAATTAGAAGAGAACAAAATGCCAGCTAGAGCTGTCCATAATGACTTAGAATTAGTTGCTATACCTCCAGAACTTAAAGATTTAAATACATATGAGGCTATCCTTATTCAATCTGTGCACCCGTTTCAGGCTATAATTCGTATGGAGCCTAAAACAGGTAAGCTGCCTCCAACAGATCTACAAAGAGGTTTAAAAGGAAGAGTTGCGTATTTACCTTTAGATTTTAAGAAAAATTTTGAAACTGTTGGTGTAGAAAGAGAGGATACTGAACCTGTAGCCATTC
The DNA here is from genome assembly GCF_964261635.1 of Lissotriton helveticus. Taxonomy (NCBI): domain Eukaryota; kingdom Metazoa; phylum Chordata; class Amphibia; order Caudata; family Salamandridae; genus Lissotriton; species Lissotriton helveticus. Next base: position 320,181,506 of record NC_136072.1, on the reverse strand, counting down.
TTGTTAATAGTGTACCCACAAAGAGTCGGAAAATATGGCAAGAGTTAGTAGATGTTACAAAAGTCCAAAAGGCTACATTATATCTGGTGCAAAACAATAGTTACTATAAAAATTTAAATGTAGAAGAAGAAGAAATGAGTTTAGAAGATGCAACACACATTTCGAATGGACAAATAAAAAAAGTGGAGAACTCAAGAAAAGAAGAAATTTATGAACATTACACTATATACCCCTACATTCAGAAGAACTGATAGGAGATACTATTGAATTGTTCCAGATGAAAAAAACAAAAGGAACTCCCATGAGTGGGTGGGAAGAAAGTTTGGAAGCTCATTGTTTTCCACAGCAGTTCCCTACGGGAAAAGTGGAAGATATGATGAACGACCAGTTCAGATTTCAGCTTCAGAATTTCGTACTTTACGACTATACTCAGAAGAACCAAGATTTCGCCTGTGTATTCCATATTTGTTTAATCTTTTATTTGAAAGTGATCTATCTGCACTTTCATATGCAGTCAACCATATATTAAAAACAGGAACGCATCTTTCACATGTTTCTGCAAAGGAATTTGAGGACAAAACGGAAGAGAGAGATGAACATTTAGAATCACAGTTAATCAATTTGATGGCATGTCAACGTAGCACTAATGAATATTGGTTTAGACGGCATGATGAATTAAAATGGATGTGAAGAAACTTAGGAACCCCTACATGATTTGTTACACTTAGCTGTGCTGAATACACATGGGATGATTTACTGGATTTTCTACGAGAAGCAAATTCACTTGTTCAGCAAAAAGCTAGCCTGTTAAAAAAAAAAACAGCTTGGCTGCAAGAGACCCAAATAACTTCTGCACGATCTCGCACCTTCTACTTCCAGCCAAGTTGGTGGAAAAACCTTTGAACACTGAACTTGGCTTGTTCTTGGCAGCAACTCATGCCCTGGACCCCTCCCAGTATGGTTTCAGAGGGGGACATAGCACTGAGTCTGCCCTCATTAAGGCCACAGAAGAGATCAGAGAGGCCGTTGAAATGCGGTGGGAAGGCGGCTCTGATCCTGCTGGATTTATCTGCGGCCTTTGACACAGTCCATCATGGTATCTTGATGGACCATCTAAAAGATTGTGGGATCCATTCTAAAGCCTGGGCTTTGCTGAATTGCTTTCTATCCGGCAGAAGACATTCTGTTGCATTAGGTGGATATCAATCTAGGCCCTTTTCGCTGCCCTGTGGGGTCCAACAGGGGTCTTCTCTCGGCCCCACGTTATTTAATGTTTATGGTTCATCCTTGGCCCCCATTACTAGAGCATTTGGGTTTGTTCTTATTCATATGCGGATGATACCCAAATTGTGGTGTCTCTATGACTATGGCAGGAAACGGGTATAGATCAACGTAACCAAGCATGTTTGCAATCAGTTGGGAAATGGATGGCAGAGAACTGTCTGAAACTAAATTCAAGCAAAACAGAAGTCGTATTGTTTGAAAAGGACACTAATTTTTGGACTCCCAAGTTGGTGGCCGGATTCGATGGGCTCTCTCCCTCTGCCTTCAAAAAAGGTGAAGAATCTGGGGGTAATTCTGGATGAGAGACTCACCTTTGGGGATCAGGTTAATGCAGTGATGTCATGAACTGCTTATGTGCTCAGAATGGTCAGGAAAGTAATGCTATTCCTACCTCTAGGTAGTCACCAAACAGTAGTCACAGCTCTGGTGCTGTCGAGGCTGGACTACTGCAGAAACCTGTACCTGAATATCCAACAAAAAAGTTTGAATAAACTTCAGCTACTGAAAAATGCAGCAGCAAGACTTCTGACCGGTACATCCAAATTTTCCCCCATTTCCAAGGAAATAAGGAAGCTGCACTGGCTTCCAGTAAGGAGGCTAGTGCGCTTCAAATCACTGTGCATGGTCTTCAAAGCTCTGCAGGACAACGGCCCAGACTACCTGAACAAGTTGTTCCAGTGGTACATTCCAAAAAGAGCCCTCCGTTCGTTAGGGGCTAAGCTGGTTTCTGTACCGTTTTGGAGGAAAGCTTTGTGGGGGGGGCAGAAGCTTTGCGATGTGCGTGGCGAAAGCCTGGAATGACCTTCCGTTTCGTCTAAGAAACTTCACTGACCTGTTATATTTTAGGAAGGCTTTGAAGACCTGGCTTTTTGCTGAATAAGCTTAGTTCCTCCTTGCTCCCTCAGGCTAGATATGTTAGCGCCAGGACACCTTCAGGTAATCGCCGCGCTTTATAAAAGTTATTAACATAACATAACACAACATTCAAATATAGAAAATATTGAATTGAAGACAGCTGGAGAACTGTGTTCCCTGGATCCTGTAAATGTTTGCAGATATTTTAATCATAGGTGTAAAGCTATGATGTCTTTCATCTGTAATAAAAAAATCCACCTATTGGCGAATGTTAGAAGCGGCTGTCTCTAGTTGGCAGAGGTATACACTTCTGACAAATAGGGACACACCTTTTCTAGTCGGGGCAAGGGGATCACACACTTAGATAACCCCTGCTCACCCCCTTGGTAGCTTGGCAAAGCAGACAGGCTTATCTCAGAGGCAGTGCGTTAAGCATTTATGACCACATACAGTAATAAAGTGAATACACTACAAATGGACACGACACAGTAGTATTATAAAAATAAGGATTTTTATATAAGGCTTAGCACAAGACCAAATAACGACAAAAATATACCACAATCTTAATAAATACTCTTGGAAGGAAAAATAGTAGTTTAAGCACGGTTTCTTCTTAGCACAAAGTCTTTAGTATCAAAAGCAACTCTTCTTCTTTAAAACACAGTTCTTGGCAACAATGTAACCCACACGGGAGTCACACGACGTTGAGGCAAAGTTAATCCCAAGGTTCGGCGTCGACCGCGAGGAGCGCTACGTCGAGCCCGGAGTCGCACAGACCCCAACAACACAGTACCTTGGAAAAGTGAAGCACTCGATGATCAGCGGCGTCGAGATGTCCGGCGTCGCGTCTTCGGCGTCGATCGGGCCTCGGAGTCGGGGCGATCTGCAGCGGCGTCGACCGAAGTCAGGCGGGAGCAGCGCTCACGGGATGAAGCAGGATACGGCGTCGTCGATGTCGATGTTGCAAGAGTGAGCAGCGCTCACGGCGTTGAGAGGGCTCGAGGTCGATGCGATCAGCGGCGGCGTCGACACAGGGTCACTTGGAGCTGGAGCCGAACTCGCTACTCACTGGCGTCGCTACTGGCGTCGATCGGGCCCGGCGGCCAGCGTCGAAGGTGCGGGACACTGGAGCCGTTACTCACGATGTCGAGCTGGATTCGGCGGCGTCCGTCGGCGTCGAAATTGCTGGATTCTTCAGAGGTGCTGGATTTCAGGTTCCAGCAACAAGCACTTTCAGCAAACAAATGAAGTCCTTTGGCCCCGTGACTTCAACAGGAGGCTGGCACTCTTCCAACCCTTGGAGATTTTCTTTAGTAAGTTTGAGAGTACACACTCAGTTCCTCTCTCCTGGTTCCTTGGCAAAAATAAAGAAGCAACTGCAGGATTCCCCCAACAAACAGCACTCTGGCAGAAGGGGTAAGCAGTCCTTGGATCAGCAGGCTCCTTGTCCTTGGTTCAGGTTTCCTTGTCAGAAGTGATCTAAATTCTTAGTTCAGGGGTCCTTCTCTTATACCCCTTTTTGGCTTTGATCCCTTTGTCCATGCAGGGGAATTTCCCCCCATTTTGGGTTTGTTGTGGGTGTTGCCAGGCCTAGGCACCTGGCCTATTCACTGTGCAGGGCAGAGTCCTCAGCCGCCCAGCAGGAGCGGAGCCAGCATTGTCACTGGCAGGGGCAGGGCCATCAGTTGCCCGGCAGGAGGTGGGGCCAGGAAAGTCCCTGGCAGGCACAGTCATCAGTCGCCTGGCAGGGGGGCGGAGCCAGCATTGTATCAGGCAGGGCAGGCTATCAGGAGCTACTCTTCCCCTACTCTCAATGCAAATGCCCCACTCATCCCACACTGACTCATTCAGACCTCTGGAGCCACCCAGCTCCTGTCACACGCACACCAGAACCAGCAGAGACCGGTAGACAGTTAGACAAGAAAATAGCTACTTTCTAAAAGTGCTATTTTCAAACACAGAGTCCAAAAACCATCCACACAAACGGATGCGTTATTAAACCCTGAGTTCAGGGATACCAAACTCGACATTGCACCATGCTCCCCGAGCCCGCTAGGATTATAGCATTAATAATCCTGGCAGCCCATTCTAACTGATGGAGAGCAGGTTACCTTACAATAGTGAAAAACGAATATGGCTGTAATTCACTATTAGGACATGCCAACCTTGTCAGGCTTGTCCTACCTTATGCTTACAATGCACCCTGCCCGTGGGCCTACCATAGGGGTGACTAACATGAAGTTAAGGGAAGGTTTAGGGACTGGCAAGTAGGTGTACTGGCGCAGTCCTCGTGACAGTCAGACTGCACGTGGTCTAGCAATGGTAGACCTTCAGACATACTTTTACAAGGCCGCTCTTGTGGGTGGCACAACACGTGCTGCAAGCCCACTAGCAGCATTTGTATTTACAAGCCCTGGCACTCCTGGTGCACTCTACTAGGGACTGACAGTAAACCAAATAAGCCAAACATGGAATTCAATCAATACAGTAATTTCACATAGGGAGCACTTGCACTGTGGCACTGATCAGCAGTGGCACAGTGCCCAAAGCAATATACCAGCAAAAAACATCGTAAACAGAGGAGGCAAACAGAAAAAATGGAGGAGAGACTCATGCCAATGATGTCAGGTCTAACAGCGAAGTTATTGATTTCTTTTGAAGAAAGGAATACCAAGCTAGAGGTGCTCCTCACATACATATGCTTTTATGGATCAAGGATGCACCCAAATTTGGAAATGATTCGGAGGAGACTGTTTTATCTTTTATTGAAGACTATGTTACCTGTTCGATTTGGGAAACAAGAGGAGAAAATACCTTAAGACACCAAGTTTTACGGTTTCAAAGTCATCCATGTGAAAAATATTGCAGACAGAAATGTAAGTCAAAGGATACATTTTACACAAAATGTTGATTTGGCTTTCCACGTCCAGTAATTTCCAAAGGAAGAGTGAACAGTTTTATGTCAGCAGTGAGGCATACTATCATTCGAAAATCACCAACAAATATTTATAATATAAAAAGTACAGAAGAATCGAAGTTAATTTACTGAATACAATCTGGTGATTTTGAAGATGTGAAATGCAAACATGGACATACAATATGTTACAGATAACTCAATTGCTGTTGTTCGCTATGTCACGTCATATATTACCAAATCTGAGAAGACAGAATTGAAAGGAATGTGGGAGGAAATAAAGTTGTGCAAGGTACTGAACTATTTACATAGGCAAAACATTGACAGCGCCCTAATTCGGGAGACACATCTCCCACTGAATAGCGTAATACTGCGCAGTACAGGACTGTTGGATAATATAAACTTCTCAGGTTTTACCACACACGCCCGGGGGGTACTGACCTGGGTTAACCCTAGGTCAGCCTTCAAAATGGTACAATTAGACGCAGACAGGGACGGTCGCTTTGTGATCTCCAGATGCCAAGAGAAAGGCGCTGACCTAATTATAGTAAATGTCTACGGCCCTAATTACGATTGTCTGGAGTTTTACACGACACTTGCAGGCGCGGTCAATAAGCACCCAGGAGCACAGTTCCTTTGGGGTGGGGACTTTAACCTGGTCAGGAACCTGAATTTGGATAGGTCGGGGGTCTGATGAGATGACCCTCTACGGCAGCCACAGCACTAGATAGTGCCATGGAGAGCATGGGCCTTTATGATGTGTGGCGAACACGATATCCAGATAGGGGAGGTTACACGCACTACTCTGCTTATCATAACTTGCACACTCATATCGACTATTGGTTGGCATCTTTGGCACTCATCGAGTGCACTCCAAAATGCTTGGTACTGCCGCGTACTCTATCGGATCATTCTCCTATTCTGCTGGTACTCAACACGCCAAGGAAGACTATTCCGCCATTTACTTGGCGGTTTCCACCTTACTCATTGCTTGACCCTATATTTAAAGAAAATTAGCCGAAGCTATAGAAAGTTTTTTCACCATAAATGTGGGGTCAGTAGATCGCTATCAGGTTGTATGGGAGACCTTCGTAGCGTTGCTATGGCCAACCACTCAGGGGTACTCCACTCCATCCGACAGTGGCTAGCCAATCTAGAAGGGAAACTGGGCCAGTTAGCGAGTGATGATGAGGCAATATCGCGCAAAATCAAAAATTTATTGGGAGAGTATCAGGAGGCCGCTGACAGCGAAATCAAGCATTTGGGCAAATACGCCACAGTGCTTGTCTATGGGAGGGGGACAGGCCTGGATCTGTTTTGGCACAGATATTGAAAGCTAAACGCAACAAAACACTGGTCCCTGAACCTAAATCAGCAGAGGGAGAGCTGCTAACTGAAGAGATGGCCACAGCGGATATGTTTAAACAATTTTACGCGGAATTATACACATACCGGTCTTCCGGTACGGAGGATGATATCCTAGACTATCTAGAGCATTTCAAATTAAAATTCCTCACCAATACACACCGGGAGTTTCTCATGCGACACATAGAAAAAGACAACATTTTATAGGCGTTGTCGGGTATGAGCGCTTCCAGTGCTTCGGGGGTGGATGGCCTGGCAGTCGGTTTCTATAAAGCTTTTCTTGATTTATTATTACCGCACCTCTCAGCGCTTTTTGATGACATGTGCGTTTCGGGCACGATGGCTCCTTTAATGAGAGAGACGATAATCGTTGCCATTCCCAAACCGGGTAAGCCTTTGGAAGAGTGTGGGTCTTATCACCCACTCTCTTTGCTCAATGTCGACACCAAATTATTCGCTAAGATTCTAGCTAACCGTTTGGCTCCCCTGGCACTGGTGTTGGTGGCTCCTGAGCAGGCGGGGGTTCATTTCAGACAGGAACTTTACCTACAACCTTCGTACAGTGTTTGGGACCTTTCAACATACTAAACAGGACTCTAAATCGGTTGCGGTCTTCCTCGACATGGAGAAGGCCTTCAACTCCGTTGAGTGGCCCTTCATGCAACAGGTATTGAACAGGATGGGGCTGGGCCCCGTCTTCCTTCAACTGATAGGGGTACTGTATGATTCCCGCTTGGCTCAAATATAAATAGGTAACTTGGTGACGGACTCTATTATGGTATCCAGAGGGACGAGACAAGGTTGCCCGCTGTCCCCCATTTTGTATGCCCTGGTTGCTGAACCATTAGCGTGTGCATTGAGGGAGTATCATAGTCATAGAGGTATCTGTTTTCCGAATTACAAGATCATAGTGTCTACCTACGCAGATGACACATTATACGTTCGTGAGCCGGAAAGCAATCTCTCCTCTGTCCTTAGGGAGGTAGTACATTTTGGGGCGCTGTTTGGCCTGTGGGTCAATTGGTCTAAGTCCATAATTTTCCCTCTCACTCCAGCCAAAACACCTTTTGAGCCGGATTACCCGCTGCAATGGTCTATAGATGCGATACGGTATCTCGGTATTCAACTTCACACGGATTCGGAAATTGTGTTCAGAGAAAACTACGGCACTGCAGTTAGACGACTGGAGGATGACGTAGAAGCCTGGATTAGGCTGCCATTGTCTCTACTTGGCAGAATTTCTATTATGAAGATGGTAGTTCTGCCCTGATTCCTGTTTCTCTTCAAAAATATTTTCAATGTTTTGCCTTGTTCCTTTTTCCAAAGATTTAACATATTATTGATAAAATTGGCCTGGGCGGGCAAACAAGCGAGGGTGAAATGGCAGATACTTACTCTGCCATATCACATGGGGGGGTTGGGCGCTCCAGATTTAAATTTATATTACAGAGCAGCACATGACGCTCAAGCTTATTATTGGATTTATGGCTCGCCAGATATTCCATTTCTCCTCATGGAAAAACTATTTGCCGATCCGCTACCCCTTCCGGCCATAATATTTGAACCCATGAATCGTAGGATGGGGATATTAGATTCCATCAAGTCGACTCATCATGCTTGGCATCATTTACTGCATCTGCAAGCGGGGGCACAGTTGTACTTCCCGGTTATGCCCATTGAAGGACTCTCTGGTTGGCCCCATTCAGCGATAGAGGGGTTATCCGTGCATTGCAGACATTAAATATACTAACGGCGGGTGATTTATTTCATGACGGAGCAGTTAAAACTTGGGAGAAGGTGGAGGGCATGACGGATGCTAGCACACTGCTGCAACGGTTCCAGTTTCATACAGTGAGGAGAGCGCTGTATGATATATTAGGTGAAGATCTTCTTGAACCCTCGGAAATGCTGGAATTGTCCTACCTTATTAAAGCTAAGTCACCCCGCAAGATGGTCTCTAACATAAAAATTAGCAATGTCTCACAGAGCGAATCAATATACTACAGCAAGGCTGGCCTGGCAACTGGACTTACAGTATACTATAGACAATGCTATGTGGGCCTATTACTGTATGAGCACGCAACGTATTTCTTTGCATAGCAGACTTAGACTGATCCACTTCAAGTATGTGAATAGAGTTTACTACACCCCAGAGAGATTACACAGGTATGGGCTGAGGGAAGACCCAGCTTGTGACAGATGTCATGCACAGACCGCATATTTTCTCCACCTAGCATGGCATTGTCCGGGGGTGTCTAAATATTGAGAATTGGTCTTCCTGGAATTGGGGAAAATTGTTGATACAGAGCTTGCCCCGGACCTGACTCTGGCCCTTTTGGGGTATCCTAACAGTTGCCTAAGGCAATACGCAGACTGGGAGACAAGGGCCTTCTCATGGCGAAACGGAGGGTTGCAATGCGTTGGTCTAGGGGCCCTACACCCACATTGACACAATGGTCACATGACATGCTTTATTGCAGTACTCAAACGGAGAATTTTAGTGAATTGCTTCCCCCTCGGAGGATGCCCAAAAACTTCTGGGGGCTTTATACGACTTATTCGCTCACCAGAGACTCGGACACTGCCGAAGAGGCTTCTGCTGAACATGACGACAATACCCGCACATCTATCACTTAACCAGCTGTTGGCAGTTTATACTTTGATTAATCAATAAAGAACTATTGCAGTTGAAATAGCTAGAGATAGTTCTCAAGATAGTCAGAGTTCTGCTCCATAAAGTCAAGATCCACTAGGGGAAGCCATACTTGAAAATGAAGCAGCAATAGCAATGAGTGAAGTGGAAACGGTGATGCAGCAAGCACAACAGGAGAATATTGATTTGGAAAATTTAGAGGAACGTCTGAATACTGAACAGCAGGAAATATATATCACCAAGTTACACAACAGATACAACATGGATTACTGCATGAAAAGAATGATTGTCAATGTACATCATTTAGACCTATTCTCATGTACATCAGTGGACAAGCTGGAATGGGGAAAAGTTTCTTGATTAAATATTTGTCAAGTTATCTACATAAAACAACAGATTCACATTTGTATTGTGTTGTAACTTCTCCAACTGGGTTAGCAGCACACAACATTAAAGGGATTACATTACATCGTCTACTTATGTTACCAGAAGAACATGAAAATAAGGTGGAATATCACAAGTTATCTGGAGAAGCTTGTTTCGAAGTTTCAAGAGTACTGAAGAAAATGAAACTTCTGGTAACTGATGAAGTAAGCATGGTCTCAAACTTAATGCTCGCGTTTGTACATTTGAGGATGCAGTAGATTTTAAAAACAAATTACGATGGTTTTTTTGGAGGAAAACATGTAATTGTATTTGGTGACTTACTACAACTCACACCTGTGAAAGGCCAACCAGTTTTTAAAACCCTTCTTCATGAAGACACTGTTTAGCATATGCAGTGACTATTCATAAATCTCAAGGTTTAAGTGTAGACAGTGCTTTGGTAAATATTGCAATTTCTGCGTTTAAAGAGGGTATAGCACATGTTGCATTGTCTCAAGTAAGAACGTTATCCGGATTGTATTTGATTGATTTTGATGAGCAAAAGGTTAGTTCAGAAGTAAATTGTGTGAAAGAGTACAATAGGTTAAGAAGACTCTATGCTCGGAGCTTAGGTAAATATCCTATTTATGAAAACCGTTTAATACATCCAAAACGAAAATATGATAAACATTTTAGTGAGGTTGCAAAGAAAAAAAAGAATTGAAAAGAATGATGAGTCTGGAAAGAAAATAGAAGGGAACATGGTTGCTAATAGGGTAGGATATCAGTTAGAAAATAGTTCAGGTATCAACTGCTATGCTAATGTAATCATGAACGTTGTCTTTTTTTTTAGAAAATCTACAGCATGCAATTATCAAAAATTGAGAAAAAAGATTTTCTTCTTTGTTACATTATATTTTTGAAAATTTGAAAACTGATAAAACGAAAATCCATACTACTTGTGATGTGCGGAATCTAATGGATATATGTTCTGGTTCTTCACAATTTATACAGAATGTACAGCAAGATGCTCAGGAATTTCTTATGTTTATGCCTGCAGTATTAGAAGATGAAGGTATACAAATTGAAAATCTGTTTGGACTACGTTACAGATGGGATCATAGATGTGACATCTGTTCATTTTCATCTACCTCTAAAATAGACACTGAACGATTCATATATTTGGCAATATCAGATTTGAAAACAGTGTCTTTCAACAATCTAGTGAAATCAGCTAATCAAGATATGGAACGTACTGAGTGCAAATCGGAAATGTTGTCAGCATTATTTATAGAAAGATGTGGAAAATATATTATTTGAATGCTTCAAAGTTGTAGAGCTGATGGAACAAAATTGGATTAAAAATTAAAAATGTTGTGGCAGGTCAAGTGTCAATTTCAGGAAGAACTTTTAAAACAGTGGCTATTGTTTTCCATGATGGACCTACTTCCACATCTGCACGCTATACTGTGTATTTAAAATGTATTAAAGGATGGACACTATGTAATGATGCACATTTACAGTTCAAATTAGGGTTGCCTAATGAATTACCAAAATCATATTTAATATTTTTAATGGCAAAATTGTGAGAGGATATCAACATGAATTACTGAGTATATTTTGGATATTTCCACTACAAATGATGTTAGATTTGTCATTCGCCCTATTGGAAAAATGTAAATATGACTTTAGAAGCCTATCTTGGATCTCCTCTTTGCAAATGTTTTCAGAAACATCATTCGGGCTATTGGGAAGGTGTGAATATGAATTCAAAAGTTTATTTTGGATATACTCCATGGAAATATTTTCAGAAACATTATTTGGCCAATTGGGAAGATGTTGATAATTACGCTTTCAATTATTGATTCTATTCTTTCATATTGCATTTGGAAAATTGTGTTTGATAGAAGGTGGTTATATATTTGATCTTTGTATTATATACTATGTTACTAAGGATGTGGTGAAAATGTAAATACAAAGTTTAGTTTGTTGTAGATATTTTGAAGAGAAATGTGTTTTTTTTTAAAAACAATCTTATTGATTGTATTTTTTTGCCCGCTGTCATTTAATGATCAACATTGAAATCACTGTGTATGGGGAAATTCAATAGAATCTGAGGACAGCAAAAAAAGGCAAATTGAATATGTGATGTAATTGTATACTTATGTTGCGTTGCAAAATCTATAAAATTGTATGTAATAACAGATTTTTTTCTTCTCTTTTACAGATCCTACTACTAAAGCTTAAATTTTTTTAAATATACATTACAAAAAAAGAAGTGAAAAAATGTTACTATTAATTTCATATCTACTTGAAAAGAGGTATGATTAATTCACCCAGGTACTACTCATGCAGTCTATCTAAGACACTGTCACTACCTGTGCACAACTCCAGTCACCCAGCTAGTACCATATACTAATCAGATCTCTCCGCTAATACCCAAGCACTTATAAATTCACCATACACTCTCCTTGCGGTACTGTAATCATCCAGTCACTGCTCATGTACTCATGCAATGGCTCAAGCAATAAGACAAGCACTGCTACAATTCTCTGAGCAGTATCCATGCAGACCTCTAACCAGCTACATACTACTGATTCACTCCTCTAAAATACACTAGTAGTACTCATGCAGTCTAGCAATTCCCCTGTCACTCACCATGCAGTTCTCCAATCACCTGTGTAGCAGTATGTACTTATCCAATCACACCTCCTATACTCATGCACTTATCAATACACCATGCACTCAGTTAACAGCACTGTCTGTAGTCATCCAGTCACTACTCACATACTCATACAATGGTCCAGGCACTAACACAAGCACTGCTACAATCCTCTGTGCACTATTCATGCAGACCTCTAACCAGTTATATACTACGGATACACTCCTCTAAGTACTCTGGTAGTACCCATGCAGTCTAGCAATCCCCCTGGTAGTCCCCATGCACTTCTCCAATCACCTATCTAGCAGTATGTACTTAAATAATCACTTTGCCAATACACGCCTCTCCTTGCAGTACTCTAATCATCTACCCATTACCCATGTACTCATGTAAAGACCCAGTCACAAACACATGCACTGCTGCAATCATCTATGCACTACTCATATAGTACTCTAACCCCTTACACACTTCTCATTCACTTCTTCAAATCCCTTCGTATTACTCTTACAACCCAGCAATCACCCTCTCACTTCTCATGCACTCCTCCACTCAGCCGCTACCATGTAGTAATCTAAACACTCTGCCAATACCCAAACACTTATAAATTCACCACACAGTCTTCTTGCAGTACTCTAATCATCTACTCAGTACCCATGTACTCATGCAAAGACCCAGCCAGAAGCACATGCACTGCTGTAATCGTCTATGTACTACTCTTGCATTACTCTAACCACTTACACATTTCTTATTTGCTCCTTCAAATCCCCTGGTACTATACATGTACATATGAAATCACGCAGGCACTACTTATACACTACTCTATTCACCCATGCACTACTGATACACTCCTAGAATTATCCAAACACTATGTATACACTATGCTTTTACTCCTTTAATCATCTAGGCACTACCCATTTAGTCCTTCGATCACCCAGGTACTATTCTTGCATTAATACAAGCACCCACACATTAATAAAACACTTAGAAAATCACTTAAATTCTATCCATCTACTCCTTCAATCAATCACGGATCAATTCATACAACACTCAGAATATTTTTCTTCTTTAAACCAAATAGGCAGTTCTAAAAAGAACCATTATTTTCTTCTATTGTTGTTTTCTTATTTTTTGTATTTCTTTAACAATTCTTTACATTTTTTTGGTGTTTATTTTATTCAAAAAATGAAAAAAAACAAAGCCAACAACAAAAACATGGCAAAAAATATGCAATTTAATAGCATTGCTTGAAAGAAAATAAGAAAAAAATTAACAATGGTGATTCTGGATTGCAATCAGGATTGCATTCATCGACTGCTCTCCACGCAAAGTGCCTTTCTGCATTTAATGCAGACCTGCTCTACACAAGTTAAATTTCGATTAATGGTGGCAGGTGTTGTGCCGCTTGAAGAAGTACTGTGCCCATCACGTCTTTCTTTAACAATTCTTTACATTTTTTTGGTGTTTATTTTATTCAAAAAATGAAAAAAAACAAAGCCAACAACAAAAACATGGCAAAAAATATGCAATTTAATAGCATTGCTTGAAAGAAAATAAGAAAAAAATTAACAATGGTGATTCTGGATTGCAATCAGGATTGCATTCATCGACTGCTCTCCACGCAAAGTGCCTTTCTGCATTTAATGCAGACCTGCTCTACACAAGTTAAATTTCGATTAATGGTGGCAGGTGTTGTGCCGCTTGAAGAAGTACTGGGCCCATCACGTCTTTCTTTCTCCTATTGCCGTCTTAGTTGTTCTCGGGCAAGTCGTTTTGGATGAATTGTTTGAAGATGTCTTAACATCGACGCTGTGCTCCACATGAAATCACTCGTTCACAAATTGAGCAAGTGACTTTCGTTGAATTAACCTTCTTTTGTCCTGGTGGAAAAGTAAAAAATGTCCATACCACACTCTCAAATTTCTTTTTCTGATCGTCTTCCAAACCTTGTTCTTCCTCTGGTGGAAGTTGCTCAGGTGGAGATGCAGCAGCCATTTGAAAATGAAGAAAAATAAACCCCAAAAAGATGTAAACACACCTACTAGAGAAGAGGTCTATCTCTAAAGATGGTCCTGGAAGAATTAAAGAAAAATTGGTGGGGTCCTACAACTTCTAGAATAAAAAGCCTGTAAACCAATCATAAACATTATTTTCAAGTCACATGGGCTTCGCGAAGGGCGCGCGCCGTGGCGCGGAACGTTCCCGCCCCCAACTCATTTCTGCAAAAATACATTTAATAATAATATATCTTTAAAGCGGTTTCAAATATATTACTTATACAATTCTCTTAAAATATCTCTTGATGTAACATATAATAAACTTGTATAAACATACTTTTAAAGTTAAAAACTCACGACGTGACGTAGCGCGGGCCTGAAACTACGCACTACTCGCTAACGCAACGCAGAACGTGCATGACTTAACCAATATGTAGGATAATTACTTGAATTCACGCTGCGAACGAGACAGGTGCACAAATTTAATTTTAAAAATAAATTTTTTTTATTACAATTTTAAGAATATAGTTACATATTAGCATTTTTTTGAAATTATGAACATTACAGAAAAAACTTAAGGATACAGCTAAGTTATAGTTAGAAATTAGCACTTAAAAAAATTATTGAAATTCACTGAAAAAACTATAGGTTTTAGGCACTTCGTAGTTAGATATTAGCATTTAAAACAACATAGAAATTCCCTGAAAAAACCACAGGTTTCAGGCACATTATAGTTAGAAATTAGCATTTAAAAAACCATAGAAATTCACTAAAAAAAACATAGGTTTTAGGAACGTAATAGTTAGTTGCACATTTCACTCGTACAAAACCATAGAAATTCAGGCGCCCCCGCAATGCACTGCTGATAACGTCACATATTACATCATTCATGACATAGTCCGTGACATCACTGATGACATCACTGATGACATCTCAAATTACATCATCCAAGTGAAAATCTGATGCACCTCCTCACACCCTAATATAACTTTTGATACACCCACTCTAAAATGCATACTACCATTTTCAAAACCATGACACACCAATACCAGTTACTACATACCCACTCACTGGTTCCTAGGTCTACATACATGTCCGCTCATTCATCCATACAGTTACTCATACATGCAGTCACTCATGAATACAGCACTATCATATGCATTCAAACACCTATACAGACACTCACACACCACCACTCACCCATAGAGTTACTCACACACCTAGTCAGTCATGTAAAGAATCAATCACAATCCCATTTACTCACCTATACAGTTATACAGATACCACTTAACTTATTTATATAGATACTAAAACATACTTACTCTCTTGTATAATCACTGACACAAGCACACACTCAACCATACAGCTACTCTCTCAATCACTCACTCTCATATATAGTCATATATATACTTCAACACTCACATATACTGCCTTTCACATATGTAATTACTCACACATGTACCACTGAGACATCCATTTACTCACCAACACACCCATACATACACTCACCCATACATACACTCACCCACACATACAGCCCTTCAGAAATGCATTCTGCAACCCATACACCCAAGTGAAGCACCTACTCACACATCTATGCACAGTCACACCCCCCACCCACCCATAGAGACACTCAGGCACCCATACAGATTGTCAGCTAACCAATCAATAACCCATATACATACTAATATAGCTACTCACGAACACTTGCCGATGTTTACACACATACTGACAGACTAATACTGATATTCACACAGTTTAGTCACTAACCCATGCATTCTGTAACACACAATTAATCACTCACTTATTCAGTCAGTCACGCACCTATTAATTCATCCATTCACTTATACACCCACTCATTCTTCAATACACCTTGGCATATATATATATAGAAAAGGTCACAACAAAACAGGGAACCAAAGGTGAAAGTAAAGAAAAGGGGGTAGGGTAGAAACACCGTGACCCACTAGGCCTGCTCAGTGGGTCCCACAAGGACCCTCAGGGCCAAAAAAAGCAGGTAAAAAAAATAGCGGGATGCGCACTGGGGGCGCGGATCCGGACAAAGTTTTTAAAAAAAACAAAGCAAAGGCTTCCTTGCTTTGTTAATTTTTAGCCCCGGGGAGGGCCAGGTCTCAAGGGATTTTTAGAAAGTATAGCGGGGGCTGCAGGGGCCCCCACAGCCCCGGGGACCACCACCTCCCCGGGACTCTCTTTTTTTTTTTAAATTGGGAGGTGGGCTGTACAGCCCCCCTCCAGGAGCCTTTGATGGCCCTGGGGACAGCCAACCCCCAGGGCCGGCTCCTGCAGTGTCCCAGGGGGGCCACCCCTGAGACACTGCTGTTTGCTATGGTAGGGCGGGAGCATGTGTCCCGCCCTACCGTAGCACACTCTGGTGTGGATTTTGGAAGAGAGAGTAGGAAACCTGCTCTCTCTTCCAAAATCCAAACCAGATTGCTTTTTCACGTGTCATGTCAGCAGCTCCCCATGTGGAAAAGCAATGCTGGCTTCCGCAGGACGTGGGGAGCCGGCGGGCCCGTGAGGGCATTGGGGCTCCCCCTATGGTCCCCAACGAAGTGTCTAGGTCCCGGGGGATGGGGTCAACGGGGCGAATATAAATTTCTGGTAGGAGCGAAGTTTTTTTGTGAAAAATTTTGCGACCCTACCGCGGAGCTCAGCGTGGCCCCCTGGTGTGAACGTGAGGGGTTCGTGTCTCCCAGCACGGCCCTCCGGTGTAAACATGAAGGGTGGGCGGTTCTCAGCGTGGCCCTCCGGTGTGAACACAAGGGGTGCGCGGCTCTCAGGGCAGCCCCCTGATGTGAACGCGAGGGGTGCGTGGCTCTCAGCGCAGCCCCCTGGTGTGAACGCGAGGGGTACGGGGCTGTCAGCGCAGCACCCTGGCATGAACGCGAGGGGCGCGCAACTTCAAGTCAAACAGGGTGTGCAACTTCAAGCAGAAAGATTTAGGATTTTTTATTAAAAACCTATGTTATATGTTAGGATCTTGGGTGGCTCTAAAAAGAGCCCTTGTGTTTATTGGGAGATTTTTGTAGCTACATGTAAGTGCCGATGCAGAGTCTTAAATTGTTGAGAACGACTTTGTTTCCCTTATCTGTGAAACGTACACCATCACTCATGTAGATGCCATCCATATCAAAACGCAGATTGTTGTTGTATATGGACCCAGTACTATGGTCTCTGAGATAAGCAGAAACAGCTTCATTGACATTTTTTTCGAGCATTTTTTCTAGCTTTCTCAATCTGTGGATAAAATTGATTGGACCAAGCAACATCAATTCTGCAAAGGTGTCCTTCATTAGCATTTCCAGACCTACCCCAGTCAATGTGCCTAGGTCATTGCCACCACAGTGCACAATCTTGAGGTCAGGGGTTTGGAGATGCATAAAGGTTTTAACCAATGGCATCAATTGGTGCCACCTTAATCCTCTCTGTCCAATCCATTTAATGTCTACATTTTGCAAAGCTGGGTCTTTTTCAATACCTCTGCTTTCTGCATTTCTTTTGGACCAGAAAACATAGCTGTGCCCAATAATCCTCACTGAAAGCATCTTGAAGGGATCTCTGTATGTAAGCAGAGGATGTCTGTAGCTGAGGTAAGCAGGTGGTAGAATGAAATCTATCGAAAATGGTGGACAAGATGCTGTTTTTAAGAAAGTAGAAATTTGATTGGCTGTTTAAGAACACTCTACATTCAAATATAGGGTGCATTTTACTTTGTTTAGAAAGCATGTTTCTTATTGGTTAATAACAAACATTGGAAAGGTACAGCAGAAAGAATAAGGGTATTCTTTGCAAAGCTAACCACACCTGCTGTTGTAATTTGCAACATTGTGTAGTGAACATGTAACCTGGCAGCTTAGTTGAATGTTACATGACCTGTTGCTATGGAAACTGACATTAAGGACAAGGGGTGAAGATGTCAGTTGAAAAGTATTATTCTCTATGACCAATGGAATTTATTTATTTTGGTTTTTTGTTGTTAAGACTTTTATTAACATTTGCAATCAGTACACAGCATGGAGCCTACAACCCTGAGGCCGGCTGCGACACATCAATGAATAAGGGTAAAAAGTATACACAGCTCTTCAGCCAACAACCTCAGGTCCGGCAGCATAGAAAGCATTACATGCATCACGTGTACCATTATTTCTTACATTACAGCCAAATGACATCTTAGTTTTGTATTTTATAACAAGAATAACCAAACTTATAGACTCAACAGTTTTGTCCGTTTGAACACAGTAATTTCGGTGGTATCGACGAGGTTCTACACTGGTATCCACAGTACGGACGCGCAAGGTAGTCCAATACAGACCCTCTGATTATCCCTGTTCACTTCAGACGGGCAGCAGGCCTGCCTCGACTCAAACTGTACCAACATCTCCCCTGCCAATCAGCTAGAGCGGCTCAGTCGTCTTCCCCCTCATCACCTGAGTCTTCAGTATCATCTTCCAGTAATGGTTCACACAAATCTCCTCCGTAACTATTCCAAGGCTGCCATACTTTATTCAATTTTCTTGGGTTAGCCCTAATCTTGTACACCGCTCTTTCCGTCACCATTAGTACATCCATGTTTCTACACCATTGCGGTAGAGTAGGTGATTCTGCCGCCCCCCACTTCTGCGCTATGTCCCTCTTGGCAACCATAATGCCCACAAAGACCCACAGCTGACGCTGGCGTGTCAAATCATTGGGGTCTCACACATTTAACAAACATTTACGGGGGTATGGTGTGAGCGACACCTCCAAGGTCTGGGAAATGGTGCGTAGTATCTGCCTCCAGTAATCTACGATAATCGGGCATTCCCAGATAGTGTGAATGAAAGTGCCTCCTCCCCCACATCCTTGAAGACAGTTTGGGTGTTCTGCCCTATGGAGCTTGTGGAGTGTGGTTCTCGTATAATAGACCCGGTGCAGTATCTTAAGCTGCACCAGTCTAAACCTGGCCGAAATGCCCGCCTCCTTCGGAGATGCCAGCGCAGCATTCCAGTCCGTCTCGTCCATGTCTCCCAGTTCGCCCACCCACTTCTCCCGCAACTTGGTCAAGGGGTCAGGTAGGTTATGTAATAACTTACGATATGTGAGGGAAGTGGTGCTGATCTGCATGAAATCAGTGAGTAAGCGATCCTCAAGTGGGGAGGCTTCCGGGACCTCCGTGCCCTCAGGTATTGCTGTCATCAGTGCATGCCTAATTTGGACATATCGATATGCTTCATTGGGACCTAAGTCGTATTGCTGCTGTAGGTGCGAGAAAGGGACCACCCCCCCTTCCGTCCACATATCCCCCACCGTAGAAATGCCAATATTGTCCCACTGCGTGAACCCTTTGCTGTGTCTCAGATGACCTAGTGCCTAAGTATCCCACAGAGGGTCAGTTTCGTGATGACACCTCTCCACCCAAGTCTCGTCTGTGGGCTATACCATAATGCCACCGTATGTTTTGTTGGTCCTATCAGCTTCGCTGCCAGTCCCTTATGATATAGTGTAGCCAGTAAGTTATGTGTGCCCAATTGTGTCCTGTCTGCGTGATTGGCCGGGTCATCTTGTGGGACGTGTAACCAGTGGTTAACGACTTCAAGCTGTGCTGCCCAGTAGTACATCTGTAAATTTGGTAGGGCTATTCCCCCCTCGTACCAGCTCCTGTTCAGCTTCACATGCGCTATGCGCGCCAGACGGCCTCCCCACAGCAGTCCCGACAACACAGCCGTCACTTGACGAAAATATCGTGGTGGTATCAGGTAAGGGGTATTTTCAAGTGCATACAAAAATCGGGGCAATGCCATCATTTTGAACAGCGCTGCCCTGCCAAGCAGCGTCAGGGGGAAGGGCCTTCCAGTGCCACACGTCGCGTTATAGACGTTCCAGTGGCGGTTGTAAATTTTGTTCATAAAAGTCATTTGCGTCTTGCGTAACATGAATTCCCAGATATTTGAAGGAGGTGTCCGCTATCTCCAGTGGACAGTCTCGGGGGAGCGTCGGAGCCGGACCACGTAGGACATAGATCACTGACTTCGACCAGTTAATCTTGTAGCCGGACGCCCTCCCGTGGTCGTTACACAATGCCAAAAGCTCTGGGATTCCCCCCTCCGGGTCCATCAAGTAGACCAGCATATCGTCGGCGTAAAGGGAGACCCTGTCCTCCCATCCTTCCCTCCAGCCGATCCCCTTCAACAGCGGAGTAGTTCTAAGTAAGGTAGCTAACGGTTCCAGGACCAACGCAAATAGTAGGGGTGACAGCGGACAGCCCTGTATTGTCCCCCTAGCCAACGATATTGTGCGGGAGATGTGACCATTCGCCGCTACATATGCCATCGGACTGGCATACAAGAGTTGTATCCAAGATATAAATCTGGGGCCGAATCCCATGTGGGCCAGCACCGCAAATAAATAGTTCCATTTGACCATATCAAAGGCCATTCTGGCATCTAGAGACAATATTGCCGCAGGCACCTGCAATTGCGGTGCACGCGCCAGCGCTTCATGGACTCGTCGGAGGTTTAACGCAGTGCTCCTGTGTGGCATAAAGCCCGACTGATCCGGGTGGATAAAGTGCTGGAGGTGAGGCAACAATCTAATAGCCAGGAGTTTCGCCAGGATTTTGGCCTCCGCATTCAGGAGAGATATCGGGCGGTAAGATGTACATTCAGTCGGTGGCTTGTCCGGTTTCCGGATCGCCACAATTGTCGCCGTTCGTTGATCCAAAGGGAGGACAGTGAGCTCTAGACTATCTAAGTACATGGCCAGTAGAGGCACACTTAAGCTCTCTGACATTGTCTTGTACCTTTCGATTGGGATCCCGTTGGGGCCCAGTGCCTTGCCTGAATGTAGCACAGTAATGGCCAATTGTATTTCTCCCGTCGTCAAGTCGGCTTCTAACTCTTCCTTCGTGTTGTGCGAGAGAGTCGGTGTCGGTATGTTATGGAGGGCAGCCACTGCTGCCTTCGCTGTCACCTCAATGGTGGGGGTATATACCTTTTGGAAATGGTCAGCTAAATCCTCCAATATATCTGCCGGACGCTTGTGAAGCGTGCCGTCGGTCGCGCTCAACTGCAGTATGTTCCTACCACCTCCCCTCTTCTTGTCTAGCCAGGCTAGCAGTTTCCCCGCCTTGTCCCCTACGTCGTATATTCTATGTGTGGTCGCCGCAATGTCATCTATTGTCCAATGCCTCAGGTGATCATCGTGTTGCTTTTGGCACAGCTGCAGTGCGTGTAGTGTGTCCGGTGTTGGGTCTGCCATGTGCGCTATGTTCGCCGCGTGTAGGGCTAATTCTAGATTCGCCAATTCCTGTCTCTGCATGCGCTTGTGTCCCGCTATAGATGCAATAGCCTGCCACCTCAAGACCGTTTTATACACCTCCCATAGGACTGGGGGGGATTCCACTGATGTTGTGTTTTCCGCGAAAAAGTACCGGGGGGTTTTCTTCAGGTCTTTACATATGGACGGAACTTTCAAATATCCCGGGTAGATCGGATATATTCTCTTACGGGTTTTTTCTGGACAGGACAGCGTCAGTGTCAGCGGGGAAGGGTCAGAAATGCCCCTGGGTCTAATGTGTATATCGTCAATAGTGAGGCGGCCATCGCCTAAGGTCAGGAAGTAGTCTATTCGAGACAAACTATCGTGCGTAGCGCAGTAGTAGGTGTATTGGTGTGCGGTAGGGTGTATGTGTCGCCATATATCTACAAGCCCTTGCGCCTCCAGAAAGTCACTGAGCCGCGAGGGCCCAGGTGCCTGCGCCCGTATCGGGTACCTATCTTGGGTGGCATGTGCTACAGCATTGAAATCCCCCCCCCAGAATGAGGTCACCCTCCGGCAATTCTAGGAGAAACTTCCCCAGCTCTGGAAACGCAATTGCGTGGAGCGCCGGAGGGATGTAAATTGATACAATGTTCAGCGATTTGCCCTCCCATTGTCCATGGACTGCTGCGAAGCGGCCCTGTTCGTCCGTTTTAGTGCTTTTAAGTATAAATGGGGAAGAGTTTTGCAACAGTATGCCTGTCCCGCGCGTTCCAGAAGTGAACTCTGAGTGCGCCACCATATGGTAGCCTCTTCTATCCATCGCCTGACATGCCGCCCCCGTCAGGTGTGTCTCCTGGAGGAGAACCAGTGCTGGACCTATTCTCTTTATACTCTGTAGAACCAGCCCCCTTTTAATTTTGTCACCTAGACCCCGTACATTCCATGACATTATCTGTAGTGTCATCCCTGGTGCATCTCGAGTACCCCCACCTAAGGTGTCATCCCGTGTATCGTGGGCCATACCTAAACAATTCCCATGTGCAAAAATGTGTTCCGGTCGGTAGTGCACCTGGGCCATCCCCCCACCATGACATCAGTGTATCGTTATCGTCGAGTCCTACCCTAACACTTTGAGTCAACAATACAGTAAACAGTACCCCTACATGTGAGGTTAAGAAAACAAGAACTCCCCCCCCCTCTTGACCTCCCCCCTCCCTGCCTCCCTGCTACACGGACATTGAGCCGCCCGCCCCCCCAACTTAGCAGAGTGCTTAACCCATCCCACACACAAAATACTTGCTTGTCGTGGTGAAGACCCCCCGGAGTCGGTGGTCCCTCAAACCCTCCATGGAGTCCCTTAGCCCAGTGTCCAAGGGCAGATAGTCGTGCAGGTACCAGTTCCATCGATAGTCAATTAGGTACCGGGTGGTCATTTTCTTGCTCCGACGTCCTCGCTGTGATCGTTCCTCATTGGCGAGCGCTCCGTTTCCTCCGGCCCTGACGTTTGCGGTCCAGATTGCTCTCCCGCATGTTGATCTAGATTTTTCCTATTCGAGCGGCGAGGCTGATTGGCCGGTCTCCACCCCTCCAACCAGTCCTGGGCCACTTCAGGTGTATCAAAAAACAGGTTTTGTTGTCCGCTACCACTCGCAACTTGGCTGGGAACAGCATTGAATACGGAATCTCTCTTGCCCTTAACTCCTTCTTGACATCCAAAAATGTTCTCCGACGACGGGCGACTTCCGCCGTGTAGTCCGTAAAAAAGGCCAGCGTAGAGTTCTGAATCCTGATGGGAGAGGACACCCTCGACGCCTGGAGGATTGCATCCCTGTCACGGAAGTTGAAGAGTCTAGCCAAAATGGGTCTTGGTGCCGCGCCCGGTTTTGGCTGTCCTCCCGGGACCCTGTGTGCCCTCTCAACCGAGAAGAAAGTAGACAGTCCTTTAGGCTGGAGCTTCGTTTTGATCAGATCCTCCACAAATAGGTCCGTCGCTCTGGTGCCCTCAGATTCAGGAACCCCAAGAATTCTGACGTTATTTCTTCTTGAGCGCCCTTCTTGGTCGTCCAGTTTTTCTTTTAAGCATTTGTTCTCCGCCGCCATCCGTTCCATCGCCGTCTGTAGCTCCGACACATCCTCTACCAATGATTTTGCGACTACCTCAAGTGAGGCTCGCGCTCAGCCATTTTGTGGAAGTCCGCACGTATTAGGGTGATTTCGGTGGATATCGAGCCTACTGTGGTGTGTACCTACGTTAGCGTCTTCATAACGTCTTCCAGCCTCACTTTTTTCCCCCATCACCCTCTGTTGGCTTTCCTCAGGTCCTCGAGTCCGCATGTGGCGAATTGGTCTTTTCATAGGCGAATTTGTCAAGTCGGGCCTGCGTCGTACTGCCTTTTGTACCCCTACCCGCCATTGCTCCACTTGCAGCATCTTTGTAATATTAGGGTAGTGCACCAGCTCAGTGACGGAAGAGTGAGTGGGGCGAGGGAAAGGGACCCTTTCTGGTTCTTAGTGCGCCCAGGCTGTCTGTGCTACCTCCAACCTCACAGCCTTATTGTGCAGTAGCTAGTGATCCCCACTTCACGTGTTCAATACCAGGCAGTCAAGCAGTCCTTTAACTCTCTGGAGGCCCTGCGCCTTGGTGTGGGGCCAGTCGCGTCGGACTGTTATTTCACCAGCCTCGACCCTCAACACAGGGGTAAAATTGCCCTTTTTTGTCCCAGGTTGAACACTTTCGCTGTGGTCTAGAGCTCCAGCACCGCAATTTCTTCCTCCTAGATAAGCACAGAGACCCTGCAGCGTCTCATGCCTCAGCCGTGCCTCTCCTTCATTATGTGGCCTATGCCTGTGCGCCACCGCGACTCCCCACTGCTTCACCGCTGTAGCTGTGTCTTGACTCGTGTTGTGCGGGTCCCAGTCGGAGCGCTCACCCCTGATTTCCCATGCATTTGCTCATCGCGGACACTCCGCCCCGTTACTTGCCCCGTGTATAGAGTGTTACCGCTATTAATTCGCTCTGATTTGCCCTTGCGATCACCTGCCGTCACACCGCTCGCTAGCGTCCCCGAAGTGTTGGGAATCGCCAGCAGTCGCGTCCCTGCAGACGATGCGGCACTCCTTGGTGCCGTTAGCCTCTCTAGCGGAGCTCCGCCACTCACGATCACCCTGCCCACAGTCTGGCTTTTAGGCGCGATGGAAGCGCCGCCTCTGCCACACGGAGTTCCGCTCCCCTGTAGGCTGTAACTCGGGGGATTCTCCCTCCGTGTCAGAAGTCCGCCGCGTCGTCCTCCCCACGTCCCGGCCGGGGAACTTCCGGTGGGCTTACCCCAGTTCACAGGCACTTCCCTCGGAATTTAGTTTTTCAATTTGAAAAATACTGGGAAGCAATGCCATTTGTCAGTTATGTCTATATGTATGGAAAAATAGAGGGAAAGTTTGCCAATACTGGTTCTACCTTGCAGAGTGTGTTGATCTACATTCTCTGTGTGAAAAAGGAAAATCCTGACTCTGTGTGTGAGATTTTTCATTCAACAGATTTATTTATTAGGTGAGTGATATATTTTAGTTTATTTAAAAAAGATTTTACATTTTTATGAAACTGCGATGTTTGAAATATATTAAAAAATGTTGGGATGTATATTGGGATTATTTTTATTATAATAATAATATATATATTTTTAAGTGTGTTGAAAGGTATAGTTGAATGATGGCTCTTATTTATTGATTGGTTAAATATGTACTAAGAATGTGTATTTTCTAAACTGTTCATATAAGGTGTAGTTTGTTAGGCATGATTATTTCTTTTCTGTAAAAAGGTATAGTTTAATAACATTGTATTATGATAGATAGTTTGGTAAAATGAGGTACAATTGTGCTGTTTGCAAGATAATCATATAAGGTGTTAATAATTATGATTCTGTTATTAGTTTGTACAGTTTGTGCAGTTTCAGTAATCCTCATAAAAAAGGTGTTCTTTATGACCCTTCTTCATTAAGTATGTTGAGAGGTACAGTTTGATGATGTTGCATGTTTCTAGATTTAATGGACAATATGTAGCGCAAAAGAAAACTAGAACATTTTACACTTTCTGGTATGTAGTAGTTATCTCCTTAAGTAGAATATTAGGTCATGACTCATGTATTTGCTTAGATTGTATTTATATAGTTGTATGTATATTTACTGAATTCATTAGAGGTACCTGATAGAATAGAGGAGTGCAAAGGTAGTGACAATGTGATTATATAAGTGCATGAGAAGTGATTTTGGTGTTCTATATGTCTAATTTTGTAGTTAGTATGTAAGTAAATGTGCACAATCTATGCGGCCCCCTAACCCCTTGCAGATTAGTGATTCACACCTGCAATAACCCAGGTAGTACCCATGCAGTCCACCAATCACACTGTAGCTCTCTGTCCACTCTTGCAATCATCCAGTCAGAACCATGTACTTATCTAATCGCTGTGCCAAAACACAAGTACTTATAAACTCATCCTCCTGTCAACTACCAGCACTCTAACTATCCAGTAACTGTCCATGCACTTGCAGAATGCCTCAGACATTAAGACAAGCCGTGCTACAGTCAACTGTGCCCAATCTATCCAGTACCCTAACCCCCTGCAAACTACTGATTCACTCTTGTAATATTCTAGGTAGTAGTCATGCAGAGCTCCAATCACACTGTCACACTCTGTCCACTCTTCTAGTCATCCTGACAGAACCATGTCCTTATCTAATCTCTGTGCCAAAACACAAGCACTTTTAAACTTACCTAGCTGTCAACTACCCGCAATCTAACTATCCAGTCACTATCCATGCTCTTGTACAATGACTCAGGCATTAAGACACGCAGTGCTACAGTCAAATGTGCACAATCTAACCTGTCCCCTAACCCCTTGCAGAGTACTGATTCACTCCTGCAATAATCCACGTAGTACTCATGCAGAGCACCAATCACACTGTCACTCTCTGTCTACTCTTGCAATCATCCTGACAGAACTATGTCCTTATCTAATCTCTGTGGCAAAACACAAGCACTTATAAACTCACCCTCCTGTCAACTACCAGCACATTAACTATCCAGTCATTGTCCATGCAATTGTACAATGACTCAGGCATTAAGACACGCAGTGCTATAGTCAAATGTGCACAGTCTATCCAGTCCCATAACCCCCTGCAGACTAATGATTCACTCTTGTAATAATCCAGGTAGTAGTCATGCATAGCTCCAATCACACTGTCACTCTCTGTCCACTCTTGCAATCATCGTGACAGAACCATATCCTTATCTAATCTCGGTGCCAAAACACAAGCAGTTATAAACGCACCCTGTTGTCCACTACCAGCAGTCTAACTATCCAGTCACTATCCATGCTCTTGTACAATGACTCAGGCATTATGACACGTAGTGCTACAGTCAAATGTGCACAATCTAACCAGTCCCCTAACCCCCTGCAGGCTACTGATTCACACCTGCAATAATCCAGGTAGTAGCCATGTAGTCTACCAATCACACTGTCACTCTCTGTCCACTCTTGCAATCATCCAGTCAGAACCACGTCCTTATCTAATCTCTGTGCCAAAACACAAGCACTTTTAAACTTACTTAGCTGTCAACTACCCGCAATCTAACTATCCAGTCACTATCCATGCACTTCTACAATGACTCAGGCATTAAGACACATAGTGCTACAGTTAAATGTGCACAATCTATCCTGTCCCCTAGCCCCCTGCAGAGTACTGATTTACTCTTGTAATAATCTAGGTAGTAGTAATGCAGAGCCAAAATCACACTGTCACTAACTGTCCACTCATTTTTTTTTTTCGTGCCAACTCCGCCCTCCGCAGCTTACACTCAGCCCGGTCTACATCTTGGAGCAGTACCTTCCTCACCCCTACATATTTACCTATACAGATCCCCCGTATCACCATTTTAAAGGCGTCCCATCCCGCTTTCTCGGTGAAGTAGTGTGTTATCCCTTCTCCCACCTCTTTCTGGAAAACCGGGTCCTCCAGTGTCTGAGGCCGTAAACGCCAGGTGGGAATAGCCGACACCGCCGGCATTCAATGCATGGTAAGCAGCAATGGATTATGATCTGACAATGTACTGGCGAGGTATTCGGTATGCACCACCGAAGGCACCACAGAGGGTGAGCATAATACCGTGTTTAGTCGAACATGTAGATCATTCACCATCGAGAAGTACGACTAGTCCCGGTCAAAAGGATGGTGCGTATGCCATACATCTATTAACGCCCATCTGTCCTGCCAGTCCCGCCTACATTTAGTTACCCTATGTACGGAGGAGTCCATCAGAGGGGGATGCGACCTATCCAACGCCGCATCCGCTATAGTGTTAAAATCCCCACCCAGCATCATCGAGCCTGTGTAGTAATGTGCTAACATGCTAGACAAGCACTCCAGAAAGCGTGGCTGGTCAGAGTTTGGCGCATAAATGCTACTTAGCGCTATATCCCTGCCTCAGAGTCTACCTTCTATTGCTACAAATCTGCCATCCGGGTCCATCGTCTGCCTTGTCAACTGGAAAGGAACTCTGGCCCTAATCCATATCAATGCCCCCCGTGCGAACGCTGAATATGTAGTGTTAAATACCTGGCCTCTCCATCTCCTCTGCAAAGCTACACCTTCCGCCTTAGTGAGGTGAGTCTCCTGCAGAAGCACTATATGGACCCCCCTTCTAACTAAGTATGCATGGACCTTATGGCGACGTGTCATGGTATGGAGCCCCCTTACATTCCAGGTTATACAATGTAGGTCAGCAACAGCCCCCATCGCTAATGCGTACTGTCATCCTCTCCGTACCTGTCACAGACACCACACTGGCACACCCCTTCCCAACACCCCAACCACCCCCCCAAAGAACAGGGCCTGCTGCTTGTCCTCTGCTCACATCTCGCCCTGAAAACCCTAAACAGTGGGACGCCTCACGCATTCCCCCCCACAGCCACCACCTTAAAACTCAATGGGCATTATCGAATGCAGCACCCGCCTCCCATCCTCAATATGTCCAATGTCTCTCCGCAGCCCCTGCAACAACCCGTGCTCCGTCCTCCCTGCCTCTGTTCATTCATCAAACAACCCATCTGCTGCCGCTGGAGTGATCGGCGGCACCCATACACTGTCCACCTCCGAGACCTCTGTATCAGAGCGTTCCTTGTCTTTGTCCAAATCTGTGCCCACCGGAGACTGCATCCTCTGCCCCCCTGATAATGCGGTTACCGCCTCCAACGCTCCCTGCCGCTCCACCTCGGTCTGCAACACTGATGGCCGCCTCAAGCCCCTTCCTCTGCGTCGAAGTCGCTGCGATTTGCGCTGCGGCAGCCCTTCCGAGGTACTTCGATTTCCCCGGTCTTGTCCATCTTTCCCAGCTCTATAGGATTCCAACCATGCGCAAGCTTTATTTGGGGTTTCATGGAAACACGTCTTGCCATCGACGATTATTCGTAGTTTGGCTGGGAACAACAAGGAATACTGAAACCCCTCTTCCCTCAGTTCTCTTTTAATGGAAGGGAAAGATGATCAACGCCGCTGAATTTCGAAAGTATAGCCCGGGAACAGGTTAACCCTGCTGTTCCCAACATGATATGGGCCATCCGCACGCGCTCTCTAAAGTAGCAGATCTCTATCCTGGAAGTGCAGCAGGCGGGCCACCACCGGTCTTGGGGGTCTCCCCTGCTGTGGAGGTCTGGCAGGCACTTGGTGGGCTCGTTCAAGAGTATAGAAGGAAGACAGTCCCTCCGGGGCCACTTCAGCTCTTAGCCAGTTCTCAAGGTACAGCACCATGTCCGCCCCCTCCGCTTTCTCTCGCAGACCGACTATGCGTATGTTATTCCGCCTATTTCTGCTTTCAGCATCCTTCGCCCGCTTTTCCAGTGCAGTAATTTGAGCTAGGGCTTCTGCCATCGTGGCCTTCAGCGCAATCTGTGCCGGTTCTACTACTTGAATCGCTCCCTCTACAGTCTTTACCCTGCCCACCAGCTTAGAGTGTTCTGCGTGCAGGAGCCCCAGCCCTGTAGCCGCCTGCGCTATGTCTTGCTGGAGAGCAGTACGAGAGTCCACAATCGCTGTTAAAATTTTATCGAACTGCTGCTGCAAGTTAAGGTCTTGAGTCATTTCTGGCACGGTCTGTTCCACCTGGCTAGTGGGTTCACTGTCCGACTGCTGCTAAGCGCCCCCCTTTCTTCCCTTCAGTTTCCCCATGGAAGCGGTCGTTGGCAGCTATCTACCCAGCTCTTCGCAGTCCAGCAATAGCCCACAAGTTAGATTGGGAACAGCGCGTTGTTGCCACCCATTATCGGGGAAAGTGAATCATGGGAGTGTCTCATTGCAATTGACATGGAAGTGTGACAACCCCTCTAAGGTCCGTTATGGTCAGAAGTTCTTATCCACTGGGGGGTATTAATGACAACTGAAGAGCATACCATTGGGCCCTACCTGTTCCGTCGTCTGCTCCGGCCATCGTAGCTTGTCTCAGAGCCCCCAACGTCAATATCCACCCCGATAAGTTCGGGTCCCAGGCCCCCTCCTGATCTCCACGCACAGCCCCGGCACCATCCACTCAATACTGCACCTCCTCCTTTCAGTGTTAAGGCGCCAGCTAGTATGGTTCTCAAGCATGTTCAGGCGCTGCCAAGTGTCCAAACCCCCAGCGTCAAGCAGCTCTTCTTCCCCTGGGTATCAACACAGACTGTTGCGTCCCAGCCCAGGCTCCGCCAGCGGTCCCCCCGCTCCCGGGCTGTCCGTAGCTCACTGCGGCCCACCGCCCTGCAGGCGCCAGCTTCTCGGTCTCCACTTAAGCTGCGTTCTCTGCCAGTACTCCCTCCTGACCCCCGCAGGCGTCCGCACCCTTCCGCGCCCCGGCTCGCAGAGCGTGGTGGCCCCGGGACCCCGCGCCTGCCTACACAGCTCACGGGCCCAGGTCCAGCACTCCCCACTCACCAGTGCGATGTCAAGTGCCCGCCGCTCGGCCTCTGTGGGAGTCTCGACCCCCGCATTGCTGTCTTCCTCTCGATATCTCCACCTGCCGAGGGTCACACCAGCACTGGTCAAGGGCAATCTATGCCCTGCACCCGTCTCCCTGCTCAAGTTGGGTTCTCGCAGCCGCCGCCAGTCTCGATCCCGTCCCTCTGGCAGCTCCTCTCCAGCTATCGGCTATTGCCGCCTCTCCAGTCTTCAGCGCCATCGCCGCCGCCCAGCCGCCATCTTTAGACCGCCTTCCATTTTCCACTGGTTGCCAGGAAAGCAATGGGGAGTCTCTGCAGTTCCCTCTACTCCGCCCTCCACATAAACTCAGGCAGGCGCGCCCCGCTTCACAATGCCCATACGTCCATCACCTGGGCCTCACAGCGGCATACACCTCCCGGTAGCCCCGTTAGCAGAGCGCCGCCGCAGCACCAGCCAGGACCCGCTCCGCGCTCTCTAGCTCGCCTCCTCAGCAGCATGCAAGGCTCCCAGCCGTTCCTAGCGCCGATCCCGTTCCTCCTGCAACCCTTTCCTGTTTTGTGGTGATTGTCGCGGGACTCGTCCTCCTAGGCTACCATCGGAGCCCAGCCGCCATCTTGCCTCCATTTTTCCTCCCTCTGCGCCAGCCGCGAAATCATCAGTGAAGTCCCGATTTCCACACCGCTCCGCTCGCCGAAAGCACCCAGCCGAGCGCGCCTCGCCCCCCTCTCGATTGGTGGAGTCAGGGGGTGCGAAGCCTCAGTAGTTCAGGATTAATCTGGGTTTTGACGGCGAAGCTCGGCTCCTATGCAGCCACCGCCATCGGCTGCCAAACCACGCCCCCCACTATCTGTCCACTCATGCAATCATCCTGACAGAACCATGTCCTTATGTAATCTCTGTCCCAAAATACAAGCACCTATAAACTTACCCTGCTGTCAACTACCTGCAATCTAATTATCCAGTCACTATCCATGCACTTGTACAATGACTCGGGCATTAAGACACGCAGTGCTACCGCAAACCTGCACAATCTATCCAGTCCCCTAACCCGCTGCACACTACTGATTCACTCTTGTAATAATCTAGTTAGTACTCATGCAGAGCACCAATCACACTGTCACTCTGTCCTCTCCTGGAATCATCCTGTTAGAAGCTTGTCCTTATCTAATCTCTGTGCGAAAACACAAGCACTTATAAACGCACCCTACTGTCCACTACCAGCACTCTAACTATCCAGTCACTGTCCATGCACCTGTACAATGACTCCGGCAGTAGGTGGCCTCACCTGCAAGTTACCGCAGACATCGTACTAAATTATATACTATTTAACAAAGACCAGTTAACCATACCACCATCTGGTTAGTATCGTACGTGCATTTGCTGCACTTTCAATCCATTGACAGCAAGCAGTTTCATTGCATTCTCCAACATTCAAAAGAATGAATAAACCTGCACTCACTTCAACAGACTGACCGCTAACACACCATCAAAAAATGCAACTCTTCCCAGCTGGACCTTAATCCAAAATGAACTCTTGTCACCTGTGCCTCCTTTGGTACTGTAATTCGGTAGCATTAACTCAAGTGGCAATCGGCACACCCATTCTTTTTAACAGGACTGTGCCCTGCGCATGTATATTTTTACACACTCCCTCTGCTTTCATGTTACAGGGCCTGTGCCGTACTACCTCATATTGTGCTAGCAGGTGGAGCTCCATAAAGGGCATCAACATGTACTGCCACGAGATCACTCAGAGGCAGCATATTGTAACCCAGTTGCGGCTAACATGGCTCTCGGGTGGGAGGGTCATACGGGGGTTCGCAGGGGAGGGGAATAAAAAAAATGTACCTTACCGGGTACCGCACCGCCTCCGCTCCTGCCCGGGTCCTTCGTGTTCCTGCTCTCCTGCCTCCAGCAGGAACAGGTAGCAGGCAGCCTACCTCCCCTCCCCAAAGCCAACCACAATGCTTCAATGGAAGCGTTGTGATCAGTGGGGACGACTCCCAGCCGGGGTGCCTATGTGGAGGCCATTTTCTTTATATAGGCTGCATCAGCCTACAAAGAGAAAAGGGAGAGTGCGCATGACTGCTTTGATTGGCCCCAGAGGGCCAACCACACAGTCAAGGCCTACAACAGTGGGCAAGCCACTCCCCCTGCCCTCAAGCAGGACTGCCCACCCGCCCGGTAACCCAACCAGTCACTTCTGCCTTCTTACAGTGTGAGAAGCAAAAACATAAAATAGTAGTTTTACCAATTTATGTTTCTGCTGCTCGCACTGTGAGAAAGCAGTGAAGCAACGTTCCTCCGCACTAATGGAGGAGTCGCCCCTGATGCTAATGCTGTATATACCATAAACGTGCTTACTTATATTTTATTTGAAAATCATTAACACTGATTTAAACAAAAAAAATAGTCACAGAGGCAAGTCAGAGAGACTTATTACAAGATTACATATAGACATATGGAAATGTCCCCCTGAAACAATATAATGTATATTCTTATAATTGTCTGCTTGTTCAGCAAGTAGGTACAATCCTATCAAACCAGATTGTGTGACGCCCTCATTTAGCCAAGCTCTTATCGATAGAGTAGATCCCTAGATTCAGTTTGCAATCCTCTTTAGAGTCAGACATGGTACACACTTTTGAAACAAGATCTTTAGCATTGTTTGGTGCTAACGGCTCAGCAAAGATTCCATTGTTGATATCAACCAGAAGCATCAGGGATAGTGAAGAGAACTAATGGTACTCTGAAAGCAAAGCTAGTAAAGGTGTGTGCATCTACATCACTGAAATGACCAGATTATCTTCCATTGTTGTTATTAAACATGAGGAGCACACCCAATAACACACAGTATGGTCTCCACATTAAGTGCTTGTGGGCAGAGCTATGAGAATTCCTGGTACTCCTTCGGCTGCAATTGTAAATACTGCTGATAATTTAGTTTTGAATTAATGTAAAAGTTTGGCTGATCTAGTACAATCTATCACTTGTCAAGGGAATTTGGCTTACCCATCAGAGACTTAAGAACCCTGCCATGGCCTGGAGCCTGGAGAGTGAACTGTTGTGAAGAAGCACAATAGGAAATCCTGTCTGGAACCCAGATGGAAGGGGCCCTATCAAGTGATTCCTGTGATAAACAGTGCTAATAAATGTGGGGGATGGCAACAGTGGATCCGCTCATCTCACACAAAGAGGATGAAGAATAAAGATAAAGAAGTGGTGAAACCAACCGCTAATGCACAGAATGAAGCTCAAGTTAACTATATTGATCCAGAGGGGGAAGAACAGTGAGTACAAACAGTTTAAGTTCAAGATCAATGAAAGGGACAACAAGAAAATCATACCTCAAAAACTCAATCTCTGAAAACCCCAAGAGTAGTTCAATGTGTTCCAGTTGCAAGTTGTGTAACTCATGAGTTAGGTGAAGAAATAAATCTGTTAAAGATGGATGCTTGGTTCGAGGTGTGAGAGAAGGAAGAAGAGTATTGCAAACAGTTCTCAATGAGGAAGGTTCTGGAAAGTCAGAGTTCAGAAGATCAACAAGATTGAAAGTGCCAAACAAAATGTACACACACCTCAATGAGCATGCTTGACAAAGATTGAACCAGAAAAGAAAGGCATTGACCTGAGAAAGAATTGATGTTTGCTGGAAGTGGCTCCATGAATAACTGCGAACTAGGAATGGTTTGAATAATTTTTTTATAGAATGATGACACTGAATTGTTTACCTAGAGAAGATCTTTTTGATGTTTGCTTTTGATTATTTGTCATAATGTGCCTGCACAGTCCTTTGGAATAGAAATTAAGCTAAAGATTTTTGACAGATCATGTTGTTGTGTTAAACCAGAATGATTTCTGTCCTAAGGTATCCTTCTGAAGAACGTTCTTGTCTAAATTAATCTTTAATAACTCAACTCCTGAAGTATGTATGTTTATCTGCTTATATTGATTTATTCTGAGAACTGAAGAACCATTTTTTTATTTTGTGCACCAGAAGAGTTAGATTTTGTTTTTTGACAGATGATTTTTAATAGGAAACAGATGGCCATCTGTGATAAAACATTGGTGAACGTTCTTTTATGACCAAATTGTTTTGTTTTAAACTGACAAATACAAGAACTACCGTACCCCTCCCAGATGTCCTTATCAGGTCCCCAATTTGGGTGGCAAATACAAAAGCTGTCTCATCAACCATTGTGAAATTTGTTGCTAAACCCAGAGAAGTTCCACTATTGACCCCATGTTTTGGCATGCTAATTTGCCCATCCCCTATACAGATGAATAGGTTCCTCTAGCTTGGAGCACCAGTCCATTGCCAAATGCAAGTCTGCGATACTGGGTGAATGTTTGACATTCCAGTGATTCGCTATATCTCATTTGCCAAGTAATGTGCCATGCCCACCAGTGTGTGGTTGCCTCTGGCTTGTTCAAGATCCTCCTGGATACCTAGTAATGCCAGTCTAGGGAAAAGTTCCACTGGCCTTTCCAGTACTTCCATCAACTCCTTTCCAATTGCTGACCAGTATTTTGCTGAAGTTGGATATGACCAATACTACATTATAAAAGTCTGCATCTGGTGAGGCGAAACGAACGCAACCTGAAGTAGGTCTCATGCCCACCCTCCATAGATGTACTGGAGTTAGGTATGTGCCAGGCAGGAAGAGATGGCAAGCACCCTGTGGAAAAGTAAATTTTGCCATGTTCTGTGTCCCTACGTGTTCCCCATCTCATGTTATGTGTGCATGATTAATATGCATATGTATTCCCCATGTTCAATTAAAGACGCAATTACAGTTGTGTCCATCTCTAGTATGCCAGTTCCAGTTCTCGTGAAAGCTACGAGTATTGAGCCTATGTAAAGCTACGTTGCCACGTTTCTCAGTGTGCACGTTATTTCATTGTAAAGTCCCCGTCTCTAGGCCTCAAAAGGGCCCGGACACCAGATTCAGCTCCTGTCTCCCGAGCCCTCGCTGAGGAGCGATACAGCCCCCACCTGTATCCCTGACCCTTCACTTACTTCCTGCCTCCGAGTCTGCCAAGAGTATGTTATGATTCTAGTTATCAGTCCAGCCCTCCTTCTCTGCATTCCTAAGCTACTGAATCGCATCAATAGTTTCCGTCATGGTCTAGCCTTAACGTCTCCATGTAAGAGAAATACTGTATTAATGGTCATTTAATATTCCTCAACACACACTACATGTAGAATAATGCATGCACCAGTCTTAGAGTCTGTTAGCCTTTACCCCGATAACTTTTGGATTCTATCAACATGTTCTCTAAACATCAGATACTAGATAGTGTTTAGGTACATGTCGCTCTGACTCTCCAGACTTCAGTCTCTGTTTCTAGCGCAGAAGTCATAGCCCCCAGCTTCTCGTAGTAACACGTCATTGTCAGTTTGCGCGTACCACTAGGTTAGAGGTCCCGGCTCCTTAGGTAGCCCCCTCCATGTTTCCGCCCCATTTATGACATATTCTGTTACGTTTACATCACATGTCTATGTTCACGCCTCCTGTTACACCTACTTTCACCCTTATCTTTCGCGACTGTTACAGGCCCCACCCACTGTTCCGCCTATTGTATGTACTGTAATGCAATTGTTTTAGTATATATACTTGTGTACTGTTATTAAAAGTCAGCGCGCTCATTCCAGATCCTGCCCGACAGCTGTCGGGGCCCCCTGTTGGCTAGCCATCCCAGATCTTGTCCGTGCAGGTTGCCCTGTTCCTGTCCTTTATGCTGTATTAAACCTGCAAACTCCTACTACCTCGAATCTTGACTCTTATTTATTGAGCTATCTGTTATCGTGAAATCCAGTCAAAAATAGGGTATTATTTATTTATTTACCACATAATGGCGCCCGAACAGGGACTTGCACTTTCCCCACGCGCCGGTGAAGCCACGCAAGCCCCCTGATCCTCTGCAGCCGTGACGGAACCATACCGTGCACGTGCAGATATTTCTGCTTCAAGTATCCCTCAGGCCCACGGAGGAGACGGAGGTTGCGGTCCAGCATCCAGACGAGGCGGTGGAGGAACGCGGCGAGTCCCGACCAGAGCCCAAGCCGAGAATCCAAGGTCCGAGGTATCCGGAGGCCCACCCGTAACAGAAGTCCGAAGTTCGTGTTCGTCCGGCGTCGAAGCAGTCTAGTCCAGTCCGAGGCCTTCCGTTCTTGCTGCCCGGTGAGTACCGTTGCTGGGGTAGTATCTAGACAGGGTCAATCTAATTGACTCTGGTCCGTGGGTTTGGTGGTACACAGACCCAACACGAAGTGTCCACTCAGGTGGATGCGGGTCCTGACGTGTCTCTTTATGAGACCGGTAAGTCTCGTACTGTTTTAGCAGTGCATCTAGTTTCTGTTCTAGTCCGTTCTGTTCTCGAGAAATTCTGTATTCTGTTTTCAGTATTCCAGGTAGTATTTTGTCAAGACTGTTATTTTAAATGTCATTCATGTATTTCAATGTCGTGGTATGAAAGTGGTGTAATTATCGTGTTCATTGTGTATTGTAATTGCTGTATTGTGTCTAGACTACAGTTCAGTCATGCCTTTGTTTTCCAAACTACGTCAGTTAAAAACTAGAAAAGGTCTGTTAGAAGAAGCAGTTCCTGTCCCGCCTAGGGACAGTCCAGGTCATTTTATGTATCAAAAGCATGGCATAAGTGCCATATTGTATCTAGATTTATGGGTGGAGTACACCAAAGAGTTAGAAGAAAAGTATAGATGGCCCGTATCAGGTACGTGGGATGCCGAGTGCATCATGCGAGTAGAAGAAGCGTTATGGAAAAAGAAAGCCAGACAGTCACAGAAAGATGCCATCGAGTTATGGCGCAAAGAATCTCATAAAAGAACCGAAAAAGAAATCAGAAAGTCAGAATTAAGTAGAGAATCCTTAGAAAGAGCCCAAGAAAGGGAACTAATCGAGATAGGTGAACGAGTTAAAACTGAACAGTCAGACAGACAGAGGAATGCCCTCATTAAGGGTATGTATCCTCTTCTTGCCGAGGGCTTGCCAAAAGCGACCCCGGAGGCATCCAGTAATTTCCCGCCACCCTTAGTTCCGACCAAGCTACGTCACAAACCAACGGCAGCTGATATTTTTATTTCGTCCTATTTGGACGACACAGTCCCAGAATATGCAAATCCTGTTCCGCCAGTTCCTGTAAATCATGTAATCCCTGCTCCCCCAGACACCGGGGCACCTTTTGCAGTACCTGCTACGGTACCCCCGGTCCAGCCCGTAGTACAACTTCCCGCCACATCAGTCACTCTGCCAGCACGAAGAGTATCAGTCGACGATTCCAGTATAGGGGCCGCAGGAGGAGGTCCTCCTGGTACCCCGCCGCCAAGTAAGCGTTTAGGAGCAGTAGAGTTACATGAACGTGCGTTACAGCGTACGCCCAAATTTAAGTCCGTTGCAGAAATCAGGCGAGCTCTTACTGAATGCTGTTATGATCCAGTCCCAGGCGAGGATAGCATGGTTATATATTCCATACGTATAAGACAGGTGTCCGAGTATTTGGTCACCCTACCGAACATGAAAGAAGATCTAGACAGAATGTATCGTTTCATTCGTACAGGACAAGATCCAGAAAGTATTGCTGACGTCATGTCTCACAGGAAATCCGAAACCCAGTTTATGCTATTAAAGTTTCTGATCAATTGTTTAATACGGGAACAAGATTCCCCGACTAAAGATCCGACCGAAATGAGCATCCTGACAAAGTGGAGTGATAATATAGCCGAGGGTAAGCACAAGACACTCAATAGTATAGAGCATATGTACAAGAAAATTCGTAAAGAAATAATAAGGATACACGAACAACGCAGTGAAGCTCTAGGGAGCGAGAAAGAAAATGACTCTTTTACTGAAGAGGTAGAGGACGAGAATACTGCCAGAATAGCGTATGTAGGTAAATCTAGATTTCCAGACCGACATTTACGCCTAGAACACAAGAAAGTCTTTCATCTTCCAGCACCAGAACAAGGCTCTCTAGAACAAGTATTTCAAGCTACCGATCACATTCTGAAATCACGAATCGGTTATAGTGAGTTAAGTACCATGCATGAACAAGAACTAGTCCGATCAGCAGTCCGATGGGCTACTGATTCTACCACTTTTCCAGACGAAATAGTGGCACAAATGTTTCTGAAACTGCCTCCAGCCGAGCAGCGACTGGTGGGTATGTATATGATCCAGCACCTCATTACATTGTATGAGGGTCAACATTCTGATCCAGGTCCGTTACATGATGTCCTGAACGAGTTACTCCAGTATAGGTGGAACGGTTTAGGTACCGATTTAATTAGTGTCATTCTAGAACAGCGCCACAAATATAGTACGTTTTTGAACCCGCATTTTGTTCATGTCTCACCTCCAGAAAGTAAACCGTTTTATATAGATAGACAGCATCCGCTACGAGAAGTACACCCAGTTAGGACAGCAGATGGTGAAATGCAACGAGTATTTGTTTACACCCCAGTTACCAAGATGGAACTCTTAGAGATGAAGAAATTAATTCCCTGTCACGACAAAGATCCAGCAGGGTTCCACCGAGAATTAAAAGACATGCTCCGTATGGGAGAATACACGTATCCAGATATTATTAAAATGTTAAAGGTCCTGTTGCCCGCAGGGGTATATGAAAAACTCAAGGAAAAAGATTGGGAGGTGGGAGAGAAAAAGATCGATTGGGCAGTTCTAGAAGCTGAAGATAAGATACGAGTACCAGGTACCGGTCTTGGAGACAAATGTAAAGACTTACCAGAACTGTTGATACAAGTTTTGCCTAGATTATTAGCCACTAAAAAGGAAGACTGGGATGCAATCTCAGCCTGTAAACAGAAACAAGATGAAGACACTAGTGATTTTTATTCTAGATTTGAAAAATGTTTCATAATAAACAGTGGATTGAAGACGAGTAGTGAGTCATACCCTCATCTTTTTGTTACTAAATTAGTCGAGAATTCAAGTCCACAAGTTAAGAATCGAGTTTTGAAAGTCGAAAGTACATGGCAAGCTAGTACTCCGTCCCAGATGTTACAGATGCTCCAGTATCACCAGAATAGAATCAGAGAAGAGCAAGAACACGAGAGAAGACGTATGAAAGACACGAAAATGAAAGTACTAGTTGCACAATCTGTTCCTCAAGACAGTCAGAAGAGGGGTCCGAATCAAGCCAGTCATCCTGCAGCTCCCGTTAAAGGGACATGCAATTACTGTAAACAGCCAGGTCATTTTATAAACGAGTGTGCAGTTCTGAAACACAATATAGCCACTGGTAAAACTAAAGAAAGACCACGTCCGCCTAGACAAGAACAAGTTTCACAGACTTCTCAACCACAGAATGCACAACAGACAGTTCCAGCACCGCAGCCTATCGCTGCAACACAGCATGTTACGCAGCAGATGTACCAGTATGCACAGTCCGAGTATCCAGAGTACCAGCAGTATTCATGAAACAGCCTAGAGAGGGAGGTAGGCTTGCCTCTCATCGAGATTCCTGTAGATCAAGAAGGTCCCTATGTTCATAGTCAAGTATTAGGGAAAGACAGAAAGTTTCTGATTGATACAGGGGCAAGTAGGACTACCATAAGTCACGACGAGGTTCCAGGGGCTCCACTCTCAGGCTCTAGAAATTATTCCCTTGGATTTTCAGGAAAGCCTATTGTAAACGAGATATCAAAACCAGTTACTCTAGAAGTAGGTCCATTGTCCCGAACTACTGACCTGTTACTTACGAAATCATGTCCAGAAAATTTGTTAGGCATTAAGACCCTGAAAGAATTAGGTGCAGTTATTTGCTGTTCCCCAGAGGGAATACGTTTGTTTTTACGTGACTTCAAGGGTCACTATGTTTTACGTGATTTCGATCCCAGATTATTGAATGTCCCCCAGCATCTATGGGCGCAAGGTCCAACTGATGTCGGTTGCATGCAAATCACACCCCATCGTGTGACTCTCAAGCAAGGTGTAGTGTTACCACGAATCAGACAATACAGATTGCCACCTGAGGCTGTAGCAGCCTTATCCAAAATTATTGACGAGCTCATGGCTCAAGGAGTAGTTGTAGAAACTGACTCCAATATATGTAATTCTCCGATCATTCCCGTCATGAAACGTACTGATCCAAATGCACCCCCAGTATATCGATTAGTGATTGACCTTCGAGAACTCAATAAATGTATTATTCCCCAGTACTCAGTAGTCCCGGATATTTCTTCCCTATTGACTGCCATTGATTCTGAAGCCACATTTTTCACCGTCATAGACCTCAAGAACGCATTTTTCAGTGTCCCCATTCATCCAGACAGCCAGTACCTTTTCGGTTTTTGTTTAAATGGAAGGAGCTATAAATTCACACGAGCTCCTCAAGGTTTCACAGAAAGTCCTAGTATTTACAGTCAAGCACTTAAGAGACAACTAGACAACATTCACATGCCAACTGACACTGCCCTGCTCCAGTATGTGGATGATCTACTGATCACAGCCCGTTCTGAACGTGCTTGCGAGCGAGCATCACTTACAGTCCTGTATTTCCTAGCCGAGATGGGGCACAAGGTGTCCCCTTCAAAGCTTCAATTCTGTGTCCAGCAAGTGATCTACTTAGGCCACTTACTGTCCAAGTGGGGTAGGCAGTTGACACCCGATCGTATCCAGTTAATAGCGAGTCTTCCTCAGCCCAAGACACAGAAGGAGGTACGTGCTTTTATCGGCCTTACTTCTTATTGCAGACAATGGATTCTTCAGTATGCATTTCTAGCCAAACCACTGATACAGTTAACGACACAGGAGGCAGCCGTATCGACTGTCCTCCCTTGGACATCTGAACATACACTTAGTTTCAATGAATTAAAGAAAGCTTTATGCCAAGCTCCTGTTCTAGCTACACCGAACTACAATAAGCCTTTTACACTTTTTGTCACAGAACGTGATGGTACAGCATTATCTGTTCGTACACAAGATCAAGCAGGACAATACAAGCCCTGTGCTTATTTTTCGAGCACATTAGATCCAGTAGCCCAGGCTCTGCCTGCGTGCCTCAAGTCAGTTGCAGCCACAGCACTAGCTATCAGACAAAGTGATTCCATAGTATTAGGACATTCCTTGACAGTACAAGTTCCACACTCCGTGGAAGTTCTTTTAAACCGAACACAGACTCAGCACTTGACAATTGCACGTTTGACAGGTTATGAATTGACACTGTTCCAGCCACACATAGAAATCAGACGCTGCAACGTTCTAAATCCTGCTACACTGTTACCGTCAGTTACTTCCAGTCCTGCCACACATGACTGTGTGGAAGTAGTTAGCACCATGACCAAGCCAAGACAAGGTCTGACAGATATTCCATTACCAGATCCCGACCTGACACTTTATGTGGATGGTTCATGTATGAGAACAAGTACAGGAGAAGTAGTAGCCGCGTATGCAGTGACTACTGACACTGAAGTTATTGAAACACACCGTATTGACACCCTGTCTGCCCAAGCAGCAGAGCTAGTTGCTCTGACACAAGCCTGCATACACGCCAAGAACCTGAAAGTTAATATTTACACAGATTCACGTTACGCATTCGGAGTTGTACACGACTTTGGAGTGCTCTGGCAGGAGAGAGGTTTCATGACTTCTCATGGAACCAAGATTCAGCATGGTCTCCTTATTCAAGCTCTGTTAGATGCAATACATTTACCGACATCCATCGCTATCATGAAGTGCAAAGCACATACGAAAGTTACTGACATTATTTCCCAAGGTAATGATCTAGCAGATCGAACAGCCAAGCTTACAGCACAGACACCAGACATACCAGTTAACAAGACATCGACATCCACTCTAGAACAGACTACTTGTATGACAGTTAAGGACCCTACTCAAGATGTCATAGATATCCAGTTACATGCCACTCCCGATGAAATCAAGAAATGGTCCGAACAAGGAGGGGTCCAGACAGATCAAGGATGGTTGACGAAGGGAAAAGCCACATGGTTTCTCCCCGACTCAATGGTTCAAGTCATTATCAATACCGCACATAGTCCAGCACATTTAGGGGAAAAAGCCATGTTAGATGATATCCAGAACATTTGGTTCAACAAGCATTTACGAGCTGCAGCCAAGCAGAAAGTCCGTACCTGTATGATATGTTGTCAGTTTAATCCAGGTAAAAGTGTCCCGGTGGAACAAGGTGGATTCCAGCCCCCTGACCACCCTTTTGAAGTCCTCCAGATGGATTATATTCAGATGGAGCGATGTCGAGGTTTCAAGTATGTCCTTGTAGTTGTATGCGCTTTGTCCAGGTGGACAGAAGCATATCCAGTCCCAGATTACACAGCCGCGACCACTGCCAAGCAGTTGGTTCGTGAATTCTTCCCCCGTTATGGACTCCCTAGGGTCGTATATTCTGATAACGGCCAGCCATTCTCATCTGAACTGATGAAACATGTGTCCCTGTTGTTAGGGTACCAGTGGAAGTTCCATTGTGTACGCCATCCAGAAGCAGCCGGTCTCGTAGAGAGACATAATCAAACCCTGAAAATCCGTATTGCCAAAGTGTGTCAAGAAAAAGGTGTAGACTGGCTAGTAGCTCTGCCAGTCGCCCTATTTTATATGCGCATGGTCGCACATTCCAGATCAGGTCTGTCCCCGTATGAGGTCGTATTCGGCCGCCCCCCAAATATGTGGGGTACACCCAGACCCCGAAGTATTACAGATGTTTCCAGTAATATGCTGACAGATTACCTAGCTTCCTTGATGTCTGCCCTACACTCTTGTCGTTCACAGGTTGCCGCTGCATTTCCAGACAATACCGAGGTGAAACCGCATGAAATCGTTCCAGGAAGCTTGGTTCATGTCCGGAATTTTGATCGTTCAAGTCCGCTGGAGCCTCGCTGGAAGGAGCCGAAGTTGGTCCTCTTAACCACCCGTACTGCCGTCAAGTTGGAAGGCAGGAAGGGGTGGGTCCACCTGTCGCATGTAAAGACATTTCACGGACTCCGACCACGAACTGTTTCCAGGAACCTTTCCAAGGATTGTCCAGATTTTAAGGACTGCATTTTACCTAAAGACTGCCAAAATACTATTCTCAAGGACTGTCCCGCAAAAGACATTGACACCAAGCCCCCCTGTTAGAGGAAACTCCGCAGCAGGAGTATAAGAAAAAATTACGGTCTAGTAAATTAAGTCAGCCAGTTTAATTGTCTAAGTCCTCCCCTAGGTGAAACGGTTAAATAGGTATCTGACATGTATGAAATAGACCCCCATAGTGAGAGAGTTAGTCAAAACTCAATCCGATGTATCGTTTTTCTAAGTTTCATATTATTTTTCAGGTTGATGGTTAGCTGCACGAGTTATGCATTTCATTTATGTTTTCCAATTTCTCATGTAAATAAGTCTTCTAATGCTACAGTAGAACACACGTTTAGTGATCTGCCTCCTCATGAACTATCTTATCGTCTTGCTATGCGCAACAATTCATTTATCCGCATGTTGCATTATTCACACCAGACCAGCAATGCCACTAATTGTTGGGTGTGTGGTCGACTCCCCCCTTTTCAGACACCAAAGGGAGTTCTGCCACTATTCCCTTATCCATTTTCACACAACGGTTCATGTGGAGCATGGTCCACGTTAACGTCATCCTCAACTGATATGTCCTTTCTGAACAGTACATGTTTTCCAGACAAGCAAGGTCTTCCCCACAGAACAGGGTTAGATCTAGAAAATGAAGTTTATAATTTGGGTAATTATTCTTCGAATTTCATGGTCCTGAATGTTCAGTCTGATTCTACTCCAGACTTACCTGCTATGTCAGTATTACCAGTCAAAGGTGAATTATGTGTCAGAAATAATGGTTCCGTACATATAGGACATAGTGATTGTACTACTATTGTCAAGTATAGTGACAGTGGGAAATCTATTTTCAAAGCTTCACGTCATTCTTATTTTGTTTGTGGTCAGACCGCATATGTTCGTCTGCCCCCCGATTGGGAGGGAACCTGTTACATTGCCTTCCTACTGCCACCAGTTTTCCTAGCCCCGTCCGATTATCATAGAAACACACATCTAGTACACATTAGACATAAAAGGGAGATCGAGTCCCCAATTGTCGATTATACTGAAACTGCTCTAGAACAGTATACAGATTTCAATAGAGGTTTCTTTTTCTTTATAGGACCTGTCCAGAATAGTAAGTTAATACCTAGATTGACCAGAACCCTTGAAGCCGTAGTGAATGAGACTGCCTCTGCTCTAGGTAACTTAACCGAAGAGCAATCTGCTATGAGATTTGTCGTGCTCCAAAATCGTCTC
Source organism: Lissotriton helveticus (assembly GCF_964261635.1). Classification (NCBI taxonomy): domain Eukaryota; kingdom Metazoa; phylum Chordata; class Amphibia; order Caudata; family Salamandridae; genus Lissotriton; species Lissotriton helveticus. The sequence goes on along the minus strand of NC_136072.1, from coordinate 320,136,883 downwards.
GTTCTTGACGTCATACTGGCCGATAGAGGAGGAGCATGTAGAGTCATCGGATCTAGTTGCTGCATTTTCATTCCTAATAACGCGCCGTCTGTTTATTCAGCTATAACCAGACTACATAAAATTGCCCATCAGTTACACCAGAATCCAGGCACCTGGACATGGCCCGGTTGGTTTTGGAGTATAATTTCCGCCTGGGGATGGAAAGTATTGTCATTTCTAGGTATTGCAGTAGCGATCATATTCAGTTGCTGCCTCTGTATACAATGTGGCCCTGCGATTTGCGGCATTTGTGCTACCTCTTGTATTCCTAGTCCCAAGTCCCGTCCTAAATCCCGTTCCAAGAAAATTCGAGACGAGCAAATGATACTGTATGAAATGATAGACGGTATCATGAATATTGATGTTTCCTGATGGAAACGTAGTGACAAGGAGGGAATGTGGAAAAGTAAATTTTGCCATGTTCTGTGTCCCTACGTGTTCCCCATCTCATGTTATGTGTGCATGATTAATATGCATATGTATTCCCCATGTTCAATTAAAGACGCAATTACAGTTGTGTCCATCTCTAGTATGCCAGTTCCAGTTCTCGTGAAAGCTACGAGTATTGAGCCTATGTAAAGCTACGTTGCCACGTTTCTCAGTGTGCACGTTATTTCATTGTAAAGTCCCCGTCTCTAGGCCTCAAAAGGGCCCGGACACCAGATTCAGCTCCTGTCTCCCGAGCCCTCGCTGAGGAGCGATACAGCCCCCACCTGTATCCCTGACCCTTCACTTACTTCCTGCCTCCGAGTCTGCCAAGAGTATGTTATGATTCTAGTTATCAGTCCAGCCCTCCTTCTCTGCATTCCTAAGCTACTGAATCGCATCAATAGTTTCCGTCATGGTCTAGCCTTTACGTCTCCATGTAAGAGAAATACTGTATTAATGGTCATTTAATATTCCTCAACACACACTACATGTAGAATAATGCATGCACCAGTCTTAGAGTCTGTTAGCCTTTACCCCGATAACTTTTGGATTCTATCAACATGTTCTCTAAACATCAGATACTAGATAGTGTTTAGGTACATGTCGCTCTGACTCTCCAGACTTCAGTCTCTGTTTCTAGCGCAGAAGTCATAGCCCCCAGCTTCTCCTAGTAACACGTCATTGTCAGTTTGCGCGTACCACTAGGTTAGAGGTCCCGGCTCCTTAGGTAGCCCCCTCCATGTTTCCGCCCCATTTATGACATATTCTGTTACATTTACATCACATGTCTATGTTCACGCCTCCTGTTACACCTACTTTCACCCTTATCTTTCGCGACTGTTACAGGCCCCACCCACTGTTCCGCCTATTGTATGTACTGTAATGCAATTGTTTTAGTATATATACTTGTGTACTGTTATTAAAAGTCAGCGCGCTCATTCCAGATCCTGCCCGACAGCTGTCGGGGCCCCCTGTTGGCTAGCCATCCCAGATCTTGTCCGTGCAGGTTGCCCTGTTCCTGTCCTTTATGCTGTATTAAACCTGCAAACTCCTACTACCTCGAATCTTGACTCTTATTTATTGAGCTATCTGTTATCGTGAAATCCAGTCAAAAATAGGGTATTATTTATTTATTTACCACAACCCAAGGGGCATTTTGTGCATCTCTCCAGTTGGCCTAGTCCAAGGGGCCTACCCAGGCATCCCATTTTTTGAGGAGGGCAAAATTATTGTGGGCATTAATGACTAATGATTCAGATATCTGTGAAATCCCTCCTTTGCCCAGGGCGCTCTGGAGCAATTTGCCCTCGAGTGGGGTGTAGTCTGGTGGATTAGTAAATTCCTCCCGATGGGAAAGAAGTGCATGCTTCAATTATAAGTATTTGTGAAGCTACATGGTGGTAAGTGAGAACTGCGTTTGCAATTCTTGGAAGGTTTTTATGAATCGTCCTCGCCACACATCGTCCAAGTAGGTAATACCATTTGTATCACATTTATGGAAATTCTCCAGGCATAATACATGGTCGAGCCATCCTTCCCGCCACAATGGGCTAGTTTATATTATTACCTACTCACACCAAGTGGTTTTGGTGCAGTGCACCTCATAGAAATCTCCACCCTGGTAGGCTTGTGAAGCAGGGGGGAGAAGGCCCCTGTATAACATGTGGAGTATATTATCAAGGCAAGGCCTAGCAGGGAAACTCCAGCTTATAGGCTGGGTCTCTCCATCCCCCGATTATCCACTCATTAATAACTAGCAGTTAGGAGGTCCAGATATAAAGATGAATATACGCCATGCCCATGTTTTGTCATGTGTCGACTAGCAACATTTGTCCCAGGGAATGCAGGGGGTGGCACCCAGTCTAGAGACAAGATCTGATTATGGATGTAAGAGCTGACCTAGGTTTACTGCAGGGACGGCAAGGATGAACACAAGGCTAGACCCCTAATTTCTCTCACCCACCTCCTTCACCAAACTTGGTCAAAGCAAAAGAGGGAAGGTGGGGAAGACGTGAAACAAAACAAGAGAAGGAATAAGGGGTAGACGTCCGCTGGATCTTCAGAGAGAGTCTTCTAGAACCCTAAAGAGATTGCACAAGGTGAGTACTAAATATAAACACAAGCAAGCTAGCTGTATACCCCACCATATTCCTAAGGGATACCTTAGATGGAAGAAGCTGATATATACGAAGAAACAGCACCCAGGAAGAAAAGAACACCCCCACTATCTAGAAGAATGGACATGGGTCAATAAGTAATAGGACTGCAGGGGTTAGCATGTGAAACAGTAGAGAAAGATAGGGTACTGACCTAGGTTAGAATCACCGTAGGTATGGAGGACCCCTTAAGTAAAACAAAGAATATACCAGTACTCCTATAAGCAGGGAAAAAACAAAAAACTAATTTCCCTAAGCAGAAGGAGGTACCGGGCAAAAAAAAAGTAAAAGAAAAGCAGGGGTCTAAATTTATGCAACTAGTACAGAGGAAGAAATGGACTCTTTTATAATGCCAATATGTCTTCTTTCTTTATAGTGGCTGGAGAACAAAAGAATCACCAGAAATGATCAAAGGAACACAGGACCATCAGATAAGTACAGTTCCTCTATCCTAAAATAAAGCTGGTATAATCCAAAAAGAAACAAAGATAATGTGATGCTTTAAAAACCTTTGCCTAACTCTTTTCTTGTAGAACCAGGATCCCAAGGGTTAACTCTGGCAGGAGCTCCCTTGCAACAAAGTAACCGGACCGGAGAAGAGCAGCAAAGCAACCTGTCCCAGAAGAACACCCGAAGACCCAGGAAGCGGAAGAGCACTCAGTAAGCCAACATGAACACGAGCAACCAACAACGAGAGCCGGAGATCAACTACCGAGACAGGTGAGCAGGGAAAAGGTTGAGAGCGGTGGGAGGCCAGGCGGGATCCAAACGAGAACACAAATCACGTTACCAGTGTGGATCCCATCCAAAGTATCCCTCAAGTGCCGCCCCCAGCTGTTGACAGGGAATGGCGGGCGGGGCTCTCTGCTCCATGCGCAAGCGCGGTACAGTTGAAGGCGATGCATGCCATGGAGCCTGACAATGGCTGCGTGGTCTCGGAACCACATTGCAGGCATGTGCAGTACAAAACTTTGCAAGGCATACAAAAACTTCTGCAGGATAATCATTTTGAAGAAGGTCACTCTGCATGGACCTAAGGTGGGAGATTAGCCCAGGAATGAAACAGATTAGTTTAACTTTTTTTTTTACTTGTCTTTTATTCAATATTGCACAAGCATCACATTAAATGTTGTTCCACCGGGTCACAAAGCAATGAAAAAAGAATCACATGTTACCTTACATATCAGGTAGGTAGTACAGGATATCACAGAGGCCTCAATGTTTGCCTATGTGCTCGCCTTCAAGCGTCATTTCTGTGCATACATCTTCATGTATGACACAAAGGACAACTCCCATAGTAATGAGTTAAAGGCACAAAAACAAAAGTAACAAATAAAAACCATTATATTAACTTGGCAGTGACAGGCAGTCAGGTGGTATTCCCAAAAAAACCTTTGGGCAGACGCCTGGGAACAATTATGTACATATGTGAAACACCTCAGTATACTAAGGGCATTACACCATCTCATCTGAACAGGGGTTAGTGGATTGCATGCCTGGGGTACCAATCAAGAGCAGCTCAATCTGCTGAGATAAGTGCACAATTCAACTATTCTGCAATAACAGTTAGGGATGTGTAGGGAACCAACCCACGTCCATCCCCGAGGTTCACACTTCAGGTCATGGCCTATCCCACAGTCTACTCAGTCTCTGGCATGCCTACCCGCGCATGTCACACATCCATATATTGTACAACAACTTAGTCAGCCAGTCAGGGGGTTACCATCCGGGGCCAGTGCAGGAGTAGCAAGATGTCTGACCTCCTCCAATCTTCTAGGGCATGTGCCAAGGATGGCCACTGTTGCCGCTCCTGTTTGCCATAGCGACAGACCAGCTAGCGGTGAGATTACAGTAACATCACGCAAACAGGGGCTTTGGCTTTGCTACTTGAGGGCAGGTAATACCCATGTATTCAGACAACATTACACTTTACGCCTGCGATCCAGAAGAGAATCTTTCTTCATTGATATGTGAGGTGATCCGCTTTGGTGGTTTCTCAGTCATACATATTTGGTCCAAATCCATCGTATTCCCACTCACTGAACACACATGACAATTCTCAACTGAATACCCATTGAAGTGGGTGGATAGTCCAGTTAAATATTTAGAAATATGGCTCAGCTGTGATACGGAGGAACTGTGGAGTGCAAATTATGGAGGGGCAGTGACATGTTTAGAGGAGAGGATAGCTATTTGGTCCACATTATCCGTATCACTAGCTGGCCAAATTGTGATAACGAAAATGATCGTCCTCCCTAAACTCCTTCATTTATTTGCCAATGTCCCACTTCCGTTCACCTCTCAACTCTTTAAACCCCTAAAATCCTGTATGGTTAGCTTAATATAGGCAGGTAAACAACCAAAAATATCATGGGAACTCCTCACTTTCCTTCTGACTCAAGACGGTATTGGTGCTCCAGATCTCACACTATATGCCTACTGTTCCCAAACCCAATATGTGCATCTTTGGCCATACCCGACACCGTATCAGCCACACGTCGCAGTTGAGGGGGACCATGCTGCCCACGGCACTCTATCAAATCTATAATAATCCCCAGAGGGAGATTAACACTGTAGAAGGTCTTACATGGACATGCAAAGGTTTGATAAAAAGAGGCAAACTCATGATTCAATATGCCCCTTCTAACCCATTGGCCAACAAACCTCAGGTACCTCCACTCTTAGATTAGTGAGCCATTGTGAGTGCACACAAACACAAGATAAAACTTTTCTCAGATCTATTTCCAGATAGACACGTCGTTTCATCACTACAGGTTGCAGAGGCCCCACCCATCACATTTCTTGATTCTTTAATATACAATCAGCTGCGGGCAATATGCCATTCATTACACAATACGTTCCCTGCTCCACCTCCAGTCCTTCCGGCACAGGAGCATATTTTCACAGATACTTCTCCACGTAAATTAATAACACACCTGTATAACGGGAGACAACCTTTACAACGCAACTTTTACTACGCAGTGCCATTATGACGCAACTTTTACAACGCAAACCATTACAACGCATTGCGCTGGGGGGCGCTCTAGGAAAGGGAATAGGTTTAATTTACTATCCAACACCTTCTCTACTATCCACGGGGACTGGAGTTGGAATAGTAAATTAAACAATTCACTATCCAGCGCCCCAAAGCACTATGCGTTGTAATGGTATGCGTTGTGAAAACCGCGTTGTAAAGGCATGCGTTGTGAAAGCATGCTTAATGATGTCAAACATCCCTGTATAACACTATGCAGTCCACCTTTCTGGTAATTGTCCCAAAAGCTCTAGAGCAATTGAAGGCAGATACAGTCCCTACCATCACAGGTGCACAGTGGCTCTTTTGCTGTGGTCAGCTAGAACTCCTGTCTTCTAACTATCGCCTATGACTGATTAATTTAAAGATTTTACATCTGATTTAGCGTATCCCTTTGCAACTGTTCCATATGGGGTTAGTCCTTGACTCATGCTGCTTCCGCTGCAGGGTCACACAAGCTACCTTTATTCATCAAGCCTGGCAGTGCCCAGAGGTTGCGTCTTTTTGGGAGCATATAGGAATGATCATAGGACAGGGGATACCATGCTCTCATCTAGTGCATCTCCTGGGCTATGATAAGGACACCGCACATACAAACTGTTGCCTCGCCGCCAAGTTGCTCCTACTGGCTAAATGCAGAGTGGCCATGCACTAGGGCAAATACTCCGCTCCCATGATAAAGGCATGGCTGCGTGATGCCACCTACTGCCAAAAGCAACTATCCAATTTTTTGGGAACTCATGCCACTCAGATCCTGACACAAAAACATTTAGGAACCATTCACCACCTGACTTCGCCAGCAGGACTCTGACTCATCTACATCAATGTCATCACCATAGCTGCTACACCTAATGTACCCTAAACACTGTCCTAAAAGATCACAGATTGCGAATTAGATTATTTGTAAAGTGTATATATCCTGTTGCTATGGAGCCTTACACTATATCCTAAAACCTCGCTATTGACATTTCTAAATACTGGGTAGGTTACACCTAAATGTATATATGCTTTCGCCAATGCATGTGGTTGATATTGAATCATGTATAAGTGGTAATGACTCACTGTACTGGATCTACCTGCTTAGATCCCCATCCTTTCTTTGTATATCCCCTTTGTTGTTCTCCCCCCCCCTTTCACTGTCATATTTGGAGATGTGATATTGCTACTATTGTTTGACTTAACATGTTTAAAAAAATATAGTCAAGAACTAATATTAATAAAAAGTGTGCCTCTAAAAAAAAAAAATAAGGAGATAAATGTAAGGAACAGAAGTATAAGTGAAGAACAGAGCGAGAAAGAAAGAGCTTCCCAGAACATAAGCAGAGTACTGTCAGGACAAATAGGAACAAAAAGCATAGTGAAATCAACCTAGTATCTTCTTACCTTTAGCCTGGTGCCTTTTGCCCCAGTGGAGTCTGCCCGTTCACTCCCCGCTAGGTCCACTAGGCTGATCTTGCTCACCTAGAAGACCGCAAATGAGGAAAAGGACATTGGAAATTAGGAAAAAAGTCTGCATGGCAAGCCTCTGCGGTATACAGTGCCGCCAATTGCACGTCACAAGCACTGGCAAAACCAATAGGTAGTTTTAATGTGCAAACGTAATCAAACACTATTTGTGCAACACCTCTGTGAAAACAGCCTAGTTCTGTGCCTCATATGTCTTCATTGACACCAATATGAGTTACTAGAGGTAGCAAATGCTATCGCAGGTTTTTAGTTTGATACCCCTGACATGGTTTCAGGTGTCATGAAGACTGTGCCAGAAAAAACAAGTAAACAGGGTTTAAAGGACCCTGTTTATATTGTACAGTTTCCATTCCATGTCCTTCCCCTAACCTCAAAGAAGCAACTTTTGAGGCTATTAAAGTTGACGAATAGGGCATGAGATCAACTCTGTAATGTCATCAATGGGAAAAAGACTGGTGTGGTCACTTTCGCTACCGCTCACATTTTGGTGAATCAATGTGTACGTACATTTAATAAAACATATCTGCCCTGATTTTTCATTTCCAGACACAGAGACATTACCAACCCTTAGAATATCAAATCAAGGAGAAAAAGTCCTGGAGGTGATGAGTGGGGGATTGTACGAGGCTGTTTGAAATGTATTTATTAGCTGAATTTAAAGCAACCACATTCCGTCCACTCAAAATTGGAAAAATCCATGGCTAGCTTTGCGCCACCTTGTTTTTTACTTCGACAAGCCACTCTTCTACAAAGAGTGAGGTGCTTAAACTTATCAAGTTACATCATCTCTCTACTCAAACACACACTATTAAGTTTCAGTCATTGTATAGCAATTAATGTGCGGACAAGTAGTGAAGTGATCTGCTTAGTGCACTGAGGCCGACGAGATCCCCGTAAGAATTGGAAATAATGGGGCAAAAGGCAGACCAAAAGCCATAACAAACTTTCAACCATTCTCATTGAAGAAGTCAGAGCCACCGAAGTCATGTGGCAATGGAGGGAAAAATATGTAACGGATTTCTGTAAATTATATGGCCTTTTATGTGACATTATCAGACTACTATGACATTTTAACGCATAGTGACATAAAATGGATAGCGTTTCTACAGAAAATATGTGTCATAAGTCTTACATTTTCAATTGGACAATAAAAGTACACGACGGATCCTATTCAAAATTATATCTATAAACAATTACTGCGTTTGCTTTGTGTATGAAAATAAGAAGACCTTCTTATTGATGCAGTTTATCACCCAAAGTAAAATGATTTGCTTAAAGACACAACTTTGAAATAAGACAAAAAAAGCCCACAAAGCACACTTATTGTAATAAAGGTGTGCCTCTAAATTTCATTTCCCAGTTAGGATTTTAAACTGTTTTCCACATTCATCTGTGCCATGTATTCACGAACAATATAGGCATTTGAAAGCAACTATTTGCTTTAAGAACAGCAGCATAGAATATTATAGTGCATAGCATATGTACTAGGGGTCATATTCATTACAAGTGGTGTAGGGCAGTGCAACAAGTCACCTCGCTTTGCTGCCCTGCCCTGCTTCACAGCGAAAGGGCAGGAATGTGCCGTATTTATCCAATACGGCGCATTCCGGTTCTTTTCACTTGTGCTGGCACCGTTTTGACAGCCTAGCGCCAACTCAGTGTTGTAGGCAGGATTGTTTTTGTGCTAGAAGGGGCATCTTCGTGCACAAAAAAAATCCTTAGAGGCTTTTTTCTCTTCCCATGTGTGCTGCAGAATGAAGAAAAAAAGAGGAGAAAAAAAGATATTTTTCCTTTTATACGCCTCTCCTGGGGATGCCTATCTTTTTGGCACATTCCCAGGTTTACAAGGTCTTGTAAATCTGGGAATGCATAAAAAACTATGGTGGGAGTTGTGTGGAAACACCCACCAACGCCCAAGGAATGCTTAACGCAGCGATTTACCATGCATTGCGTTACTTCATGTTTTTGGAGACACTCAAAGCCCCGAAAAGTAGCCTTAAGTGTCTTCAAAAATAAAATGTAAGTTTTGCGTTGCTCTTGCACCACGCTAGTTCAGCCGTGGCTGATAGTGGGAGTACCGGCCGGGCGGTGACGTGGGGAGGGGGAGGGGCAGGATGGGGGGGGTAGTAATGTATGGATTACGGACTTTAAAAGGTAAGTAAACATAAAAATAAATAAAACAAATTTTGTTACACACACTGCATCACCAAATGCGACGCAGTGTGTGTAACGAAATTCGTTTTATTTATTTTTATGTTTACTTACCTTTTAAAGTCCGTAATCCATACATTACTAACCCCCACCCTGCCCCTCCCCCTCCCCATGTCACCGCCCGGCCGGTACTCCCACTACCGGCCGCGGCTGCGCTAGTTGGAGCAAAAGCGTTGCAAAGCGGGTCATGAATATGGCCCTAGAGGCGTATGTCTCACTATGAGAAACTTTACATTCCCGAACACCGGACATTAAAAATAGATTTAACATGGTTAGGTTTCTCGGAGACAAAGCGTTCTCTTGACATAAATGCTGTTTTCAGAAATGGACATGTTATAAAAACATGAAAAGTGTCACAAAACATTTTCATGACAAAAATGAAACGTGCTTTAATTGCTTTGAAGTAAATAAGGTTTTTCTTTAACACCTACAGTCAAAAACCCTTTTCTCATTCAACCACATGGTGAATCTGTGCAAAAGGACCACTGCTTGAAATACCTGAATACATCATTCAGCAGCTGAAAAGAAAGAACTCTGCAAGTTGTCTGACATGGAAATGTATTTGTTAAAAAACTGATAGTTCTCCCTTCAATGTGCTTGCAGTTCACCTTTTCACATGGGCACTCCTGCAAGGCATAGGCCTAGCTCAAGTATTTCTCTTAAAAACCCGAATTGGTAGTTAAAACAGAACTGCTTTACAAAAACAGGGCACATTTTAAATGCCCGACCAGAGAAGTGTTACAGCACTGAAGCAACAGACACAAACACAACACAACACAACACATCAGAAAAGACATAGGTCATTTCCATCCAAAGGGTTTCTATAACGGTGCAAAGCAATGTGGGCAAGCACATTTGAAGACATTGCATGTCGACTGTCATAAGCAGGGGCGGCTCCTCCGCTATGGCAGAGGAGCGTCACCCACTGCTTTTAAGCAGTGAGAAACATAAAATGATAATACATTAGTGTGATCATTTTATGCTTCGTGTCGTGCTGCTTTGCAGCGGGCAGGTGGACGGGGCTGCTCTGCTCTCGGACTGACGCAATAACTGGTTGGTCCGCCCTCTCAGGCCACCCAAACTAGTAATACGCCCTTTCCCCATTCTCCGCGCAGGCTGCATTACAGCCTGCATGGGGAACATGCCCACCGCTCCAGCCCCTGGCTGAGCGCCGTATTTTTAATGGTTTTTTTGCCACCCCACACCTCCCGCGAGACACAAGTGCCCACCCCACCTCCCGTGAACCACGCCAGCTGGCACTGGTCATACGTGTGGTCAGATTTACACAAAACCTTCAGGGCAGGCAAGATGTGAAACATAAGTAGGCAGACAGGTAGACGTAAAAGATAACCAACCTTAGCTTTGTTCTTTTTATTTGTACTTTGATAGACTCACCTTCTCCGTTGTCACATCTGTATCTGCATCATGTCGTTTCTGCGTGAAGATGATGTTGAACACAGCATGTGACCGACTGCTGGTTTCGTTCATGTTGGTGGCAGCTACCGTCCTATTAATGGATTAGCAAAATAGAAATCACTGAACTCTCTCGTATCAAGCAACAGGAGAGCACTTTGAAGAATATTAGGTATTTAACAGTTGATGATGCAAGAAGGGAGTTATGATCCCTGTTTCAACAGAAACAAACCTATTACAGTGCTATAGCAGATGGCATTGACAGGCACCATTCTGAACATTTACCAGTGCTTAAGTCTCATACATTACTATTAGTACTTCAACCAGCTCCACTTGCAGCAGTTTGCCTATCTAGGTGCTGTCTACCACTTCTCTCCTTTTGCAACTTCTACCAGGTGTGAGTATGTTTCTCGAAGTGGTGTTATGTGCCCGGGTTAGGCCCAAGTAACGAAGCTGCACATTTTCTAACATTTTCCTAATTCTGCACAATAACATTTCTGCTGTGACCTTTTGCACATATTTGTGTGTGAGACACTGTTGGGTTAGTTTCTCTGAAACTACTTTGTCTACACATCTGGCTTCGCATAACATTATCATGATGCCTCAAACACCATGTACAAGGCCTCTTAACTAACTATGTACAAATGTCGTTCTATCTTCATCCACGGTGCGACAGTGCTATTTACATATTCAAAACTTTGCTAATCTATAAGTATATCACAAGGATGCTTTCTATTATAAATAAAGAGCATCCTGAAAGATTAGCACTGGATGCACTTCAGCTGAAACCGAGGGTCCCTGCATGCTGAGAATTCACCATGCAACAGTCTTACATCTCCAGCAGGGGGTGTTCAGTTTGTGAGCAAGATGGAATCCTACACTCTCTCTAACCAGGTAAGGGGGTTGGATAGTCACTTGGGGGATTCTTGGCTTCACACCTGCACACACTCTAGGTACACTCAGAGTAGGGTTTGCATAGTAGGAGTACGCCTGATTACTGCCTTGTTTCCATGCCTACATAAATACACTGTTATATCTTTTGGCGTATTTCCCCAGTCTTTTTGTTTTCTGACCACCTAGTTTTGCTGGCTTAGTGTCTCTGGGCACTTGCTCACTGCTGTTAAGAGTTAAAGTGCTAGTGCTCCTATTGTAAATTGTTGTTATGGATTGGTGTTTCCATGATTGGCATATTTGATTTACTAGTCAGTCCCTAGTACCGTGCACTTTGTGTGCCCAGGGCCTGTAAATCAAATTCTGCTAGTGGGCCTGCAGCACTGATTGTGCCACCGACATAAGCATCCTGTAAATATAACTCAGATCTGCCACAGCAGTGTCTGTGTGCAGACTAGTATTGCCATGTCGACTTGGCAAGTGCAACCACTTGCCAGGCCCTACCCTTCCCTCTTCTTACATGTCAGCCAACCCTAAGGTAGACCCAATTTACCCCTGTGGGTAGGGTGGAGTGTATGTGAAAGGTAGGATATGCCCTAGTGTGTGTAGCATATCCTGATAGTGAAATACTGCCAATTTCGTTTTCCACTATTGCTACCCCTGGGAACAAGTTAGGAAAGTAAAGTTTAGTGTGCCTCAACTCAGAATGCTAGAATGCATCTTTTAGTGAGGGTGATTTTTAAATTCTGTGTTTGAAAATACCACTTGGAGAAAGTAGGTATTTTCTTGCTTAGCCATCCAGTGTGCCTCTGCTTGGATGTATATTGACTGTCTGGCTTCAAGGTGACAGGGGTTGGGGAGGTGCAGTGGTTGCAGAAAGTCTGGATGACTCCAGAGAACAAATAATTTTAGGGGTATAAAAAGTGGCGCCCAGACCCCTAAACACTAGAACTCTTTTGGAACAAAGAAGACTGCCAAGAATAAGTTTTGGAGAAGCTGTGAGGAGACACTGCAACTTTGCAGTGTGCTTTGCTGTGTTGTCGTGCAGTGGCTGCTTCTGTCTTGGGCAGTGAAAGGACTGGACTGAACTTTCTGCAACTTGCTATTTGGGAGTTTCTCCAAGGGTTTGCTGTAAATCTTGCCCCATGTTCAAGAAGTCTCAGGAACAGCAAAGACTTCAAGTTCATCTATTAAAAGCAATGGAGACTGTGTGTTTTGTGCTACAACAGAAGAAAAAGCAACCCAACACCGTCAAACGATGTTGCTGCCGACTCCATGTCCTGAAGGCACCGCATAGGGTACTGCTGCACTTTGCACAGCAACCCTGGTCTCACCGCCGACGGCACTGAATGCTGCTACTGAGCCACTGCTTGCACCGTGACCTGTGGACACCGCACTCCGCATTGCCTTGCTTTACGCTGTCACCCTTGTATCCACGACGACGACGCTCCACACCGACATCGATGCCGCTGATAGCACGTGGTTCAAGGGCATTGTTCGTAAGTTACACGATGCACCATCCTCCTCCCGCAGCGCAGCCTTGGCCTACTGCCACCGGCGCCATCAATCCAGTTTGTCAGCCAACGATAACGCTTTAGCAACTACGAAGCCGCTGCTTGCACCGTGACCTGCCAGCATTGCGCATCGCATCCCTTTGCACCGCAGCCCTGGTCTCACCAACGCCGCTGGATGACCATCACCGAGCCACTGCCTGCACCGTGACCTGAGGGGACCACACGCCGTGTCGCTGCACTTCACACTGAAGCCCCGACACCTGCCGATGCCAGGGCTTCCAATTCCACTGCAAGGAGTTTGATCTGCAATGCGTGTGACTTCAAAGGCCTGACGACTCCTGCACCAACCTCTTGACCTGACGATAGCTGATGAGGGCTCATCGGAGCTCAACAATAGGTCGCCGATGCCCTACATCTCTAAATGGTACTGTTTTGCAGGTCTTTTGGACACCGTAGCTGGCCCGCAAAGCCGCTGTCAGCCAGAACTGTTTGGATTTGTTGTTCACGACGCCATGATTGCCACTGAGGAGCTATAGACTTCTAGAAACTGTATTTCAAGTCTATTTTTGAGTATTTGATACTTTTAATAGTGTATTGTGGACTTTAATCATTTTGGTCTTGTTTTTAAAAAATATTGCCTATTTTTCTAAACTTGTGTGCTGTCCTTTTGTAGTATTTTCAGTGTATTACTGTTGGTTATGCGTAAATGTTTTACACACTGCCTCTGAAATAAGTCAGGCTGCTCGTGCAAAGTTACCTAGGGTGGAGCAGGGATTATTTAGGGGTTTATCCCTTTACAATGACTAGGAAGGAGGGTCCCTACTTGGACAAAGGTACCTACCTCTGCCAACTAAAGACCCCAATTTCTAACACTTATTTTTAGTACCATGGTGGAACTGTATCTACTATTTACTCTTTTAGTACTTTTAATCACTTTCATCTGCTTCTGTCTACTGATTATGACAGCACATGCATTCTATACAAGAATAACATTAGTTCAATATTCATATTGGAAAACGTCCCACTGTGTATTCTCTGTATATTTCCCTGGGCACAAGTAAGCATGAGAGACTGAGCAAACTGTTCTGATCTGTTTCCACAATCCCTGCTGGGTCAGGGTTGTCATGTTCAATGATTGCCAGAAACCATTTGCTCCCTGGTAAGGTTAGGAGGACTTAGGATGGCACTGTGAGCTAGCTGATGTCTAGGCCAAAATATCATGTGGGGGTGCTTGGGATCAGTCTGGGCAAATCACTCAAAGTTTATGTTCGCCAACAAACATGCAGGTCCTACAGATTAGTAGGAACTACATGACAGTTGAGATATGCTCATACTGAACTTCATCTGGTTGAAATGTGGCACTTGCTTCTCAAAGGAGGACGTTGTTCCAACAATTTAGGAATGGGAATAGCCACCAAAAAAATAATGTCCTTTATTATCGATTGTGCCTGCAATGATGACTGACCACATAACTGAATTCCTGCAGTTGAGTCGATTCCCCTTAGGTGTGATCATTCTTCGATCGGACGCATGTGCTCCCTAACACAATGGTGAACAATGGTGTTAGGTTTTCTGCCCTACCCCTCAGGACTCCCAACAACTCTCAGATTATGGGCATAAGAGTTAAATACAGCCAAGGTTTATCAGCTGTTTGTGCTATGAAACTGTTTCAGCTAACTACAGCTCAAAGCCACTGCAATGTCTGCTTCTTTGATCACTTTAAAAAAAAAATGTAGCACAGAAAGGGCTGATTCCAAGAAAAATTAGGAACTTTAATGGATTCCTTAAGTAATAGTTTTACAGATTTTCTGTAAACAGGGGAAAGGTATATCTTGGAATTGACTTAGAAAATGTTCATGTTTGGATATTAAAATAGTGACAATTTTATTTGTAACCTATCATCTCTAAACTGACTATTTACAATTAGTCTACCAAACTATTTTTGCACGTGATGTTTTTCGACTGTAGATGAATGCTTTGCTGAAATCCCTTCTTCCCTCTAGCTTTTCAGAGAACTAACTTGTGGCACATTTCCATTAAAAAATAGTGGACTGTGAACTTTGGAATCCAATATCTATAGTTCCAAAAAAACAAAGCAAGTTGACAAACTACCTAGTGAATTGCCGGGTATTTAATTTATCATTGCACCTTCCTAACACCTAGCAATTTTTGATCTGCCACTCACACTTTTGCATGTTCTGTACCACCGGACCACCTTAGGATTAGACCTGTGTCTTTTCACCACGGAAACATAGTTTACTGCCATCAAGATCTATTAAATAGTAATGTGCTTCATACTAACCGACCTAGGTTCACTACCTCCCTAGCATCACCACCACGCTCACAGCATCTGCAGTAATTCGCAACACAGTTCTGCAGTGAAACTGTTTAATTTGGGGGGGCGTGGCTACGAGCCGACCGAGATGGCTGCGTAGCCCGAGTGCTCTGACACCGAGGCGGCTCCTTCTTCAATGATCCGACTGCTAATCCGCTACTAGTGTACCATCAGGCGTGAGTTCTGAGAGAGCAAGTCAAGCGGCGCCGGCTGACGCATCCCCGGCCAAAATCGAACGAAGCTAGCCGGTGGAGACCCTACGGTCTGGAAAGGGCCCTGCCGCGTGTACAAGCACCGGCCTGCCGCATCTCTACAACCCGACCGGAAGTGACCGGGGGCCGGGTGACTGGACCGGAAGGGACCGCTGGCGGCGGTGGAACACGCCGGCGGTAATTTCTGCCCTACTACGGCGGCGCACCATAGCGGCCGAGGTTTCTCGCCTTGAACGTTTTGGCTGCACGCCCACACTGCCCTGTGATCAGGAGTCCCCGCGGGCGGCCCGTGCACGGCTCCACGGACGGTGCGACGCCGGGAGGGAGAGAGGTGAACCCTGAACGCCCGCTCTGCCTGGTCGCGTTATACGGATGGAGGTGCTGCTGGCTGAGCCGGGACATTGCGCGCATTATCTCTTTTGAGGGCACACGTGTAACAGACTGCATAGCGTGAGGTGAAGCGCCCAGGAGCTGGGGGCGCCTTTGACTGGCGGAGACAACAGAGCGTGGAGTGACACCGGCCCCCACGTCGGACAGTGTGCAGGGGTCCCTGAGTGCGGAGTGCGGAGGCGGCTGCTCGGGCCCATGTGCCACTAGAACCAGCGAGCGCCCATATCTAGGGGCGCATCCACAGATTTATTGACCGCTGCTTTGGGCCCAGCGGTACGTAGCGTGCAGCAGTAACGATAGCGTCAAACTGAAGATCGCCAAGAGCTGCCCAGGACCGTGAGGTTAGGGGTCCTGCAGAGCCCATTCAGAGAAGGTGGAGATTGAACTGCACGCAGGCCCCTGTCCGGCGGCGCTGCTGATCTGCGCACCGAGTGGAGTGGTGGAGCTTTGGCGAACGGCGCCATCTTGTCGCCGTCTGTACTGTGGTGCGGCCCCCTCGTGCTGACTTCCTGGAGCAATGGCGAACAGAGGTCCTAGGAACGCAGCGGCACAGGCGAAGGTAGAGAAATTTGCCTTCGACAAGACTGCCACACAGCACTCAGAGGGTCGCCTCTCCGCGGGCAAGAATCCAGAAGGTGAGGGCACCAAACGAGTGACATTGGAGGACTTAATGAAGATGCTCACGAGTGTGCAGGCGACAGTGGGAGCAATCTCTACCGATGTTGGGCTACTGAGGGCGGATTTCCACAAAATGACGGAGCGTGTGGCCCAGGTGGAAGTGGTCACTAAATCACTTGTGGAAGACACCACTGAACTGCAGTTGGCCACTGAACGACTGGAGGCGGTTGCCAAGAAGCTGCAGGAACGACTGGACGATCAAGAAGGGAGATCGCAAAGAAACAACGTCCGCATCCTGGGCATACCGGAATCGGAAGGCAAACGCACGATGGACTTGTACGTGGAAGAATTGATCACGACGAAGTTGCAACCGAAGGGGCTCTCCCGTTTCTTTTCCGTTGAAAGAGCGCATAGGGTCCCCGGGGGGACGCCGAAGCCAGGGGCGGCACCACGACCGGTGCTGGCTAAACTCTTTAATTTCAGAGATAGAGATGCCATACTTCAAACCGCCAGGAATTCCCCCCCTATCAAGGTATTGAACTCTACTATAGCATTTTTTCCGGATTATACAGCCGAGGTGGCCTGACGACGAAAGACTTTTATCGACATCAAAAAAAGTCTGCGGGCCAAGGACATACCATACTCCATGTTATTCCCGGCACGACTGAGAATCGTAGACAATCACAAGGCATGGTTCTTCGACACATCAGAGGCGGCGAGGGACTGGCTGGACGGGTGGAGAAGTGTGGAGGCACCTAGACGGGACGGCAGAAGTCAACGCGATAGGGGGACAATGCATCATTCGGACCAGGTACCATCGCAAGGACATAGCCAAGACCTGTTTGCAGAACCGGGTCAGGAGGAGAGAGAGTATTCGGAGGAGTGAGGGCCGGCGTTTATGCGCCATACGCTGACTGAGAACTCTTGGGCCCTGCTCTAAGCTGGACGGCTGAGGTCACATGGAGCTGCCGTCGGATGGCAGAGCTTCAAACCCCGACAAGCAAGTACAATGGGTTGGGATGGGATAAAGCGCTCTGCTAAGTTGGGGGTGGCGGGCGGTTTTCGACCCGTGCAGCAGGGAGGCAGGGAGGGGGGTGGGGGGGGTTTGCTGGTTGTTTCGGTTCTGTTTTTTTTGTTTCCTTGTAGTATTTTATGGCACAGCACAGGATATAATGCACTGCATGAGGGTGACACTTTAATTAGTAGCGACACTCCGCTGGGATCGTTCCTCCTGGACACATACCACACCCAGCTTGATGGCGACTCACCCAATGGTTACACCTGAACACCACGGGACACGCCCCTCCCGCTCACCGACACTTACGGCACTCACATGGAATGTTCGGGGATTGGGCGATAGAGTGAAGCGGGGCCTAGTGCTGCAATATTTGAAGCGCTGTAAGCCAGCGATAGTCATGCTACAGGAGACCCATTTAGTGGGCACGGCCTCTAGAGCAATGGACAGATGGGGCTATAAATTCATTACTCACGCGGACTTTTCCTCTGGCTCTAGGGGGACTGGGATCCTTATATGGAAAAACTTCCCATTGATATGTCAGCAAACTAAGATAGATCCTCAGGGCCGCTTTGCAGCAGTGACGGTACAGTGGGAGGGCCAGCTCTTTAACTTTGTGTCTGTCTACATCCCGCCGGGCCTGCATGCCGCGGCTCACACTGCCCTAGCTTCCTTTCTACTGGCCCTACCGACGGCGACACTGGTTTTAGGGGGCGACTTCAATGACGTTGTGGATCAGGCGCTTGATAGACACCCACAGGCTGGGACGGTACGGGGAGGCGGGCGACTCACCGGTCTGATGGACGCCTTGGGACTGACGGACTGCTGGTGCTACAAACACCCCTACGACAGACACTACACCTATTACTCAGCGACACATAATTGCCTCTCACGGATTGATCACGTTTTAATGTCAGGGGAGGGACTTCGTGGGGTGGAAGAGGTGACTATCTGCCCCAGAGGAATCTCCGACCACTCCCCGCTACTACTCACATACACGAACCACCGCTCTCATAAGTGACGTATATTTCCGGTTCATGCGAATTATCTGCAGAACGCCCCATTGAAAAAAACCCTCACCGCTACTGCGGAGCACTATTTCCAGGAGAATGCAGGCTCAGTGGACTCCAGGAGTACCCTGTGGGAAGCATTCAAAACAGTGTTGAGGGGGCAAGCAATTGCGTCGGTAACGGCCCACAAGAGAACGCAACAGCAAGAACTCGCCACCCTGGAGGAGGCCCTCGCAACGGCCATCTCTAGACAGGAATCCGCTCCTTCTCTGGGAGCTGCCCAGGCAGTCAGGCTTTGCCGCATAGAATGGATGGCATACCAGAAGGAACTGGTTAGGTCCTCGATTCAGGCCACCCGACACAGGGTTTATGAACTGGGCGATAAGGCGGGAAAAATGCTGGCCTGGCTCGATAAAAAAGAAAGGGCGGGAAGGGTCATCGCTCAGTTGATGCGGCCTGACGGAGAGTCGACCTCAGACCCCGGTGTCATAGTTGACTTACTGGCTGATCGCTACGAAGCGATCTACTCTCCCCAGGCGAGGTTCTCGGCGGAGGAGGCTTACGACTATATTAAGAATCTGGCGATCCCCTGTCTCTCACCTGAGACAGCGCTTTTACTGGAGGCCGATATCACTGTGGAGGAGGAGAGGGACGCGACTGAGGCACTGGCATCGGGAAAAGCACTGGGACCCAACGGTCTCCCGGTGGAACTGTACAAACAAACAGCCCGGACGACGGCCCCCCATCTCCTTAACATGTTCAAGGACAGCCTGGAAGTGGATATGCTACCGACTGATCAACGTCTGGCCACAATCATCCCGATCCACAAACCTGGTAAGGCAGCGAAGGAATGTACTTCTTACCGCCCCATCTCCCTGCTCAATGCGGAGCCAAAGATCCTTGCCAAGTTGTTGGCGCTGCGGTTGGCCCCCCACCTTGCCACTCTGGTACACCCGGATCAGTCCGGTTTTATGCAGAATCGTAGCACCTCGCATAACTTGCGACGTCTACAAGCAGTACTGGCTCGCCGTGACGGTATACAGGAACCGCCGGTATTGCTTTCCCTGGACGCCACTATGGCGTTTGACACGGTGGAGTGGCCTTATCTGTTCGCTGTGCTTCGCCACATGGGCTTCGGCCCCCAATTCTGTGCATGGGTCCGCCTACTCTATGCTGGCCCCCTGGCCCAGGTGGCGGCTAATGGCCACATCTCCAGGGCCTTCCCGCTTGGACGTGGGACGAGGCAAGGTTGCCCATTATCCCCTCTGCTGTTTACACTAGTCCTGGAACCGCTGGCGATTTGGGTCAGATGGGAACCATCCATTAAAGGTATCCGGTGGTCTCCGACGTGGGAAGATCGGATATCATTGTACGCAGATGATGTCCTGCTCTATCTCACCTCCCCAAAGAAATCAATTCCGGATCTGCTTAATGTCTGCGAGAAGTTTGAGAGAGTGTCGGGCTATAGAATTAACTGGTCAAAGTCAGTTCTCTTCGTACTTGCTGGCCGCCCCCCCCCCCACTGCCGAGGGACTGTCCGTTAACTTACACTACCACCCCCTTTAAATATCTTGGAGTTTTCGTCACTCCTAGCCCGGACGAATTCCACGTCCTGAACCTGAAGCCCCCCCTGGACCGGTTTATTAGAGACGTCAAGGTGTGGCGCTCCCTTCCGCTCACTCTTTTGGGCAAAGCCGCCCTGTTTAAAATGATGGCGCTGCCCCGGTTTTTGTATCTCCTTGAAAACTCGCCGTTTCCAGTGCCCCCCTCCTATTTTAAGGCCATTGCAGCGGCAGTTTCTACTCTGCTTTGGGACGGGAAACCGGCTCGTATTGCTCAGAACAAGCTGGTGAAAGATTGGTACGATGGAGGTATAGCGCTCCCTAGTATTGAATTATATTACTGGGCTGCCCACCTTAAACAGATCAACTACTGGTTGCACGCCTCACAAACGGAACCAGCCTACATGGCGGACAGGCAGAATGTCGAACCCAGGGGCCTGCTGAGAAACCTTTATAGCCGCACCATCCCGACTGAGCTACAGGGCCCGACTCGTCACACGATTCAAATCTGGTATAAAGCGCACAGACATCTTCAATGTGCAAACACCGTTACACAGATGACGCCCCTGTGGGACTCCTACAGGTTAGGTTACATGGGCAATACTAAAGGGTTCAAGGCATGGGACGCAATAGGCATTTCAGTGGTGGGGGACCTCTGGAAAAACCACAAAGTCGTAGATTTTGAATTTCTACAGACCAAATACGGTATGGCTATGTCCGAACATTACAGGTTCATGCAGATAAGGCATGCACTGAGGGCAGCCGTTCCGGAGGGTACAAACTTGCAGGAATCTACCCCCCTAGAAGACAGACTGTTAACTTAACACATGCCCCAAAAAGCCACCTCTTACACATACCGGAAACTAGTTAATAATCTCCCTGACATGTTGTCCAAACTGCGTTCCACTTGGGTGGCGGATATAGGGGACCTAGACGACTCGGAGTGGCAGGAGGCTCTCTCATCACCGCGCGAATCAGCGATTCCCTCCAGGCTTAAACTGGTACAGCTGAAAATATTGCACCGTACATACTATACCAGGACGGCCTGCACAAGATAGGGAAGGCTGGACACGACTACTGTCTCCGTGGATGCGGAGAAAGGGGGACGTTCTATCACACCATTTGGGATTGCGGGAGGTTGGCAGGATATTGGACAGCGGTGATGCGAACTATCTCTCAGACGGTGGCTACCTCCCTGCTGCCCGACCTGCGCTGCTGCTTACTGAACATATGGGAGGCAGCGGACTTGACCCATAGACAGCAGGATTGGGTGGTGTTGGGTCTGATGGTCGCGAAGCGCAATGTGGCCAAACGGTGGGGTTCACCTGAGTTACCCACACTGATAGAATGGTGCAGCGACATGGATGATGCGATGGTGGCTGAGAAGGCAGTGTTTGTCCAGAGGGGTTGCCCCAAGAAATGGGGTCTGATCTGGGGGGCGTGGAACAAGTATAGGGGAAACATTTGTGAACCACCAAGGGAGGACGCAGATGAGTGTGTGTCAGATTGAGGATTAAAACTGTACTATGGCTGTGGGTGGCGATGAGTCACGCAGTTCTGGAGACCTCCAGACCATACCGGGTGAGGGAGGTGCGGGGAATGGTTTGGGAATGCATCCCTAATATCGCGGGTATAGTAATTGAGGAGCTACGTTTGTTTGCCCTCTGGGATAACTCCGTGCTGTTCTACAGCTGTGCCCTTGTTTTTCATGAACAGTTTGGTTTTACAGTTTAAAAAAGCAGACCTTAGTAACTTTAGACAATGATGACAGCTCCTTTCAGCACTCTATGTATATTTGCCGCCGGGCCCCAGGGATACCGGCTAAACGGCTGTGTAATTTTGTTTTCTTTTTCCTTTGCATTGTATAATTAACTCCTGAGTGTTCGCGGCCGGCCCCAGAGGTTGTAGGCCTTAAGCTGTGTCCTGACAAGAATGTGCAATAAAGGTCTTTATAAAAAAATTAAAAAAAAACTGTTTAATTTGTTAGACTATGCAGCAAGGGATGGGGACAACTGTGAGGATGAAGACAAGTGAAGGGGAGCATAGCAGATTGGTAGTATAAGTGGTGTCCCGCCATTAGGAAACAGTGACATGATCCTGATGCAAATCAGCATCTAGAAAACTAAAATGAATTGCAAAATTGTACGTCGCACTTATTTTTATAGGCATTCTCTTTATGGTGTATGCATATGAAAGACCTTGCAGCCCTCCATAGAGATTTTGGTCTCTAGGTTCCTCTCCCAATTGGAGATGTAGGTGTGTTCTAAGATTCTAAGGTGTAGCAATAGAGCCATTAGATATCCCTGCTACTAAAGGTATTGCTAAAGAAGGATTCTAGCTGTGTCTTATTCCTGAATATTTTATCGCAGAGAAGTTTCTCTCCATCCTAGTGTACAGCCTGTGTAAGCCTATAGTTATCTCTTCTGCCTAGGTTACATTTTTCGATCAGCCCTTCCCTAGTCCAGTAGTCACCATTGTCAAAAAAAGTTATTTAGGAGGGGGATCCCCCTGATTCCAAGAGTGAAACCCTGGATCTGTCACTTCAGGGGGGAAATCTAGATTGTTGTTCAGTCAGGTTACGTGCAAAGGGTGAGGTTAAGGGTGAAATGCTTTTTTTGTGGCGAATCAGTTGCCACTAATTGATTAACTTCATTGTTGTAGGTAGGAGGACCATTGACATTGTGAAAATCATTTGTGTCAGCCATAGCACATCCTTAAGCAGGATAGTTTCAAATGTCTACTTATTCATCTTTCAGGGTTTATGGTCTGGATTGTAACTCCAGTCTAGGGCTGGACGTAGCTAGGCCACCCAGGCATAGGTAGTCCAAACTCTATTAACTCTGTGAAGATGCTGGACACTTGACCATCAGCGCACCACATGTGGCGCTTCTACTCTTGGTGCGAATCTGATTGCTGCTCCTTTGAGCTTTTAACAATCCCGTTTTGGTATTTTTGTTAAATTGATTTAAAATTGTTTCCCCTGTTTTTACTTTTGCTGGCTTATGCCTACTTGTAATCAGACCCTCTCACACGCACTCTAATAGGTGAACTCACCGCTCTTTGCGGGTCCCTCGCCTTCGTTTTTCCGGGCGGCCATCTTTTGTTGGGGAAGAGGTTGCTCGCGCTAGTCCTCTCTCTAGGAGGCGACTAGGGCTTAAAATCAGGCAAGTTGGGTCAGTTCGCCCTTGACCATCAGCGCACCACACGTGGCGCTTCTACTCTTGGTGCGAATCTGATTGCTGCTCCTTTGAGCTTTTAACAATCCCGTTTTGGTATTTTTGTTAAATTGATTTAAAATTGTTTCCCCTGTTTTTACTTTTGCTGGCTTATGCCTACTTGTAATCAGACCCTCTCACACGCACTCTAATAGGTGAACTCACCGCTCTTTGCGGGTCCCTCGCCTTCGTTTTTCCGGGCGGCCATCTTTTGTTGGGGAGGAGGTTGCTCGCGCTAGTCCTCTCTCTAGGAGGCGACTAGGGCTTAAAATCAGGCAAGTTGGGTCAGTTCGCCCTTGACCATCAGCGCACCACACGTGGCGCTTCTACTCTTGGTGCGAATCTGATTGCTGCTCCTTTGAGCTTTTAACAATCCCGTTTTGGTATTTTTGTTAAATTGATTTAAAATTGTTTCCCCTGTTTTTACTTTTGCTGGCTTATGCCTACTTGTAATCAGACCCTCTCACACGCACTCTAATAGGTGAACTCACCGCTCTTTGCGGGTCCCTCGCCTTCGTTTTTCCGGGCGGCCATCTTTTGTTGGGGAAGAGGTTGCTCGCGCTAGTCCTCTCTCTAGGAGGCGACTAGGGCTTAAAATCAGGCAAGTTGGGTCAGTTCGCCCTTGACCATCAGCGCACCACACGTGGCGCTTCTACTCTTGGTGCGAATCTGATTGCTGCTCCTTTGAGCTTTTAACAATCCCGTTTTGGTATTTTTGTTAAATTGATTTAAAATTGTTTCCCCTGTTTTTACTTTTGCTGGCTTATGCCTACTTGTAATCAGACCCTCTCACACGCACTCTAATAGGTGAACTCACCGCTCTTTGCGGGTCCCTCGCCTTCGTTTTTCCGGGCGGCCATCTTTTGTTGGGGAAGAGGTTGCTCGCGCTAGTCCTCTCTCTAGGAGGCGACTAGGGCTTAAAATCAGGCAAGTTGGGTCAGTTCGCCCTTGACCATCAGCGCACCACACGTGGCGCTTCTACTCTTGGTGCGAATCTGATTGCTGCTCCTTTGAGCTTTTAACAATCCCGTTTTGGTATTTTTGTTAAATTGATTTAAAATTGTTTCCCCTGTTTTTACTTTTGCTGGCTTATGCCTACTTGTAATCAGACCCTCTCACACGCACTCTAATAGGTGAACTCACCGCTCTTTGCGGGTCCCTCGCCTTCGTTTTTCCGGGCGGCCATCTTTTGTTGGGGAAGAGGTTGCTCGCGCTAGTCCTCTCTCTAGGAGGCGACTAGGGCTTAAAATCAGCCATGTCCACGCGCAGCGGAGACGCGCAGCGGGGATGCCGGAACATCGCCGGAGTTTCGCCAGAGTCAAGCCCGTCTGTGCCCGTCCGGGCCCAGACGGGCACAGGGCATGCTACTCTGCTCAATTCATTTAGATCTCTGGCGTCCTCCTACAGGTATTCTCGGGACTCCCTGCTCTCGCTTCGAGCACCTAAACACCCTAGCTGTCGGGACTATTGGGTCGAGGGCACTACCTTTAAATACTGTCTCGGGTGTCGTCCGTCGAATAGTGGTGTGAACCCCAATTCACTCACTATGGCTCTGCTTAATTGCAGATCACTGCCCTGTCCCGCTGTGGAAATACACTCCCTCCTTTTGGACCACTGTCTGGACGCGTTATTCTTGACAGAAACGTGGTTGACTGCGTGTTCTGGTCCTGATATTGTCAATGCTCTCCCGCCGGGATATCTCATTTTCCATCTTGATAGGCCGGATGGGAGAGGGGGTGGAGTGGCCATTGTGTATAGAGACACGCTTGTATGCAAGGCTGTAGACTGCGGGATTCGTGACACTGAAAGTTGTCACTTTTGCCTCGGCATATCTTCCTCCGTATCCATCTCTGGTCTCCTTGTGTATCGGCCTCCTGCTGCGCTGGGGAATTTTGTTGACTCTCTTATTGAGGCCATTATTCCATTAGCTGCTGCCTCGAGTAATTTTGTACTTCTTGGGGATTTTAATCTTCATTTTGACGACCCCAATGATGCAGTAGCAAGAGATTTACTGAGCTCGCTTGGTGCGCTTGATCTTCATCTCGCTCATTCGGGAGCCACTCATAACAGAGGTCATCAGCTTGATGCTGTTCTTGCTAATACTATCAACCTGCAAGCCCTCCAGATGTTGGCCCTTCCCTGGACGGATCACCATCTTATTCCGTTCAGCTGGCTATTGAGGAACCGGAGAGATCCCGTACCTGGACAATACACTGTGGAACGACTCTGGTCGAAGCTGCCGGTGGACAGCTGGGTGGAAGAGCTAGCTATGACTTGCCCCGACCCTGTAGATGACCCTAACATTGCTGATCAACACCTGGGAGAATGGCTCACGAATTCTCTTGACTTACTGATTCCTAGAAAAAGGAGGCTTATCAGGGAGAGAAGAATTGGCTCTGCCCCCTGGTACACCCCTGAACTTAGGAGTTGCAGAACTTCCTGCAAAAGGCTTGAACGTGCCTGGAGGAGAGAGCTGACGGAAGAAAGCCGGGTTAACTATAAAAGAGATGAGGAAATACAAAAGTGCATTGAAGGATGCGAAAAAGAACTTCTTTAGTGATAGGATTGAGAGGGCAAGTAATTCTCCTAGAGAATCGTTTAAAATTTTTAAAGAACTTTTGAAAGCCCCGGTCCCGCCAGTTGTGCATATCAATCCTAAAGACAAATGTGAGGAACTGGCTAGTTTCTTCCATTCTAAAATAGATAAAATATTATCCTCTCTGCCTGCTATGCCTCAAATCTCTGAGCCTGCTGCTAGCCTAACAAGTTGTTCGACCGAACTTGTTTCTTTTGGCCCCTTCTCGGAAGAGGAGGTTACAAAGGTCTTGTTGGAGATGAAGAGTGGATCGCCGAGTGATCCAGTCCCTATGAAACATCTCAAACTTGTGGTTAACACTCTGGCAACTCCGCTGACCGACCTCATCAATCTCTCTCTCTCTCATGGCATAGTGCCACAGAGATGGAAAAGGGCAGAGGTAAAAGCCTTATTGAAAAAACCAGGTTTGGATCCCTCCAACTTGACCAATTTTAGGCCAATTTCGCTTCTTCCGGGGTTCTCTAAAATCGCCGAGAAGCTGGTTAACCGCCAGCTCTCCTACTATCTAGAGTCCAACCGCTTGTTGGGAGACTCCCAGACTGGATTCCGTCCCGGCCAGGGAACAGACACGGCCCTGCTGGCGGTAGTGGAGGAAGCTAGGAGCACTCTTGATACAGGAGGATCAGTGGCAGTGATCCTCCTGGACTTGAGTGCTGCATTTGACACCGTGAGTCATCAGGTGCTCCTCCAACGCCTGTCAGAGGTAGGTGTCTCAGGGACGGCTCTGAAGTGGTTGGGATCTTTTCTTTCTAACCGTTTCTACCAAGTCTGGGAAGGGGTAGAGCAATCTTCCCCATTCCCTCTTCAATGTGGAGTCCCGCAGGGCTCATCGTTGAGCCCTACCTTATTTAATACATACATGACTCCACTTGAAAGAGTGGTAGCCCCTTCAGGGTTGAAGATCATCAGCTATGCTGATGATACTCAGCTGGTGGTGGGTCTCTCTCAGCTGGCGGAACAACCCAATGTGCTACATGACTGTCTGGCTAACGTTTACCGTTGGATGTCCAACTCTGCTCTAAAGCTTAATGGAGGAAAGACCGAGCTGATGCTCCTGGGTAACTCCAGTCCCTCCATTATTGCTAGCTGTTGGCCCCGGTCTCTTGGCGATCCACCATCCCCCAAGAAGGAGATCAAGTCCTTGGGAGTTTGGTTGGAGGAAGATCTGTCCTTTAGGACCCACGCTAGGAAGACAGCGGGGGTCTGCTTCGGTCTTCTGAAGTCAGCCCGAAAGGTGCTACCACTGCTTCCTGATCCAGCTAGGAAGCATTTGATACGTGGTTTAATCCTATCGAGGCTTGACTACGGGAATGCCCTGTTTCTCGGCGCCCCCGAAGCGACCTTTAAAACCCTCCAACAGGTGCAAAACGCAGCTGCCAGAGTTTTAATGGATATCCCCAGAAGGCAGTCTGCCACCCCGGCCCTCAAAGCGCTCCACTGGCTCCCTGTGAGGGAGCGGGTGAAATTTAAGGCGTTGTGCACGGCCCATAAAATTTTATACGGCAAAGGCCCCCCCATTCTTTTCAATATGGCCCGCCCTTATAAACCCCCACGCCTTCTGCGCTCAGACCAGAAACATCTGCTGCAATCAGCGAGAGTTAGGAGAGCTCGCACTGGGGGCAGGCGTTTCTCTGTGCAGGTGGCAAATTTGTGGAATTCTTTGCCCCTTGAGATTCGCTCAGAGCCCAAGATCCTACTTTTTAGGAAACTTCTTAAAACCTATTTGTTTCCACAGTAGTGATTTTTGAGTCTCCCCTTCGATGGTCTGCCGCGCCGGGATGCCCCCGGGTAAGCTGAGCGCGTTATAAGTTTCATATTATTATTATTATTATTATTATTAAACATATATAAGATACTATTCCCACTCCAAACTATAATAATTTAGGGTAGGTGCTGGACACTAAACAAAAATAATTTACTATTCCCACTCCAATTAATATTAAATCATGGAAGGTGCTAGATACTAAACATACATAATTTACTATTTCCACTCCAATTAATGTTAAATCAGGGAAGGTGCTAGAAACTAAAGATATATAATTTACTATTCCCACTCCAATTAATAATAAATCAGGAAAAGTGCTGGACACTAAACATATATAATGTACTATTCCTATTCCAGGGCGAACGTGTCGGCAGCTAGCTGAGCTGCCGCTGCACCTGGAGGTTCACGCCATGGGGAACGCGAGCTCAGTACGGAATACTGAGGGGTTTTTCGTGGTCTGATCGGTGTGCAAGGACAGTTTTGCCAAGGTTTTCTTTTCGGGGACGCTTTGGCCGGCTCTCCTCTTCGGGCGGTCTTTGAGCGGCCTGTTTGGGCTTTGGTGCCTTTTGCTTCCGTGGCCAGCCTTACGCAGATGTGTGTCGGCTTTAGAACGGCTCCTGGTCCTGGCCCGGTTTTCGCTTCTCCCTGCCTAACGTGGTGGGAGACGGCAGCGCTGGAGCTGAGGAGGAGCCGGAGAGCAGCGGCCCGCAGTCTCCTCCGGGTTACCCGGGGAAGGGGCAGCACCTGTTGCATACCATCCAAACTGAAGAGCAGCGAGGGATCCGGCAAACGCAGTAAGTGGGGCAAGGAGAAAGACGCCGGAGACGCCGGAGCGCTGCAGCCCCAGGCTTGTGGCGGTTTGTTGGTTGGCCGGGGACTCCATGCGGAGAGGTGTTAGTGGTGTGCTAGAAGGAAGTCCCATAAGTTGTCTGGCGAATAAATTCTCAGTGCGGGCTAACGGGCCAGATGGACAGTGCCCCAATAGTTCTGCACCATAAAGTGCAGCACTCCTGGCCTGTGCCTTGTAAATATCCACCATTGGACTCACCAGTTTTTCAGAGCAAGTCCTGTATAGTTTTAAAATACCCCCCGTTGTCTGGGTTAGTTTGAAGCTTGTTTTGCTGATTTGGGCTGCCCAATCCATTCTCTCTGTCACTGTAATTCTCAGATACTCAAATATGTTTACCCAGATCATAACAATAACCATGAAAAAACATATTTGGAAAACACTCTAGTTGGTTATGCGTTGTGCCAATGTATTTCGGGACAAATCTGAACTACAAACAAACAAGTGGCGAAACACAGAATTCTTTAAATAATGTTGTCAGATAATCATCACTGGGATTTTTTAATGTGGTGTATAATTGAGCTATGGGGCACCTACAAAATTAATTATTGAGACATGGTAACGTAATTGACACGACATAATGAGGAGCTGCTATTATAAGTCTATAATATTCACATACTTAAAATAATTGATGCATGGATTTCCAACTTACACAATAGGTTGTGACATCTCCTTTTTATGTTTGTATCAACTAACTTATATACTGCACAGTTGTGATGTGTTTCTTCTCATGTTGTAAATGCAGGGCACGACATAATGTATATGGTTGGAATTTTAAATTGGTCTTATCTTGTTCTTATAGCCCTGAAGAAGTTGTGGTGTATTCCCCCATCAACGAAACACGTGTTGGCTGTGAGCAGAAAATTAAAGACAAAGACCAGAAAATAATGAACCATTCTTTCGTGTACAGTTATTAATAATGAAATGTTTTGTATAGTAATGCGTGTGCTAAGGATTGCATTCATCTTGTAAAGACCTTAGGGTTAAGATTAGGAGGGTTTAGGGTGGTTCCCCTCCCCTGGAGCACCGCAGTAAATAAGGCCATTGCTATAGAATCAAGACGCAGTTTTGTGAGTGCCAGGATTTGC
The DNA here is from genome assembly GCF_964261635.1 of Lissotriton helveticus. NCBI lineage: Eukaryota > Metazoa > Chordata > Amphibia > Caudata > Salamandridae > Lissotriton > Lissotriton helveticus. The sequence goes on along the minus strand of NC_136072.1, from coordinate 320,107,076 downwards.
CTAGTACAAACTCACCCCAGTAGGATAAACAAAAATGCAAAAGTGCCCTATTAATTTCTCCTAAACATAAAGCAGGAGTTTTCACATAGTACAGCCTCCTAACTAAAGTGTGCATTGTTGAGTGGTGTACAGCTAACATCCTAAAACGACGAAAGGTGCTTTGACACACATTTCTTTGATAAAAAAGCTAGTGAGTGTCCCTGCAAATGTGTACACTTTCTTAGCTTGCAAGGATTCAAACCTTGTAAAGTACTTATTTTGTATTTTAAACTTCACCTTGGAAATATAAGTAGGAATGTCCTCAATATATTAATGGATTGATGTCTAATACTACAAACACTCCTACAATTCCATTTGTATACAGGGGCTTAACTACCCCTTCCTTGTACCTCTTCTGCAATAACTCCTTCTACATTTCAGGTACCATCACCTCTTTTGCTATATGACTGCCATTCTTCATTTCAAAACATCGTCCTCTTTCAATAGCATGAACTAATCTGTCATCCTGGAGATAGCTTAATCTGTCATCCTGGAGACAGCTTTCTTCATTAAAGAAAGGCTCTGTATTAGAAGTATCTATCAATTCTCCACTAAAAACTGTACAAAAGTTTCTTCTATTCACTAATCTTTTATTTCTAGTTTTGTCTACTCATGCACAACACTATTTTGTCAAGAGGCTTCATTCTATCTTGCATCAAAAGCTTCCTCTTCTGCACATCTCTTACTGCTTTCTGCACCTTTTGTTATATTTCATATAGGTACCCTGATATAGGTCTTGGTATCATCATAACCCTTCACCTACATTCTCTCCTATACTACTTACATAACGGATTTGGAGGACCAAACTTTTACCCAGTTACAATACATCACATGAGTACGTAGGGTTTTTCCTTGGACATTGGCCTCATAAATTATGCATGAGGATTCTTAGTCTCTTGGAATCACAGCAGGACCAGCATCTCCTGCATAATAACTGTGTATAAAGTTAATTCCCAATGTCATCCTAAGTCCGACACTGGCACAGCAAGGTAGAAACCCTGGGGATACCTTGGGGTATATAAACACCACATCTTGCTGAGATAGGGAGAGGAAATCACGACTTCCATGCCAACACACTGACGCTAGATGCTGAGGTTCCTGCATGCAGATACTCCAGCTCGCAGTGGTCTAACATCCCTTGGGGGTGTTCAGCTTGAGACCAGAACAGGGTCCTGCAGTTTCACATCAGGTAATGGGGTTGGCTTTATCCTAGAGGGATTCTTGGCTTTACACCCACTCACATGCTAGGTACTATTAGGTACATCTAGTTAGTGTGCACCGTCGGAGAACACAGTTGCCATGTATTTTATATAATTGCCTATATTTATGATTTTAGCAGAATGGTAGAAACCTATCATCTGTTTACTTTCCTAGTGCTGCTACTCATTTACATATGCTACTGTCTACTGCTGATTTCAGTGCACTTATTTTCCACTAGAATAACGACTGTTCAATAAATACTTATTGAAAATGCCCCAACAGTTTATCCTGTGCATCTCTCTAAGAACAAGTGAGCACGAGTGACTGAGCGAAATGTAAGTTACTGTTTCCACGGTCCAGAGGGATCAGGGTTGTCATGTCGATAGTTGCCAAGAACTTTTCTCTCCTTGGTAAGAGGAGGTTATAGTGGCATTATGAGCTAGGTGGTACACAGGCCAACATACCCGGTGGGGGTGTCTGGAATTAGTCTGGACACGAGTCCTGCAGTGTCTGTTGTCTAAATGTGCAGATCCTATATAGCTCTTATAGGAACTACTTGACATGGTGCCGCCAACGTTGGTATTGGCACTTATTTAACAGTCAAATCTTGGTAGTTCAGTCATGCTATTCTCAGAGACCCCTACTCACATTTTCCCCACAGAAGTCTGGAGTGGGAGGGAACAAATCCACCGCAGCTGAGTAGGAAAATTCCTATGTATTGGCTGTTGCTTTAATCAAGCTTGGAGGATACAGTGTTCCTAATTGTGCATAACTCCTTATCTCAATTCCCTTGAAACTCTCTCCTTTCTAAAAAATAATGACTGAACTAAGAGATGTAGATGAAGGAAATGCACTAAACTTCACAGGCAAAGAAGACGATGCAGATGCAATATACATTGCAGATAGCGTTAGAGATGCCACCACCCTAGAATTAGTAGTATATGGTGGTTACAATTAGAGGTGGGCAAGTGACTTTCGTGATTGAAGCACACAAATCATATAGAACAGAGGTATTCTATTCATGGAATAAATTCCTGCATGCGAATGCACAAACTAGAAAATGTCACTACTATGTAGAAGATGAAATACTAAAGGAGTACGGTCCATATGAGGACATTGAAATTCCACTCACTTATGAAGAACACCTCTACTGGTTTAAAGATGCCCTCCCCCATACAAGAAATAGAGTAAGACTTAGTCCGCTCGGAAGAGACGGATCAACATGGCCAGTTTTAGCAGCATACACACCACATCCTGACATTGACAAGATGCCAGAAGGAGACTTCTTTGTACAGCATAAATAATAATTAAGAATTTACAGAAACATTACACAGTTTGTGTTGAGAACAACCACACTTCAGCTCACATCGCTACTTAACCAGGATCAGTCCAAACTCCTACAACTAAAATTACACCACAAACACTGCATGCAGTAATTGGTAAAATGCCTACAAAATGTGAACAAATGCCCTTCTGTATGGCACAGAATATTACACAACTGGAGTCGGTGTTTCCACACACTGGTCCTAAGAAAAAGCATAGAATACTTACTATTTGCTTGACAATGGGGATAGCTCCCTCTACAGAGGATTGTACCTCTTGGGGCACAGTCTTCGCTGCAATATATACCAAGACTCAAGGTATCCCTTCTTTAGCTGTAATAGCAGATGTATTAAGACAAATACAGAATGAGTATGGAGCAGAACCTGCTCTAAACTTAGGGATGAAGTTGTTAAATAACTGGGCCTAGGCATCTGCGATAATATTGACAAATATTAAAGGGGAAGCAGCATCAGTAGCAATACGCCAATGTCTGAAAGAGTTCCCTCCATTACAACAGGAGACAGAATTTCCTAAAATAATTGAAACTGTTTATGTAGAGTTAGGTACAGACAGTCTGAGAGCTAGACCTGTAAAACCCCAAAGAATGAGGAGTTCAGATAAACAACAGGCAAAGCAAACACCAGTTTCTTCAAAAAAGAAATAAGACAATAACAAACGGCAAAAAAACGTATCTCACTCAAGGGGACGGTCTCCTAAGCAGGAGCCCTCAGAAAGGAGATTTAATCTTAGGAATAGAGATAACATTAAAAAACCTGACAGTTATCAGGACACTGATTCACGTTCCCCTCGTTCCTTTCAAGGTTCATCTAAAAACTCAGAGAGGGAAGGACGGTCAGAACAAAGACAAGAAGAGCGTACAAAGTCTGGAGACAAGCAACGCACTTCAGACTATGCTTCAAAGAAAGAAGAAAAACCTAAAGTAAAACCTCAATTTAAAAAGGAGAAGGTAGCAGGTCTCAAAGTAGACAACCCCAAAATTCTGAGGACTCAGCTACTGAATGGGGAATGGGCTCTGACGATGCTAGACAGCATGGCAAAAGTAATAACAGCTCACCGGAACCTGATGGAATTTCTGGTGACAGTGGAGTTGAGTGAGTATATCACAGTGGAAAAACCTGATACTAGGGTGAGTGTCCCACACAGGTAGCATGAAATAACACTCCAAATGGAGGGGTACAAGCCTAGACAAGTTTTGGGAGAACTTGACTTCGGGCTATGATATCCTTTCAGTGGAAAAAGATTGGCCGCCTACTATTGTTATGAAATGCCCAAAGGGGGAAACTGTAATTTTTCCACCTTTCTCAGACCTAGTCCCTGCACACCTAAGACATACATAGGCTCAGGAGTGGGCAGTAGCCCTTGCTCCAGTATTATGCCGCAACCACCTAGGGTAGGATGAGGAGTCACCCCACCATGTTATTCCAATAAAACAAACCCAACTCCACAAAGTGAGTATCCCATAAAACAGGATGCTACAAAACAGGTCAGGGAGATCTTAGATCAGCTTGAATAACAAGGTGTATTTGAACCATGCACCTCATCAATGAATAATCCTTTGTTTCCCGTAATGAGACCCGACAATTCATATCATCTAGTTTTAGACTACAGACATTTAAACTCATTTACAAAATCATTTGCAGTTCAGAATGCACATAGTGCCACATTAATCAGACCCCCCCAGGACATTGCGGCATAGATTTGCAAATTTAGCAGCACAAAAATGGAAATTTAGCGGCACAAAAGTGGAAAATTAGCAGCATTATTGCGGCACCTTATTTTATTTGTAATCATTCCTTTTCAGCCCTAAATCAATGTAAACTGTATCAGTATCAAACTTGCTTTATTCGATTTAGTAGTTCAAATCATAAAAGCACATAAGTTAAGAACAACTAATACAAGATATAATACATATGATAGACATGTCCAAATAAAGATAGTTAATAATACCCATAGAAATAAACGTTAAAACATTTTTGATCAAATCATTGAGTTACGGAACTTTACTACAAGTATTAGAAAGCGGTTCAGTGCATGAATAACATAGTCTTCTTCCATCTGTTTCAATTTAAGAAGAGCTAACTTACAAGTTCGAATCCCCCATGTCCTTAAAATGGGTAATAGGTACGCCCTGATGCCTGATAAAATTTACAGAATAGGACACAATGAATATTAGATTGATGCGAAATATCATCGCAGGGACATACAAGCTTTGACATGGACCAGTTATTGCATTGGGGGAATGTGACCAGTCGAAAGAAAAAGCTTAGCCTAAAGCGAGTAAGGAGCGAGCGAGCGTAAGGGCTATTCCCTAGCATTGGATATTTTTGTAACCCTTCATTGGAGGTAATTTGCTGGAATCTAATGATGGTATGTTTTTCTTTTTCTACGTTCCACCTAGACGTGAGTCCCGTGCTCTCCATGCCACTGGAATCAAGCTATCCAGGCTGATGAGGGCTGAAAGCCCGAAACCGGTCCTTGGATGCTTGTTTCCAGTCCAGGGAGGACCTGGCTTGGCAGTTCGGGCTGGACTGTTCCCATGGGGCACAGGGTCAAGACTGATTTGCATATGGCTGGGTTCAAACTGGAAAGGCATGGTGAGCAAAAAAACGATGGATTTAGGCCCAGATCTCTGTACTGGGGTGAATGTATGACATTGTTCTGCATTCTGTCCATCACCTGTTGTTTTTGCTTTTGTCACCCCGAGTGGGACGGGTATGCTCAGACGTGAGTCCCGTGCTCTCCATGCCACTGGAATCAAGCTATCCAGGCTGATGAGGGCTGAAAGCCCGAAACCGGTCCTTGGATGCTTGTTTCCAGTCCAGGGAGGACCTGGCTTGGCAGTTCGGGCTGGACTGTTTCCATGGGGCACAGGGTCAAGACTGATTTGCATATGGCTGGGTTCAAACTGGAAAGGCATGGTGAGCAAAAAAACGATGGATTTAGGCCCAGATCTCTGTACTGGGGTGAATGTATGACATTGTTCTGCATTCTGTCCATCACCTGTTGTTTTTGCTTTTGTCACCCCGAGTGGGACGGGTATGCTCAGACGTGAGTCCCGTGCTCTCCATGCCACTGGAATCAAGCAATCCAGGCTGATGAGGGCTGAAAGCCCGAAACCGGTCCTTGGATGCTTGTTTCCAGTCCAGGGAGGACCTGGCTTGGCAGTTCGGGCTGGACTGTTCCCATGGGGCACAGGGTCAAGACTGATTTGCATATGGCTGGGTTCAAACTGGAAAGGCATGGTGAGTAAGCATGAGTGCAAAATCCGCTCCGATCGCGGATTTTGCGGATTTTCGGTGAATCCGCGAACTCTCGCGGATTTACCGAAAATCCGCAATCCGCGATCGGAGCGGATTTTGCGGTCAAAAGTTCAAGCGAGCCTAATTAACGATGGCGCCGGCAAGCTACCAGCGCCATCCTGCAATAGTTACTTAATTAGCTTCAACAGGAAGCTCTAATAGATAAGATACAGCAGGGGCTCGAGCGCCTGCTTTATTTTAACAGTTGGAGCTTCCTGTTGAAGCTAATTAAGTAACTATTGCAGGATGGCGCTGGCAGCTTGCCGGCGCCATCGTAAATTATTTCAACGGTGGTGTCTTCTTGAATAAATATGAAGGGCAGGGTTCATTCGGGCACGACGGTCCTGGCACAAAAAAATAAACCTCAACAGGAAACACTTGCAGATATCAATAAAGCATGTGCCCTAGTTGAAGCTTAAATTCAGTGACTCATTCATCAGCCCAAAAATTAATCTGCTGCTCTGATCGGTCTCTGCCCTTTTATACACACAAGAGGCATGCTCGCATGGACGCCCCGTCCGTTTGGCCCCGCCCACACACTCGAGGTGTGCACCGTCTTCCCGCCATTTACCCACTATGATGGACATTTCACTCAAGGGACCCCTGCGCACTTCGGCGCGATTGCATAGTAACACACACTTGGTCGCTGGAACTAGTTGAAGCGCAAATGCAGTGACTCATTAATCAGCCCAAAAAAAATCGTGAGCGTTGGGAGGCTGGGCAGATGTGCCTTCTTCCCAAATATATCATCGAAAATCCGCTGTGATGCTGCTCTGATCGGTCTCTGACCTTTTAGACACACAAGAGGCATGTGCGCTCGCGTGGAAGCCCCGTCCGTTTGGCCCCGCCCACACACTCGATGAAGCCCCGCCCCCAAATCCGCAAATCCGCTAAATCCGCGGATTTTGCGGATCCACGATCCGTGGATTTGCTAAATCCGCGAATCGTGGATCCGCAAAATCCGCCCATGCTTAATGGTGAGCAAAAAAACGATGGATTTAGGCCCAGATCTCTGTACTGGGGTGAATGTATGACATTGTTCTGCATTCTGTCCATCATCTGTTGTTTTTGCTTTTGTCACCCCGAGTGGGACGGGTATGCTCAGACGTGAGTCCCGTGCTCTCCATGCCACTGGAATCAAGCTATCCAGGCTGATGAGGGCTGAAAGCCCGAAACCGGTCCTTGGATGCTTGTTTCCAGTCCAGGGAGGACCTGGCTTGGCAGTTCGGGCTGGACTGTTCCCATGGGGCACAGGGTCAAGACTGATTTGCATATGGCTGGGTTCAAACTGGAAAGGCATGGTGAGCAAAAAAACGATGGATTTAGGCCCAGATCTCTGTACTGGGGTGAATGTATGACATTTTTCTGCATTCTGTCCATCACCTGTTGTTATTGCAAGGTGGTCCACGGCCATCTTTTTAATCAAACTTCTTGATACCTTCTCCATCATACTTGGTTTTGCAAAAAATTCCGGGTGGCCTAACTCCTTAAACATATTTTTCACATAACATAGCCATTTAATTTTAGACAGCCCTTCTAGCAAAAGGCAGTCAGTTATTAGATCCCGGTTTAGTGCAGTTTCCGGGGTGACCCAGACCCTGTGCCAGAGGAGGATCGGAGAAATCCTTATGTAGTCTGTTATATGGGAAAGGCCTGTTTCTATGTGCGACATGTACGAGGATGTGCTTTTAGATACCCCCAATAAATAGGCAAGAAACTGGTTTTCACAGCTTTGTATCCCCTGTGCGTGTTTGATGCCCCAGATACCAGCGCCATAGATAGCAGTAGAGACGCACTTAGCTTTATATGTACAAATTAAGTCTTTAACCGGCTTCCCCCCCAATTTGGTGGAAATGTTTTTCAATGCGCCAATGGAACGCAGAAATGCTAGTTTCCTAGCGTTAACCGCTGTTTGCCAAGAGCTTCCTCTGTGAAAATGTACCCCTAGGTAGGAGAAAGTATCTGTAATTGCAATTCTCTTATTGTCGAGGAAAATTGGGCAGGGAGCCCTTTTTCTACCCTTCCCACAGACCATTATGAAGGTTTTAGAAATATTTATTCTCAGGCCACGGAGCTTCATATAGGTGTTAAATTTATCTATTGTTCTCTGTAGCCCAAGCCTGGTCCGTGACATTAATGCCGCGTCGTCGGAGTATAGCAATAATTTGATATTTGATATTTATGGGAGTTTGTAAAGCGCGACTATTGCTCCGGAAGGAGCATCTTGGCGCTGAGCGTGCAGAAAAAGAAACATAGTGATGAATGAATCAGATGGCTGCGAAAACTGAGGAGTCGGATTGCTGGAATACCCAGGTTTTCAAGAGTTTCCTGAAATGGCTCTCAGTAGCAGCTAGCCTAAGGTTAACGGGGAGGTTGTTCCAAGCTCTTGATGCTAGGAAGGAAAAGGTCTTCCCCCCTCGCGTTTTTAACTTAAATTTTGTTATAACGACAAGGTGGGTTCCTGAGGATCTCAGGCAGCGCGTAGGATTGTAGTACATAAAGCGCTTGGTAAAATACAAGGGACCAGTTTTTCTAGTGGCTTTAAATACAGTGAATAGGAGTTTAAACAAAATTCTTTTGTGAAAAGGTAGCCAGTGGAGGGTGTTGAGGGCTGCTGAGGCTGAGGACCTTCTAGGTAGTTTAAGAACGAGTCTGGCAGCCGCATGTTGAACACTTTGCAGTTTCCTCAGGGTGGACTTCTTCACTCCTGCCATTAGTCCGTTGCAATATTCAAGTCGGGAGAGGACTAGAGCAACCACGACTGATTTTCTGGCTGAGATGGGGAGGAAGTCAAAGAATTTCTTCAGTGTTCTAATAAAACTAAAACAGCTCCCGGCAGTGATGCGAACATGGTCATCAAAGCTGAGGGATGCGTCGAATTGGATGCCAAGATTGCGTGCCGAGGAAACAGCACTCGGCGGGGCTTCTGAGTTTTTTGGACACCAGTCTTTTGGGGAAAAGGACAAGTCTTTCCCTAGGGGTATGATCTCAGTCTTGGCACTGTTACATCTGAGGTGGTTACTATTCAACCATAGAAAGACCTCGGAGAGACAGTTCTTAAATCTAAAGACTGCATCCGAGCATTTTTTATCGATGGTGACGACAAGTTGAGTGTCATCAGCATACGATGTAACGAGGATTCCGTGGGATTCTATCAGTGCAAGGAGGGGGGTCATATAAATGTTAAAAAAAAAAGAGGGCTAAGTATGGACCCCTGGGGGACTCCTGATGTAATTGGTCTTTCTCTGGAGAGGTAGGGACCTAGTGAAACCGTTTGGGATCTATTGGACAGGAACGATGTAATCCATGTCAGCACAGTATCTGTCACACCGATCTCGTGCATTCTGTTGATAAGAATGACATGCGAGATGGTGTCAAACGCTGCTGTTAGGTCGAGCAGGATGAGTACAGCCTGTCTCCCCTCATCCTGCAAGAACTTGATAGAATCAGATAATTCAATCAAGGCGGTTTCAGTGGAGTGGCCGGGACGGAATCCTGATTGTTGGGGGTGCAGAAGGTGATTGTTCTCTACAAAGGTTTTTAACTCGCCGTATACTAGATGCTCCGTGATTTTGCCAAGCGCGGGTAGTAAAGAAATTGGGCGCATGTTAGTGAGGTCAGTGGGGGATTTGTTTTGCTTCTTCATTAAAGGCTTTACTATAGCCTTTTTCCAGTCATCGGGAACGATGCCTGATTCGAGGAATTCGTTGATAATAGCGTTAATCGTGGGATTTACAGCCTCGATGAGATGATGAAGAATGCTAGGGGGGCATGAATCCGTGGGGGCTCCCGATTTGCAGGCCAAAATGGCCTTATGAGTTTGTTGAAGGGAAACTGGTGAGAAACTGCCGAAGGTGGAGGGAATTGTAACGGCGTCATGGGTGGTAGTAAGGGGTTGAGGGAAATCTTTCTGAATGTTGGCGATTTTATCTATAAAGAAATCAGCAATTTGGTTGCATAGGGTTTGGGATGGAGGAATTTCAGGTAGGAGGGCTTTGGGATGAGTGAAGGACTTAACTATAGAGAAGACCATTTGTTGTTTTTGCTGGGCTTCCTCTATGGCTTTGGTAAAGTACTCCTTTTTGGCCGCTTTAATGCTAGAGAGATAAAGTTTCCTCTGTAGGATGTAGAGTAGCCTAGAGGCTTCGTCGTAAGTTTTTCTCCATTTCCTTTCTAGGATCCTACATTGGAGGTGGCTTTCAGTGAGGGACTGGGTATACCAGGGGGCATTGGGCTTTCTTTTACGGCGGACTGGCTGGCGGCGATTCGGACTGGAGTTGTCTGAGACAATTTTGTCAATCCAAATGTGGAAGTTACAAGAGTCGGACACTACATCCCCAACTAAGATGGGGGGCGGGGCCAAAAGCTGGGAGTCTGACTTGATACGTTCGGCCACCTTCTTCCAATTGATCGAAGAAGGAGGGAGGAGGCGCTTGGCGCTCGGTGGCATGGAGGAGTTTACCTTAATGGCAAAGGGGATAAGGCAGTGATCGGTCCATATTTGCGAAATCGGGGGGGATGTGGTCATGGTTGTCAAATTGGAACAGATGCCGTCTAACGTATGTCCAGCCCTATGTGTCGGGGAAGTAACAAGTTGGGAGAGACCAAAAATACTGAGAGATTGTTGGAAGCTTATGGTGTGAGGGTCTGTGCCTGATTCCAGGTGCAGGTTCAGATCACCTAGAAGAGTGAAGGTGGAATAATGTGTCAGGAGTGATCCAAGTGTATCGTCGAGGGAGTCCAGGAAAGGGGTGGCATTCCCAGGGGGGCGGTAGATAAGTCCCCCTGAGAAGGAGATGGAAGCATTAATTTTGATTGCAAAGCCTATGCCCTCACAGTCCTTGAGGTGGCCTAGGTCGAAGGTATGGCACGTGAAGGATTTCTTGATGGCAAAGGCTACCCCCCCTCCACGCCCAGTGGGTCTATCCCGCCTAAAGATGGTAAAGTCTGGGGGTAGGGCGGTTGCAAGATCGGGATTCGATGAATCATTAAGCCAGGTTTCTGTAATAAAAAGAGCATCTAAGTCATGATATTGTATGAGGTCATGGATGTCTTGACCGTGACATGCTAGAGACCTAGCATTAATGAGCCCTCCCTTAAAAGTATCCAGCTTTTGCTTAGATGGGGGGGGCGGTTTAGGTGCTCCGGCGGTGAAACCCAGGGACGTCCACCTACAGAGACGACACGAGAAAGGGCCCCAGAGTAGATTGCTGAGAAGACAGCCCTTACAGTGGTGGGCTCCCATAACGTAACGCAATGAACGTAATTCAAGAGGGTCATACCTGATCATGGGAACGATTTGGCCGGCATGCCCTGCGCCTGGCGCGGTCTTGGCGCGGACGGGCGCAGACGGGCTTGGCTTAGGCGCGGCTTCGGCGCGCATCCGGCGCTCCCGCTGCGCCAGCCCGCTGCGCCGTCTGGCCGCCTTGCACATTTTATAGGAAGGTAAGAGGGCGGGAAGGACGGCCCGACTTGAGCGCTGTCCCCACCTGCCTCACTCAAGATGGCACCCACCGCCGCCGAGTATCGGCTGCGGTGAGATGGGAGTTCCTTTAACAGTGGGGTAGTCGTGCTGAAAGTCCCTAAGATATTGTCCAATTGAGTTAATGTATAAGGTGAATAGCAGAGGTGCCAAAATGCACCCCTGCCTGACACCCCTTTCTATAGGGAATTTGTCTGAGCATTCCCCCCTAGGGCCACCCCTAACCCTTGCACCTGCCTCTCTATAAAGTTCCTTAAAATATGATAAAATATGACTGTCGATCCCCATGTCGCTAAGTGTTAGCCATAGGAATTTGTGGTCTACACAGTCAAACGCCGAACTTAAATCTATAAATGAAATAAAAAGGTTCCCGCTCTTGGCCTGAGTATGTTTTGCAATGAGAAGGGACACATTTAAGCATTGTTCCGTTGTCCCCTTTCCTGGGCTAAAGCCGTACTGTAGATTAGTAAAAATGTGTTTTTCCTCCCCCCAAGTTTGTATTCTACTTAAGATAATTCAGCCTGCCACCTTTGCCAATGCGTCCAGCAGGGAGATTGGCCGATAGCAGGTCGGGTATTTTCTCTTGCCCTTTTTATAGATAGGTATAACTATAGCGTCAGACCATGTGGTTATAAAACCTTGTTGATTCGCTTTGTTTAAAACGTTAGTTATCATTGGGGCCCATAGATCTATCTTGGCCTTGTAGGTGTCTATAGGGACACCGTCCGGGCCCGGTGCCTTGCCCGACGAACTATCCTTTATACCTTTAATAACTTCCTCATAGCTGAAGGTTATCGGAAATGGGAAAGGAGTGAGCCGTTTGCCTACCAAGGAATTGCTATCCGTATCTATGAAAGTGATTCCGTCATCAATGGATGGCGATCTACCATACAAATGTTTAAAATGAGCTACCCATTGATCACCTGTAATTGCCAGATCACTGAGATTAGCCTCTTTAGTTTGTAGGAAGGGGTCATTGACCACCTTCCAAAAGGCACTTTTGTCTCTTTTAGTCGAGGCTTCTTTCAGGGCTGCCCATACCTTATTCTTTAGGGTGGCTTTTCTCATTTTTATTGTATTTTTATACGTTTTCCTAGCTATACGGATTAGATCCAGGTTTTTTGGCGTTGTCTGCAATGCCTTTTTAAGAAGAGTTAGTGCTTTAGTGCACTCACTATCAAACCACCTGAAGGGTTTTGAAGCCCCGTTCCGATGTTTTCTTGTCAATAAGGATTTGACTGTGGCTAATATTTTAGAAAAGGAATTCATAACCCTATTTGGTGCCTCTTCGGTTAGACAGATCATTATGTCTTTGATATTGGAAGCAGCTAATTTTTCCAGAAAGCCCGAGGGATCTACTTTGTCCCATTTAATTGTGTAGCCGTTTTTAGAAGCTAGTCTTATCTCTGAGGTATATTGAGTATTGACCTCGACCCTGCGTGCTATTTTTTTTAACTTTAATACTAAACACTATAGGATAATGATCAGAATGGGGGGCCTGGCCCATTTCCCAGGTAGCCACTAACCCGGCATGGGATGCAGAAATTAAAGTATAATCAATTATCGTATTGCTCCCTCTCCTGTTAAAGGTAGGTTGAAATGGAATGCTCGGTATACAGATCTCATTTATAAAATTTAAGTTAAAATAAAAAAGTATATTATTAAGTATGGTACCGAGTAGCGTATGATTAAAATGGGTAGGGCAGTCTTCACCATAATCCGATAGGCCGCACAGACCTTGTGAGTCATGAGGACAGATCGTGCAATTAAAGTCTCCTACCCAAAACATAATATTATCACCTACCATCTGATCTTGTAAAGAGATCAAGGTTGAGAGAAGATTACTCAAGAGAGCCTCACTCCTATCATGTGGTATATTATTATAAAAATGTAGTATAGTTGCGTGTTGCGAAGGGCCCCATCTTAACCACAATCTCTGATAATATTTGGTTGCCATAAACCTCTTAACTTAAAGACCCCCGGTGATAGATACAAATGTACACAGACCCCCTTTGTTACGGCCATATGTACTTTGGACGGCTGGAGTATGGAATGTTTGGTAACCGCTAATATGATGTGCCTCCAGGGACCATGTTTCCTGAAGGCAAATTACGCTATGCACAGTGACGACATCTAGCCAATGTTTTTGATGCACTTAATCTGCTAAACCAGCCACATTCCAGGAAAGGAAACTATAGGTAAAATCTATTTGTTTAGAAATATTTAATCGATTAGGTTCAGAAACATTATGCTGGATGAGAAGGGGATCGTCTATAACAGACGGATTAACTAATTGATCGTTCTGTTTTAACAAAGACCCAATAGAGACAGTTGGAATCATGGGATCCCCCGCCACTGGATCAATTCTATGCCCCCCACTCTGATTGGAATTTGTTGACATTGGACAACTTGATATTTCCGGAATATATACCACAGAATTTCCCTGTTGTCAATCCAGATCATTTAGATCCGAAAAAACATCATATCGATTAGTTAGGGGAAATGACCAGTGTGAGTTAAAACCTTGCTGAGTGGACAGATACCGGCTTTTGATTGGCCCTTCTATATTCTTGAAATGCGAGTAATTGGTAGACCATAGGGTCCGCTTCGATGGTTGAGAAGGATAGAGGTTATGTTTATGTAGTGTGGACACACCGCGGAAGCCACGAGGAACGATTAGTGCCTCTGGATAAAAGTAGGTCAAGGTTCGGGGCACTGTACTACTACATCCCTGATTCTGATACCAATCAACGATGTGGGGAACCACCCTTCGATCTCTGAAATTAATATTAATTACATCCCCTGCAGTGTCTTTTGGTCTTGCACCTACCCACGCTAGTCTTCTAACAAACAGTATGTCTCTATCTAAATGGGAGGGCAACGGCCTATTTTGTCTAAGCCAATAAATGGCTTTATTCTTTAGCTCATGATAGCCTTCCTTTTTTCCTTCTATAAGTTATGGGACACCTGTTAGGACTAAGGCATATAGGACCGCCTCTGGTGGCAGGTCGATATGACAGCCTTTGGTTTTCGTGGATTTGTCAAGAGGTTGGCGAATGCCTATATCAGCGACCTTAATGTCTGACTGTTTGGTAGCAAATTAATGGATATTGAGTGAAAGAGAAGCTGATTCTCTGGAGCCTGTCAGAGTGGGGTGTGTGTATGTTTTATCAGATTTCCCCTCTTTCCCGCAGAGGGTATTCAGAGCAGGTTGAGTTTCTTTAGAAGGCTTGGCGTTCCCAATTGTCGTGTTAGAGCTAGATGAATTAGCTTTTGTGGCGGCCTTATTTATTAATTGAGGTCCACTGATTTTGGTGTTTGTGTTAATAGCTACCAACCCCTTTAAGAGTTGGGAGTTTAAGGTGGTTTCTACCACTAAATCATTTAACTGATCACCCAGTCTTTTTACCCTTTCTAAGACAGGGAGAATTAAGGATAAGACTAGGTATTCTATGTCATTCATAATTAACCTAAATTCGGGTGGTTGATTCTTTGACAGGTTTTGGGTTTCCTGGGGCTTTAATTTCGTCTTTAGTGGTGGCAAGTGGGCCTGTGGTGTTTTTTTGTAAATATCCGTTTGGGGGCTTGTGCCTAGTCTGAGTACTTTAGTTTGTCTATCCCAGTGATCGTTTACCCCTCTCTTTCTTTTCGTTAGAGTTCATTGTCTGAGTGGTTTTTGCGGGGGTGTGCTCTTTTTGGTCAAAGGTGTCACGTTTGAAAGCTGAAAAAAGAGGGCTCCATTGGGGAAAAGTCCAGGGAAAGGTCCGAGGTAGTTGAATCATAATTGGGCTCCTCAATGAGACTTGGGTTGGTATTGGAGATTTGTCCTGAAGGAGCAGGGGAATGCTAGTATCCGATGGTAAAGAAACCCCTAAGCTCTGAGAACTGTGTATAGGTGAGGAGGGTATCTGTGTTATTGGACCTAATGACGAGCGCTTGTTTTGTTGAAGATCGAAAGACAAGCGCAATTCGACAACAGATATTTCATGGTCCAAATTCGAAACCGCCGTTGATAAAAAAGCGTCCAAGGTACCTCTTACCTTCCCTCCCATGAGCGTTTTTCCGCCGTTCCCAGGCTTTGGTGGCATTGTCAATAATCCAGGATCTCAAGATGGGAAAATAATAAAGAGACGGGGCCCAGCCCAGCCTCAATCGTCCTCGGACGGTCACAGACGGCCCGCCCTTTGCCCGGGCTTCGCACGGCGCGCGCCCGCGCGCGTCCCGCGCTGCGTAATAGGCACCCACTAAAATAGAGCAGAGGGGCGGGGCTGATTAGGGGAAGAGGACCAGCTGGAGTCAGCCGCAGGGAATGCTGGTCCTCGCAGTCCCCCACAGCCTCATCCGCCAAGCAGTATCTGGCGAACAGTCCCGCAAAATGTCCAGCGTCAGCAGGGACCCACGGGGAAACGGCAAGGTCCAAAGAGGTCAGTCTCCCCTCCAGTAGCAAAGTGTTATGCTCCAACAGCGAGCGGCTCTCGCGAAGCGGGGGCCGCGAGGTTTAAAATGGTGTGAGCAGAGGGCGGGGCTGATTAGGGGAAGAGGACCAGCTGGAGTCAGCAGCAGGGAATGCTGGTCCTCGCAGTCCCCCACAGCCTCGTCCGCCAAGCAGTATCTGGCGAACAGTCCCGCAGAATGTCCAGCGTCAGCAGGGACCCACAGGGAAATGGCAAGGTCCACAGAGGTCAGTCTCCCCTCCAGTAGCAAAGTGTTATGCTCCAACAGCGAGCGGGGTATTCCACCGTGACCCTGACATGTTTAAAGTGTCTGCGGCTCTACGGAAGCACAGCTCCAATCTGCACCTCGTGAGAGGGGGCCCTATTTCTCACCCATGTATGCACCCATGCTGGGGCACCGCTGTCTCCTGGACCATCAACAAATTTCATAAATGTTTTGTGAATCGCCTAATCGCGAAATTCTGGAAGGTCTGTTTAATGTTGTACTTAGTGTGCAGGGCACGTACGTTTTGCCACAAGGGCCACGTTGTAGTGCTTTTTAAATTAGGGGTCCAGAGTGGTAGCTTGCTTTACTCTCTAACTTCTCCACGCAAAACCAGCCCACCCTGCCAGAGGAGGGAACTCAGACGCGAGATGAAGATAGGAAGCTTAAGGTAAAATGCGTCAGGGCTCACTCAACCACTCATCTTCATGAGTACTTGTTGGTACTAACGGCAAGTGCTGTGTGGCATTTTCATGGTAGATGTAAATAATTGTGAGTTTCAAAATGACTCCGTGTTTTGGGGTGACAGTGCTCCGATGTTTTCGAATGGGTGGCGTTGTAGCCGTTTTAGACTATTTGCGCCGCCGCCCTTCTCTGCACTAGTGTCGCTTCTGTTCCCAAAAATGAAAATATACCTACACTGATAAGTCGCCCTCATGCCGTGTAAAGTTTCCTGGATGTTTACGTGTTGTCTTGCTGCGTGGAGTGTTAAAATGAGTGTGTGTTGTTGGGGGAGAGGCTCTTGCCTCACTCCCCCACACTACTGTTGGCATGACAACGGTCCTACGAAGGGTGCAAGTGACCTGCGACTAGAGGAGAAGCAGGGGCTGCGCTGGCATTTCATTATTTTGTGTGGAAGCCGCTTCCCAGCTGGCTCTCCTCAGCTCTGGCACCGCTGCCCTTCCTGTCACCAGCCTCTGGCCCTCCAAAGCACCGCTTGTTTGTTTCCATAACCGGGTCACTTGCCCCAGCAGTCTGACTGCTAATGGAGCCCCGGCTGCCTTTACTGGTTCATAGTTAGTTTTAGTTTCTTGGTTGTGCCTTTTAGGTGGGTCAAGCAGTGAGGAGAGTCATCTCAGTTTTACGGAGGAGTATGGCAAAGTCTACAGCAGTGTTTGCCTTTTTTACACAAAAGTGATCTGTGTGGAAAACCTACAAATCAGCCGAAACTACAGTAATCTACGTTGGTAACTGCCCATGAAACACTACAAAATACAAGACACAAGTGGACTTCTTTTCAGCTTTACTGAGTGTAGAAAGCGAACAAGTAGAAGTAATGACACACACTCGTCCACTTTCAGTTACGTGTTGGACATTGAAGAAAGACCTCGCTGGGTGAAGTGAGTGACTCCCCTGCACTGAGACTGCACCCCTTCCTAACCCAGTTTGCAGCTCAGTGAGTGGTGCTTCAGTCAGTGCAGGCCGCGGTGGTAGGTGCCATCACTGACATTCGTCCAAATTTCATGTTCTTTAGCCAACCTCAACAAGCTGGAGAAATTGGCCAGGAGGAAGCCGGTATTGGATGGCTGGCTAGTGGCACGTAGTGATGTGTGCACACACAGCTAATTAACGGGCATTGTTTGTTTTGCAGATTCTTTTTAACAAATATTGCGGCGATAATTGTAAATATCGTGGCCATTGCGCTAGTCGGCCGATTTCGCAATTTTTTCATGAATCGCATAATTGCGACTTTCTGGAGGGTCTGATTAATGAATAACATTGTGCAGAAAAAATACAAAACAACATTATATATCCCAAATGGATTTTTCTGTCAAAACATAGCGCCTGAAAGCAGATATTTGATAGCCTTCCCAGCGCTAGGGTTCCATCATCAATTTTGTCGACTCCCACAAGGTCAAAAGAATAGCTTGGGGTTATTCTCAAGGAGGGTAACAGAGTTACTACAGAATTTGGATGAAGAAGCATTATCCTATGTAGATGATATTTATCTGACAGATGATGACTTAGAGGAACACTTGACCAGGGTAAGCACCATCATTTTGGGTTTCGCCTCTGAGGGCTACAAATGTAAGTTTAAAAAATCAAAGATAGCCCACCTCAATGTCCTATTTTTGGGATATGAGCTATCAAGTGAAGGCAAAAGCATGGCAGCCCACTTTTTAGAAAATTACGCACTGCTACAACTTCTAAAATCATTAAAAAATGTACAGTCCATACTGGGGTTTTTGAATGTTGGCAAAACATAAATTTTGTATTACACAGAGAGAGTAAAACCTTTCTACGACCTCATAAGACCTGACTTTTCAATCAAACAATGGACACAGGAACACACAAATATCCTTTGTTCCCTACAAGCTGATAAGATATCATTAAAACACTTACAGATATGCGTAAATGTATGCAATCTGGTGATCCGCATAGACGCAGGTCAACCTGGGTACACTTACGTAACATTTAATGAAGGTGAAACAGTACCAATTGCATTTAAATCACATTTGTACACAAACGCTAAAATGCGTTTTGCTCCTACAGAGAAAAATTTGACAGCAGTACAGACTGCTGTAGTGAGAGAAAGAGCACTGGCTCAGGGGAAACAAATAATTATCGTGAACCCAGTACCAGCCGTAGAGGCTGCCACAAAGGCAAGTGTCTCAAATGCAAAAGCGTTACATCCAAGATGGATACAATGGGCTAATTCTCTCACTGCAACAGATGTAGAATACAGATATGACCATAATCTAAAAACACAAGCATTCCTGTAATATGAACAAGAATATCCTCTACCAAATGAAATAATGCCTCTAGATTGGTATGAACACCTTATTTATACTGTCGGATCTGTTCAACCGCCCACAGGGAGTAAGCAACAATACAGTGCAGCATGGGCTATTTTAAAAGGTAGGATGCAGGACGGCAAATTCTGTCCAGGCTGCACAAAAACGCAGTCTCTCATAGGCTGCACAGCTGAGTTGGCCGAATTAAAAGTACTATTAGTGGCACTTGTAAATACGGATCCACAATTCCACAATAGTGTGTGATTCCTTTTACTGTGTCCAGTCATATAGTGAATACCTCCACTACTGGGGACAAAATGGGTTCATCGATTAAAAAGGTGGCACACAAACATAGGAGACTATGGGAACAGGTAGTAAAGTTGGAGAACAAACTACCACAGGCTCACGTGATACACACACTGAGTCATCAACGTGGTTGCATTCACGCTGAAGGGAATTCATTGGCTGATGAAGCCTCAAAAGAGGCAGTATGCACTGCATCCGTAGCTGAAATCATCTGTTTAAAAACGAGGGTAGACGGTAGACAATGGTAGCTTTTAGTGTTATGTTAACATTATTTATAAAGCGCAACAATTACCCGGAGGTGTCCTGGCACTAAACCACTAATTCACTGAGAACATTAACAGGGGACCCAGACTAGCAGGTGAAAAGCCAGGTTTTCAGGCCTCTCTGGAAGGTGAGCAGGTCTGGGGCCTTTTTCAAACTAGGGAGAAGCTCGTACCAAGCATTGGCTGCACAAGCCATGAAACTTTTCCCTCCCCATGTCGGTTTTTTGACGGGTGGCATAGTCACCAGCTTGGCTCCTCCGGAGCGCAGGGTTCTTCCGGGTATCTACCACTGCAATTTCCGTTTCAGGAAATCTGGACCTATTCCACGGAGTGCCTTGAACACGGTATTGAGAGATTTGAAAAGCACTTAATTCCTAACTGGCAGCCAGTGCAGTTTACTCAATTCCTTAGACATGGGGGCGTATTTGAGAGTGCCCGTAATCAGCCTTGCAGCTGCATTTTGTAGCAGCTATCATTTGTTCGCATAACGTTCCTGTATATTTAAATACAGGATGTTGCAGTAGTCGAGTCTGGACATAATAAGAGCAGTGACTACAGTTTGCTGACAAGTAGTGGGCAGAAAGGGTAGTATTTTCTTAATCATTATGATTAAAAAGTAGACGGAAGATGCTTCTGCATTAATTTGGTCCCCGAAGTTACGTTTTTGGTCAATGATGACTCCTAGGTTCTTTACCTTCCTAACAGGAGTAGGAAGTGTCCCCGTACCTTCAGGCCACCACCTTGGGGTCCAAGAGTTGGGATCATTACCAGACAAGATGACTTCAGTCTTGCCAGAATTCCGGATGCTTGATTCCGGTCTGGGAAAGACATGGCTTGGTAGTTCGGACTGGACTGTTCCCATGAGGCACAGGGTCAGAGCTGATTTGCATATAGCCAGTGTCTAACCCAGGGTGGTGTGGAGTGCAAAAAAACGCTTGATTTAGGCCCAGATCCTTGTACTGGGGTGAATGTATAACATTGTTCTACAATCTGTCCATCAACTGTGTTTTTTGCAATTTTCACCCCGAGTGGGCTGGGTATGCTCAGACGTGAGTCCCAGGCTCTCCACACCACTGGAGTCAAGCTATCCAGGCTGATGAAGGCTGATAGCCAGAAACCGGTCCTTGGATGCTTGATTCCGGTCTGGGAAAGACATGTCTTGGTAGTTCGGACTGGACTGTTCCCATGAGGCACAGGGTCAGAGCTGATTTGCATATAGCCAGTGTCTAACCCAGGGTGGTGTTGTGGAAAAGTACATTTTGCCATGTTATATGTGCCTATGTGTTCCCCATCTTATGTTATGTGTGCATGATCGATATGCATATATTCCCCTCTGATCGATTAAAGACGCAATTACAGTTGTGTCCATCTCTAGTATGCCAGTTTCCAGTCCTCGTGAAAGCAACGAATATTAGACCTATGTAAACCTACGTTGCCACATTTTACAGTGTGCACGTTAATTCATTGAATTGTCCCCGTTTCTAGGCCTCAAAAGGGCCCGGACTCAGATTCAGCTCCTGTCTCCTGAACCCTCTCCAAGGAGCGATACAGCCCCCACCTGTATCCCTGACCCTTCGCTTACTTCATGCCTCGCAGTGCCCGGCCCGGCCTGGCTCTGCCTCCCAGTCTGCCAAGAGTATGTTATGCTTCTAGTTATCAGTCCAGCCCTCCTTCTCTGCATTCCTAAGCTACTGCAACGCATCAATAGTTTCCGTCATGGTCTAGCCTTCCTGTCTCCATGTAAGAGAAATACTGTATTAATATTCATAGAATATTCCTCGCACACGCAACACATGTAGAATTATGCATGCACCAGTCTTAGTATCAAGTAGCCTTTGCCCTGATAACTTTTGGATTCTATCAATATGTACTCCAAACACCAGATACCAGATATGCCTTAGGTACATGTCGCTCTGACACTCCAGACTTTAGTCTCCTCTTCTAGCGCAGAAGTCATAGCCCCCAGTTCCTCCTGGTAACACGTCATTGCCCGTTTGCGCGCACCACTAGGTTAGAGGTCCCAGCTGCTCAGGTAGCCCCCTCCATGTTTCCGCCCCGTTTATGACATTTCTGTTACGTTTACATCACATGTCTATGTATACGCCCTGTACACGCCTTCTTGTTACAGCATTTTGCCCTTATCTTTCGCGACTGCTACGAGTCACGCCTACTGCTACGCCTACTGTATTGAATGCTATTGTAAATGAAATGTATATATATCATGTACTGTTAATATGATACAGCGATCCTGCCATTTTCCCCGGCCCCCGGCAGCTGCCATCCTATTCCCATGCAGGCTGTCCTGTTCCTGTCCTTTATGCCTGATTAAAGCCTGAGACTCAAGATACCTCGAATCCTGACTCTTATTTATTGAGCTATCTGTTTATATGAGTATCCTGAAAAATAGAACCGGTAATTAATTATTTATTTACCACATAATGGCGCCCGAATAGGGACTTGCCCTTTCCCCACGCGCCGGAGAAGCCACGCAGGCCCCCTGATCCTCTGCAGCCGTGACGGAACCATACCGTGCACGTGCAGATATTTCTGCTTCAAGTATCCCTCAGGCCCACGGAGGAGACGGAGGTTGCGGTCCAGCATCCAGACGAGGCGGTGGAGGAACGCGGCGAGTCCCGACCAGAGCCCAAGCCGAGAGTCCAAGGTCCGAGGTATCCGGAGGCCCACCTGTAACTGAAGTCCGAAGTTCGTAGTCCGTCGTCATAGCAGTCCAGTCCAGTCCGAGGCCTTCCGTTCGTGCTGCCCGGTGAGTACCGTTGCTGGGGTAGTATCTAGACAGGGTCAATTAATTTGTCTCTGGTCCGTGGGTTTGGGTACACAGATCCAACACGAAGTGTCCACCTAGGTGGATGCGGGTCCTGACGTGTCTCTTCATGGGACCGGTATGTTTCGTACTGTTTTAGCAGTGCATCTAGTCATTCCAGTAAGTTCTGTTCTCGAGAAATTCATGTGTTTCTGTTCTCAGTATTCCAGGTAGTATTTTGTCCGAACTGTTATTTTAAATGTTATTTCATGTGTTTTCAATGTCGTGGTATGAGTGATTTGTTTTTTCAGTTATTATTGTGTTTATCGTGTATTGTATTTGTGTCCAGATTCCAGTCTAAGTCATGCCTCTATTCTCGAAATTACGTCAGTTAAAAACTAGAAAAGGATTGTTAGAGGAAGCAGTTCCTGTCCCGCCTAGGGACAGTCCAGGTCATTTTATGTATCATAAGCATGGCTTAAGTGCCATATTATATCTAGACTTATGGGTGGAGTACACCAAGGAATTAGACGAGAAATATAGATGGCCCGTATCAGGTACATGGGATGCCGAGTGCATCATGCGAGTAGAAGAAGTATTATGGAAAAAGAAAGCCAGACAGTCCCAGAAAGATGCCATCGAGTTATGGCGCAAAGAATCTCATAAAAGAACAGAAAAAGAAATCAGAAAAACAGAATTAAGTAGGGAATCCGCAGAAAGAGCCCAAGAAAGGGAATTAATCGAAGTAGGTGAACGAGTTAAAGCCGAGCAGTCAGACAGACAGAGAAATGCCCTTATTAAGGGTATGTATCCTCTTCTTGCCGAGGGCTTGCCAAAAGCAACCCCAGAAGCATCCAGTAATTTTCCGCCACCATTAGTTCCGATTAAGCTACATCACAAACCGACCGCAGCTGATATTTTTCTCTCGTCCTATTTGGACGATACAGTCCCAGAATACGCCAATCCTGTTCCGTCTGCTCCCGTAAATAATGTAATTCCTGTTCCTCCAGCCACCGGGGCACCCATTACAGCACCTGTTACGGTACCCCCGGTCCAGCCTACAGTACATGTACCCGCTACATCAGTCACTCTCCCAGCACGTACAATACCCGTCGACGATTCTAGTTTAGGGGCCACGGGGGGAAGTCCTCCTGGAACCCCGCCTCAGCACAGACGTCTAACGTTACTCGAGCTACATGAACGAGCGTTACAGCGTTCGCCCAAAATCCAGTCCGTTGCAGATATCAAGCGAGCCCTTACCGAATGCCGTTATGATCCAGTCCCAGGCGATGATGATATGGTCCTATATTCATTGCGTGTAAGACGGGTGACCGAATATTTGGACACCCTGCCCAATATGAAAGGTTATCTAGATAGAATATATCGTTTCATCCGTACAGGAGTAGATCCAGAAAGTATTGGCGACGCCATGGTTCAAAGAAAAGTCGAGATTCAGCTCATGCTTTTAAAGTTTCTGATTAATTGTTTGATACGAGAACAAGATTATCCAGATAAAGATCCGGAAGAAATGAAAGTCCTGACTAGGTGGAGTGACCATATAGCCGAGGGAAGACACAAGACGCAGAACTGTATAGAGAGTATGTACAAGAAAATCCGTAGAGAAATAATAAAGTTACACGAGAAACGAAAAGCAATACAAGTATCCGAGAAAGAAAATGACTCTTCTACTGAAGAGGTAGACAGCGAGAATCCCTCCAGAATAGCGTATGTAGGTAGAACTAGACTTCCCGACCGACATTCACGCCTAGAACACAAGAAAGTTTTCCCTTCTCCAGCACCAGAACAGGGTTCTCTTGAACAAGTATTTCAAGGTACCGATCACATTCTGAAATCACGAATCGGTTACAGTGAACTTAGTACCATGTATGAACAAGAACTAGCCCGATCAGCAGTCCGATGGACTACTGATTCTACCACTTTTCCAGACGAAATAGTGGCACAAATGTTTCTGAAACTGCCCCCAGCCGAGCAACGACTGGTGGGTATGTATATGATCCAGCACCTCATTACACTGTATGAGGGACAGCATTCTGATCCAGGTCCGCTACATGATGTTCTGAACGAGTTACTCCAGTATAAATGGAGAGGTCTAGGTACTGATCTAATTAGTATCATTCTAGAACAGCGCCACAAATATAGAACGTTTCTGAATCCGCATTTTGTTCATGTCCCACCTCCAGAAAGTAAATCATTTTACATAGATAGACAGCATCCGTTACGAGAAGTACACCCAGTTAGGACAACGGGTGGTGATCTAGAACGAGTATTTGTTTACACCCCTATCAGCAAGATGGAACTCTTAGAGATGAAAAAGCTAATTCCCTGTCACGACAAAGATCCAGCAGGGTTCCATCGAGAATTAAAAGACATGCTCCGTATGGGAGAATACACGTATCCTGATATCATTAAAATGTTAAAGGTCCTGTTGCCCGCAGGGGTATATGAAAAACTCAAGGAAAAAGAATGGGAGGTGGGAGAGAAAAAGATAGATTGGACAGCTCTAGAAGCTGAAGATAATTCACGAGTACCAGGTACCGGTCTAGGGGGTAAAGTTAAAGAATTGCCCGAGTTATTGATACAGGTTTTGCCAAGGTTACTAGCCACGAAAAAGGAAGATTGGGATGCAATCTCAGCTTGTAAACAGAAACAGGATGAAGACACTAGTGATTTTTATTCTAGATTTGAAAAATGTTTTATTATTAACAGTGGTTTGAAGACGAGTAGTGAATCATACCCTCATCTTTTTGTTACCAAACTAGTCGAGAATTCAAGTCCACAAGTTAAAAATCGAGTATTGAAAGTCGAAAGTAGTTGGCAAGCTAATACTCCGTCACAAATGTTACAGATGCTCCAGTATCACCAGAACAGAATCAGGGAAGAGCAAGAACACGAAAGGAGACGTATGAAAGATACGAAAATGAAAGTATTAGTTGCACAATCTGTTCCGCAAGACAGTCAGAAGAGGGGTCCGAATCAAGCCAGTCATCCTGCAGCTCCCGTTAAAGGGACTTGCAATTACTGTAAACAGCCAGGTCATTTTATAAACGAGTGTGCAGTTCTGAAACACAACATAGCTACTGGTAAGACTAAAGAAAGACCACGTCCGGCTAGACAAGAACAAGTTTCACAGACTTCTCAGCCACCACAGAATGCACAACAGACAGTTCCAGCACCGCAGCCCATCGCTGCAACACAGCATGTTACACAGCAGATGTATCAGTATGCCCAGACAGAGTATCCAGAGTATCAACAGTATTCATGAAACAGCCTAGAGAGGGAGGTAGGCTTGCCTCTCATCGAGATACCTGTAGATCAAGAGGGTCCCTATGTACACAGTCAAGTATTAGGGAAAGACAGAAAGTTTTTGATTGATACAGGGGCAAGTAGGACTACTATCAGTCATGACGAAGTTCCAGGGGCTCCGCTCTCAGGCTCTAGAAATGTTTCCCTTGGATTTTCAGGAAAGCCGATTGTTAACGAAATTTCGAAACCAGTTACTCTAGAAGTCGGTCCATTGTCCCGAACTACTGATTTGTTACTCACGAAAGCATGTCCCGAAAATTTGTTAGGCATTAAAACGTTAAAGGAATTAGGTGCAGTAATTTGCTGCTCCCCAGAAGGAATACGTTTGTTTCTTAGAGACTTTAAAGGTCATTATGTATTACGTGATTTTGATCCAAGATTATTGAATGTGCCACAGCATCTATGGGCGCAAGGTCCAACTGATGTTGGTTGTATGCATATCACACCCCATCGTGTGACTCTCAAGCAAGGTATAGTTTTGCCACGAATCAGACAGTATAGATTGCCACCTGAGGCTGTAGCAGCCTTATCCAAAATTATTGACGAACTCATAGCTCAAGGAGTGGTTGTAGAAACTGACTCCAATGTATGTAATTCTCCTATCATTCCAGTCCTGAAACGTACTGATCCAAATGCACCTCCAGTATATCGATTAGTGATTGACCTTCGAGAACTTAATAAATGTATCATACCTCAGTATCCAGTAGTCCCAGATATTTCATCCCTATTGACAGCTATTGATTCTGAAGCTACGTTCTTCACAGTCATCGATCTCAAGAACGCATTTTTCAGTGTCCCCATTCATCCAGACAGCCAGTACCTTTTCGGTTTCTGTTTAAATGGAAGGAGCTATAAATTCACACGAGCTCCTCAAGGTTTCACAGAAAGTCCTAGTATTTATAGTCAAGCACTTAAGAGACAACTAGACAACATTCACATGCCAACTGACACTGCCCTGCTCCAGTATGTCGATGATCTACTAATCACAGCCCGTTCTGAACGTGACTGCGAGCGAGCGTCACTTATAGTCCTGTATTTTCTGGCCGAGCAGGGGCACAAGGTGTCCCCTTCCAAATTACAATTCTGTGTCCAGCAAGTGGTATACTTAGGACACTTACTGTCCAAGTGGGGTAGGCAGTTGACACCAGACCGTATCCAGTTAATAGCGAGTCTTCCACAGCCCAAGACACAGAAGGAGGTACGAGCTTTTATTGGCCTCACTTCTTATTGCAGACAATGGATTCCTCAGTATGCATTTCTAGCCAAGCCACTGATACAGTTAACGACACAGGAGGCAGCCATATCGACTGTCCTCCCTTGGACCCAGGAACATACACTTGTTTTTAATGAGTTAAAGAAAGCCTTATGCCAAGCACCTGTTCTAGCAACACCGAACTACAGTAAGCCTTTTACACTTTTTGTCACAGAACGTGATGGTACTGCATTATCTGTTCTCACACAAGATCAAGCAGGACAGTACAAGCCCTGTGCTTATTTTTCAAGCACATTAGATCCAGTAGCCCAGGCTTTGCCTGCGTGCCTCAAGTCAGTTGCAGCCACAGCTCTAGCTATCAGACAAAGTGATTCCATAGTGTTAGGACACTCCCTGACAGTACAAGTTCCACACTCCGTGGAAGTTCTTTTAAACCGAACTCAGACTCAGCACTTGACAATTGCACGTTTAACAGGTTATGAACTGACACTGTTCCAGCCACACATAGAAATCAGACGCTGCAACATTCTAAATCCTGCTACACTGTTACCGTCAATTACTTCAAATCCTGCCACACATGACTGTGTGGAAGTTGTTAACACTATGACAAAGCCAAGACAAGACCTGACAGACATTGCATTACCTAATCCCGACCTGACACTTTATGTGGACGGTTCATGTATGAGAACAAGTACAGGAGAACTAGTAGCTGCGTATGCAGTGACTACTGAAACTGAAGTTATAGAAACACATCGTATTGACACCCTGTCTGCTCAAGCAGCAGAGCTAGTTGCTCTGACCCAAGCCTGCATACGTGCCAAGAACCTGAAAGTAAACATATATACAGATTCACGTTATGCATTCGGAGTCGTACACGACTTTGGAGTGCTCTGGCAGGAGAGAGGTTTCATGACTTCTCATGGAACCAAGATTCAGCATGGTCTCCTCATTCAAGCTCTGTTAGATGCAATACATTTACCGACAGCTATCGCTATCATGAAGTGCAAGGCACATACGAAAGTCACTGACATCATTTCCCAAGGTAACGATCTAGCAGATCGAACAGCCAAGCTTACAGCTCAGACCCCAGACATTCCAGTTAACATGACACAGACACTCACTCCAGATCCGATTACATGTATGACAATCAAGGACCCTACACAAGATGTCATAGACATACAGTTACATGCTACTCCCGGAGAAATCAAGAAATGGTCCGAACAAGGAGGGGTCCAGACAGATCAAGGATGGTTGACGAAGGGAAAGGCCACATGGTTTCTCCCCGACTCTATGGTTCAAGTCATTATTAATACCGCACATAGTCCAGCACATTTAGGAGAAAAAGCTATGTTAGACAGTATTCAGAACCTTTGGTTCAACAAGCATTTACGAGCTGCAGCCAAGCAGAAAGTCCGTACCTGTATGATATGTTGTCAGTTCAATCCAGGTAAAAGTGTCCCGGTGGAACAAGGTGGATTCCAACCTCCTGACCACCCTTTTGAAGTCCTCCATATGGATTATATTCAGATGGAGCGATGTCGAGGTTTCAAGTATGTCCTCGTAGTAGTATGCGCTTTGTCCAGGTGGACAGAAGCATACCCAGTCCCAGATTACACAGCCGCGACCACTGCCAGGCAGTTGGTTCGTGAATTCTTTCCCCGCTATGGACTCCCTAGGGTCGTGTATTCAGATAATGGCCAGCCATTCTCATCCGAGCTTATGAAACATGTTTCCCTTCTGTTAGGGTACCAGTGGAAGTTCCATTGTGTGCGCCATCCTGAAGCAGCCGGTCTCGTAGAGAGACATAATCAGACTCTGAAAATCCGCATTGCAAAAGTATCTAGAGAAAAAGGTGTAGACTGGCTAGTTGCCCTGCCAGTTGCTTTATTTTATATGAGGATGGTTGCACATTCCAGATCAGGTCTGTCCCCGTATGAGGTCGTATTCGGCCGCCCCCCAAACATGTGGGGTACACCTAGACCCCGCAGTATTACCGATGTTTCCAGTAATATGCTGACAGATTACCTAGCTTCCTTGATGTCTGCCCTACACTCTTGGCGTTCACAGGTTGCCGCCGCATTCCCAGACAACACCGAGGTGAAACCGCATGAGGTCATTCCAGGCGACCTGGTATTTGTGCGGAATTTTGATCGTTCAAGCCCGCTGGAGCCCCGTTGGAAGGAGCCTCGCCTCGTTTTACTCACAACAAGGACTGCTGTCAAGCTTGAGGGCAGGAAGGGATGGGTCCACCTGACCCACATAAAGAAGTTCCATGGACTATCAGAAAAGACTTTTGCTAAGGACTGCCTTATTCCTAAAGACTGCCTAAAAACAGACTCTGAACTTAAAGTTCCCCTGTTAGAGAAAACTCCGCAACAGGAGTATAAACAGAAACTTCGGTCTAGTAAAATAAGTCAGCCAGTTTAATTGTCTAAGTCCCTCTCGGGTGAAACGGTTAGACAGGTTCCTGACATGTATGAGATAGACCCCCATAGTGAGAGAGTTAGTCAAAACTCTATAAAATGTATCATTGTTCTAAGTTTTTTGCTATTTTTGAGTCTTATGGTTACCTGCACAAGTTATGCTTTATATTTATGTTTTCCAGTTTCACATGTAAATATGTTTTCTAATGCTACAGTAGAGCACACATTTAGTGATTTGCCTCCTCACGAGCTATCCTATCGTCTTGCTATGCGAAATAACACATTCATCAGAATGTTACACTATTCACACCAGACCAGCAACGCCACTAATTGTTGGGTGTGTGGTCGACTCCCCCCTTTCCAGACACCGAAGGGAGTTCTGCCACTCTTTCCTTATCCATTTTCACATAATGGTTCGTGTGGAGCATGGTCCACGTTAACGTCATCCTCCAATGATATGTCCCTTCTGAATAGAACATGCTTTCCAGACAAGCAAGGTCTCTCCCATAGAACAGGGTTAGATCTAGAAAATGAAGTATTTGATTTAGGTAATTATTCCTCGAATTTCATGGTCCTGAATGTTCAGTCTGATACAGTACTGCCAGTCAAAGGCGAATTATGTGTCAGAAAGAATGGTTCCGCACATGTAGGACATAGTGATTGTACTACTACTGTCAAGTATAGTGACAGTGGGAAATCTATTTTCAAAGCCTCACGTCATTCTTATTTTGTTTGTGGTCAGACCGCATATGTTCGTCTGCCCCTCGATTGGGATGGAACATGTTACATTGCCTTCCTACTGCCACCAGTTTTTCTAGCCCCATCTGATTATCACAGAAACACACATCTAGTACGTCTAGTACACGTCAGACATAGAAGGGAGATCGAGTCCCCAATTGTCGATCAAACTGAAACTACTCTAGAACAATATCAAGACTTCAATAAAGGTTTTTTCTTCTTTATAGGACCTATCCAGAATAGTAAGTTAATCCGTAGGTTAACCAGAACCCTTGAAGCAGTAGTGAATGAGACTACTTCTGCTCTAGGTAACTTAACTGAAGAGCAATCTGCTATGCGTTTTGTTGTGCTCCAAAATCGTCTCGTTCTTGACGTCATACTGGCCGATAGAGGAGGAGCATGTAGAGTCATCGGATCTAGTTGCTGCATTTTCATTCCTAATAACGCACCGTCTGTTTATTCAGCTATAACCAGACTTCATAAAATTGCCCATCAGTTACACCAGAATCCAGGCACCTGGACATGGTCCGGTTGGCTCTGGAGTATTATATCTGCCTGGGGATGGAAAGTATTGTCATTCCTAGGTATTGCAGTAATGATCAAATTCAGTTGCTGCCTCTGTATACAATGTGTCCCTGCGATTTGCGGCATTTGTGCTACCTCTTGTATTCCTAGTCCTAAATCCCGTTCCAAGACAATTCGAGACGAGCAAATGATGCTATATGAAATGATAGATGGTATCATGAATATAGATGTTTCCTGATGGAAACGTAGGGCACAAGGAGGGAATGTGGAAAAGTAAATTTTGCCATGTTATATGTGCCTACGTGTTCCCCATCTTATGTTATGTGTGCATGATCGATATGCATATATTCCCCTCTGATCGATTAAAGACGCAATTACAGTTGTGTCCATCTCTAGTATGCCAGTTTCCAGTCCTCGTGAAAGCAACGAATATTAGACCTATGTAAACCTACGTTGCCACATTTTACAGTGTGCACGTTAATTCATTGAATTGTCCCCGTTTCTAGGCCTCAAAAGGGCCCGGACTCAGATTCAGCTCCTGTCTCCTGAACCCTCTCCAAGGAGCGATACAGCCCCCACCTGTATCCCTGACCCTTCGCTTACTTCATGCCTCGCAGTGCCCGGCCCGGCCTGGCTCTGCCTCCCAGTCTGCCAAGAGTATGTTATGCTTCTAGTTATCAGTCCAGCCCTCCTTCTCTGCATTCCTAAGCTACTGCAACGCATCAATAGTTTCCGTCATTGTCTAGCCTTCCTGTCTCCATGTAAGCGAAATACTGTATTAATATTCATAGAATATTCCTCGCACACGCAACACATGTAGAATTATGCATGCACCAGTCTTAGTATCAAGTAGCCTTTGCCCTGATAACTTTTGGATTCTATCAATATGTACTCCAAACACCAGATACCAGATATGCCTTAGGTACATGTCGCTCTGACACTCCAGACTTTAGTCTCCTCTTCTAGCGCAGAAGTCATAGCCCCCAGTTCCTCCTGGTAACCCGTCATTGCCCGTTTGCGCGCACCACTAGGTTAGAGGTCCCAGCTGCTCAGGTAGCCCCCTCCATGTTTCCGCCCCGTTTATGACATTTCTGTTACGTTTACATCACATGTCTATGTATACGCCCTGTACACGCCTTCTTGTTACATCATTTTGCCCTTATCTTTCGCGACTGCTACGAGTCACGCCTACTGCTACGCCTACTGTATTGAATGCTATTGTAAATGAAATGTATATATATCATGTACTGTTAATATGATACAGCGATCCTGCCATTTTCCCCGGCCCCCGGCAGCTGCCATCCTATTCCCATGCAGGCTGTCCTGTTCCTGTCCTTTATGCCTGATTAAAGCCTGAGACTCAAGATACCTCGAATCCGGACTCTTATTTATTGAGCTATCTGTTTATATGAGTATCCTGAAAAATAGAACCGGTAATTAATTATTTATTTACCACAGTGTGGAGTGCAAAAAAACGATGGATTTAGGCCCAGATCCTTGTACTGGGGTGAATGTATGACATTGTTCTACATTCTGTCCATCAACTGTGTTTTTTGCAATTTTCACCCCGAGTGGGCTGGGTATGCTCAGACGTGAGTCCCAGGCTCTCCACACCACTGGAGTCAAGCTATCCAGGCTGATGAAGGCTGATAGCCAGAAACCGGTCCTTGGATGCTTGATTCCGGTCTGGGAAAGACATGGCTTGGTAGTTCGGACTGGACTGTTCCCATGAGGCTCTGGGTCAGAGCTGATTTGCATTTAGCCAGTGTCTAACCCAGGGTGTTGTGGAGTGTAAAAAAACGATGGATTTAGGCCCAGATCCTTGTACTGGGGTGAATGTATGACATTGTTCTACATTCTGTCCATCAACTGTGTTTTTTGCAATTTTCACCCCGAGTGGGCTGGGTATGCTCAGACGTGAGTCCCAGGCTCTCCACACCACTGGAGTCAAGCTATCTAGGTTGATGAAGGCTGATAGCCAGAAACCGGTCCTTGGATGCTTGATTCCGGTCTGGGAAAGACATGGCTTGGTAGTTCGGACTGGACTGTTCCCATGAGGCACAGGGTCAGAGCTGATTTGCATATAGCCAGTGTCTAACCCAGGGTGGTGTGGAGTGCAAAACAACGATGGATTTAGGCCCAGATCCTTGTACTGGGGTGAATGTATGACATTGTTCTACATTCTGTCCATCAACTGTGTTTTTTGCAGAATTCAATTTCAGGCAATTTTGGGACATCCAGAAAGGCTTAGAATTAAAATTACGCAGTGCCACCATTTGAGATCTGTCTGATAAAAAATATCTGAAAGGATCTTAAGCCTTGTCCTGAATACCGCTGGCTGACAAACGGTCCATCAAAACATTGTAACGGACCGTATCGAAGGCTGCGGACAGGTCCAGCATAATCAGTGCTGCTGCTTTACCTCCCCTGTCCACCGCCTCCCTTATCTCCTCCGTAGACTTTATCAGGGCTGATTCTGTGCTGTACCCTTCTCTGAACCCAAACTGAGTTGGGTCCAGGTCGTTGGTTCCTGCTAGAAACGTGCTGAGCTGTGAGTTCATGGTTTTCTCAACCAGTTTTGCAGGTAATGGAAGGCGAGATATGGGTTGGAAATTATTAGGTTCCTTGGGTCCAGGTTAGGCTTTTTCAATAGAGGCAATATTGATGCCAATTTCCAAGGACTAAGGAAGTGCCCGACTTCGAACACTGTATTGAACAGTGGGGTAAGGACTAAGCCCACAGGCACCTGTGCTTGTTTAATTATTGAGACAGGGCAGGGGTCATAAGGGGAGCCTGATCGGGCGGAGAGGAGCAGCTTCTCAGTGTCTGTAGTGGACAATGGCCCGACTTTATTGAAGACAGTGGGGAGTCTGAGGTTGTCTGCCTGTCCTCCAACCACACCCCTCCTATCTCTAGATTAGGGTGACTGAAAATCAAGAAGATGGCTTCTACTTTGTTCAGAAAGAACTTGGCAATATCATCGCAAAGTTCCTGGCTTGCCTCAACTTTTGTCATGGTGGGAAGGCCAGACTTGAGACAGTTTTAAAAAGGTCTTCAGTCAATTTGTTAGCAGAATTGATTTGCTTTGTGAAGAAGTTTTTCTTTGCTTTAAATAGGAGTTGTTTGTAAATAGCCAGACTTTGTCTATACTTCTTTTTCTCCTCTTCCCTATAGTCTTCCCTCAAGCTTCGCTCAAGAAGTTTGCAGAAACGTTTTTGTCCCCACAAATCTTCTGAATACCAAGGAGCTGTGGGATGGGTCCTTCTAGGGCGCAGCGTTTTACCTGGAGCAAGTATGGTACAGGCTGACTCCACCCAGGACGTATACTGAGTCACCGCCTCTTCTGGATCAGATGGTAGCCGGCCGACAGAGGTAATGGCCTGTAAGTCTGTACTCTAAATTCTGTTCCAGGC
Source organism: Lissotriton helveticus (assembly GCF_964261635.1). Taxonomy (NCBI): domain Eukaryota; kingdom Metazoa; phylum Chordata; class Amphibia; order Caudata; family Salamandridae; genus Lissotriton; species Lissotriton helveticus. The sequence continues at coordinate 320,073,295 of NC_136072.1, read as the reverse complement.
TCTGCTTTGAATCTGGATTTTAGGGCCTTTATCTGCCTTATTATGGGTAGCTAGGAGAATCTCAAATTGAACTCTCACATGGTCAGTCCAGGTCAAAGGCAGTACGACTGTGAACTGCAAGTTCGGGTGATTTGAGAAAATACCCTCTGGCGTGTGTCCTGCCAGGTGCATGGGGCCCGTCACCTGCTGAGTCAAGTCAGCACTCTTCATCAGGTCTGAGAGGGCCACTGTGTCATGGTCCTCCAATAATTCCAGATGGTAATTGAAATCTCCTAAGATTGTGAAGGAGTTTGAACACAGGCCCCACTTCCAGTAGTTTCCCAATGGAAGAAGGGACCGTACACCTAGGTCCCTGGGGTCTGTACACTAAAATGCCCTTGAAAGTGTGGTGATGTGATAATACGAAACTGAAGGCAAGCGCCTCACAGGCCAGATTAGGGGCTGTATGAAAGGTAGCCTTGCGTGAGTTGTGATATATTATGGCTAACCTCCCCCCTTCTTAATGGCCTATTGAGGTGATGGCAGAGATAACCCGGTGGGGTAGCTTTCACAATGTCTGGACCTGAACTGTCATCTGTCCAGGTTTCTGTCAGAAAAGCAATTCGAATGTCCTCTCCCTCTATAAGTGAGGCACATTCAACGCTGTGCTTCACCAAGGACCTGGCGTTCAGCAGTATGCATTTGAATATAGTAGTGTTGTCCTCTGCCTTTGATATGATGCTTTAGCCTTAATAGGCTGGTAACTAAGTATCGGCAGTGACTGATGTATTGTGTGATTTGGGACTTAATGATGTTTGGAGGCTGCGACATCCTGGGTTACGGGAGGGAACGTGCTACTCATACACACATAACACATGGTCCGGGTTGGATTATTGGCTAGTGACACATGATGTTAATGCTTGGGTGTCTCGGGTATCACATCACCCCTGCACGTTATCGGACCACGCGCCTGTACTGCTTGTAATGCAACTGTCTACTTATGCCCCGGCCCCGTTTAGATGGAAGCTGCAGCCATCAGCTTTGTTAGATCCAGTTTTTAAGGAAGGTTTACAGGTGGCTATTGAAAATTATTTTGCTGACAATCTCGGATCTGTGCAAAGTATGGGCACCATCTGGGAAGCATTTAAAGTGACTATTTGAGGGGCTTGTTTAGGCCTGCAGGGAGGGGTGCTCAAATCTTTGCGTAATTCCATGGGAAAAATAGAGCGTGAATTGGTTAGGCTGGAACGGCAGTATGAGGAGGTACCCGATGCGGCTAACCTGGCTGCTATACGATCACAGGTGACTGAGTACAATGAGCTGGCAGATCAGGAAGTACGGCATCTAGTGCGGAGATGCAAAGCCCGATATTATGGCAAGTATTGTAATGTGCAGGGAATTACAGAGGGGGGCAAGTCCATTTCTGACACTGCTGGTATCCTGGAGCAATTTGTCAAACACTATAAGGAGATGTATGGGAGTAGGCGGATGGCTAGTGAGGAGGAAATAGCACAATATTTGTATGATGTGGCTTTGGTCCGGTTGTCTAAGGGCCAACAAGATTTTCTGATGCACTCGCTAACCGCTGAGGAAATTAAGGATGCCATTTCTGCATTGCCTAATGGGAAAGCAGCGGGTACTGACGGGCTTCCACATGAATTTTATAAGGAGTATGATTCACTTAGAGAAGCATTGATTGTCGCTCTATTGAAACCGGGCAAGCCGCCGGATCTGTGTGAGTCGTATAGACCATTGTCACTTATGAACACTGATGTAAAAATACTGGCAAAAGTTTATGATTAAGCGGGTTACCAGACAAGGCTGTCCGCTGTCGCCCTTGATATTCATGATCATGCTGGAGCCACTTGCGTGTATGCTGCGACAGAGGCATGCTGGCTCAGCATTGAGATTTTATCAAAGACCATTAGCAGTAGCCATGTATGCTGATGACATGGTCCTGTACGTGAGGGAACCAGTACAGTATCTAGAGCAGGTTATTCTGGAATATATCCGTTTCAAATGGTTTACTACTGACATTTGCAGATAGGAATACTTTAATCAAAACGGTGGTGCTCCCAAAATTCTTGTATTTGTTTGTCAATGTACCTATCACTTTAACACTGCATGTTTGTTGTACGCTACGCTCATTGTCAGTCACTCTTGCGTGGGGGGGCAAGAAATCCTGAGTTGGTTGCAAGACTCTAACAAAGCCTTATGCGGAGGTGAATTTTTCGTGCCAGACATGCACTTATATTATCTCTGTGCTCAGGCACAGTTTGCATATTATTGGCAGAATGCGCCGCCGTTCACGCCACATGTGGCAGTTGAGGCCGGCGCGGTTCACCCCTTGCCCTTGAAGGCAATGATTGTCAATCCATATTCGGTCTTTGAGCGAGGAGAAGTGGACACGGTCAAGTGTACGGCTCGGGCTTGAGAAGAGCTAGGGAAGCGGGCGCAGCGTCTACCACTGTATGATCCGGTGATGCCTTTGTTACATCATGCTGCGATATCTGTGATAGGGGAAGCTGGAGCTCTTAAGGTTCTACATGCCGCTGGGGTACATACCATGGGTGATGCCTTTGCAGGTGGGACATTTATCTCTGTGCAGGAGTTTTTGGAGGATAGGGGGCTAGTGAGGCTATGTCCACATTCATATACACTAGACTTCGGTCTGCCATGCGTAGTTTGTACTTAGGCTTTCCTCAAGAACCTTCCATATTGGGGGCTCTGCAGCTGCTCTATACTGCACAGAAAAAGACTAAATTAGTCTTGCGGCTCTATTATGCCTCGCAACTGGATGAAGGTGCGGCGCCGAGCAACTCCAGGGTCTAATGGGATGAGTTTATCACAGCCACACACATATGAGGAATGGGAAGAAAGCTGTCGAATGACTGGGAGTTTTGCGGTCAATGGTAACTTTAAACTCATTCATTATAAGTACATTATAAGTACTATACCCCTGCCCAATTATATAAATATGGTCTGAGGGACTCGCATTGTTGTAAGAGGTGCGACGTGGACAACGCTGATTTTATACATCTGGCGTGGGCCTGTCCAAAAGTACTTGCCTTCTGGGTTGAAGTGACAACAGCATTGACTGAAATGGCGGGTGTTCAAATCACGAGAGATGTGAAGATATGTTTATTGGGTATTGTTTCTAATGTCTCGGCTGGTCTTCTTAAATTGGTGGTGCTGTCTCTGCAATTGGCTAAGCGCAGAGTCGCCATAGGTTGGGATGGTAGGCCGGCACCCTTGTTGAAGCAATGGCTACATGATCTTGCGTAATGCCGTGATCAACTCACCTGTTATGCGGAAGAGTTACCGAGGACATCTAGACCCCGGGACGTGTGGGGCCCGTACACTGCATATATGTTGACACACTCTGTGGACGACTGAGCACACATTGAATGGCTGAATTGATAAGAATGTACTGCTTTAACCTCCTGCTTATTGCCCCATTTTTAACTGATCTATTTATTGTTGCATTCTAATACCTGATGTATTGTATGAGATGCTGATTGTATGCACAAATGGCAGCTGAACTATGTTTTTATTTACAAAATGATAAATAAAACATATATATATATACTCCACCACACAGCGCCCTACCACTCTGCCCACCGTGGACTATGCATAAATGGAGCCTATCACGTTTACAATTAACTGATCAAGTGGTCTACATTCATTGCTCTGCTCAGGGAGGGGCTGGGTCTTTCTACAACGGGCTTGTGTATTGGCTGGGGCACTTATAGATGGAACTTATTTTGTGGTGCATTGCACCAGCTTTACTTTCCTGAAAATTGAACAATATATATATATAATTTTTTTAAAGTATCGGCAGTGAGGCATTACAGTTGGGGCAAGTAACCATGGTGGACCCTGGCCTTGAGTCAAATTCCAGGCAATGACATCCAGAGATCTTATCGAATGGCTTCAGTTCCATGAGTTGGGATCTGGTGTATCCCCGGGTATCTCACCCTGCAGGATTTCTATGGGCAGGGGTGTTGATGCTGGGTGCGTGTGGTACGCAGATGGGCACGGACGGGCTTGCCTTTGGCGAACCAGCGGCGCAGTGGCACCAGCGTTTGAACTTTATAGGTCCAGGGAACTAGGCGCTGACCTAGATTCCCCCCCAAATTGCGGTCCGACTCCACACAAGTCTCGGCAGAGACCAATTAGTCCGCCTGCCACTGAACACACCCATCACTGTTGCCCGCTCCCCCCGAAGTAAGTCAGCGTGAGTGGAGGCAGGTAAGGGACTGTGCAGTGATCGTTTTAAAATATTTAAGAACAGTTTTTAAAAAAGCTTGAAAGACGCAGACAGTGCCACGAGAACTTAGTGCAAATAAAAAGTAGCAGCAAATGAGCAAAAACAGAAGCGAAAGTAAAAGACTCCCGGCTCAAACCTCAGGAGTAGTGGAACTGCGCGGTCGCTCCAGCGTTTGAATTTTATAGGCCCAGGGAACTAGTCGGCTGACCTGGATTACCCACCAAATAGCGTCCGGACTCCACACGAGTCTCAGGAGAGCCCAATTAGTCTGCCCGCTACTGACCACACCCACAACCGTTCCCCGCTCCCCCAGAGAAAGTCAGCGTGAGTGGAGGCAGGTAGGAACTGTGCAGTGATCATTTTAAAATATTTAAGAATAGTTTTTTAAAAAGCTTGAAAGACGCAGACAGCACCAGGAGAACTTAGTGCAAATAAGAAGTAGCAGCAAATGAGAGCAAACAGCAGCGAAAGTAAAAGACTCCCGGCTCAAGCCTCAGGAGTAGTGGAACTGCACGGTCACGCCAGCGTTTGAAATTTATAGGTCCAGGGAACTAGTCTGCTGACCTAAATTCCACCCAAAATGGCATCCCGACTCCACACGAGTCTCGGGAGAGCCCAATTAGTCCACCCACCACTGAACACTCCCACTACTGTTCCCCCCTCACCGGGAGAAAGTCAGCGTGAGTGGAGGCAGGTAAGGAACTGTGCAGTGATTGTTTTAAAATATTTAAGAACAGTTTTTTAAAAAGCTTAAATGACGCAGACAGCTCCAGGAGAACTTAATGCGAATAAGTAGTAGTAGCAAATGAGCAAAAACAGCAGCAAAAGTAAATGACTCATAGCTCAATAACAGCAAAGCACTACCTAAAGGTTTTCCACTCAAGTACTCCTACAAGTTAGATGCAAACAACGTTCCATTTGCTCAGATTCCTGGAGTGGGGGATAGAGTAACACCAAACATGGATCGCAGGTTAGGTCTAATCTTGGCTGCACGCAAGGGTCTGGGTTCTGCTCATACAGGAGTTGCAGCGACAGTTTCATAACTGAAACAACAATATTGCTGTCCAGGGTTAACAAAGCAGACCAAAGACTTTGTCTTAAAGTGTGATATCTGTCAACAGTTAAAAGGGTCCACCGTAGCTCGCCCAGCGCAGACACCAAATGTTAATATCAGAGAGACCACTCGCATGCATTTACCTGGACCACTGCGGTCCCTTACAATCTGACGGGGCTTAGCAGGGTATATCATGGTTGCAGTGGATTCCAGTTCAAGATTCTTATGGGTATGGCCTCAGCACTCGGCTGACGCTCAAACTGTTATAAAAGATTGGTGTGTCTTCATAGGGACATACACAGTTGGCACATTACATTCTGATCATGGTCCCGCATTCAGCTGTAGGGCTTACAAGGATGCCATGGGAAGTGTGGGTGTAGCATTGTGGTACTCCTCTCCATATCATCCCGAGGGAAATTTGGTTGTGGAGAAGAAAAACGGGGACTTAAAGCAAACTTTAACAGCTAGGGTATTAGGCTCGGGTGGTAGTAGGGTCAACCATCTATATGGGGTCCAGCGTGCCCTTAACAACCAACCAAGAAGCTCTCTAGGGGGTGCCACTCCTTACGAGGTCCTGTTTGGGACAAGAATGTGGGTACCTGATCTTGGTTGTGAAGGCACAGTGGCAGATGAAAAACCATTTGACATCAATAAGTGTTTGGCTGTTTTACAGGATCTGAATGAATCCAGAGCCTCCTTAAGTAATGTCAAGACAAAGAAAACCACCACTGGGGAAGCCAAGTCAGCCACAGCAAGACCTGCCTGAATTCCTAAAGATGGGGATCTGGTCATAGAAAAGATTGTGGACAAGAAATAATTTGGGCCCTCCGATTGAAAGCCTGTGCCTGTACCTGTCCTGGCAGTTGAAGGATCAAGAATTGTACTTCAAACGCCTCTTGCCGTAAAAGAAAAGAGATTCATCTCAATCGATATGATTAAACCACACTATGTGGCCAATACTAAATAGTAGGCCTCGTGGACTCCTGAGTAGCCGATATCACCCTCTCACTACAATAAGGGAAGTTCAAATAGAAAGACTCATAACATTTGAAGAGTCACCTATACTAAGCAATGCAATCAATAACAATGCGATGGAACTAGTTCCCTTAACACGAAGTCTCAAAATCAAAGTGAAAGACAGATTTCAGTTCAAGTTAATAAAGATGTCTACATCAGCATGCCTCAACAAGAGCAATCCACAAGTTCAACAAAACCTGCGGCGCTACAAAGATAGATTGAGCTGCATCTGGCTATTTCATCAACTTTGATACCTTTCCCTTGGATCCAAGTGAACCTGAAACTACGCCAGCCTAAATCACCTTGGGTAGACCTTTGGATAATCACCGGTATTGTATTTGTTCTTTTCTGGTTAGGATTAGTAATAACTTTCCACTTGCTCTTCAATAGAACTTATCTTCAACAGAGCTCTGCAATGTCAAAAGTGAACTACATTTTAAGACCTCATGTTTCATCTCATCGTGAACAAAGAGACTTGTCCTTCTGAATATTTCAGCAGTTCCTATACTGGATGGTATAGTGTGGGACTAAGTATATTTTGATATATTTGTACCGACGAGCTTATAAAAATTCCACATTCGTGTAAAATTTCATTGAACAATATCATCACCTACAGTACATTTTCTGATGATTGGGATTTTGAAACTAGTAATAACGTATTGTCTGATTTAGAACAGTCAGCTGCATTTTCTAGCACTGAAATGTTAGAGGATAGATCAGATTTTGACAAAGTGTATCGTTACCAACATTATGGTCATCATTTCTTGCTTAAATCTAGCAAACCTAGAAATGTTTTCACATTCCACCAGTGGGAGCTTTGCCCTACAACACAAAAAGGTAGTTCAAAAACATTTGCCCTAAAATTCTCATATTTTTCAGGGTTTAACACTTCTGACCCAAACTCGTACTATTATATGGTTGCACCCATACATGCACAGAAAAATATGCTAACAAAGACCAAACAGATTTACTCTGCTTACTTCATCTCCCAGTTGTCTGAACAGGGGTTTTGAATTATGGATGGACACTGTAGACTTGAAAGCAATATGAGGTTCTAGGTTCTGGCAAGTCCAGGGAACAGAACCACTATTTAGAGCATGCCTCATCCCACAGCAGATGGTTTTTCTGAATGACACTGTGCAACAGACTTCCTGTCTTGGAATAGCAAAGAATAATAACTTGAACACGCCTCAAATTCCAACACCTTTAAACACCGAGAGGAATTTTACATCAGAAAGAGGGGCTAAGTTGGATAACATATTGCAATACAATAGATCAGACCCCTGATACGACGGGTATAGTACACCAATTTAAGACCATAGGTTCTGGACTGTTGAGCACCTTTCAGACGGTTTTCAGAGTTATACCGAACTTTATACACTCCGTCTTTGGAAGCATTTTTGGAGGGCTTCTGCTGATCCTGTTTCTAATAGCAGGAATACTGATTGTTACCGTTCTGCCACGCAATGGATGTCCCAGCCACCAAGGAAATAGCAACAGCTCTCCTGGAGCGCAAATACCGTGATTGCATTGTACAACATCTGGGCACACCTCGCCTCTTGGTTCTTGTCATTTAGACCAGTCTGGATGGACTGTGCCCTACCTGCTCTCCGATGACTGTTCTGCGGAGAAGAATGTGTGTTGGACCTCTGTCTAACACTGCCATCAGTAGCCCTACTAGACATTGATGCTTTACTGGACCCAATAACGGCCCATGTTCTGCAGTGTCATCAGCGCATTCCCATGTTGTTGGCAGCATTATTAGAGCCACCACAAGTAGTTTCTGCTCCTGTTGGTATTGTCACCGGCTCCTCCAACACTTAGGCCTCAGATGGAGCACAGGCTGCCCCGGCACCTGCTTCAGTAAGTAATATGTTTGTTGTACAGTTAATTAAAACCTTTACAAAAGTTGGCCATCTCTTATAAACAGTAAAACATCATTTTAAAAGGCTGATAGCCACAGTTAAGAACACACATTAAAATTATAGAAGAAATCCACTCCCCCGGCCTTGGTGACCCATAGTCCTGTTTCTTCATTTTTGTTTGTGGAGATTAGCAGCAGTTCATGAAATAGAGTTACCCTCTTGTCAGAGTCTTGGCTACAGAACGAGGGCAGGCAAATAGGTGCAAGTTTAAAGTGCATAGTGCTGCATCAACATTAATTGCTTTGTACAAAAATGTTCGAGGCTTGAGTGTGCAGAAATGCTTAATGCTTTGTGCGCAAAGCGCTGTTCGGGTTGTTACGCAAAGGGTTAACAGGCCGGCTCCATCCCAGTTCCAGTGCAACTTCTCTGATGATCTGGGGGTATCCGTTTCAATCGGAGAACAACAGAAGTTAAAATTTTTACCAGGCAGCTTAGTTGAATATCTTCACCAGAGAAGCTTGCAAGCAACGCTTGTCTGCACGACCGTATTTGTTTCTTGTTAAAGATAGGTCTAAGTTGTGACCGAGGCTCCTGCATCAGTTCCCGGCATATGGTTATAATGTGGACTATGTGGACTATGTCCTCCTCTCCTTCCCCGCAAATTCGGCAGATTGCAGGCTTCGGGGGCGTAGCCATGGGGGCAGATAGTATGCATATGGTAATAGGCCTTTCCGGAGTTTCAGAAACTGGTGGTTTTGGAGAAGTTAGAAAGGAGGTATGCTTTAGGAGTCGCTTTATTGTAGGATTGTACAGTGAGCCAGCCATGTGTGCGTTCTGTCAAGACCGCTTCGTCTGATAGAATCTTTTTTGACAATGCTTTTTTGACAATGCTATTTACAATTTTATTTTAAGCTAGCCATGGTCCCTGATGATGCCCAGTGTTGCCGTAACCCCAGCTGGTCTAATGCAGTATCCAAGAAATATCTAGCTGGGCATATTTCAGAGGCTTCTAGTTCCCTCCACAAGTAGGAGTTTAAGGTTACTGGCTGCCTTTTTTTGATTTTGTACCAGGTTTTTACGAATTCTCCTTTTCGTGCCAGCTCTTGTCTTTGTATCCCGAATTCAAGCCTCATTTGCGCATGCAACCTGTATATTATTCTCAGGGCTCTTGCAATGGTACTATTCAATGTTTCTGCATCTCTCCCTCTCAGGGCTTCACTTCCATAGGTGATTGACGGAATACGTTTAGCCTGTATCACGCTGATCAGAGGGAGAAGGCTTGGTCCCGCGGTCATATTTTTCAGGTTTCTTAATGCCACCGCTGTCGTTAGTCCCCTCTTTTTTATTGCCTCGCATTGTGCTTTATAATTGCCTTTGTTGTCAATCATAACCCCCAGGTATTTGTAATCTTGTACAACTTCCAGCTTGACTTTTGCCAGGTACCAGTTGTGCTTTGTTTTTATTTTCCGATAATTTACGCACATGACTTGTTTTATCTTGATTAATGCTTGGTCTGTTGGTCTACGAATATTGAGATGTGATGTCAAGCAAGCGTTGCACTCCTATAGGTGTCCGGCTGATGAGTACCAGGTCATCTGCGTATAGGAGATTAGATAGCTGACGGCTTCTAGCTTCGGGGCTTGTGAGTTGCTTCATTGAGTTGGACTGAAAGCTCGGCCATGAAAAGTTTAAAAAGTATAGGGGCAAGTACACAGCCTTGTTTTAATCCTGAGGTTGTGTTTATCTTCTTTGTTAGATGGTCTCCTGCCCCCAACTTTACTTGCACCCAGGTGTTAATATGCAAAAGGATTAGTTGTTTTAAGAGTAGTGATGGAATACTTGGCCTTTCTAGTTTTTGCCACAGAATATTTCTGTTTATGTGGTCAAACGCCGAACTATAATCAATGAAGCAGATGTACAGGGGCTGTTTGATTACAAGTGCAGCATCTATCAATAATGAGAGGGCGGAGATGTTAGTGGCAGTGCCCATCTCTCTACAGAATCCGGTTTGGTTGTAAGGTATTGCTTTGATTTCTGTGGCCCTTGTTGTTAATTCTTGGAGGAGTACACCGGCATTATATTGGCTTCATTATCCAGAAGAGCTACCAACCGGTAGCTCTTTGGGTGGCTCCTGTTGCCTTTTTTGTAGATGGGAGAGATTATCGAGCCCCTCCATGATGATGGTACCGTTGCAGAATTGTGTCAAAGATCGGCGTTAGAACTGAAGGCCAAAATTCAGGATCTTGTTTGAAAAGTATGGGCGGGATCCCGTTTGGGCCAGGAGCTCCCTCACGTCTGCCTTTCAAGATTCTTTTACGAACTTGTGTGTTCGTGATGGTGAAGTCCTGTCCCAGTTCTGCTTTGAAGTTTAACTGTGATGATTGAGATTCCAGAGTGGTCGCAGGGTTAATGAAGCCAATTTGGGGAGTCTGGTCTTTGTTAAAGTGTGATTCTAAGTAAGTTATCCAAGCTTCTTCTCTGAGGTTGGAATTAATACACTGGCCTTGCAGGTTAGACAGAGCATTAATCTCTTTTCAGAATTGAGCGCTATTGTTGTTTTGATATCATGCAGAAGTCTTGCCCAAAGAGATTCTTCGGCATCCTTTTTATTTTGCCAGATTCGTTTTTTGCGGGTGGCTTTTAGCTGCCTCAGTTCTTGCAATGCTGTTGGTTCCTTCTTCAGCCTCCGTAGTGTGTAGTTTATCTGTGCTTTTAACATTTTTAGTTCCGCATTATTCCATGGGTTGGAGCTTGACCGTTGGTTTTGGGGGCGAGTTGTTCTATTCCGAGAGCGTCCCTTTGTATCTCCGTTGCTGTTCCGTAGGGCTTTTATAAATGCCTCCCAACCTCCTATTGTATATGGGTTGGCCGTTTTCACTTCTTCCAAGAGTTGTTTTGCAAAGGAAAGGAGGCCTTCGGGGTCTTTGGTACTACATTTTACTCTTTTCTCGTTATTGGTGAATTCTAAGCTGAGTGTATTTGCTGGGGGCAATTAGCGTGTTAATGGCTCTTCTACTGTGATTTCCTGGGGTAGTTGATTGCTAAAATCCACGCTCCCAATACAGTAGTCTTTTACTTTTGAGAACATGTAGCAAGAGCAGAAGGTATAATCAATTGTGGTCCTTGTTATTGCGTTGTTAAATGTTGCTGTCTGTGGGCGATCTCCGGGAAATCTTCCATTTAATGCACGAGAGCCCAGTTGTTCAAGGAATGCCAGTAGAATTGTGGACTCCCTCTGGTTTTATCACGTGGGTGCAGATAAAGATTTACGAGTATTATGAACTCTTTGTTTGTTTTCCCCTGTAAGGTGATTCGAATTGCTTGCATTGCGTTGGGTGGGGATAAATTATATGGCAGCGATTCTGCTGCATAGATGCTACTTAAGGAGCTGTATGTCGCTAGGCCTCCCTTGTTGTAGCCGAATTTGGAGTTTCTTATTGCCGGTAGATAAAGCAAGTTGAAACCGTGCAGTGAAGTTGGTACTCAGCTCCATCTTTCTTGGAGCGAAATGATGTTGAATTCCTGCAGATAAGTTTGTAGTTCCGGATCCGAGGTCTTATCACTCAGGCCATTGATGTTCCAGGAACAGATGTTGAAGGAGCTCTTACTTGAGGATGCATTGAGCTTGGAGTGTCTCGGTCCTTCAGTATTGTTATATATTGTCCGTGAAACCCTGCTCCACTCTAATGTGGCCTTGCTTCTAGCAGAGTGAGCCCTTTGGTCATTACGTTCTCCAATTTCCCTGTACTCAGTGCTATTGCTGCGTGCCCCTTGCAGTGCTGAGAATAATCGTGGGCTAGGTTGTCCAGAGCTAGGGTGTTCTTCTTGGCTCTTTGAATTGGCCAATAAGGGGTCAGGATACCCTGGTTTTACAAGTGGCCGAAGGTTGATGTCCCATACGTTGAATCTTTTCAAATTCAAAAATCTTTATTTCGATCATAGAAGATCATAAAAGATGTACAAATTATTTAGTCATTAAAAACAATAACAAACATTATACAAGTATACTATTTTTAAAATACAATCCTTAATAAAATAGTTATACAGCTGCTAATTTAATGTTATTTTGGAGAGCGCAACTAGGCCAAATGCAGGGGAAATAAGAGGAGAATATTTCATACAATTGTGGTTTCCTCCATTATTTGTGCGCGGACTCGCCACATTGCAGTCAAGAATTTTGCCATTGCAAACACAGTTGGCACAGATAGGTCTGTCTTTAGGACTCTATAAGCCGGGGCGTATGTTCTGAATCCCAGATTTTTTAGAAGCGGCACCAACCAATAGCTACTAATTCTGGTATAGGCTTTACAGAACAGTACCACGTGCAGGTCACTCTCCAGTCTATATGCGCAGGCCTGACCCGCCCCTGTCTCCAGTCGGCCACCCCAGGACTTTGTAAAAGACCTTAGGGGCAGAGTCCCGTACCTCCATTGCAAGAAGATCTTCCGTGTGAACATCGGTAAGATACCATCTAGTACGCACTCATGGCTGTATGACTCTTTTGCCTTAATGAAAAGGTCGGTTAGAGACCCTTCCCGGGTAGTGTCCAGTGTTTTTTGGAGCATAAAATTGTAAAATAAATTGGAAAGTGTTTTCTTGGAGATCCTAAACGGACGCATATTCCGGATCTGTCCATAGCTCTGGCACTCCGAGGGTCGTGAACATACTCCTGATGTACCTTAACCAAGGTATTTTGGTGGCGTTGGGTAACTTTAGAAATTCCTGCATCTCATTTCTATAATTGGCGAGATCCTGGCTACTCCATAGGCGACGCCAATAGATCAAAGGTTTGAGGCCCAGTTCTTCAGTGATGGGTCGCAGTGCCAGATCCAGTCTTAATGGGAGGAGTGGGGTGCTCGGGGGGAGGGAGACCAATTGTCTGATAAATTTATTTTCTATGTCCTGGATAGTGTGTGGCAGGGTATGTCCCCAGAGCTCGGTCCCATAAATAACTCCCCCTCGGGCTTGAGCTTTGTAAATATGGATAGCGGGTGCCAGTGGACGCAGTGGGGATTTCCTGGCAATTCTTGTGATGCCTCCCGCCCTCTGAGCTAGTTTTGTGCTCGCTTTCGTTATATGGGCCGACCATGTTAGGTTCTGGTTTAGGGTAATGCCCAGATATTCTATTGTGTATACCCTTTCCAGAGGTGTTGTGCCCAAGCGGGGATTTGGGGAGCTTTTAGGCTTGGGGTTAAGGATCATGAATTTTGTTTTTGAGGGATTGATTTCAAGACCCCTTTCCTTACAAAGCCCAAAAAGCCATCCAAGACCCTCTGTAGCCCCATAGGTGATTTGGACAGCAGCAGGGTGTCGTCCGCAAACATGATCGCGGGCACCCTGCCGCTGTTCAATTTTGGTGCATCAATATTGGGGATCCTAGAGGGCGTGGCCAGCAGCATGCGAGACTAGACGTGTCTCCCGGGAGCTCCCGGCCGGCCTCTAAAGATCCGACACACTTTCCACATCCACTGGGGTGAAAATCACCCAAATTCAGCGGGGGGTCACCTGGAGAGGGACTAGAGGTCCGCTCTGCACAAAAGGAGCCGCAGGAGTGAGCAGAGCCGAGTTATCTGCGGCATCCGCGTGTGAGGGGAAGACGCCGAACAAGATGGCGGCGCGGTGACCGACTGAGGAGGACTACCACCGCCGGACTGGGCGATTGCACTCGTGGTGGCGGTGCACGGCAGGTGAATCCGGGAGGAGCAGAGGTAGCACCGGGAGTGGCCGGCCGCTGAGCCAGAGGTGCACCGGCGGGAACAACTGCCCCGCCGTCGTGGGGTACACGGTGCCCGGAACCGGTGAGACCCGTCAGTAGACGCACAGAAGAAGAAGTGAGCAGGTCACCGGACCGCTGACAGGGGCGCCCGGGGCGGAAAATAACGCCGGGGAGCGAGGCACCCTTTCTCAAGATGGCGGGCGCCGCTACCTGCTGAAGTGCGGAGGACAACACAGAGGCGCTAGCAGAGAGATTACCTGCCTTCCTGCCCGTTGCCGGCGAAGAGGCGGTTCGGATGAGGTACCTGGGGGCGGCCGGTGTCAGAAAGACCCAGGGGCAGAGACAGCGGAGACGCCCGTACTTCACCAAGATGGCGGCCACTGCTCCGGTGAGGGCGTGAGGGGGGCGGCCAACCAGGGGACCGGTGAGGCGGAGAGAGCGAGGCCGCGTAGCGAGGTGTGCGTGGCAGCCTAGTACGCCGGAGGGGGAGACTGGGACAGATCCCCCCCCCCTCGCATTCACACCCGGAGCGGAGGTTTGGAAGTAGTGAGGCACAACATTGGCAGAGCTGAGCCCCAAGAGCGGTACTGCTGACCAGGATCCCCCTGCTAACACACTGGCAACTGGGAGTAGCTAACACCCACACAGATCAATCTGGGAGAAGACGCCCGATGCCAAGCGGTCCCCGTTTGGTAGCACGGAGGCGGGGAGCCTGAAGCGATAGCCACAGCACGGGCACGGTGGTGAGTTGGGGCACCAGGCGACAGCCGGGACACCGGCTACAGCGCTGCCACCGCCGTGCCATTGGAGCCTGACCGTCGCCTGTTGGGGATGCAGGGGCCGCAGACCACAGAGCGGCACAGGAGTCCGGAAGGGGCATTGTCGGCCCGATCAGAAGGGAGCAGGACGCCAGTCGGGTGCAAGACGCGGATTGGTTATCGAAGGGGATACGAGGTGGGGCCGCCCAGCACAGCCAGACGGTCAGGAGGTGGACACCCCTCGGCGCAAACAGAGCGCTGTGAGAAGTGCGAGAGGAGGCAACCGAGGTACACCGGCTCCCACACCTAGGAGAAGGGCACACCCATAACTCAGCAAAGATGGTGAAGAAAGATCCCCCCCCGCCCAAGCCCCCCAAACAGGGCACGCTGGACACCTTCGCAGCACCGAAATCATCCAAAGACACCGCGGGGACCGCTGCAGAGGGGGCCACTGATACGGACAGGTTACTGGCGGCGATCCAGGCGTCTAGAACTGATATACAGGACTCCAGAGCGGCATTGGAGGTGAAAATTGGAGAGGTAGGATCGGAGGTCACGCTCCTGCGGCAGGATTTCAGGAACCTCTCCGCCAGAGTGACCGAGACTGAAACACGCATTGGTGAGGCGGAGGACTCGATCACGACACTCAAGAAAGACATGGCGGAGCTTCAAGGCGTCCCACAGACAGCTCCTCTGGAAGGTGGATGATGCGGAAAATAGGGCCAGGCGCAACAACCTCCGCTTTGTGGGATTTAGAGAGGGGATCGAAGGGAACAATATGGCGGCATTCCTGCATACATGGCTTACGGACACTTTTGCGCACGCCCCCTTCTCGTCCTGCTTTGTGATCGAAAGGGCACACAGGGCGCTCCTTGCGAAACCTCCGGAGGGTGCCAGGCCTAGACCCGTGATCGCCCGCTTCCTGAACTTCGCGGACAGAGACTTGATATTACGTGAAGCGAGAAGGATGGGCAACATCCGACTGGAGAACACCAACATATTGATCTTCCCGGACTACAGCCAGGAAGTCCAACGACAGCGGCGCTCCTTCGACGCAGTGAAAGTTAAATTGAGGACATTGAACATGAAGTACATGTTGCTCTTCCCGGCAAAGCTCAAGATCCTATACAAAGACAAAGCGCACTTTTTCACCCACCCGGATGACGCCTGGGAATGGTTGGAGGAGCGACCGATCCTTAACAGTCGGGAGGCTGCGGGGAGGGAGGAACTGGCAAAAGCGGCTCAGGCAAAGGCGCGGTGGGGCTCACCGCAACGGCAGAGGAGGAAATCCAGGAGACTACACTCGAGATACACAGGGACCCCGTACCAGCCGCGCCCGTCGGCAGGCACTAGGAGAGGGAGATCGGAGTCGCCGGGGACGTCGAGCAGGGCGAACATGTCACCATCGAGGCACCAGGACCAGGCCTGTTCGGAGGGGGAAAGTGAGCGCATCAGGGCCTCGGACAGGAATGATGAGATGTCGGACAGTGACCAACATTCCTTGCATCCACTGGAAGCAGAGATACGGCAGTTAGAACGGGATATACCTGATAAGAACTGCAACACGGTGCCGACCACGCAAGACTCACACTCCTGAATAGAGAAGCAGTGGATGGCTGAACGGTCGGTCGGGACACGGATATGACACGCAAGTGGCCACAACCCTTTTTCGTTGTTGTTTTATTTTCCTTTGTCACCCTTTTCTGTTTACAGGAACAGCGCAATTGGTTAGGTTGTCAGTTGTTCCGTGAGAGTTTGTGAGGGAGGGTGTTGTGGGTTGGCGACAGACCTACTCCTACTGAAAGTTATGTTCCGCTTGGGGGCACACCTGGCTAGGGAGGGAGGTGGGGAGGGGGAGGGAGGAGGGGGTCTTCTAGTTTGTTGGGGTTGGCGAGTGGGTAGGAACACAAGTTGGGGATCTTGGGGGGGAGGTTGGTTGCTGGAATACTCATGGGGAAACAGTCAGATGCACATTGCTTCACGTGGTCGCAAACAGTTGCTATGGTCTCCTACAGACCCTCAGACAAACGATACTGTATGGCAGATACACTGATTGCGACTGAGAGACTTCAGAGGGGGTTCTCCATTCTGACATGGAATGTTAATGGACTAGGGTCCAAAATAAAGAGAGGGTTGGTCAACTCGTACATCAAGAGGGTCGCCCCAGACCTTGTCCTCCTACAGGAAACGCACCTCAGGGCAGGTACATGCACGTTCATAGCAAGGGGGAGGTATAAAGTACTGACTCATGCGGGCTATACGTCAGGAGCCAGGGGAGTCGCAATCCTAATCAACAAAGCTCATCCCTTCACTGTCACACGCTTGTGGAGCGATCCGCAGGGGACATACGTGGGAATACAGGGGCTATGGAATAGGCGGCATGTGACAATTATCTCAGTCTACGCCCCGCCAAAACTCCAATCGCGCACACTCAGGGAAATAGCATCCATCCTATTGGACACGGATGACACGATGCAGATAGTGGGGGGGGACTTCAATGACGTTATGTCAGACGACCTGGACCGCTCAGGTGCAACGCGCAGAGGGGGGACACAAACGGCATTGGCACAATACATGGCAGAGATGGGACTCACCGATACATGGCGCTGGCGACACCCGACACAGGAGACGTTCTCCTTTTACTCGGGGGCACATAAAACCTTCTCCAGGCTAGACTACATCTTCATGGCAAGGCAATACCTGGCGGAAGGTGACGTGTTCGCCTACAAAGCACGGGGGATATCTGATCACTCGCCACTGTACGCACACTTAGGGAACGACACGGTGAGGCGGGAGACGGAGTGGCGCCTGGCAGCCTGGGACATACAAACCCCCGAGATAACACGAGGATTGAGGGCTGATATAAAGGTGTATGTGGCGGAGAACGAGGGTTCTGTAGTCTCCAATGTTACCTTCTGGGAGGCAATGAAACCGGTGCTGAGGGACAGAATCAGAGGGAGACTACATGATGAGCGCCATAATCGGCACAGGGAGGAGGCAGGGCTAGAAGCTGACATCCTAGCGCTAGAAAGGGAATACATTGTACACAAAGGGGAAGACGTACTGAGGAGGTTGCACGACAAACAAAGGGAGTATAGGCAATTGGTCACTAACGAGGCGAAGACACAAGCACTTGCAACACTGCACCGCCTCTACGACGTCGGTGACAAGTCGGGCAAACTTCTGGCATGGCTCAGCAGGAGAGAACGCGCAGCAAGGTGGGTGGAGAAGATCAGGAGGGACGGGGGCGTCATGGAAACGACAGACAGGGGCATAGCAGAGGAGTTTGCACGCCACTATGAGGCGTTTTATAGAGGCAGAGACCTCGGAACAGTTGAAGAGGCCTTACAGTATATGGGAGATGTGGATATCCCAGTAATGGAGGCAGAACACAGCGCCCCTCTGGAGGCGGCCATCACATTGGAGGAGGTTAGAGTAGCCATAAACAAGTTAAAAACGGGGAAAACTCCGGGACCCAACGGGTTTCCGGCGGAATTTTTTAAAAAAACGGCCGACTTGCTGGCGCGTCATCTGTTGGCCCTGTATGTTGGAGCTTACGAAATGGGGACGCTCCCACGAGACCTTGCACTGGCGACCATAGTACCGATACATAAACAGGGCAAGCCAGAGGAGGATTGTGCCTCATACCGCCCAATCTCATTGCTGAACATGGAGGTGAAAGTGCTGGCCACGATTTTAGCGACACGTCTTCGGACGGTCATTTCTGCCCTTATACACACAGACCAGTCAGGGTTTCTGCCGGATAGAGCAACGAAGCTTAACCTCCGACGGACACACAACTGGCTTCAGGAAATAAAGGATAGAACGGAACCGCACTGGTTCCTGTCCTTGGACGCTGAAAAAGCGTTCGACGCAGTACACTGGCCCTTTCTCATGGCGGCGCTTAGGCGGTTTGGTTTTGGTCCGCACTTCCAGAAATGGATAGGGTTGCTGTACACGGCGCCGAGAGCGCGGGTACGAGTTAATGGTTGGTTATCACGTGAATTCCGTGTGGAGAGGGGCACCAGACAAGGATGCCCGCTGTCCCCGCTACTCTTCACACTCACGATAGAAATATTGGCGGCCAGAATTCGGCAGAACCCAGGGATCCATGGTTTTACATGGAGTGCTTCAGGGGAGGCACAGGAAAAGATCTCGTTGTATGCCGACGATGTCCTACTGTATATTACGAAACCCGAGGTCTCAGTGGGGACGTTGTTCAGAGAGTTGGAGGGCTTTGGGGCAATGGCAGGACATACCATCAACTGGCACAAATCGGTCTTGTACATGCCGCAGGGACCGGTGACAGGCGTGCCTCTCCCGGACCGTTTGCTCACGACCACGGAAGGGTTCCAGTACCTTGGGGTCTATATCACTCTGGACAAACAGCTCTCGTTTCAGACCAATGTAGAACGAATAATGAAAGTGGCAGTAGAGGATATGATGAGGTGGAGGCTCCTACCGCTCACCCTCCTGGGTAGGGCGGCAATGTACAAAATGATTACTTTACCGAAATTCCTCTACGCACTTCAGAATGAATACTACCCACTCCCGACCACCGCGATCGCCAAAATCCATGCAGACCTACGATCGTTCCTATGGTTAGGCAAACAGCCACGCATAGCACTCCAAACACTCCAACGGCACCAGTACAATGGTGGGATCTCGTTGCCGAACCTGGAGGCATATTATTGGGCGGAACACTTGACCCCCATAAATGACTGGTTGCACGCACCGGCAGACCACCCGACGTATGCATTAGAAAGGCATAACTTGTCTACACACAATATTCTTCACTACTTATATGGAGGGAAGTCGGGGAGGGAGCTCCTGCCCGCTACCATGATCACGATTCGAGCATGGATAAGGGCCACGAGGGCCACGGGATGGGAGAAGAAACCGACACGCCAGACACCACTGTGGCATGGCAACTGGTTTCCGGAACTTCAAAAACTGGAGGGCTTCCAGAGGTGGGACGATATAGGGATATCTACTATCGGGGACGTGATCAGGCAGGGTGAGTTGAAGACTTTTGCGATGCTCCGGGAGGAGTTTGGATTGCATCCCACACAACAGTACAAACACTTGCAACTAGTCCATGCTTGGCAAGCACAGAAGATAGTACTCCAAGATATACCGGAGTTTTCACCCCTAGAGGGGAGACTCTTGCAGGAACACATACTACACCAGGCAGTGTTCCTCACATATAAAACACTCACAAATAATATGCTTGGAAGTTTGGCGACGCTCAGGGGCAAATGGGAGGCGGAAGTGGGGCAATTGGAAGATTTAGACTGGGAGCTGATCCTGATGCACCCCCGGGAAGTGGCCATTAAGTCACGGCTGAGGCTGATTCAGTTGAATGTGCTGCACAGGACGTACTTTGATAGGAGGCGTCTCCTCAGGATGGGGAAAGTAACAGACGACACCTGTCTTCGTTGCAGGGCCGAACAGGGGGACTTCTACCACACAATCTGGTCCTGTGCGGTGATTCAACAGTACTGGTCTCTCATCTTCACGGAACTGGGGGAGGTACTGGGTATAGAGCTGACACTGGACCCGAAGCTGGCACTACTGGGACTGGTGACCGAAGTAGACCTGCCGCGCCCGCATGTCATTTTCCTGGTGCTGGCATTAGTAGTGGCGAAAAGGGACATTGTCAAATACTGGGGGGCAGCGGAAAGGCCAGAAGTAGAAGAATGGAGGAGAGGGCTGGACCTCTATATGGCTGCAGAACGAGTGACTTACAAAGCGAGAGGTTGTCCCAGGAAATTCCGAAAGGTGTGGGGTAAATGGCGACAATACCATGGCCTTGAAGCCGGGCACTTGGGGGGTCCCTCATAGGCGAACGGTGTGCAGAGACGAGAAAGGGAGACCTCTTGATATTGGTGTGTAATTGGTGGCACTCTGGTATGCTGAAATTTTAGGGCCACAACACATGTAAGGTTCTGCGAGGTATCATGGGTTTGGAGATGAGCAACAGCAGAATGGACACGAAGGGGATTGATGGACTAGTGCCACTTAGTTGGCCGAGCATGTGACCGAACTGTAACCGCATTGAGATGGTAACCGACCAGTTTGTAGATGGGGGAGGGTGGGAGGGGAGCGGAAGTTGTGGGGGGAAATTTACTCAAAAAGCAGGTTCGGGGAGTTACTTGATGAGCTCGCACGTCATGGAATAACTGCAAGTTACTTAACGAAAACAAAAGTCGCCGCCCGGCCTCCGGGCTGTGGGCTTGAAGGCTGTGGAGATAGAACCATGTTGTTTTAGTTTTTCGCATGCTGAATCTGAGCTTGCTGTGAATATATTCTTTTCCACCTGCACAAAAATAAAATTTTTAAAAAAAAATCAATAAAAAAAAAAAAAATATTGGGGATCCTGCTCAGGTGTTCTATCACCCCGTTCACAAAGAGGCAAAACAGGGTCGGCGCTAGTACACAACCCTGCCGTACCCCTCTGCGAATGGGAAACCTGTCAGTCAACCTGCCTTCTTTCCCACATCTAACTCTGGCATAATTGTCTTTGTGCAGTCTAATTAAGATTTGGAGGATTTCACCCGGAACGTCCAGCTCTACCAATACCTCCCACAATTTGGCCCTAGGGACCAGATCGAAGGCGGCACGAAGGTCCACAAAGACCGCGTAAAGAGTGCCGCTCTCGATCAGTACTGTCTTCCAGTAAATGATGTTTAATCTGAGTATTTGGTCGACTGTAGAGACTCCTTTTCTGAATCCCGCCTGCAATGGGCTGAGGGTGTCAGTCTCCTCCAGCCAGGCTAGTAACTTATTAAGTACCAGCCTGCCGAATAACTTCTGCGAGACGTCAATGAGGCTAATTGGGTGATAGTTGGCTGGGAGCAGGGGAGATCCCTTTTTAAAGATCGGGACCACCTCCGCCCCCAGCCAAGTATCAGGTATTTCCATCCCCTCAAGAACTGCATTGAACATCAGCAGAAGATAAGGTGCCCAAATTCCTGGTTCCTGTTTAAATAAGTCTCCCGGCACCCCATCCAGGCCAGGTGCCTTTCCACAGGATAACCCTGCTATCGCCATCCTCACCTCTTTCTCAGTGAAAGGGTCCAGTGTCTGATTATTATTCATGTTATAGAATGGGGATTCCAGCCCTCCGACCTCCATGGAATATAGAGACTGGTAATGATTTTGCCAGACGTTCGGGCAATATTTGGTTCGATTGCCGAGGGAAGGTATTCAGAACCATGATTGACTATGCGCCAAAATTTGCGGGAATCCCTCGTTGCCAGTTGCTCCGAGAGATTCTCCCAGTGTTGGAGATCCCACTCTATCTTGGCGTTTGCCACGAGTGTCTTATACGCCCGCCTTCTAATACGTATCTCCTCCCTTGATCCTCCAGCTTTAATAGTATACAGAAGGTCACGTTTGGCGTTTCGGCATGAGATATTAAACCAGGTATCTTTATGAAGTCCCCGGGTCCTGGAGGGTCCACTGCT
This sequence comes from Lissotriton helveticus, assembly GCF_964261635.1. Lineage (NCBI taxonomy): Eukaryota > Metazoa > Chordata > Amphibia > Caudata > Salamandridae > Lissotriton > Lissotriton helveticus. Next base: position 320,051,167 of record NC_136072.1, on the reverse strand, counting down.
AAAGAGGTCCAACTCCAGAGTTTTAATTAGTTGCTCGTGTAAGCGCAGGAGATGCTCTCTGTTTTCCTGCGTGCTTGCTGGGACCCATGAGGCAAATGCCTCTGTTAAGATTGGTGTAATCCTAGCATAGAGGATGGCTAACTTATCTTCTTTAGTGGACAACTTTTCCCATCTTATCCTCCTTCTGTTGTTTTCTAGGAGGTGCCCTTCCCGGGGATTTTGTTCATTCGATGCCCTGTCCTCAGTATGGGGAATGGCATATTCCAATTCCAAGGCATTGTGATCACTGTCTTCTATGGCTGTTACTTTAAAATCTATCACCCTTTTCCAAGCAGATAATTGTACCAGTAGGTAGTCTAGTCTAGATTCCCTCCCAGTTTTATTATATGTACATTTGCAAGGGATGTCGGATTTGACACGGCCGTTGCAAGCCCTAAGGCCATGAGCGAGGGTGAGCATATTTATCTGCACGGCTAATGGTGTCCATGCTCTCGGAGGGGGGGCCTCTGTCGCAGGAACCTGCCAACTTGAATCCTCCTCTAGGGAGGGTCCATCAAGTAGGCCCGGTAATGGCTCAAAATGTGAATTAAAATCCCCCCCCACAAGAAATTATGTGCCCTCCGGAATAGCCTCCAAGAAAGAGGACAGTTCTTCAATGGTTTTTGAAGTGCTAGATATGGGGGTTGGTCTGGAATAGACATTTATTATAAGGAATTTAAATGATCTAGGCCATTCAAGGAGGACAGCCAATATATCTTCAGAGTCTACATTTTGACGTGTAGCTAGGCAACCCAGGTGCGATGCCACCCAAATTGCCAGTCCCCCCGATGGACGATCTCTCCCTCCCCATCTTGCCGGTATAGAAAATATCTCAAAACCTCGAGAGGTATACTCCTCCCTTGCCCAAGTCTCTTGGAAGAGGCAGATGCTTCTAGAGTCAGTTAAATCAGCCCACGGTTGAGAATCTATTTTGTTCGCCAATCCAGCCACGTTCCATGACAGCAGTTTTAGTATACAAGGAGCATGCTGGCTATTTCTCCTTATACCTAGATTTACCATTGGATTGGCGTACTCTTTTGGGGGCATCCCTCGTATAGGATCTTGTCCCCTGTGGACGTCCACCAGTTCTGTTTCCTTGTCTGCTCTCTGTGGGGGATCTTCTAGATTTATGCAGGAGGGGGGTTCCCCCCCATGGTTAATTTTGGGAAGTTCATGCCCTCCTCCCCTGATGATGTTGGGTGCGGCTTGCCCGGGTAGGTGGGGATATGCCCGTCCTTCATAGTCGTACTGTCAATCCACCATTTCAAGACAATCGAAACGGTTGAGTAATGGGAAAAATGGGGGCTGATGGTATCTCGGGGGCCAGATTGCTCCTCGCTCCCGGCCACCCCTTCCCACCCCTCTTCTAATGACAGTTTCCCAGCCCTGAGCCTCGTCATGTGTCAAAGCATGGCCCGATGCCATTCGCATTTGATTATAGGGATTCCTCCTCCCTCCTTGATTTCCCCCCCAGTTTCCCAGTGGCTCATGTGAATATTCCCATCTCGGATCATTGCCTATGTGACTGTTTGATGGATAAAAAAATGAGAGGTAAAGTGACTGAATATTGTTCCCCTCCTCATCTGGGAAACAGCCACAAATATAGGAAACTGTTCCTGGTTCTTTAAAACTGACCAGTATACAGTCGCCACTGATTGTTTTGGGACTCTTCCCTACCCATGAGACTCTTCTCACCATGCGAATGTCGCAGGTCATGCCTCTGGGGAGTGGCCTAAATGTGGAAAGCCAATTCATGACTTTGTTTTTTAATGATGCCCCTGTTTCACTGGTCGCTGGTTTTAGTTCCGGTACCCCTGCTAAGATGACAGTGTATTCAGCTACCTCTGGTGGAAGGTTTACTGTTACTGTTCTTTGAATTCTTTGCGGTATTGTGTTGAGGTTTTGGGGTTTTAGTGTATTAATTAATGAGGATTTGGATACATTTATAGTCGGTGACTGTGAATGTGGTATATCGGTAGCTGGTAGTGTTTGCTGTGTACAGGGGGGGGGTGATTGTGCTGCAACTACAGTTGTTGTTGGTTGCTGTGAACAGGAGGAGGAGTTATTTTGCTTTAGGGTAGATGCCTGGTGGGTTGCCGGATTAGATTTTGCAGTTGGATTTGGGGGTTTCCTATTTTCTACGCCCTTTTTGTTAATCAAGGTCTGAGGCTCAGGACCCTTGTTGGATTTCTGGTCTGCGCTTGGTACTATAGGGCGATTATTCACGGCTTTCCAACTATCCATAAACTGGATGGTAGATTTCTCAAATTTGGTAAGCCTTGCCTCTATCTTGATCAAGCGAGCTTCTATAGGGCTGAGCAGTGACCTGAACAGATTCCCTATGTCTGTGAGTGTGATATCCTCTTCTTCTACCTGCATAGTACAATCTACTGTGGGAGGAGGAGGGTTGATAGAAACGTTTACTAATACGGGAGGCTCCGTTCTGCCTGATAATGAGGTCTCCGATCTGGTATTACCAAAACTACCCTTATCATGTATTGTGCCTAGTCTCGGTGTTTTGGCCTTCCTTTCTCTTTTACTTGGTCCCCCCATCTTCCTTTTTTGTGTTGCCCCTTCCCTTGCTCCCCTAGCTCTGCTTGCCGGGTCTATATTATCTACTGTATGCGTTGCCAGTGGGGGTTCCTCCCTAGGCGAGATAAGAATTTGTTCGGTAGGAACCTCCACAGTAATAGAAGTTGAAGGTTGTGTGAGTTGGGTCAGTGGGAGGGTCAATAGACTCATGTCTTCAAGGTCGCTTAAGGTTTCCTCAGAAAGATCTAGGTGGACAGGTGGTGGGTCCCCCCCACACGCTCCAGCCAGTGAGCCATTCACGTTCCGCCTCTCCTCGGGGATTTTGGCCAGTGCTAGAGTGCCCATGGATGATCTCCTAGCCCACTCAATTTCCTGGGAAATGCGTCTTTCCAAAACAGTAATGTCTTCGATCAGCAAAGAACCCGCTCTAAGGAAATAGTTGTCGATTTTACCTTGAGCCGTTCCAGCCGTGGGAGGTCCAGCCGTCACCAAATTTGATTTGCTCCTAGTCTCCATTTGACTCAATGTGGCAAAACTACTTATATTAGCTAACAGAGTTCTGATGGTGGTATACGAGGGATGGTATACCAGCCGCGATGGCGGGGTGGCCCGGGCCGGTCTCTGCCGTCCTCGAACGGCCTCAAACGGCCCGCTCTTTGCCCGGTCTTCGCCCCGCTCTTTGGCCCGCGCGCATCCCGCGATGCGCGTCCTATGTCCCTCAGTTATTGGTAGAGGGAAGTTGTGACGCCCAGGGGGCGGGGGGGCGTGGTCAGGCAGAAGAGGCCCAGGTGCGGCTCCAAGAATGCCGCGGCTCCTGGGTCTCGCAGTCCGCCTGTAGTTTTACACGCCCGGTAGCAGTTTGCCCCAGCTACTCCGTGGATGTGAAGGATATTCCTTTTCCCAAATAGGCAGCCAGCAGTTCTGTGATCCCTTCCGCAGTGACTCCGAGCGGCACTAGTTTGTTCCTTTAGGACTCTCCCAGCTAGGTCTGGTGTAGCCCAGACTGTTTTGTTGACTCTGTTCCAGGTCGATCAGGTGATTCTTTAAACTTAACCGACTCCAGGTTGTTGGTTTTTATATTCTTTAGGCTGTCGATAGATCTTAGTAGTCGCAGTATGTTGCCCCTGTTAAGTGTATCGACCCGTCCCTTTGATATATAATCCGGGTGAAACATGATTGTTGTTGTTGTGCTTGAGAGCACTGTTTGTTGGTCCAAGGTATTCTTTGTGGCTTTTGGGACCTCTGTTAACGAGGATAGCCCCCGTGATGGTTCTGTCAGGCCGAGTGGCTGATTGCACTTGCTGAGACTTTCTTTAGGCTTGAGGCTGTTGTTGTGATTATCTCCGCCCCTGTGCATATGCTTCTCAGCGGGGCTATTTGGTTAACTGCTGAATCCATAGGATCACTTGTAGATGAAGTTGATATACCTTGTGTTGCCTTATAGAGTGCCCAATCCGTTAATGTTGTAATTGATGGCTCCCCTATCGAGCACCATCTTTTGTTCTCTGGTTTCTGGTCTGGACTGACAGTTATGGATTTATTGAGATATATTTGCTCTATCTTGTCTAGTGCTTTTTCCTTGATTGGCCTCCTATTTCTTTCCCGGCCTGGGTCTGTCACCTCTTCCTCCCTACTAGAATAATCTTGTTGGTTGTCCAATGGTGCATTCAGGTGTCTATAAATTCCATCCCTGCTGTTTGACAGAGCCTGCGTTGGTTTTTGATTTCGCCCCTTCCTCCTTTGTTTTTTCCACTGTTTGGAGGATAATTGTACGCCATTGGTCGGAGCCTGTTTTTCCGGGAGTTTTCTGAATTGTGAGGTGTTGCTTGTTGGGGGTACTGGGGCTCCTTGGCTCAGTGAGCTGATGTTTGTCCCTGTTGCAATTTGCTGGGCCTGTGCCTGGGGTCCTGGGTTTTTGCTTAGATTTATTGTTACTTGCTCGCCGTTGCTGTTGTTAGCCGAGCCCAAAGCTAGTTTGACTGGCACTGCCTTCCTTATGTCAAAGAGGAGGCTATCCATTGCTGATGGTAATGTCGCTAGCTTGTCCACAATTGTTATGCAGGTGCAGCTAGCCTGGGTAAGTTGTGTCTCTGACTGAGCCCTCTTGATCAGATTGTTACGGTCTGCCAGCTTATCATCTATATTAGCAATGAAAATGGAAAGCGAGTTGAGGACTGACAACTGTAGGTCCATCTTGTCCGATTGGTATTGCATTGCATTTACTGACATATGAATTGTATGCAGCAGGGTGGACCAGATGTCTTCTTTGTCTTGCGATTTGTCTTTTTCGATGTTGAGTTTCGGGGAGCTGTTATTCCTTCCTTCTGACTCACCTCCAGGGGCAGTGGAATATGACGCGACCAGTTCCTCCCATTCTTCCAGTATGAGGTATGATGACTCTGGCTCGGTTTCTTGAGACGTTAGAGATTGTGTTGGAGCCTGTTGTACATTACTATTGGGTTGAACTAGGGCAATACCAAGACCGTATTGGGTTTTTAGTTGACCCGCGATTAGTTGAGCGAGCTCAACTTGTGCTGGTAGACGGAGTGTAGGTGGAACTTTCCCGACTTCAGCGTTTGTTGTCATATTGTGGAAGTCTTTGCTGTCTACTTTGCCCGCATTGGCAGTGCTCGCCTCCTTGTGCTCACCAGTCCCAAGTCTCTCAAGTGTCTCAGATGACGCCTGGCCGAGGGTGCCCGCGGAGAAGAAATTTTCCTTATGGATGTCTTCTACTTTGGCTTTTGGCAAAGCATTAGGACGCTGTGAGGATCCAGGGAGAGCTGTGCTATAATGAATGAATGAATGAATGAATGAATGAATAAAATATTTAATAGAGCGCACTGCGGCCAAGCGGCTTCCTGGCGCTGGGGACCTGATCAGAACTCAGCCGAGGAGACCCCGGAAGACTAGGAAGGAAAAGCCTGGAGGAAAAGGAAAGTTTTGAGGGCTTTGCGGAAATGGGCGTAGATGGGGATAGAACGGATGGAGAGAGGAAGACTGTTCCAGAACTGGGGGGCCAGGACTGAGAACCGGGTGCCCCCCGTTCTGGATTTACGGGAGCGAGGGATATGAAGGAGAGAAAGAGAGGAGGAACGGAGAGTGCGACTAGGGGCATGAGAGGAGACAAGGGAAGTGATGAACAGGGGAGCACAGCGGGAGTGGGCCCGAAAAGCTAAGCAGGCCAATTTGAAGAAGGATCTGAAACGGACAGGAAGCCAATGAAGGGACTTGAGAACCGGGGTGATGTGAGAAGATTTAGGAAGGGAAAGGATAAGGCGAGCAGCTTGGTTTTGAATGGCCTGTAAACGGCGGGATTCGTAGGCAGGTATGCCCACGTACAGGCCATTGCCATAGTCAAGGTGGGAGGTAACAAGGGCCATGACTATGGTTTTGAGTGCATCAGTGGAAAAGAACCGTGAGATTTTCCGAATTAAACGAAGGGACAGAAAACAGGAGGACACGACGGAGCTGATCTGACTGTGCATAGATAAGTCATGACTGACTTTGATACCAAGGGTGCGAACAGAGGAAGCGGGCACAGGGGGGGGACCAAAAGAAAGGGGCCAATGTGCAGGAGACCAAGGGTTAGAGGGACCACCAGTGAGGACAAGTTCCGTCTTGTCTGGATTGAGCTTCAAGTGATTAGCGCTCATCCAGTCAGAAATAAAAACTAAGGTGGAACAAAACTTAGGGAGAGAATCAGGGGTAGAAGAAAGATCGAAAACGAGCTGGAGGTCATCTGCGTAATTGTACACAGAGACCCCCCCGCTCAAGGAGAGAAGTGATGAGAGGATGAATATAAAGATTGAAAAGAAGAGGGGATAGAGAGGAACCTTGGGGAACACCACAAGTGACCGGGCGGGGAGGGGCAGAGAAACCGGGGAGATGAACTGCCTGGGACCTATCCCGAAGGAAGGACGCAAGCCAGGAGAAGGCCACGCCCCGAATGCCCGCTGCGCTGACACGGTCGAGAAGAATGGAGTGGTCAACCGTGTCAAACGCAGCGGACAGATCGAGAAGGACCAGGGCTTGGGGGAGGTTAGAATCGGCCTTTCCCTTCAGCTCGTCTAAGACTGCAAGGACCACCATCTCCGTGGAGTGGCCCAGACGGAATCCCGCCTGATGGGATGCAAGGAGGCCGTTCTCCTCTATGTAAGTGGAGAGGCAGGAGGTGACATGGGCTTCAAGGATCTTGCCGAGATAGGGAAGAAGAGAGATAGGTCGGAAATTAGAAGGAAAGGAGGGATCCAGACCGTTTTTTTTTAGGATGGGGAGGACTATAGCGGATTTAAAGAGAGAAGGGACAGAACCAAGAGCCAAAGAGGAGTTGAGAAGAGCAAGAGGGGGGGCAGGACAGTTGGTGAAAAGAGTTTTAAGAATACGTGCCGGCGCGCAGTCCGCGGGAGAGCCAGACTTGACCTTGACCAAAAGTTTTAGAAATAGATCGGTGGAAATGGGGGGGAAAAGAGCGAAAGTGGAAGAGGAAGAGGGAGAGAGGGAGGGACGAATGGGGCAGGGTTGAGGGACGGTAGGGATGTTGGCCTTAATCTTCAGGATCTTGTCGATAAAAAAGTCATTAAGTGAAGAACAGAGGGACTGTGAGGGGACCAAGCTAGGAGTGGAGCGGTCAAAGGTGGCAAGATTGTGGACCAGAGAAAATATTTCACGAGGTTTGTTGGCCGAGAGAGCTACTCTCTCAGTGAAATATGCGGTTTTAGCCACTAGGATCGCTTTTTTGTATTGAGTGAGGAGTATATATACTTATGTTCTTCCGAGCCTTCATCCTCTTCTCCCAATTGATGTGTTGGCATTTTATCCAAGGATCCATTCTTGGCATGCTTGTTGGGGGTGCAATTGTTGTAGCTTTCCCTTTTTTCTTTATTCGTTCCTTCTGTTCCTTCCTCTCTGGTTGTTGCTCCGCGGCTCACTGCCAGTCCAAGCGTGCCATGCCTGCTCTCATTATCTTTGGCAGAGTTTATGTGCGGATCTACCTCCCATTGCCTCAAGTCATCTTGTCTTAGATGTTTGTTTATCTTGATCCCTTGGGCCTTTGCCTTTTTGTTTGCTTCTATCATGTCTGTTCCCTCTACAGGGCTTTCATTGCCGCTGCTCTGGCTTTTTCTGGAGACTGATAAGCCTGTGCAGTCCGTTCCCTGGTGCTGCTGTTGTGCCATCTGATGTTCCGTTTGGTGAGCCTTGAGAGGTTGGAGTGGATCGGGGAGATTAGTTACTTTGTTACTATTTAAGCACAGTACCGGCCCAGCATCCTTTATAAATGAGAATTTGGTGTATATTTTTGGTTGGTAACTTGACTTGGGCAAGTTAAGCTCACCACTTAAACTACTAGCCATGCCGTTTGATGAGGGCTGTGGGCTAGCGATAAGTGGCGAAATCAAATTGGATGCTTTGTCTTCGTCTTTTGTCCTCGCAATGGCTTCGGCGCATCCCTTTTTTTGTTTGTTTTTGGTTGTCCTCCTCTTACTTTTGGCAGGGTTTACTGCTGCCAGCTGCCCCATCATCCCGGACCGCATTATTGCATACGAGATGTTTGTGGGCTGATTAAGTTCAGTTGGTTGTCTTGGCGGTCTTTAGCTGTTGTGACTGCCACTTGTCTCATATCCTATTTTTTTCGAACCTTGGTTATTGCAGGACTATTGCCTGCCTGTGTGTCTTTCTCTAGCTTTCACTATCTTTTTTGCTGTCCTTTGTTATCCTTTGACATCCTCTGACATACTCTTTGATTACAGAGGGAAATTTTCTTTTTTTAAATTTCCTTGGTTTAACCACCATTTCTATTCTTGTATCCAGAGGAGTCCAGGCAGGCTTACATTTTTTCCCTTTCTCTCCCTTTTCCTTCTCCCTTGCTGCCGCCCAAATGAGATAAGTGAGGTAGACTGTGTTCACCAGCTCTCTGCTTTCTGTTGGCCACTCAGAGAGCAAAGCTGGAATGGCGAGGTGAAGCCAGTGTATCTTCTACCAGCATGGGCATGGGCTGGCTGATCTTAACGACAGTAAAGGCTGCACTGTACCTGCCCTGACAGCAGCTACTGCCAAACTGATATTGCACCCCTCTAGCTCCACTGCCAGCTCCACTGCCAGCCGCTACTAATCCCCCTCTAACACCACGCCCCCAGGCACCTCCAGGCCCCAGGCTCCCAGGCACCGCAATAGGCAAAAGCGGCCAGAGTCTGAGACCTAGAGCTAGGAGATGTGGGTTAATAGGGAGGAGACAGGGGACAAGCAAGCGGCAAATGGGGCGGATTGACTAGAGGGCAGAGGTGGGTTGAATGGGTGTTCAGAACAGCGCAATTGTGAAGTTGAGAGTCGCTACAAATCCGCAGCCACACCATCCACACCAGCCGCACCAGCCACACCAATCAGCAGTGGCGATCAGCAGTGCCTCGTCTGCACCCCCCCCCCGCACCCTCCGCTTCATCCCTTTTCACCACACTGCAGCCCTCTGGTTGCTGGTTAAGATCGTACTGCAGCAGAAGGGGGTGGTGAGGGGGGGGCGGTCGTGGCGGTGATGCAGTGGACGGCTCAATCACAGTGTGCGGCAGCAGTGGTGGACGGCACCAGCAACTGGGCAGTGCAAGGCAGACTCCCGGACTTGACGGCTGAACGCGGCACCGCCTCAGTTGCAGAAATTCAGCCGCGGGAAACTTCCAAGCCCACTCCAAGCACCCGGCTCCAAACTCGTCTCCGAGCCCAGCTCTCGATACGGGAAACAGCTGCAGGCAGTACGGAAGATCATCTGTGCTCAATTGACATTCTTTGTGAAGTATTACAGGGATCGTCAGCTGCGTATGCAGACAGCAGCGTCTGATTAATGTACTTATATTTTTGCTGGCTAGTTATCTGTATTGGGGGAGACCAACCACAAGCTTTTAATGACATGATGTAACTATGAGGATTATCACAAAGGTCAGGGGCTATAGACCCATTGAGGGCGAGATAGGCTTTTTACATCTACACATGTATCTCCTGTGGTTGGAGGTACGTGTATGATGGCCCATTGGGGATCAGAGGTCAATATCATGGAATTTCTGGATATGGGACAAAGGGTTTCCACCCACCCTTGGCGTTTGAATGTGTTCAGCCCTGTAATTTATGGGGTCCTGATAGCATGTTTGCATGCCCATTGAGGGCAGAATAACAAAACAATTTTTTAATAGACACATTGTACGGTGAATATATTTACCAATATGGGATCTGAAAATGTAATCAGATTGTAAACATGTAGACATGCTTGATAACACTGTCAATGGACTTAATAATACTATATAGGAATGATTGTAAATAATGGGTTTTACCATGTTACAAGATGGCGATGATTTTCATCAATGTTTGGTCCCTCTACTATGTCAATGCCCATGTCGGGATATCGGAAATGTTGTTGACATAAAAGATGCCAGTTTCCCGCGTGCCTGGTTACACCAAAGAAGGTGCCTGCCGAAACGCGTCTGGTATTGAGTTCGGAAATAAACGACAGTTGAACTCACCCGTCAGTGCTTCATTTCGTACATAACAGCACGAGGTTGATAGCTGAAATAATTGCGGGCTCAACCCTGTTAAGGAGAACGTGTCCTATATATACACACAGGGGCAGAAACCTACTTTTCCCCATGCAGCACCTACCCGGGTATTGAATTCTGGGATTGGTAGTCCCGACGGACTTCCCATGGTGAGCAGTGATTGGATGGGGGAGGAGCGAGATCCCGACATTGGGATTGGTACAGGACTGCTTATATTCTGATGACAGGAGCCACCTGGACATTGTAAGGCATCAGAAGAAGGCCGATTGGGGCCGAAATGCATTATGCCGTTTTTCCAATAAAGAAGCTTCCTTTATTCCCCTGCGTGACCTCTGCTCTTTGGTGTGAAGGGATTGGAGTTATATATATATATATATATATATATATATATATATATATCAGCGCTCCAATTTCCAACAAATGCCCAGCCGGACTTCAGGAAAAACACAGCACTCACACGGGCAACAGCAGTAAAGTAAGACGGTTTATTCAGAGAAACAGACGCGTTTCGGGATTAAAATCCCTTCGTCAGTGTTGTCAGCACAGCGCCCATAATTACGCCCTTATCTATGTTTGTACCAGGTAACGACACAAACAAGGGACAAATGCTTCTTCCGAGAACGGCGCGCCATCTTTGAACGCCTAAAACATTTACATTATTGCATTTGTATCAGCATGGGAAATAAAATGCACAATTTTCGCATTATATTCAAAAGGCCAAATAAAACATTGGCACATTAACAGCTCAAAATCTCGCCGTGTATCGGCAACAGATATGATCAATAGTACATTTCCAACGGTCACGTGTCTGAGATAGAATACAATATAAAAAATGTATTTTTTAAAGCGAAAAAACGCTATTCACATTAGTAGATGGTATATTCAACCAAATCTTGCCGTGGATCGGCAATTGCAACCTCTTACTGGGTTGCTGAAAACTCAGAAAAGTGACACATAAAAAAAGGTACATAAAAAGCAAATCCCATAAAGAACAGATACAAAACATTGTGTTCGCTATATACATGTTCAGAATGATATCCAGTTCAATGATCAATGATGTTGCGTACAGAAGTGTAGTTAAATACATATTGCAGGTTAGGTTCTTAGCCCAGGTGAGTGGCAAGTTCTTCCCCTATATTAAGTCCCTTAGGGGCCTTGGTCTCAAGGTCTATGATGAATCTCGATTCTAGTCTTCTCAAGACCTGTGATCTATTGCCTCCTCTTGGATTTTCAACCACTTGATCTAAGCAGAAATAGCGTAGCAAGTTTCTATCACTCCGGTGTTTGATGGCAAAATGCCGTGCTACCGGATAGCTGAAGTCTTTATTTACAATTGCCCGCATATGCTCCAATATTCGAAGTTTAACTGGGTTGATGGTACTACCCACATACCTTAACGAGCATGGACAGACTAAGCAATATACTGCATGGTCAGTGTGACAGGACATAAAGTTGTTAATTTTCTTGCCACCTGGATAGCCCGGTACATCATATGTCAAGGTTCTCTTACTCGCCGAGCAAGCCTTGCATTTCCCACATGGGAAAAAACCCTTTGCATCCTTTAAGGTACCCATACGTTTTTTCTCTGCTGGAAGATAACTGTGAACCAAATCATCTCGTAAAGATCTTGCCCTTTTGAAAGTGATGGCAGGCACAGCTGGAATATCTGGACCTATGATAGGGTCTGCTTTCAATATGTGCCAATGTTTGGACAAGATCGATCTTAGTCTATATGAATTCGCGGCAAACGGTGTGATCATTCTGAATTGGGCCACTTGTGATTCAATGATCACTTTCTTTTCAAACAGTTTGTCGCGAGGCATCTTTCTGACTCGTTTCAGGGTCTCTCGAAGCTGATTGGTGTTATAGCCTCTATTTTGGAACCTCTTTATGCTGTCACTAGCTGCTAGTTCGAAATCATCATTCTTGGTGCAATTACGTTTCAATCGCAATAATTCACCGTAAGGGATATTTGCAATCAATTTCCGAGAGTGGCTGCTTGAAGCGTGTAAAACGCTGTTCCCTGCCGTTGGTTTACGGTAAAGTTTGGTGCTGATTTTACCATCCTGAACACTCACCTCTAAGTCAAGGTAATTGACCTTCTCTTTACTGATTTCCCCAGTGAATTTTAGGTTGCACTCATTGTTGTTAAGCACAGCAATATACTCATTAGCCTCTTCTATAGACCCATTCCACACAAGGAACAGGTCATCAATGTACCTGCTCCAAACCACTACTTTATTGCTCCATACTGCGTTTCCAGGGGCCCAGGCTACCTGCTCCTCCCACCAGCCCACGAATAAGTTCGCGTAGCTGGGGGCGAAGCAGGAACCCATCGCAGTCCCAGAACACTGTTGGTATAGTGTGTCCTGAAAGAGAAAGATGTTGTTATACAGACAAAATCTGATAAGTTCTAACAGCATCTTGTTGTGCGATGCAAATCTTAATTCTCTTTGGTTTAGGAAAAATTCCACAGCAATAAGTCCCTTTTCGTGGTCTATGCAAGTATAGAGACTTGTAATGTCTAATGTAATAAGTATATATGAGGATTGCCAATCGATAGTCTCTATTTTTTCAATGAAATCCGTAGAATCTCTTATGTACGATTTCAGAGACAGTACGAAGCCAAAAAGGAAATGATCTAAGAATTTGGATAAGTTCTCAGTAAGACCTCCTATGGAGGAGATAATTGGTCTTCCAGGAGGATTGCACATGCTCTTATGAACCTTCGGCAAATGGTAAAAGCAGGGCAAAATGGGGTTCACAGTTTTTAGAAAAAGATATTCCTCAAGTTCAATCATTTGTCGATCATGCCATTTCTTCAGCAATCGATAAAGTTCTTCAATGCTGTTCGAATAATCCTTCTTAGAAATGATCTTGTAGCATGTATGATCGTCAAGTTGTCGTTTGGCCTCTGTTACATACTGTAATCTGGACATAATGACTATGTTGCCTCCCTTGTCGGAGGGCTTGCAAACGATCTTTTCATCCTCGGTCAAACATTGCACAGCATGTTGTTGTTCCTTGCTGATATTATGGTGCTTGTTCCGGGATCTAGATTCTGTCCTCATGGTAGCCAGGTCCCTGGTTACCACTTCTGAAAAGATATCAATTGCATCCATTGCAGTCTGAGGAACAAATCTTGAAGCCAATTTAAATGTGCTTTTTGGTGCTTCTTGTTCTACGTCAACATTATCCAGTCTCTGTGTTAACGTATTCGTTGCTGCATTGGTCTCCATATCACCATCTCGTCTCAGATTTTGTAAAACTTCACAGGCCGTGAGATCATTGACCGTTAGGAGATCGGTCTCTTTACTTTGTCTCAGGTGTTTAGATTCAAGCTGAGTAGGTTTGATCTTAAAAAACTTATGCAGCTTCATTTTCCTAGTGAATTTGTAAAGGTCTATGCGTGTTTGCGTGAATTCCATGTCTTTGTTCGGGCAAAAGGTGAGTCCTAATTTTAGCACGGACTCTTCCATCGGTCTTAGAGCTCTATCTGATAGATTTATGATGGTGAGTTGGTCTACATCATTCACCATCTGCCTCTCCTCTGGCTCCTTGTTACTCGTGTTGTTGGTTTTGTTTGACCTCTGCCTTTTGCCTTTCCAACCTCCTCGCCTTGTTTGCCTGCGTCTTCTGGGGGCTTGTTCTTGCCGCCCCGCAACCAACTCTCCTGTATGACTTTGAACTCGTGTTGAAAAGGAGTTTTGGTAGTTGTCGCTGTAGGTACTGTGTTTGTATCAGACATTTCATCTCCCGAGGTTCCGCTTTGATTGACATCAGAATCCGAAGTCTCGACCCTTGTTTCAGTCGATGTATTCGGCATCGCATTCTTTCTTGCCACCTCCTTACGTGGTTGGTCATATTTTTTGTGGAAAGTCAACACTCTTCCCATAGCATAGTCCCGTTCATCCCGGTCAAATTTCTCTTGTTTTCTGAGTTTGATCTTCATTTCATATTTCTGAAGTCGTTTTTTCATGTTTGCCCTAAGTTGCTCCTGTTCCTCTTTGTTAGCATTTTTCATGATCAGTTCTTCTAATTCCTCAATTTCTTTAACGACCTTGTCGCGGTCACTCCATGCAAATTGGATCAAAATCTCCAACATCCCCTTGCAGGAGTTAGCTATGTGCGATGCCCATGTTTCCAATAACTGGGGGTCCGGGTTCTCATATGCAGGTACTGTAAAGATCCGAAGACCTCGAGGCACTCTCTGTACCTCTACGTAACCCTGCAATGATGTACCCTCCCACCATTTACGCAGCTCCCGTTCATATAGCTTTTCAAGTTTTCAAGATATATATATAAAGAGATTTTGTGAGGCTGAGCTTTTAAATAAACCTTTGTGCCTTCAATTACGCTGGATTCGTGTGGTTTTCCATGGTCGTGTGAAACGGAGCTCTGGGAGGCTACAGCTGTTGCATATATATATATATATATATTCACTGAAAAAACCATAGGTTATAGACCATATATAGTTAGGAATTAGCATTTAAAAAACCTTATTTTACTCACACAAAACCATTGAAATTCCATATATAGTTAGTTGCACTAACTATATATCGCGCACCCGCAGTCCACTGCTGATCATGTCACATATTACATCATTCATGACATGGTCAGTGACATCACTGATGACATCACTGATGACGTCTCAAATGACATCACTGATGACAACATCCAGTGACTGTATGTTTCTGTAAAGTTAAAATATGTCTTACATATTGAAGAATGAGTGGATGTATAAGTGTCTGGATGAAGGATTTAGTAGGTGCGTGACTGACTGTATGAGTGAGTGATTAAATGTGTCTCACTGAATGCATGGGTTAGTGACTAAACTGTCTTAATTTGTGCATCATTATGTCTGTTGTGATGTAAACTGCTGCATGTGTTGATCATTAGCTATACGAGAGGCTATATGTGTTATTAATTGGTTGCCCAAGTATTTCTATGGGAGATTGAGTTTGTGTGGGGGTGGCTGGAAGGTGTGTGACTCTGTGCATAGATGTGTGAGCAGTTTATTCACTAGGTGTATGAGTTCAAGAGTGCATGTGGAAACAGCTACATGGGCAGTTGACTGTGTGCATGAGTGTATTGATGAGTGAATGGATATCTCAATGCTACATGTCATAGTAAGTACATATGTAAAACACAGTACATGTGAGAGTTGGCATATATAAATAACTGTGCATGAGAGCCACTGAATGAGTGAGTGGTTGTATCGATCATTGTGAACTTGTATCAGGGATTGTATAAGAGAGTAAATATGTGTTAGTATATGTTTCAATAAGTAAGGTGTGTTTAACTGTATAGTTGAAGAAATGGAGGTGAGATTGTTTCTTTGCATGACTGACTGGGTGTGTGAGTAACTCCATTGATGCACCTGTTTCACCCGGACCATTTACTAGAGATACGTCATCTGGCCCGACCAAAGAGCACCCCTAGTGAAAAGGACATATGCAATAATAACGAAGTGATCACTGTATCCTGTTAACAGAAACTTTAGCATGAAACAACCTGGAAAGAAAAGAATAGGAAAACGAAAATCAGTAGGCCACTGATGAACATGAACTTTTATTAAACAACGAACAAAGAAACGATAACATAACGTAATGATAAAACCTATTAATGTCCTAGAAACAAGAAAACGTTAGAAATATGCCAGTGGTGAGAGACCAGAAAAACAGTAAGAGAAACCAAATCACCCCTCGCTGTCCCACCGCCTGCCACGCCAAAAAAATCGATAGACTAGGGAAAATGCAAGTCAGTAGAACATCCGCCCCCACTCTGGAAACTTCCAAGGTGGGGCAGGGTTGCGGCTACGCCCAGCCGGGAGCAGCCCATATAAGGCGGGTCCTGCTGCCACGCCTCGGCCAGGAGATCCTAACGTAGGGTGTAGCCGGAGGAGAGGCCGAGGCCAGCGGGACCCGGCCAGGGGATTGCCTTTACAACGCTGAAGAGTTGCAAGGGGGGGGGAATGTCTCCTCGACCCTCCCCTCTCTCTCCCAGTCCGGCCGCGGTGGCCCTTGAGAGTTTCAGGTAGTCCCGCCACATGCTCTTCCGGTCTGGCCACCAACGGTCGGGGGGCCGAGGCCGACGGGATCCGGCTGCAGCCGATAAACCAAGGAACCCGTTCATGGGGCCAGAGCCAGGGGCGTCCGGCCGACATCCACCGGAAGCCCGGCCCGAAGACGGACGGGACACTTCTTCTTTCTTGAATAATGGCTGCGACAACACTGGGGGGGGATGTCTTGCACATGCCTCCGACCCCCCCCCCCCTCGTCCTCATCGCCTGGTCCGGCCATAACAAATCTCAAGCGAGACGCCGTGGGGTGCACTGGGAGGGAGAGACGATGCGAACAGGCCTCTCCCGCCTCCCCAGTGGAGGCTTCCCACCTGCACCCTCAGCGCTCCAAGCGCCCGGAAAAGGGTTCTTCCACTGTGGCGATGCTGCAACGTCTCGCCCGGCAGGGTGGAGCCCGTCCGCTCATTTGACCCCGCGATCGCCAGTAGCTACCGAACTCTCAAAATGGCGGTCGACCTGGCAAGAGCGGGCCCAGCATAAAGAAATGGCCCGGTCACTGGTTGACTCCACCACCGTAGTCCTCCACGACCTTGAAGATTCTAGAGGAGCCGCGGGAGTCTCCGACCCCCGCAGACACCCCCGATGGGGAATGACTGCCATGATCGCCCGTGGAGTGACGAAACTGTATCCGCGGGACGTCGGCGCTCCCATGCTGGCGCCAGCCTCACTTTGAATTACTAGAATCCTGCAGACCTCAGTTCCGGTGAAAGCACAGTGTGACCCGGTAGGAAAAATTGTTGCACCCCCTCCCCTTTTTGACTGATAGTTCAAACCACCGATCCTTTCCTTTGCCCTTTTAACGGAACTTTGGACTGCCTCCCCCTCTTTTACATTTTCTAGAGAAAACAAAACATTAACCACTACAATAGCATAGCAGTTGACACCAGAACTGTTTTCAAATTGAAAACCAACAACATCTTCAACAGAATCCTTTTTGTTTCCGCTGTGACCCTGCTACAGCACAGGCATTGTCCCCAGCAGTAATTCTGCAATGCCGGTAAGAATAGCTGTGGTGCCTACTGGACTCACCCACCCCCGCGGCGCCCCACGCCGTTATTTGCTGGGCGGCAACTTACTAGACATCACTTTCGTGCCATCTAGATTTCAGCGCGTTCTGCTGCCTTGGAACTATTCGCACAACAGACTGCTACTGACGACCCACCCCCAGACAACATCTTCTGAATTTTCATAATTTGAAAGAACTAGTAACATGTCCTCATCAGGAATTCAAAAGAAATTGCCACGGTCTCTTCGTTGTTTAAATGTTTTTACTGTTTTTGTTTTGTTGTATATATTTATATGTTATTAAAGTTTTATATTCCTACTACTTTGTTGGAGTGCTATATATTTTTAATGTGACACATAATTGTAAAAACTTTGATGTACAAAGAGTCATTCCTGGAATCTTCCGCTTCAGGCTCGGTCCCCTCCCCAATCACAATACAGGATGGTTTTCAGATAGTAGGAACACGTGTGGTGTGACGGATCTCATCGGGTGTGGGCCTTGATCTACTATAACTCCTTTGAAGAGGGGTGATTCTTTACAGCTGGAGCCATAAACTACATCTGCAGGGCTAGCTGATAGCCTGGACAATCGGACACAGAGGAAGAGGAGTGTCAGAGGGTGCGGTAGTGAATAGGGCGAAAGGGAGGTGTCGGGCGGGCACAGAGTGTGATTCTCAGGGAAGAGCAGCGCAGATGGGGGGAGGTTTATTGCCCATGCATAAGACAGAGAGCGGGGGTGACCAGTGCCTGGGGAAGATGCTTGCGAGGGTGGGGAGCCATGCTACGAATCGACAGCGTGCAGAGAGTGGGTCTGGTCAAGGCATCTAAAATGGCTGCCGTGCACGACAAAAGTGTGGCATTTCAAAAAAGGCAAGATGGCGCAAACAATGTTTTTCAACACTTCCTCATTTCCTTCGAATCGAACGTTAACAGACGTTGGTGCATATTACCAAAGTTAAGCGATATTTATCGCTAACGATGCTTACCAACGAATTTTTTACCGCTAAGCATCGTCAGAAATTATCGAAGATAAACCTTGCTATTATCAAGGTTTATCGCAAATGCGATAAAAAACGGCCGCAATGCATGAATATCGCTAAAAAGTCAGCGATATTCATGCATTACCGAGCTAATGCTCTTAGCCATGTTATCCACCTCCCATTGGATAACATGGCTAAGAACTGCTCAGGGCAGGTGTTACTTTTTGGAGATATTCGCGCTTAGCGCGAATATCTCCAAAAGTTGGTAATAGGAGATAGATATCTTGCATGTTCTAATGCAAATTATTGTGGTATATGGAACTCATACCATAATCTCTCAGGAAAGCAGAAACTGATCCTTTTCGGACCGCCTGAAAAGGCCTAGGGGGTAAGGGGTACTCTACTTTGCCCCCTTTTCACGTTCCGAACTATTTTATTTTACTCTCTTCTGTAATTACACAAAATAGCAGCGATAAGATGCATCGGAGACACACAGTGAGAGAAAGGAGGCCGGAGATGAAGAAGAGATGTCAAATACACATTGGAGATAATATAGTGGCAGAAGGGAAGTAAATATGAGTAAACTTACCATGTAACATAAAAATGTTGCACTCTATACTATAAGTCTCATTTTATACTACAATCACTTCGCTACAACCTCATAAATTAAAAATAAAAATGAATAATGTCTCAAACAATTTTTGATTTCTAAATATAAATTTATTCTTCAGAATTTTCTAAATTTGAAAGAACTAGTAACATGTCCTCATCAGCAATTTCCTCATGAAAAGTCTGCAATGATGATTCTTGTAACTCTATGGTCTCCAAACATTCGATAAATTCGCCATCAACAGATTGATCAAAAAAATCATTCAAGTCATCTCCTCCTTGTGACAATATTTCATTATTGGTGCTGTCAATTTCAATCAATGTAGTGGAATCATTCAAGTCATCTCCTCCTTGTGACAATATTTCATTATTGGTGCTGTCAATTTCAATCAATGTAGTGGAATCATTCAAGTCATCTCCTCGTGACAATATTTCATTATTGGTGCTCTCAATTTCAATCAATGTAGTGGAATCATTCAAGTCATCTCCTCCTTGTGACAATATTTCATTATTGGTGCTGTCAATTTCAATCAATCTAATGAAATCATACACGTCATCTCCTCCTTGTGACAATATTTCATTATTGGTGCTCTCAATTTCAATCAATGTAGTGGACAATTCAAAAGAAATTGCCACGGTCTCTTCATTGTGAGCCATTTTATTTTGAAATTGCTTGCTGTAAATTGCAGAAAAAAATAATCACTTTCATTTATCGTTTTTAGTAATACATAATATAAAACTAACTTTATCAAGTATTTAGTATAACAGAAGGACTGCAAATAAATAACAGAAAACATTTTTCAAATTATCTTCAAGTGTACAACATAGTTCCCCTTACAAAGAAATTGCCACGGTCTCTTCATTGTAAGCCATTTTATTTTGAAATTGCTTGCTGTAAATTGCAGAAAAAAATAATCACTTTCATTTATCGTTTTTAGTAATACATAATATAAAACTAACTTTATCAAGTATTTAGTATAACAGAAGGACTGCAAATAAATAACAGAAAACATTTTTCAAATTATCTTCAAGTGTACAACATAGTTCCCCTTACAAATTAACAACTCACCTTTTTAAAAGTAGGAGAAGTGTTAGTACTGTGTAAATCAAACACCAGAAATTCACCACCAAAAATTCCTCACAACTGTACCTCAGACAGTAGTATCACAAAATGGCTGTGGTTTCCTCTCATTTGACATATATACATAACCAATTAACTTTCATCACACACAAATACAAAACCAAAGTAACATTTTAATTGGTTCTAAATTTCAACACTTTCAAATGTGTTTTCCCCATGCAATTTTCCATAGGACATTTACATACGTCTACAGCCTGAATGGCTGAACGGAATTACACCAAACTTGGCAAAATGGTACATCAAACCTAAGAGGTCAGGAAGGATCTACTATGCCCCCTTATGGTCATTTGCCCCTTCGCTTTGGCCTCCTCTTGTCTCTCGATCCTACCGAGAGACAAGATGGCGGCCGCTACGGACTGTTTGGAATGTTGACAGACGCCGGAGAACCAATCAGCTTCGCAAAGCTCCGTAACGCGAAAAGTACGCGAAGCGGAGCGCTGTTACAGATATATATCTTTTTTTGAACGTTAATTTCTCAAAATCCACTGGAGCACATATATTGAGACCTAGCAAAGGCACATCGGGCTACCAGTCCCTAATATTTTGCCAAGTTTCGTGCAAATCCATTCAGCCGTTCGATTATTGACATTTAGATACGTCTACAGCCTGAATGGCTGAACGGAATTACACCAAACTTGGCAAAATGGTACATCAAACCTAAGAGGTCAGGGAGGATCTACTATGCCCCCTTATGGTCATTTGCCCCTTCGCTTTCGCCTCCTCTTGTCGCTCGATCCTACCGAGAGACAAGATGGCGGCCGCTACGAACTGTTTGGAATGTTGACAGACGCCGGAGAACCAATCAGCTTCGCTTCACAAAGCTCCGTTGCGCGAAAAGTACGCGAACTGGAGCGCTGCCCGGTCCGCTGTTACAGATATATATCTTTTTTTAAACGTTAATTTCTCAAAATCCACTGGAGCACATATATTGAGACCTACAAAAGGCACATCGGGCTACCAGTCCCTACAATTTTGCCAAGTTTCGTGCAAATCCATTCAGCCGTTCGGGCTAAAAGTGAGGCCAACCGCCCTGTGGAAAACTCAATGTTAAAAACACGTTTTGGGACCCCCTTTTTTCTCGACCCCCCTGGACGAACCCCCCCCCACTTTTCAGGGGCTGCTCAGAAACAAAATGTGCCATTTTCCTGAAAATTTCAGCCAATTCCGTCCACAAACGCCAAAGTTATTAGACATAGAATTTTCTAAAATCCCATAGAGAAAAAATCCTAACTATATATACCTACTGGCGACCACCAGTAGGTAATATATATATATATATATATATATATATATTCACTGAAAAAACCATAGGTTATAGACCATATATAGTTAGGAATTAGCATTTAGAAAACCTTATTTTACTCACACAAAACCATTGAAATTCCATATATAGTTAGTTGCACTAACTATATATCGCGCACCCGCAATCCACTGCTGATGATGTCACATATTACATCATTCATGACATGGTCAGTGACATCACTGATGACATCACTGATGACATCTCAAATGACATCACTGATGACATCATCTAGTGTCTGTGTGTTTTTGTAAAGTTTAAATACGTTTTACATATTGAAGAATGACTGGATGTATGGAAGACTGAGTGTGTGTGTGGCTGGCTGGGAGGTGTGTGACTCTGTGCATATCAATGTGTACTTGTATCAGTGATTGTATAAGAGAGTAAGTATGTGTTAGTATATGTGTGAAAAGTATGGTGTTCTGTGTTTAACTATAGATGAGGAAATCGAAGTGTGATTGATTCTTCACAGGACTGACTAGGTGTATGAGTGCATATGATAGTGTTCTAATAATAACTGACTGTATGTATGAGTAATTGTATGGGTGAATGAGTGAATGTGTGTGTAGACGTACGAATCAGTGAGTGCGTATGTAGTAACTGGTATTGGTGTGTTATGATGTCATCAGTGATGTCATTTGAGATGTCATCAGTGATGTCATTTCAGATGTCATTAGTGATGTCATCAGTGATGTCACTGAAGTATGGTGTTCTGTGTTTAACTGTATAGATGAAGAAATGGAAGTGTGATTGATTCTTTACAGGACTGACTTGGTGTGTGAGTAACTCCATGGATGAGTGGCAGTGTGTGACTGTCTGCATAGGTGTATGAGTGCATATGATAGTGTTGTAATAATAAGTGACTGAATGTATGAGTCATTGTATGGGTGAATGAGTGAATGTGTGTGTAGACGTAGGAATCAGTGAGTGTGTATGTAGTAACTGGTATTGGTGTGTCATGATGTCATCAGTGATGTCATTTGAGATGTCATCAGTGATGTCATCAGTGATGTCATTTGAGATGTCATCAGTGATGTCATCAGTGATGTCACTGACCATGTCATGAATGATGTAATATGTGACATCATCAGCAGTGGATTGCGGGTGCGCGATATATAGTTAGTGCAACTAACTATATATGGAATTTCAATGGTTTTGTGTGAGTAAAATAAGGTTTTCTAAATGCTAATTCCTAACTATATATGGTCTATAACCTATGGTTTTTTCAGTGAATTTTCAAGGTTCATAAATGCTAATTCCTAACTATATATGGTCTATAACCTATGGTTTTTTCAGTGAATTTCATTGTTTTTTTAACAGCTAATATCTGTAGCTGTAAAATGTATTCTTCTTTAAATCCCAAAATATATTTTATATGTTTATGAATAATTTTTTTTTTTAATATTTTTTTTTCTTCGTTCCCGCTTCGCGAATCGGGAAGCTTCCCGTTAGCTGACCTTGATGCCGCGAAATAGACCGCAAGCCGGTAAACGTTTCTTTACCGCAAGTGCCGCGTTAGAAAACAACATCGTGACGCCTCCCGTCCGCATGACGTTTCACGTTGTCGCGTGATACGTCATATGACGTGCTACGTTAGCGAACTGGTACGCGAAGCGAGTCGCAAAGCGCAGGTTTCTGGAAGCAAACCGGGAGGCCCTGCAAAGCGCTTAACGTAAACACAGCAAGTCATGTGACTTGGTAATAACACTTTTCATTGGTTCATTTCACTTTTGGTTTCCTAATGATGTAAGACTAGGTCATATAATCTAAAATGAACACTTTTCATTGGTTGAGAACTCTTGTTTTTCCCAAATGATGAAAATCCCTCCTTCTTTCCTCACTCTGACTTTCATCATTGTGAGAGAAAGACCCTTTGTGATCACTGAGCAATGGCTTCTTTAGTAGCTTCAGCTGGTGCTTCCCCACCACCTCCACCACATCCAAGGAAGAGTGGACCACCTGCTCAAGTTATAATTCAGCAAGAAGAGGAAGAAGAGGAAGACGAGGAAGAGCAGGAAGAGAGGCAGTTTTTGCCTGAGGAACCCAGGACGTCTCACCGGAAAGAAAACTTCATTTGGCAATTTTTTAAAATTCCCAAAGGTCAGAAAAAAGTAAATGCAAGATACGTAACTTGCCTTATATGTCAAGATAGACTGTCCAGAGGAACCGAGAAAAAATACAGTTTCGGAAACTACACAATGCATCGCCATATGACTAGGTGGCATCCTAACAACTACAGTGCTGCACAGTTTCGGAACGACCTAGATAATCTCCCTATTATGGCCAGAAGATCTGTTGTACCGGAAGTAACGGGACCAGAGGGCAGGGAGATGGTGCCAAATATACAAATGAGATTTGGTGAAGTAAAACACATCTGCGTATTTTGCGATGGATTCATTTGCTACGGAGAAAGAAGCATCACTCTGATCAACAGAGCTATTGACTATCATATGCAAGTTTGTACGAAACGCCCAAAATAATAAATACTTTTTTTTTGTTTTGTTGCTCCTGTTGAGCCCTTTACAATGAATCGTTTTCATTGCCCCCTCCAAGAAAAACCCCAAAAAATATAAAACTGTTCAGAAAAATTCAAAAAAAGTAAAAAAAAATCTGAAAAATAATAAAAAAAATATAAAACAACAAAAACAATAAAAAAAAAGTTCTTTTCAGAACTACCTCCCCGTTATTAAAAAATTGGTACAATATTTGGAACTGTGCCAACCTCTATTTCTCTTAGTTCGCTTCCCAGTTCGCTCGCCGGTACGCGAACCGGAAGCGAACCAAAAACAGTAAGTATAAGGGAAGGAAACAGACACTTATGTTAAAAGAAAGACAGCTATAGGGGAGTAAACTAGAGATACTATTACCCGTAATCCACTGCTGATGATGTCACATATTACATCATTCATGACATGCTCAGTGACATCATCAGCAGAGGATTGCGGGTTTTTTGGCAACGTGCCTTATCCACGGTTTAATAACGCTGCCTTTTGCTTTATATAAGTTTTCAAATTGTATGAAATATATACCAATAGGTCGTTATGAACCTTTAGGTAGTGCTTTTCTTCATGAGGTCTGGTCGCTTCCATACACATACAGATGTTTCAAAGATGATCAAGAAGTTTATCTGAATGGAGAGGAATGCACTGAGACGCCAGATCATTCACTAATGTGTAGGCACATACAGTTACACGGTTCATGCAACAAACACCGACCAAATATGGCTTGCGTGTTGCAAGGCACGCCAGTTCCTGCTATCATCCCCACGTTCAAGTTGTTGGAAAATGTTAGTTATTTGATGCTCAATAATGAAGATTGTTCTGAGTTAATTAAAAGTATTCCTTTTATCGTAACAGTAAGTGAACGGGTTATTTGCTGCAGAAATGTTCTATTTCCTCCCACACATGAACATAGGGAGTTTTCAATCTGGCCACAAATACCAACCTTGGGAGAGATTTCAACGGCATGGCAAGAATAAGAGCTCTTTTGTCTCAGAGAGAGGTGGCCTTGAGTTCGGCCCGTGAAACTTTCGTGCTTCACATAGCGAACACCCGTACAGAGGTGCAGACCCTTTTCAATTCAGATGTGCCTTTCAATTTCAGCAAGATGGTTCGGACTATCTTTAACGCATCCTCCACAAACGCCCTGGCGCACTTTTTTAAAGTTGTTACCAGTGGTCTCGTGACTTGATTTGAGAAAATCTGTGGAGTCATCCCTGCTTTCTTTCATTCTATTTTCTCCACTCTGCTTCGTCGATTGGCATTTTTACTTGCATTACCAGCGGACGCTCTTGTGCTTTTTTACATTTTTAAATATGGATGTCCCTCCTATGCAACCTCCCACCCTGCAGCTGCTGACACTGTTCCGCAATCGCATGCTAGAATATTATGGCACAATGCCGTTGGCGATATTAAGCACGGTATATGGATTATCTTTTCGATTCTCCTACTTCACCTGTGTCCAGCCTGTATTTCACTGCCTGACCTGTGATTTCGATTGGGCCATTGATTTGTGTCTCTGCGGACCGGTTTCTCCTGACGTCGACTTTAATCAGCTGATGACTCCTATCATTACTCACGAGTTGGTTTGTCCTGGCGAAAGGATTATGGCTGTGGCATTGATGCATGCACTAATTGGTCCCTGGAATTTACTGGCGGCAGCACAGTCTTTCTTGGAACAGAGCTTTCTTGAAAACCCACCGAGCTGTCCTCTGATGGTGATAGAGGATCCGGTGCTGGGAGAGCACGTATGTTCTTTTCCGCTTTTAAATTGGATGGCTGAACTGTTTTCGGATGAAGACGGTGACTTCCTATTGGAGGCTGTTGCAGCTTATTTTGCATACACAGTTATGTCATAGACCTTTTTCATGTTTGATATGCTGAGTACTAGCATTTCATTGACAATTCATTGACTTATTTGTCAAGTTTTTATTATTTACCTTGCCTATTGGCTTAAGACTCGATAAAGTACTTGGCTGTTTTATTTTTCTTTAGCATTAAAGTTTCCTAGTTTTTAATGCTTTACCTTGCGGACCGTCCACATATAAACTTGCAATCTGCTCTCATGAGATGGCACTTCTATTATCTTATTCAGTTCGTTTCCGGATCATGGGGAGGTGTCATCTAGGTCCTGGATATCTTTACACCGTGTTAAGTTAGCATGGGCTCATTACCGGTTTAAACGCCATTTTTCCTTTTTTGCAACTTCTGCACACGACACTTAGTTGTTGCTTTAGCTTTCCACCTAGTAGTTCATCGTGGTTTACATGAGAATAATATGTTATTGCTCTACTATCTGCTTTGCTTGTTAAACTATATCTGTACAGCGAGTGCTAAAGTTTCAAGAACAACACGATACAGAATTGTTATGAGGTCTGATCTCCACGACTTCATACTCATAACATAAGTGCAACTTCTGCCAATTCTGGGCATGAGGCGGGTTTTATATTGCTTTGCCGAACACACATACACAACAGTTGATGCGGTTCACATGAAGAGAGAGCTGGTGTATGCTGATGTGATTCCTTCAAATCTAAGACACTAAAGTATGGGCACACCCTAAACCAACACAAAGAGACCTTCTTAGCAAATAATATAATATGTGTATTAGGGAGGGTGAGATATAAGCAGCCGCGGGCCGTGGAGGGAGTTACGGTGAGGCAGGGAGGCGGTGAGGGGGAGAAGCAGGGTGGAGCCCTCTCTACCCTGCCCCTCCCCCTCCCCGCCTCCCTGCCCCACCGTAACTCCCTCCACGGCCCGCGGCTGCTTATAAGTGTTGCTAACTCTTATTCATTTACAGCATGTTAACATACTGTCACCATTCACTTTTTATGTACTAGTAACTATGCTGGTAATTTTGCTACTGATAATATGTGTACTTGTATTCTCCACCCTGCTTCTCCCCCTCCCCGCCTCCCTGCCTCACCGTAACTCCCTCCACGGCCCGCGGCTGCTTATAAGTGTTGCTAACTCTTATTCATTTACAGCATGTTAACATACTATCACCATTCGCTTTTTATGTACTAGTAACTATGCTGGTAATTTTGCTACTGATAATATGTGTACTTGTATTATCTAAGATACTACGCCTGAGAAGACGGCATTAGTAAATAAACATTTCAAATACACATGTGTTCTTCTTAACTCCATGTTCTGGTTTCTAAGAAATATATAACGACCGACTGTTCATGAGTTCCACGTATCCTGAGGTACTATAAGTTCATATTCTGGATTGTCTAAACATTGAGAGTTTGTTATATCCAATGTGACACTGTACCTAGCTTGCTAAGGAGTTTTTGATTACTAACGTGAGTTTTGGGACACCCTAATTCGCCGAGGTTCCAATCCTCTGTCCACAGTTCTGTGTGAGAACAGAAACCCTGCGACAGGGGCACCCCCGACCCTTGCTGGAGCTTCATCACACTTGCGATACAACTCCAGCAATGCGCCACCTTTACGGCACAGATACATCACGCATCTGTGCTGTTTTTGCCCCATGATGCGCCGCATTGTAAATGCAGCACACCATAGGTGACGGAACAGCGGCACAGAATGACTAACACATCCCTGGTGATGCGCCAGTCATCATAAATGTATCCCTATGCTTCTTATCTTGTTAGAGATGAACCGCCATATGTATCATCAAAGTTTTTTGCATTTCCTAAATAGCGAACTTTAAGGAATAAATAGCGATTCTTTACCATTCCTAGTTTGCGATTAGCTATTTGCTAATTACAAATTACCCATTCATTTCCTTCATTTCCATAGGGCGGTTGGACTCACTTTTAGCTCGAACGGCTGAATGGATTTCCACGAAACTTGGCAAAATTGTAGAGACTGGTAGCCCAATGTGCCTTTGCTATGTCTCAAGATATATGCTCCAGTGGTTTTTACGAAAATTAAATTTGAAAAATATATATTGGGCTACATTGGCCTATATATATGTTGGAGCCCAAATGTAGCCCAATGTAGCCCAATGAAGCCCAATGTAGCCCAATGTAGCCCAAAGATGGCCGCCAGACACACAAAAAAACAAATGTAGCCCAAATATCAGCCAGATGTAGCCCAACTATAGCCCAGTGACAGAATGACCAATCAGCTTCGCAAACCTCCGTTACGCGAAGCGGAGCGCTGTTACAGATATATATCTTTTTTTGAACGTTAATTTCTCAAAATCCACTGGAGCACATATATTGAGACCTAGCAAAGGCACATCGGGCTACCAGTCCCTAATATTTTGCCAAGTTTCGTGCAAATCCATTCAGCCGTTCGATTATTATTATTATTATTTTTTTTGCCCCGCGGGGCCCTTTTAAAACCTCCACATCAAACCTAGGGGGTCAGCGAGGATCTACTATGCCCCCTTATGGTTATTTCCCCCTTTGTTTTGGCCTCCTCTTGTCTCTCGATCCTACCGAGAGACAAGATGGCGGCCGCTACAGACTTTTTGGAATGTTGACAGACGCCAGAGAACCAATCAGCTTCGCTTCACAAAGCTCCGTTGCGCGAAAAGTACGCGTCCTGGGACGCTGCCCGGTCCGCTGTTACAGATATATATCTTTTTTTAAACGTTAATTTCTCAAAATACACTGGAGCACATATATTGAGACCTACAAAAGGCACATCGGGCTACCAGTCCCTACAATTTTGCCAAGTTTCGTGCAAATCCATTCAGCCGTTCGGGCTAAAAGTGAGGCCAACCGCCCTATGGAAAACTCAATGTTAAAAACACGTTTTGGGACCCCCCTTTTTTCTCGGCCCCCCCTTGACGAACCCCCCCCAAATTTTCAAGGGCTGCTCAGAAACAAAATGTGCCATTTTCCTGAAAATTTCAGCCAATTCCGTCCACAAACGCCAAAGTTATTAGACATAGAATTTTCAAAAATCCCATAGAGAAAAAGTCCTAACTATATATACCTACTGGCGACCGCCAGTAGGTAATATATATATATATATATATATATATATATAACCATATGTTGCCCTTGAGTGAGAACGCACTCCGCAGCAGGTGATTGTACAAATCCTTTTATTGAAAAGAAACTGGCATTCCATTCTTCATTTCTGCCTTTGCCTGACGCGTTTCGGAGCTTCCAGGCCCCTTAATCATAGGCGACGAACAGTGAAGGTCATAGAAATGTTTGCTCCCAGCATTCCCTGCATGCTTCTTCATTTTATAGGCCTACGGATGGCCCTGTTGATTCAGAGAGAGGAGTAGCCCCTAGCCAAAAATCTGTTTTTACTAGCAGCTTGGGCTTCCCTCAGATCTTTGGTATTGCTGCAAATGCGTCTCACCCTCAGCATCTCCCCATAGGGTATACCTTGTATTAGGTGCTGAGGGTGAGCGCTGCTAGCATGAAGTACCGAGTTTCCTGCGGTGATTTTTCTGTGAAGTTTGGTTTGCACCTGGCCATACTTCACATACACTTGTACATCAAGAAAATGGATGGTTTCAGAACTGATGGATGCCGTGAAGTTTAAAGTTAAAATTATTCTCATTCAACTCCTCAACAAATTTCTCTGCTTCCTCTTTGGTGCCCTGCCATATGATAAAAAGGTCATCAATGAACCTTAACTATGTTTTGATGTTATTGGTTACATATGTTGCAAATTTTCAAAACAAACAGTCCACAATCGGTGTGCACTTTCCCCGCTGGTGCCTGTGTCGAGGTTAGACCATACCTCGCTATCATGTCACAGAACAAAGGTTTTCACAGCACTCCAGAAGCCGTGTAGTTTCAATTAGCTTTTATTAAAGCATAATAGCCACCACCATTACCACAACCAATGTTTCAACCAAGAAATGGTCTTTGTCACGGTTACTTGAGTACCTCTTCTCTTTCATCCTTTATAGTGTTCAATTGTAAACCCAGTTTGATGCATTTTGAGATTTGCAGTTTTCAAAAAAGTCACAATCATCAATTTAGGCCTTTGTTTTGAATTTGATTATTAGGCTCGATTCCAGTCTTCTCAAATTCAGTGTTCGATTACCACCTCTTTCGTCATGTGGGATGGTTGCCATCCCGAAATATTTTATATTTTCCCAATTAGTTATGTGTTGTGTGTGAAGATGTTTCGATATCGCATAGTTCATGTCCTTGGTATGGATAGCTCTCAGATGTTCTAGTATTCGCTTCCGAAGAGGACAGATAGTGCTACCAATGTAGCGTAGCCCGCAGGTTTATTCAATCATATAAACGACATATGTTGTATCACATGTAATTCTTTCAGTTATTGTGAATGTTTTTCCTTTGAAATCCTTTTAATGCTTCTTACAGATTTCCCAATTTTGCAGGCTTTACATTTGTTACAATGAACAAGTCCTTTCTGTTTTTCTGTCAACCAAGTTTTAGATTTCTTTGAAACAAAATTTCTATTTACAAGTTTGTCTTTGAGAGATGCAACTTTGCGATATGTTATGTTATGTCTCGGTCCAATTGATTTACCAATGTCTGGATCACTTTCTAACACATTCCAATATTTCTGTAGAATTTTTTGATTTTAAAACTTTCTTTACTGTAGGTTAGGAATAATCTTGTTGTGTCTTCATTTTAATCTTTTTCTTTGGCAATCAGAGTTTCTGCTCTATGAATTGCTTTTGCACGTTCTAGACCTTCGTTCACAACTCTATGTTTGTATCCTCTTTTCATGAAATGGTTAGCACTTTCTTGTAAACTTTTTTCTGCTATATCTGCTGCTGAACAGTTCCTCCTCATTCTGATAAATTCTCCATATGGAATACTTTGTATCAGGTTTGCTGGATGAAAGCTTTTACCATGGAGTAAACTGTCTGTTGCAGTAAGTTTCCGATAGACTTGTGTGTTTATATGATTGTCTTCTATTTACACCTGGACATCCAAGCAGTGAATGGATTTTGGACTTATATTGTAAGTGAATTTCAAACCGACATTGTTGGTATTCAAGATGTTAAAGTATTCTTTAAATTAATTTGGACTGCCATTCCAGATTAAAAAGAGATCATCAATATATCTCAACCACAGTTCTATCTTGGTCGTGTATTTCTCTTATTCTTCTTTCCTGGCCACAAATTTCTCCCACCATTCCATGGTGAGATTAGCGTAGCTCGGTTAGAAAGATATTCCCATGGCAGTACCACACTGTTGGGTGTATACTTTTTGATTGAATAGGAATATATTGTTCGTCAAGCACAATTCCACCATTTCCATCAAAATCCTGGTGTGTTTGAATTCTTGGATGTTCCTTTGTCGTTGGAAGTACTCTACTGCTTTGAGTCCAATTTCATGGTCGATCAAGGTATAGAACGATACCACATCTATGGTTACTAGGTGAAACCCTTTTTGCCATCCCATGTTAGTCAGTGTTCTGAGAAAGTCTCCAGTTAGTTAGTTACTATTGGTGCCAGATAATTATCCACATAGATTGATATATTTTCAAGTAAGGAGTTGCAACTGGAAACCATGGGTCTCCCCGGCGGGTTGATTAAAGGTTTGTGAACTTTAGGGAGAAAGTATATGGTGGGCATTACATGGCTATCGTTGAAGAGAAATAGAGCTTCATCCTCATTCAACAAGCCATCATTTTTCCATATCCGGATCTTCATTTCTATTTCTAAAGTTAGTTTGTTTATCAGATTTGAAAACAATTGTGTGTAATTTTTCTTGTATCTCAGTTGTCTCATAGCCTCATTTACATAATCTGTTGTATTTAAAATTACAACATTCCCGCCCTTGTCCGCAGGTTTTATGGTTATATTCTCATTTTACATGAGGTTTTCCAGTGCCAATCGTTCTTTTTTTGTTAGATTTTCACCTTTCTTAGTTGTTATATTTTCCAACGTATCCAGTTCATTTATCACTAGTTTGTGAAATTGGTTGATTCTATTGCCTGGACTTAATGACCGTGAGAAAGACCATTTCTTGGTTGAAACGTTGGTGGTGGCTACTATGCTTCAATAAAAGCTAATTGAAACTACACGACTTCTGGAGTGCTGTGCAAACCTTTGTTCTGCGATATATATATATATATATATATATATCTACATAAAACGTAGGACCTAGTTCCCATAGCAAAAGCATTTCTTGTCTTGCTAATAATCTTGGCGCTGTAAGATGAATCTTCACAAAATTTTCAAAAATTTTCAAAATGAGTGTGCCAGTCACTTCATCTGCTGTCGGGAACGTTTTGGGGAAATTTATCAAGTAAGGGCTGAGAAAAAGGGGGGTACCAAAACGCGCTTTCCCTATGCAATTTCTCATAGGGCTTTTTAGACACTACAGCAGAACGCTAGACCTTGGTCCAGAAAGATTGCTTTTTGCAATTTGGTTTAAATGTGTTCAGTAGTTTTGGTGTGATTAAAGAAAAGAGATTTATGGATATCTGGAGATGCGGATCCACCATGGTTGCGGATCCATGCGTCAACTGCAATGCCTTGATTGGCTGGCTGCAACCTGAGAGAAAAGTTGCGGCCACCGTTTTATCACTCGGGACACAGTTCCCGGGGGAAAGAAATAAAGTGAAAATAGGATATAAGGGGTCAGGGTAGAGGCACCCTGACCCCATGGGACTGATGGAGGGGTCTAGGAGGGACTTCTCATGGGGATGTAATTTTGGAAAAACAGGTTTCTTGCATGCATGAGGATCCACTGTGTCACTCAGCGCGGTCCCCAGTGTGACTCCTCTGTGGATCCTCAGATCTAGACTCCAAATAAATAAAAAAAACACTCTCAGCCCTACTCACACACTCTCAGCCCCCACACATCCATTCAGACACCCACTCACACATCAGTCACTCACACACCATTACAATCACTGATACATCTACTTACAAACTAAGAGAACCACTGACACGCCCTCTCACAGACCGACACAGTAAAACCACTGACACACCCACTCACACGGCCACATAGCAACTCAGACACTACTCAGAGACCCACATAGCCTCTTACACACTCACTCATACATCCACCCTTCACACACTCACATGCCCACTAACACAACCACTAACACACCCACTCAAGACAGCCATATAGCCACTCCCACACCCACCCAGAGACCAAGAAAACCACTGAAACACTCCAGCCAGGCTTTGAAAACTCTGCTCATGCACTTCCTATGGCGAGTCAGATTTTATGAGGTTGAGCTATTTATAGAACCTACTTGTCCATTCTAGAATGTGAACTTAAACTGGAAAGGAACAGGTGTTCTTTTCCTTCAGAAAATGAATGAGCAATAAAGATGCCTTTAAATCTTGTTTTCATCTTGACACATTTGCTGTATGTTGAAGGACAGAGGTCAAATGTCAGTTTGTTTTATCACTAAATGATGCTTATCCTATCCTGGAAAATTGTGTTTACTTTTCTTTCTCTTAGTACAGATAGAGGTTTTTGTCAATTGATCTATCTGACAATCATTGTGAAATAAAAGGCTGTGAGATGTCAGTTTTTTTCTAACACACAACATTTATACAGCTTGTAAATGAATAACAAAAATATTTCCAAATATATCAGTAATTACAAGCACATTTTTTTGGTAATTCATAAGGGTGAAGCAAGATGTAAATAGGAGCAAAACAAATCAGAACACTTTACTTTGTGATGTGCAAATGACAAATAAATGCAGAAACGTAATTTCTAAACATTGTACACTGTACAATTTTATCAGTGAGCAACAGGTTAGTGGGAAGTTTTGTGGCCATTAAAATGGAAAATCTGATGATTGCAAATGAGTGTGCTACCACTCATGCTTTAGGTATGTATTTATTAAAAGTGCTTTTAAACATGATTTAAGAAACATTTCTGCCCCGCACAGATGACAATGCTATAAATTAACTAAGAGGCAAGCCAGCAGTCATGTGTCTCTTATATGAAGCTAGATTTGTATTATATATGGAGCAAAAGTTTAGTTAATTATATCAAACAACAGTGTTTTGTGTACAGCAAACATGCTGAACTTGCGTATTTCAAAATGCTCTCATATGTGA
Organism: Lissotriton helveticus; assembly: GCF_964261635.1. Lineage (NCBI taxonomy): Eukaryota > Metazoa > Chordata > Amphibia > Caudata > Salamandridae > Lissotriton > Lissotriton helveticus. The sequence continues at coordinate 320,017,485 of NC_136072.1, read as the reverse complement.
TAAAAAAGAAAATGTTGGCTCAGTGAATTGAACTATTTGCCCAGGATCACATCATTTGAAACCAGTTTAAGGGTCAAGAGCGTTATATAGAACCACACAATCGCTCACATACCCACTCCCACACCCATACAGACATGCACACACCCACTCAGAGACCCAGTAAACCACCCACACACACACTTACACATTCATCGAGCCACTCACACACCCACTTAGGGACCCAGAGGATCACTCAATCAATCAATCAATCAATCAATCAATCAGAGGGTTTAAAGCATGCTACTCACCTGTGAGGGTCTCAAGGTGCTGGGGGTGGTGGGGGTAAGCAACTCCGGTCAGCCGAAAAGCCAGATCTTGACGCTCTTCCGGAAGGTGTGTAGAGTAGGGGAGCGTCTGATGTTGACTGGGAGCTTGTTTTATGCTTTAGCCGCGATGTAGGAGAAGGCTCTTTTGACCATTCTGGTTCTGTGGATGCGTGGGGTTTCTGCCAGGGCGAGGTCAGCAGAGCGGATGTTCCTTTTGGGTATGTGGAAGGAGACTCTTTTGTTGAGGTATTTTGAGCAGGTGTTGTGGAGGGATATTTAGGTGTGGATGAGTAGCTTGAAGGTTTTTCTCTTCTCACATACCCTTGTACACACCCATTCAGCCACTCGCACACCCACTCACAGACCCACACAGCCAGTCACACACCAAGATTACAGAGACATCATAGTTAGGAAATAACATGAAAAACGTGTAGGAATCACTGAAAGATCAAAGGTTAAAGGGGGTTATAATTAAGAAATAGAATTTAAAAAGCCTTAGAAATTTGATAATTAGGTTCACATTTCACACACACAAAACCATAGAAATTCAGCAGTTCTAGTTATCTCAAGTAACTATAACCCGTGCCCTAAGGAAGCTATAACTCATGCCCTCACCATGCACTGTTAATTTCCTAACATATTACATTATTCATGACATCTTCTATGGCCTCATTGATAATATTATTGCAACATTTGCAGTGAAATTATTGATGAGAAATGTATACATGGCCGGAACGCGAGTTATAGGTACCTTAGGGCATGAGTTATAGTGACTTAACCTCTTGAGCGCTCATGACGAGGTCAGCTCGTCATGAGCCACGGCGCTCCGGTGCTCATGACGAGCTGAGCTCGTCATGACCGCGCCCGTTAGATGGAACACTCGCACGCTGGGCTAATTCCCCTGCTGTGCTGAACGTTCCATTGGAACGGGCGTGGTCATGATGAGCTCAGCTCGTCATGAGCACCGGAGCGCCGTGGCTCATGACGAGCTGACCTCGTCATGAGCATAGGGGCGCTGTATGCGCCCCCGAGCACAGCGGGGAATCCCGCCAGCGGCGAAGGGGTTAAGATTACTATAACTGCTGAAGTTCTGTGGTTTTGTGTGTGTAAAATCTGAACCTAACTAAAGTATTGTTTCATTGGTGAATATAAACATCGATAAACATATATAAAACTAGTTTCTTTTTCTGTGCATCTTGCACTTATTATAGTTATTCTACTTTAGTAAAGCCACTTTCCCTGATGTCCCTGGGGTCAAAGATCATGTAACATCACTTCTATAGATGTCTCTGGAGCTAATGATTGTGCATTGTCTCTTTCAGTAATATGGAAAAGGGTCAAAGAGTGTATGAAGTCACTTCCATTCCCCTGCAGTCCTTCTGAAATCAAAATAATGAGTATTAATATTATTTGAATATTTAAAAAATATTTCACGTAGTGCTGGTGAAATTGTTGTATATATAAGGTTATTATTGTGTTTCCTAATTTCCCAGCCAATTAAATTGTTTCCACTTGACTGCATTGCAGGTGGTTAGGAGCAGATTTAAATATAAATCCATGTTAGAAACAGTTCTCTCCTTTACAGATTCTCGTGAGCTTCTTTTTTATTACATTTAAAAATGTACATGTAGTCAAATTCAAAATAACTCTACTCAGTCAAAATTCCTCAAAACAAGCCCTAAGTGTTTTCTCACCTGGCTTTATTGCCTGAATCCATGAGGTCTTGAATATCATTGTAGGAAGTGACTGCCAACTTAGAGAGATCTTCCACATACGGTCCTAGGAGGGGGTGCTCCCTTACTCGCAGGTTCCCCTTATTCTTTGGGTTCAGAAGGTCCCTCACACGTTCACAATATATCTCCATGTAGCTAACCTGTGGGAATCCGAGAGGGAGATAATGAGAGGAAGTGGGACATGGATAGGCGGCCTATTTGTTTTGTGTCAGAGGTGCAGCATTCAGGCTTTGTATGGCACATTTAGATGAACATCTTAGTAGTTGTTATTAGATTAGCATTTTGGTCAATATTAACTATAAGTGCTCCTGTTGTTCTGTGACAAATTGCCAAGTTCCTTAACATGTTAGAGGAGACCTCTGGCTAAAAATCAGTGGGGCACGGACACCTTTATCCTGATAATTATTTTTAGGACATTTAAAATATTTAGAGAGAAACAATGTGATACGCACCTCTACAGAATAAGACATGTTATCGTTGGTGGTGTCACTGATCCGGGAGAACAGATCTTCACAAAGCTGAAGGGAGAAATAACATTAAATCAAATTACATTTCATATAATTAATTCTTACCTAATTTCCCCATTCCCTTTCAGAACATCGTGGAAAGAGTGTTAAGCAAATATTATAGGAATTGAAATGCGTAACAAATATTACAGCACCAAAAAACATGTTTTTATAGCTGAAAGTCACAAACAGTCCCTTCTTTAACATGCATCGAGAACCTAACAATTTGATCACGGCTGGCCAGACAATGCTGCAATAAGTCTTCTACAAAATAAGGATGACGATCAGCCTACAAGAATTAACAGGCTGAGGAACACAACCTTAAACAATACAGAAAAAGATGGACTGTTTTTTATGTGTGTGTTTATTAAGGAGCTTTGTACAGTCCTACGACTAGCATTAGGCTACTGCAGAGTGCTAGCATTGGCTAGATATGCATACAAAAAGAATAAGTTGGGGATGAAATAATCTGATTGGCTAAGTGGTTGAGAAATCTGATGCTCCTATGTCTGGACATACTTCAACTGAAAATCTAAATATTCCTGGTTTCAATGGTTTCGTGAGCCACAGGTAATTGGGTTCAGATTTCAGGCTGGGGTTGAGTGCATTCAACATTCTTGGTCTATGAACTCCCAAGGAGCGGGCTTCTTGTTTCATTCTGCTGTGAGTTTATTGATTGATCAACTGAGCAGACACTGATTGACAGTTTCTTGAAAGTGCACAGTGAAGGACAAGCCTGTGAAGGTATCCTGGGTCTTTGCTACAGAATACTTTGTGGATGGTGAAAAAGACCTTGAATTCCACCCTGTCTCCAACTGGGAGCCAGAGCAGAGTGTGATAATCTACGTGTTATATGGATGCTCGAGGCATGGGCTTGTGGAACCCTTGCACTGTCATGAGAAGGCTCCACATAGGATGTGCCTTTGAATCTGGGCGCAGTTGGAGGTTTTCCGCAAACACCAGCAGCTCATCGCGTACAGTCTTGAATAAACCATATTTGAAAACTTATGTTTAGTGTCCTCCATACTTGAAGTATGACACTTTTGTTAGTGACGAGCGAGTGGCGCGCTGCTAATATGGACCTACGTGTCTTTGTGAAGGAAGTTTGAGAACAGAGTTTTCTGGGACCACAGAGTTCCCTCGTAGCTTAAAGCTTGAAGCCTGAAGGTTTAGATGCTAGTTTGGGGTTTCGGCAGGAGTGCACATCTGCCTGACTCCAAAAGGGTCACAACTAGCACCTTCGAAGGCTCAGAGTGGAGCTGCAGAGGCAGATGGTGGGAATTGTAACCTCCTTTAGGTGGTCACACACCCTACAGGCTTCACCTCCTTTTACCCTCAATCAAGGGGCAGCATGTGTATTAGATGTGAGGGCACCTAGCCAGTGTTTCAAGAAGTTGCCTTCTACCCTACTACTGAGGGCTTCATCCAGACATGTTGCAGCATCAAGAAGGTGTAGCTATTTAGCACCATCCAGGCACAGGCATGTTTCTCAAGGGCTGGCCTGTCATCTAGGGATGGTATTAGTTTAGATTTTTTATTAACGTCTCTTTTGAATGTTTCACAACTGAGTGATGCAGACCACAGTTGCGCTAGTCCAAACAGGTTGATTTTTTGAGGTAGCCTCTGACCGCAAAGTGAGATTTGTTGGTTATTTCCACCCCGACTTTTTTAGTTGATGGTGTTTTTTTCGTCCAACTTAAGGCGACAGGCGACTGACTGCTTGACTAGACCGAATTCCAGCTTAATTTGGGTGTGGGAGGTGTAGCTGAGGAGTTGGAAAATTTCTCTGTAGATTCTTCCAATGGTTGTGTCCAGAGTTTGTGAGTCCCTGCCCCGCAGGGCTTCGCTTCCATTTACCAATGTGGGCACCACCTTTGCCCTGGCTGTTTTTAATACGGGGCTGTGCTTCAGCCCATTTCTAAACAGGGCCCTTAGCCCAGCTGCTAGTGCTAGCCCTTTCCTTTTAATTTCCTCTTTTTCGAGCTTGAAGTTCCCCTTGTTGTCAAATATAATGCAGAGTTATTTGTATTCGCTGACTTAGTAGAGCTTGGTGGAGTATAGAAACCAGTTGACTTTGCCATTTATTTTTCTGGAGCAGTACATTATTTTGGTTTTTGTGGTGTTGATTGACAAATCATTTCTTGTGGAGAATTCTTGGGTGGCATACAGAAGATGTTGTAGCCTGACCTTTGTCTGGGTAATCAGTACCAAATCGTCAGCTCAGAGGAGATTTGAAAGGAGTGTGGTACGGAGCTTCGGGGTTTTGAGAGATAACGGAAGACAGGGCAGGGGGAAGGTCTGCCAAAAGTAGATTGAAAAGGATGGGGACCAAGACACACCACACCCCTGTTTGGGTCCACAGGATGTGGGAATAGCCCTGGATAAGTAGACCTTTTTGCCCAGTTTAATTCTGACCCAGGTGTTGGAGTGTAGATATTCAATGGCTCTTAAGAGCACCGGTGGTACTGACCAATTCTTTAGTTTGCTCCAAATACTGTTTCAGTTGATGCAGTCCAAGGTGCCTTTGTAATTGATATAACAGAGGTAGAGAGGCAGCTTAATAGTTTTGGAGGATTCGAGCAGTAATGAAAGTGCCATAATGTTTTTCAAGGTCCTGGTTTGTTTTATAAACCCTGTCTGGCTGATCTGGATAATTGAGTTTGTGTCTGCCCAATCAAGGAGATGCTCCAGCAGAATGACCCCGTAGTATTTTACCTCATTGTCAATGAGAGTGATTAATCTGTAGTTCTCTGCTTTTGATTTATTACCTCCTTTGAAGATTTTTAACCTCATGAGCTCTCATGACGAGGTTAGCTCGTCATGAGCCACGGCGCTCCAATGCTCATGACGACCTGAGCTCGTCATGACCGCGCCCGTTAGATAGAACGCTCGCAAGCTGGGCTGATTCCCCTGCTGTGCTGAACGTTCCATTGGAACCGGCGCGGTCATGACGAGCTCAGCTCGTCATGAGCACAGGAGCGCCGTGGCTCATGGCGAGCTGACCTCGTCATGAGCATGGGGGCGCTGTACGCGCCCCCGCCCCCCAGCACAGCGGGGGAATCCCGCCTGTGGCGAAGGGGTTAAGACAGTGAGACCCCATCTCCTGTTTGCATCATAGGTGCTGGAAGTAGGGGCGGCAGGGTGGGAGTGCTTTAAAAATGCAGGAAGTACGAAAATGAGCCTTAAAGACTACTTTAAATTTTGTTCTTATCTTGTCACATTTGCTTTGCTTCAAAGACTGAGGTCAAATGTCAGTTGAGTCTTCTGACAAATTGTTGCTTCTTTGTTTAACATGGAGATGGTTTTTACTTTTTCTTACTGCAAACTGTGAAGATAGTTATAGTGAAACATGGGACAATCTTGCTAATGTGAACGGAAAGACTGTAGAGGGTCGCTTTCATCGAATACACAGCAGCAGTTTAAAACCTAGAAATGAACTGTACAAATATTTTAAAGTAAATAAAGAGTTAAAAAAGCACAATTATAGCGCATTTCAACTGTTTCTAAAGTGTGTTGAAAACAAAGGAGCATATATACAACAAACCGACGTAACACACACAGCACCGCAGGCCATCTGGTGGCCCGGAGCCATAAGGAAAGTGCAGGGATGCATCGTATTTAGACAATACGACAGTCGCAGCTCCTAGTGGGAGGGCTGGGGGGCGGTGGGGCCGGGTGGGGTTAGTAAACTCAGACATACGGCCGACCAGAGGTAAGTACATAAATAAATAAATAAATAAATAAATAAAACGAATTACATTGCGCGCGCTGCAACGCCATGTGCGTTGCAGCGTGCGCAATGTAATTTGTTTCATTTATTTACTGAACTCTGGTCAGCCGTATGCCGAAGTTTACTACCCCCCACCTGACCCACCCCACCGCCCCAAAGCACTCCCACTATGTTTATGTTTTATATTTTAAAAGTTTATAAAGCGCTCGATTGCCGTGGCGTCTTGGCGCTAGTGTGGGTGAGTGCAGATCCAAAGAACCATAGCTTATGCCCGACTAGGCTACAAAAAGAATAGTTTTAAGACTCTTCCTGAACAGTCTCCGATCCGATTGAAATCTCATATTCGGAGGTAGTCTATTCCACAGGTGTGCTGCCCTGTTGGATAGTGTCCTGCCTCCCCACCTGGCCCGTTTAACCCTAGATGTCTTAAGGAGTCCTGTATTGGTAGATCTCAAAAGACGTGGGGGAGCGTAAGGCGTAAATAACTTAGCTACTTCATCGGCACTAAGAGCCGCAACTGCAATACGATGCATCCCTGTCCTTTCCTTTAGACTGGTGCTCAGTTGGCTTCCTAGGGCCAATGCAGGCACTGCGCCTGCATTGTTGAAATGAATGTTTGGCGCAGGAAGGGAAAATTACCAGTGGAATGATGCCTTGCTGATCGGTCTCTTGCTTCCCCATCATGGTGTAGGACTTTCCTGCTCCCGTCTGGCCGTAAGCAAAAATACAGACATTGTAGCCCTCAAAAGCATGTTGCAGCATCTCCTCACCAATATCTTGGTACACCTGTCTCTGCGAAGCAAAGTTGAAATCTTGAGGCTGCAAAAAAAGCACAATAGGATTAAGAAATGCAATAAAGGGCAAACGAGACAGAGCAAGAGAGAGTAAGTGAAAGAGAAGTGAAGAAGGGAGTAAGTGAAAAAGAGGTATCCGGAGGGAAGGGAGAAATAAGGTTGAGAAAAGAAAAACGTGAGGAAAAAACGGAATGAAAATGAATGAAAGAGGAATAAGACAGAATAAGGGGAAAGAAAGGAAGAAGGCTGGAACGGAAAGAGAAGATAGTTGCATGATATTCAGATATGACGAATGGGAGAGACTGAATGAGAAACAGCAACTGAGCTAAGAAAGGAAGAATGGGATCAGGGAAAGGTGAAATGGAAGAAGAGAGCAGGGGTTATTGCGAATGAATGAATTTCTATTGTTAGCAGGTTTGTACGCTTTTCAATTCAAAATATCGTCTAACCATTACTTTACTTCTGGGACCCAGAAGCTCTCTCATGGCCTCTTAAAGTGGAGTGGTGTGGCTCACTGGTTAGAGGCAGCAGACCCGGAAGCAGCGAACGGCCCGGGACCAGGGTTCCATTCCCGACGCGGCAGGGTTGTGGACCAGGGTCAGCGGACTCAATAATTCTTGCCTCGGTGCCTACTCTAACCAGGGATCACACTCGGCAACTCTAGGCATTAGCTTGCCTCATCTTTACAACGGCCCCCCACATTCACCTGGGATGCCTGGTTTCACCTTGGAGATACCCAGTAGGGACCATCTCACAGGGATAGCCAGGACGGGTTCCCCAGCGGTCTACAGCGCCACGACGCCTCAGGGCAGCAGTGCGCTTTACAAGACACATACATTTACATTTACATTTTACATTTAAACTATTCTCCCAGGAAGTTACATTGCGGGTGAGGGTCTCCTAAGCCAATCTTTCCCTTCACTCTAATCAAGAGTTATCCAGGTGGAGGTCCATTACCAGTAAAGGTGTTGTCAACAGTGGTAAGTAATTTCCCCGGTTATAAATGACCACGGGAACCAAGAGGTTGGCAGACAGGTAGGTCATCATCAATTTTTGGCTGAGGCCACATTACCCCCAGCCTCTAAATGAGGTTCATAGTCTTGTGAGAGTGCTCACTAATTCCATGAGCCTGATTGCCTTAAAAGTGGCCTGTCTCTTGCGTTCCCTGTGCAAACGCGTTAGCAGAAGGATTGCAGTTATAAGTATTGTGAAATTTATCACACCGGATAATGGCGAGGCGCAATAAAGTTCTAACTTCCGTTACGTTTTAGCAGGTCAAAGGCTACCGGAATTTAACAGAGGGAAAGATCCAGTATTTACAGCTCCAAAATCAACATGTTATCCCCCATAAAACAGAATAGGTGATAATTACCTCCCTCGATAGCATCCGAAAATGTTTGTCTCCACTTTCATCTAGTGCAAAATAAATTACAGCATCTAACATGGGCAACTCTAATTACTGGTAACCAGGTCTATAGTAGGCGCACTACCTATGTTAAGGGTAAAGTGGTAATACAAACAGATATCTCTAAATGGTGCATCCAAAAGGAAGGAGAAGAGGTCGGCTACCAGACAACCCCACAAGTACTCAACAGGTGAGCACCTAAACAATATATCAGAACTCCTTCCTGAGCACTCTAAATATATCAGTTATTGTATACTCATAGTAGTATTGAATATAAACATTATGGGTACTGCATATATTAAACTAATCACATCAAATTACGAACAATCAATCCTTATTATATAAAGTCCAAATTTTAATCTTCAACTTCGTTCTTCAATTAGTGATCCAACACAAAGGCCTTGAGGTGCGTTCATTCAATCAATGATCCAACAAAAAATCCTTGAATGTGTGTTCAAATTGAACTGGAATAAACACTCGGACTGGACTAAACTCCTCGCGGCCCCCACTTCGCGGGAGCCGCTCGCAGGAGGGACTGGTGTTGTTTTTGGCCGCTTTGAAGCACTGAGGAACTATGAGGACCTGGAGCAGTGGGCTCTCGCACACCTGTGTCGCCACACCCCCAGCCCACAGCGCTACTAAACTCCTTGCGGCCCCCGCTTCGCGGGATCCGCTCGCAGGAGAGACTGGTGTTGTTTTTGGCCGCATTTGAAGCACTGAGGAACTACGAGGACCAGGAGCAGTGGGCTCTCGCACACCTGTGCCACCACGCCCCCAGCCCACAGCGCTACTAAACTCCTCGCGGCCCCCACTTCGCGGGAGCCGCTCGCAGGAGGGACTTGTGTTGTTTTTGGCCGCACTTGAAGCAATGAGGAACTACGAGGACCAGGAGCAGTGGGCTCTCGCGCACCTGTGCTGCCACACCCCCAGCCCACAGCGCTACTAAACTCCTCACGGTCCCCGCCACGCGGGACGCGCCCCGGGCAAAGCCCGGGCCAAGGGCGGGCCCGTTTGAGGCCGTTCTAGACAGAGAGAGGCAGGGCAAGCCCCCCCCTCTAAGGTGTTGGACCTGATTGGCGCAGGTGATCTCTCAGTAAGTGGATCCCGAACTTGGTATTTTGCTCATTGTAACAACCTCTTCCCCCAATAACAGTGATTGAACTGATATACTATGACAGCGCGGGAAGGAAGAGGGAGGAAAGGAGCGGAAATTGGTTACGTAGCGGGAACCCTTGATCAGTTTATAACTAGGGCCAGTTCCGTGCTTGCACACGAGATCGCCATCATGGAAAGGCGTCTCTCCATGGACCCGGCGTTTGCAGAATGTTCATCATTGGGGGACATAATCAATGTGCGTTCCCCTGAAAGACCTCGTCAGTCCGCACTGAAAGGGGTACTCACCCGGAAACTTTGAGTCCCACTCAAATCCACACATTAAGCTGTAACGAAGGAGATCATCTGAACCCCCTGTCACTGTTAGGAAGAACACTGCCGGTGACACCTAAGAATACAGTAATGTGCGTAGCAGAAGTTCGCAAGGAGAATCCTCAACCCATGGAATCTGTAGAAGCGAGAGATGGGAAGAGAAAAAGAGGAGGCACACATGGAGGCTTACAGCAAAAGGGAAAGAAACCCAAGACCTCCAAACCCAATCTTAACAAGCAGAGAGAGCAGCCACACACAGATTCCTCTATTATTGAAGTGCACGCAGACGTTGCTCCCAGAATAGACGCAACTGGTACTGGCCTAGCAGAGCCAGAGCAAGTGTACTGGCAGAAAGTAGGCACCTTCATCAGTACTGGATCCGTTAATTGAAAGACTTAAATCAATTGAAAGCAGACTTGACAAAATGGAGGGGCTGATAACGACCAGTTTGGGAGGCATGAAAAATAATGAAGCAAATTGCTGCCCTGGGAAATGAGCAAGGGAGGGAGGGTGGAAGGGTTCCTGTAGTTTGCCCTAGTATTACGGTAACATCAACCACGGCCCAGGCCCAGGTCACCCACCCGTTAGTTCCAGGTACCCCAAGCAGAAGATTAGTGAGTGGAGGCGAGGCAGTAACCTTAGATACACAGGGAGCAAACCGCAGTCATGAAAGGGATAGAGATAGGAATAGGGAAATTAACCTATGCTCCCATTTAGACTTACCCCCTGCTTGCACACCGTATGTTGTAGTCCTGACTGGTGTCCCTGAATTAGAAGATGGCAAAACTGAGACAATGTATTGGCTAAACAAAAACAGGCCATTGCCTCAGGACGTTAAGTGTAAAATACTACTCTCAGGAGAGTTAGTTGGGTAGGAGCCAGGGAACCAGAGAGAAAAATATAGCATGAGACTGTGTGATTATTAACTTCAATGACCCCAGGGTGGTGGACCATGTTTGCTGGGGTTTTTGGACACACTCAAGATCCTCGATCCAGGCTCAGAACCCAAGTTATTTTTATATTCCTCCAGCCTTTATCCCTAGCCTTGAGCAATCCGATGCGAATAGGACTGGGTCTGGTCATTCAGGGAGGCCAAGAGGGGGGCTGGCAAGGGCGAGGATCGAACCATGGCAGGGAGCCCCAGGTGGAGGAAACACATGTGCCCAACTGGTAGTGCCAATGGAGGAGGGGGAGGGTTGGGATTTCCTTAAATAATAGATATGCGCCACTTCAGTGGGGAAGACATCTTAGCGAAGTGGACTGACTGAACGGGAGAGAAATTAGGCCAAGATAGGGCTCCGAGTGCAGCCCTGCGGAACTCCAAGTTACAGCGGGACGAGCAGGCAGAAGAAGTTATATCAAATACATATCAGCTTGCCCATCGCACTATAAGGACTCCCAGAATAGAGGTACCCCAAGACACCGATAGAGCAAGTTTAGACCCATGTTCCGAGACAGATACATTAAGAAGCTTTACTGACTTTATATCTTGGAATGTAGCAGGTCTGTCAGCTAAATTTCAGAATCAGGAGTGGGTGGAATATATTAGTAAATTTAAAATTATTTGCCTCCAGGAAACCTGGGAGGCAGACCACTCTAACTTTCATTTATCTGGGTACAAATCATTCAGGATCCCGGCAAGCAAGTCCGTGGCTGGAAGAGCGAGGGGAGGCCTCTTAGTATTTGTAGATGTGTGTCTGGAAGGGAACTGGGACGATCTAAAATGGAACTCAGAATATATGATAGGCCTTGGGTATAAAAAGAGGGGTCTTAATATAACCCTGGTAAATTTTTATAACTCAGGGCGGTCTAGAGTGAGTGAGCTGGATGAAAGGCTAAAATCCCTGACCGAGCAAAAACAGAGAACAATGGCTCCCATGCTCTTAGTTGCGGGGGGACTTCAATTCCCACTTGTTCCCCAAATTGCTACCCATTAAAGAAGACTAGACCTCCTGTAGCATAGAGGAGGGAACCCATTTGGAGCACAAGCCGGAAGGCAAGGAGTTGAGCAGGGTGATGAACAACCATGGGCTTGAACACACAATGGACCTATTGGTTATTGACCCTAATAAGTCGACCATCCCCACTTTTAAGGGAAAGGGTTGGAGCTCTTTTATTGATTTTATTTTGGTGTCCCAATTGTTAAAGAGTTGGGTACGGGGATTCTCAGTAGAACTGAGAGGATTTAGTAACCACAACCCCCTAGTACTGTCCCTATCAGTGGTAAATGTAACTAGGGTCCCAAAGAGGGGGGTTGGGCAAAATGTAGAAAAGATTACCGACCAGGGTAGGTGCCTGAAATGGTCGAGAATTAACGGGGAAAGCTTTTATAGGTCCCTAGCTAAAGAAGGTGGACAGCTCTAGAGAAATGCTTGGATTTATCCAAGGAAGGGTCACACTTAGTGGATCTATTTGAAGAAATGGGTTGTTTAATAGATGGCCTTTTAAAAGTGACAGGACAGGCCAAGCCTAACAATGACCCCAGGTGGTTTGACAGCACATGTTCTCTTGCATAGAGAAAGTTAAGAGCCTCACTAAGACTGAATCCAAGGGACAAACAAAGGGTGATGCAATACAGGCTCAATTATAAACAGACGTTAAAACGACGGAAGAGGGCCCTCCAAATTCAAACTTGGGAGGACTTGAGAGGAGCTGCAGAAAGGAAAGATAATACTGCCTTTTGGAAAATAATTAATAATCCTTGTTTCCAAGATGTAAATAGCCCACAGATAGGTTCCAATATTCTCCCAGGACAGTGGGTGGATCACTTTAGAGGACTTTACAATCGGAGGAACAGTGAGTCACTGTACAATGGGGAGGGGACGGGGAGGTGGAATGTAACACTTGAATTCACCCTAGAGGAGATCATTGTAGGTATTATGGGTCTCACTAAAAACAAGGCACCAGGCCCGGACGGGATCCCCCCGGACCTTTTTTTAAGCAAGGTGGACCTGTGGGACGCAATCCTAACAAGGTACTAAATGCTGCCATAACCACGGGGCTCCACGCTCGTGGTCAACGGCTACAATAGTGCCAATTTTTAAAAAGGGGAATAGCGACAATCCCCAGTGTTACCGCCCCATCTCCCTCATAGATGTCACTGCCAAAGTCCTAGGACGAGTCATCTTAAACCGTCTGATGAACTGGGCTGAGGATCAACAGATTATTACTGATGTCCAGTATGGATTTAGGGCCAATAGATCCACAACAGACCAATGTATAAATGTATACCTCTTGGTGGCTAAATATACCATTGCTAATAATGAAACGGTCTATTTAGCATATATGGACCTTAGCGCAGCATTTGACTGCGTCAACAGGGAGAAGCTGTGGGCCAAACTGAGTAATCTAGGGGCAGACCAGGATCTTATAAAAATGTTAAAAGCTTTGCAATGGAATACTTCGGCCAATGTAAGGTACAATCTAAAGGGTGGATGCACTGAGTCCTTTACTTGCACTAGTGGTGTGCGACAGGGGTGTATCTTGGCGCCATTTTTGTTTTCACTGTACATAAACGACCAAGAACACGCCCTTCTAAGCCTAAATGTGGACTCACCCAGAGTAGGCCGAAGAGCAATCCCTGTTCTGCTCTATGCTGATGACGCAGTATTGCTGGCACGGACTCCGCGGGGCCTACAGATTTTAATAGATGGCTTTGTGGATTTAATGAATAAATTAGACCTGTCGGCTAATGTAACCAAGTCATATGTGATGGAAGCAGGGTTGAAACAACGGAAATGTTTCAATTATAGAATAGGCGAACATAAATTAGAGAAGGTGCAGTCCTTCTCGTATTTGGGCATTTTAATTGATAGCCAACTACATTTTAAAGCATTACTTGAAGAGCGCTGTAATAAACTAGTGTCCAGCACAGGGGCAAAAATGAACTTTGTCTGCCGACTGGGACGTTGGTCCCCGGAGCAAATTATGACTCTTTATAACTCTGTTTGCTGCTCCAAAGTGTCATATGGTGCGGAACTCTGGGGGATTGTTAACTCTGATAATCTGCAGGTGGAGGAGAATAAATATATGAGGAGGCTCCTCAAGGTCCCGCAGGGTGTCCACGCATATATTGTCCACGAAGAATTGGGGGGGAGCCTTTATAGAGGATAGGCTACAGGTGGGAGCCCTGTTAGCATGGTTAAAGATTTGGGAGAATCTGGAGGCAACACTGACCAGGCAAATAATTACGGATTGCCTTGGTAGGGATAGGGGTATGGACATCCCTTGGCTGAAGTATCTTAAGGCTGTTCTGGGAAAAATAGGCTCCAAATATCTCTTCCCAAACCCGACCGGTAGGGTAGGCCGGGATAAGGATAGTATGAGGAAGAGGTTTATTACTTATAAAATTACCTCTAGAGAAGAGAGGGAATGGGGCAAACAGTCGGTCGGAGCTTATGGCCTAGTGAGATCTAATGAAGGAATGGAGCCGTACTTAGCCCTTACCTACAACTCTCATGATAGGTTTTTATTAACAGGTTTTAGGCTCAACTTTTTACATTATTTATTAGCCGATCCGGCAGGTTTTACTCTTGAGCCGAAGGGTCCCTGCGGCTGCGATCAACGATCTCCGCAGGATACCATTCATTCTGTATTATTGTGCCCTTTTTATTCATTGCCCAGGTGCCTTTATTTAATTAATTTGCTGAAAAAACTCAAATTTAGGCATGCTAAGGCCGCCCTTTTATACCTACAAATGGGCCAAGATCCCCTGACCCTGCTCTCTATCACGAGCTTCCTAAGGTTAGCACTCAAACTTAGAGGAACGAGAGGACTGGCCGGAGGGAGCGGGCATTAGACGGGGGAATAATGAATTGATATGAATGTCCCGGAACTTTTCTCTCTATGTTTTCTTTCTCTCCTTTTTTCTCTCCTCCTTTCATGCTGTATAGCTAAATAATATTTGTGTTTTTAGTATAATACCGAATAAAGACTGTTGATGATGATGATGATGATTGATTGAGACTGTGAGAATTTGGGTCGTTGGTTGACTGGGGTGTGAGCCCTGGTCAAGCCACAGCCACTATCACTTGCAAGGTAAACGACAAAAAGTAATTGAATTAACCTGTGCTGAACCCTGGGAAGCTTGGCACAAAATGAAGGCAGGCTTAGGGCAATGTGTAAAGTATGTATACAGCATAAAAACAGTAATACAATGAAACACAGCACATTCAAAATCCCAAACCAATTTGGAAAAAAAGACACCAAAACACCAAAAATACCATTTGTGGAACCGGAGTTGTGATTTTTAAAGTTTAAGGTTCAAAATAGCTCGTAAAAGATCAAAGAACCAACTGCAGACATCTAGTTGTGCAAGACTGTGCCAAAGTTGAAAGTTAAAGTTGACAGTGATGGACTGTGGTTGGGATACTAGAACTAGATTGGGCCCTTACCTTTGGAGAAAAATGTCTGAGAAGGTAAAGTTCAGCAGGGCAAGGCTGCAAGAGGTGTCTGAGGAGGGAGAGTTGTCATTGGATGGCCGTGGGTGGAGACCGCGCAGAAGATTTCTACGTTCAGATTAATTGCCCAAATGGAAGTCGAAAAACTCCAGAGGACGAACCTGAGGGCTGTAGCTGAAGACAGTTCCATGAGGTCAGATACCCCTTTGGAGAAGGACATCTGAAACAGATTTGCTGATGCAGAGAAGAACATAGCGGGAGAAGCTGCATAGTCCATCCGATTGGCGATGGACCTTAGAGAGTGTTAGAATTGGGGGTCTCTGGTTGACACAGGTAGGTACTTGTGATAAGCAGGGACCCTCTCCTCTAGTCAGGGCAAGGGAATTACCCTCTTAAAATAACCCCTGCTCACCCTCTAGGCAGCGTGGCGCAAGAAGTCAAGGCTAGTTCAGAGGTGATATAAGGTAAACATTTATGCCCACATACAGTAACCCAGTGATAACACTACAAATGGACACCACACAAGGTTTTATATAAAAAAAATAAGTATACTTTACATAGAATTATCACAAGACCAATAAACGACAAAAATAATCCACAGTACTATTAAATTTCAAGAGTTCTGGTTAAAAAGGTGTAAATCAGAATTCTGTGTGAGTCGGTAGCCTTGTCCGGCTACGGCGTGCTGAAAGAACACAGAGTCTAACAAATCCAGCGGACCGCGACAGTCCGGGGCCCAATCAAATGTCGACAGACTCAAACACAGTACCTTTCCTTGAGGCGGCCGGCACAGACGTGCGAGCCGGTTCCAGGGATCATTGTGGTGTACAAAAAGAAAGCGTTGCAGGTCACGGTGTCCCTTCCGTCGCGGAGCAGGCTACGGCTCGTTGACGGCATCGGTGAGCTCAGAGCTGGCGTTGTTCGGGGCGGACGTTGCTCGTTGCGGTGCTTTCAGCTTTACGGTGCGGCGTTCAAGCCGGAGTTCAGAAGCTGGCGTTGGTCAGTCCAGACAGCGGTGCGAGTCGGGCGGTGCGTCGCGAAGTGTGCGAGGCGGTGCCCAACTCCGGTGCGGTCACAGGACTCAAAGTCAGCAGCAGTGACGCGTCGGTCAGACCAGTTCGATCCGGTGTAGCGAGGCGTTACACGTTGCGGTGTCCTTCCAGTCGCGGTGCAGGCTACGGCTCATTGACAGCGTCGAGACAGAGTCGGTGAGCGCAGAGCTTGCGTTGTTCGAGGCAGACGTTGCTCAGTGCAGTGCCAAAAGGACACCGGGCGGTCGTGAGAGTCGGTCACAGCTCCCTGCCTCTGTAGCCACTGGAACAGCAGCAATTCACAAAGGCTGGTGAAGTCCACTGGTCCTGGGACTTCGGTCAGGGGCAAGCTATCTTCCAAGCCCTTGGAGATCTTTTTAGCACAAGTTGAAAGCAAAGGTAAAATCCACAAAGTCCTTTGTCCTCTCTAGGCAGCCAGGCACCACTGCAGGCCAATCCCCCAAGCAGCACTTCAGCTTGGGAATAGTCTCTCCTCAGTTTCTTCAGGTTCCTTCTCCTCAGCAGAGGTTTCTTCTTGTCAGTTCCAGGAGTGATCTCATTTCATGGGATCAGAGTCCCAATACTTATACCCCAAAATCCTTTGTTCTCTGAGTGCCCAATTCAAGCCAGTTCTGAAGCACTCTGTTTACCAGACTTCTCCTTCCCTTTCACAGCACATGACAGGCACATCAGACGCCCCACAGGAGGTGGAGCCAGCTTTGTGGAAGGCAAGTACAGTCCAGGAGCACTTTGTTGACAGTCTTCCTTCTCTTCTTTCAGTGTGCAGGGCAGAGACATCAGACTCACCACAGGGGGTGGAGCCAGCACTGTGGGGGTGGGCACAGTTCTATTCAAGTCCCAGGTGCAACTCCTCCCTCCCATCTGGTTGCAGAACTCCCTATTCACCACCGGGCTGCCACAGCCTGTCTCCTGGAATTCCCCAGTCCTGTCACATACCAACCCAGACAAGGAATACACAACCTAGTAGAGGTGGGCTCAAATGGTTAGGTAAGCAAATACCTACTTTCTAAAAGTGGTATTTGCAAACACAGAATATTAAAATAGACTTTACTAAAAGATGTATTTTATTATTCTGAGTCCAGGCATACTAAACTGGAATTTCTACCCATTCTAGCCTATGGAGAACAGGTAGCCTTGCAATAGTGAAAAACGAAAATGGCTGTAATTCACTATTAGGACCTGCCACACACATCAGGGCTTGTCCTACCTTATACTTACAATGTACCCTGCCCTTGGGCCTACCATAGGGGTGACTAATATGAAGAAAGGGGAAGGTTTAGGGACTGGCAAGTGGGTGCACTTGCCCAGTCAGCATGACAGTACCAGACTGCACGCAGGCTCTGCAATGGCAGACCTTAGACACGTTTTACAAGTCCGCTTCTGTGGGTGGCACAACCAGTGCTGCAAGCCCACTAGCAGCATTTGGATTTACGCGCCCTGGGCACACTCAGTGCACTGTACTAGGGTTGGACAAGCAAACCAAATATCCAATCATGGAACCACTAATTAATACATCAATTTACAGTAGGCGCACTCACACTGTTGCACTGGACAGCAGTGGCACAGTGCCCAAAGCATCTAACACCAGAAATACATATGAGGCAACAGCAAAAATGGAAGGGAGACCCTCGCCAATGGTGCCAGGTCTAACATAGAGCTAGGCGAGCAGGTTAGTCCCAGTCTCCTCCTGGTCCTCAGAGCACTTTTTGGCCAAATGTTGTTTATCCTCAGTTTTGGAAATTGGCCATAGGGGCACTTTTAGCACCACAACCAAGGGTCCAGAACAGTTAGGAAACCTCTTGGTGGTTCAGAAGTCCCTCAGGCTGGGTCCAGGTGTGGTTTTTCAAGATGGTGGAAGCCTACTATGTCTCTTTAGCTCTGAACGATAGGCCAGCAAACTAGCCCTTGGAGTCACTTCTGGTAGTCCTGGGTGCAGGTATAGATGCAGGGGTCAACAGCAGGGATGGCCTCTGAGGGTTCAACGCAGGCTCTAGACACCTAAGCAGTCCTTCCAGACACAGCAGCAGTCTGGCAGAGTGCACAGCACCACACAGTACCAGGCAGTTCTCTGAGAGTCCTTCCGTAGGTCCTGTAATCAACTGAAGAGTGGGTCTGAAGATCCCATTTTCATACCATGGGGACCTTCTACTGGAAAGTGGGAAAAGCTTTGAAAGAATATTTTACGTGCATGGAATTTCCTGACTATCCTGCCCTGGCTCCAAGCTCGCTGTAGTGACAATACAATGTCATTAGGCGCTTTCTGTGAAGGCAAAGCACAGGCTAATTAGGCTATTCAGGGTAAGTGGGGCTGTGATTAGCTCTGCCCCCATCCTGCAAACATATGGCCCATTCAGGCACATCTAATCCCTCTATTGTGTGACTGGGAGGAGCTCACAAAGTCTATCAGTTACACTCAGTGAATACTTAGGTCTGCTTGCGTGCTGGTGATTGCCTGAGGTAGTCCCAGAGGTATTCTGTCATCGTGCAGCAGCAAGGAAGTGATCATCAGCATCCGTTGAAGTTGCAGGATTTGGAAGCGAGGGAAAGGAGCAGAGGAACGAAGTGGTGGTGCACCAAACTTCACCGGGGATGAGTGGTGCACGGAGCTGAAAAGTGTGTGTGGTCATTTCCTCTGGTTTTTCTTTGTTCGCCATAAGTTGGCAGGGTATGCTCAGAGGTGAGTCCCTTGCTCACTTTGCCACTGGATTCAAGCAAGCCGGGCTGAAGACGGCTGAAATGCCAGAAAACGGGCCTCGGTAGCTTGTTTCCGGTCCAGGGAAGGCATGGCTTGGCAGTTCGGGCTGGACTGTTCCCAGGAGGCACAGGGTCAGACTGATTTGCATATGGCCATGTCTGAACTGGGGTGGCAGAGTGGGCTAAAGAATGGTGATGGATTAAACCCAGATCAGTTGACTGGGGGTGAGTGCTTG
Organism: Lissotriton helveticus; assembly: GCF_964261635.1. Lineage (NCBI taxonomy): Eukaryota > Metazoa > Chordata > Amphibia > Caudata > Salamandridae > Lissotriton > Lissotriton helveticus. The sequence continues at coordinate 319,998,206 of NC_136072.1, read as the reverse complement.
TATTGTCAACGCTCCGTCCATCATTTCCTTTGGTTTTTCTTTGTTCGCCATAAGTTGGCAGGATATGCTCAGACGTGAGTCCCTTGCTCACTTTGCCACTGGATTCAAGCAAGCCAGGCTGAAGACGGCTGAAATGCCAGAAAACGGGCCTCGGTAGCTTGTTTCCGGTCCAGGGAAGGCATGGCTTGGCAGTTCGGGCTGGACTGTTCCCATGAGGCACAGGGTCAGACTGATTTGCATATGGCCATGTCTGAACTGGGGTGGCAGAGTGGGCTAAAGAATGGTGATGGATTAAACCCAGATCAGTTGACTGGGGGTGAGTGCTTGTATTGTCAACGCTCCGTCCATCATTTCCTTTGGTTTTTCTTTGTTCGCCATAAGTTGGCAGGGTATGCTCAGACGTGAGTCCCTTGCTCACTTTGCCACTGGATTCAAGCAAGCCGGGCTGAAGACGGCTGAAATGCCAGAAAACGGGCCTCGGTAGCTTGTTTCCGGTCCAGGGAAGGCATGGCTTGGCAGTTCGGGCTGGACTGTTCCCATGAGGCACAGGGTCAGACTGATTTGCATATGGCCATGTCTGAACTGGGGTGGCAGAGTGGGCTAAAGAATGGTGATGGATTAAACCCAAATCAGTTGACTGGGGGTGAGTGCTTGTATTGTCAACGCTCCGTCCATCATTTCCTTTGGTTTTTCGTCAAGCGGGCCTCAGCCATAATATCGCCAGGCGGTGACCCCCCCTCCCCAGTAGCAGGTAGTGAAAGGCATGCCGGGGTAGTGCTACAAACCATAAAAGCCCAGTATGCATGGCGTGTCGTATTGACCAGCCCCCCAAACTCCAGCCAATCATTTTTCATCTTCCAGGACCGCTCCCCTAGCCCCTTAAGTTCTTGCCTCCCACTTACCTCTCACCAGCCCTAGGGAGCAGTGCTCATGTGCTAGCTTCCCCCTCCAGTCGCAGTTAAGAAGCAGAGTGAGATATCCTGGAGCTGAACTATGTTCTAGGCAGTGGGGCAGTAAAAAAGCGCCCTAAAACTAACAGCTGGTGGCAAAAAGGGCATGCCCAGCCTTTTGAGTGGTAGGCACTGGCAGTACACCTCTCTGTAAGCCGAAGCAGTCAGCTGTAGGCTTGGCTAGTGTGGAATGGGGGGTGTTTGCTTTCAAAATGGTGGAACTCGCTTCTCCCTGCAAGAAAAAGGGAGACAATTGGAGCCAATGTACAGAGGTGATAAGGAGCTAAACAGGGGTCGAGGCAAAATAAGGCATTTTTAAGGAACTACGGAATCTACAAATAACAAGTTGTTGCACCCAATTGCATCTAAATCCCTTTTGAAATCCCCTGATAAGGACAAGGCTCACTGTTTTGACTTTATTACCTTTTTTGCACCTTTTGTCCACTGAGGATTAAGTTGGGGCAGCCCAATATCACTTGGTAAAGTCAACACAGATCTACCCTCGGTTATGCTGATCTGCTGGTTTGCGGTAGGGGCAGTGACCTCGAGGTGCAAGGGGGTTCTTGTTCTAAATCGAGTTCCCAGGAGACAGGTTAGGCACGTGAATTCAAGCACCTAAGAACCTCGCAGGAGGGGTTTGTTTGCTTACCTACTTCCCTGGTGGTGCCCCCTGCCTAATAGCGACTGACAGAGTTTTTATCAGGAGTACTTTTGGTCGGGACTGGCAAGGAGCTCCGGCCAAATTAACCAGCAACATTGTGAGCACTATAGTTGGAAGCAAGGTAAAAAATCGCGCATAATACAGCTCTAAAAGGAAAAACAGGAAATAGAAAAATATTTAAACTACCCAAACTTTAAAATGGGTAATTCATTTATTTGTGTTGTCGTTTGCTGTCCTGTGCTGACTTAATCTCTTGAGAGGACAAAATGTGCGAAACAAGTGCTAAACTCAAGGCTAAAAAAACAAAGACTGATCAACTATGCTTGATAACTAACCATCTAGAGGCCAACCCTGAGCTCCTAGGCAAAAGAGTCACTGATGTTGCAGATAATGTTTCTCACAAGTTCTAAGGATTATGCAGCACAAAGTTTCAAATGCGGGCAACCAAGAGCTAGGCATGCCTTCATCCTGGAATCTGGTTAAGCACAGGAAAGCAAATGCAAATGTAAATGCCAATGCTGAATATTATAAGGTTGGGAGTAAGTGCACCCCGATAGCGCTGCTGGAAGCAACATTCAACATGAAGCCTTCTTTAAAAAAGGTCCACATAGAAGTGTGGTATATAAATAAATAATACCGGATCTAGGTTTTACTGGACATAGCAATAACAGATAGCTCAATAAATAAGAGTCAAGATTCGAGGTAGTAGGAGTTTGCAGGTTTAATACAGCATAAAGGACAGGAACAGGACAACCTGCACGGGAACAGGATGGCAGCGCTGCCGGGGGCAGGATCAGAATCGGCACGCTCTGGGGAAAGGACTGGCGTAACATTTAATAACAATACACAAGCATATATAGTAAAACAGTTGCATTACAGTACATATGATAGGCGGAGCAGTGGGTGTGGTCAATAGCAGTCGCGAAAGATAAGGGTGAAAATGGGTGTAACAGGGGCGTATACATAGACATGTGATGTAAACGTAACAGAATATGTCATAAATGGGGCGGAAACATGGAGGGGGCTACCTAAGGAGCCGGGACCTCTAACCTAATGGTGCGCGCAAACTGACAATGACGTGTTACTAGGAGAAGCTGGGGGCTATGAACTCTGTGCTAGGAGCAGAGACTGAAGTCTGGAGAGTCAGGGCGACATGTACCTAAACAGTATCTAGTATCTGATGTTTAGAGAACATGTTGATATAAACTAAGAGTCAGGAGGGGAGAGGCTAACGGACTCTAAGACTGGAGCATGCATTATTCTACATGTAGTGCGTGATGAAGAATATTAAATGACCATTAAATGCAGTATTTCTCTTACATGGAGACGTAAAGGCTAGACAATGACGGAAACTATTGATGCGATTCAGTAGCTTAGGAATGCAGAGAAGAAGGGCTGGACTGATAACTAGAATCATAACATACTCTTGGCAGACTCGTAGGCAGAGCCAGGCTGAGCCGGGCACTGTGAGGCAGGAAGTAAGTGAAGGGTCGAGGATACAGGTGGGGGCTGTATCGCTCCTCAGCGAGGCTCAGGAGACAGGAGCTGAATCTGGTGTCCGGGCCCTTTTGAGGCCTAGAAACGGGGACTTTACAATGAAATAACGTGCACACTGAGAAACGTGGCAACGTAACTTTACATAGGCCTGATACTCGTAGCTTTCACGAGAACTGGAAACTGGCATACTAGTGATGGACACAACTGTAATTGCGTCTTCAATCAAACATGGGGGATACATATGCATATTTAATCATGCACACATAACATAAGATGGAGGACTCGTAGGGACACAGAACATGACAAAATGTACTTTTCCACATTCCCTCCTTGTCACTACGTTTCCATCAGGAAACATCAATATTCATGATACCATCTATCATTTCATACAGTATCATTTGCTCGTCTCGAGTTTTCTTGGAACTGGATTTAGGACGGGCTGTGATCAGTAGATCATCGACATACTGGAGCAGGGCAGTGTCAGTTGGCATGTGAATATTGTCTAGTTGTCTCTTAAGTGCTTGACTGTAAATACTAGGACTTTCTGTGAAACCTTGAGGAGCGCGTGTGAACATATAGCTCCTTCCATTTAAACAAAATCCGAAAAGAAACTGGCTGTCTGGATGAATGGGGACACTGAAGAACGCGTTCTTGAGGTCTATGACTGAAAAAAATGAGGCTTCAGAATCAATGGCTGTCAATAGGGAAGAGATATCTGGGACAACTGGGTACTGGGGAATAATACATTTGTTAAGTTCCCGGAGATCAATCACTAATCGATATACTGGGGGTGCATTTGGATCAGTACGTTTCATGACTGGAATGATCGGAGAATTACATACATTGGAGTCAGTTTCTACAACTACTCCTTGAGCGATGAGCTCGTCAATAATTTTGGATAAGGCTGCTACAGCCTCAGGTGGCAATCTGTACTGTCTGATTCGTGGTAACACTACACCTGGTTTGAGAGTCACACGATGGGGTGTGATTTGCATATAACCAACATCAGTTGGACCTTGTGCCCATAAATGCTGCGGAACATTGGACAATCTTGGATCAAAATCTCGTAATACATAATGACCCTTGAAGTCACGTAGGAACAATCGTATTCCCTCGGGGGAGCAGCATATGACTGCACCTAATTCTTTCAGTGTCTTAATGCCTAACAGATTTTCTGGACATGACTTCGTAAGTAACAGATCAGTAGTGCGGGACAATGGACCTACTTCTAGAGTAACTGGCTGAGATATCTCATTTACAATAGGCTTTCCTGAAAATCCAAGGGAAACATTTCTTGAGCCTGAGAGCGGAGCCCCTGGAACTTCGGCGTGACTGATGGTGGTCCTACTTGCCCCTGTATCAATCAAAAACTTTCTGTCTTTCCCTAATACTTGACTATGAACATAGGGACCCTCTTGATCTACAGGTATCTCGATGAGAGGCAAGCCTACCTCCCTCTCTAGGCTGTTTCATGAATATGGCTGATACTCTGGATACTCAGACTGCGCATACTGGTACATCTGCTGTGTAACATGCTGTGTTGCAGCAATAGGCTGCGGTACTGGAACTGTCTGTTGTGCATTCTGTGGCTGAGAAGTCTGTGAAACTTGTTCTTGTCTAGGCGGACGTGGTCTTTCTTTAGTTTTACCGGTAGCTATATTGTGTTTCAGAACTGCACACTCGTTTATGAAATGACCTGGCTGTTTACAATAATTGCATGTCCCTTTAACGGGAACTGCAGGATGACTGGCTTGATTCGTACCCCTCTTCTGACTGTCTTGAGGAATAGATTGTGCAACTAGTACTTTCATTTTCGTGTCTTTCATACGTTTTCTTTCATGATCTTGCTCTTCTCTGATTCTATTCTGGTGGTATTGAAGCATCTGTAACATCTGGGACGGGGTATTAGCTTGCCAGGTACTTTTGACTTTCAAAACTCGATTCTTAACTTGTGGACTTGAATTCTTGACTAATTTAGTAACAAAAAGATGAGGGTATGACTCGCTACTTGTCTTGAGGCCACTGTTTATACTAAAACATTTCTCGAATCTAGAATAAAAATCACTAGTGTCTTCGTCTTGTTTCTGTTTACAGGCTGAGATTGCATACCAGTCTTCCTTTTTAGTGGCTAATAATCTTGGCAAAACTTGTATTAACAGTTCTGGTAATTCTTTACATTTCTCTCCTAGACCGGTACCTGGTACTCGTATCTTATCTTCAGCTTCTAGAACTGCCCAATCGATCTTTTTCTCTCCCACCTCCCAATCTTTTTCCTTGAGTTTTTCATATACCCCTGCGGGCAACAGGACTTTTAACATTTTAATTATATCTGGATACGTGTATTCTCCCATACGGAGCATGTCCTTTAATTCTCGGTGGAACCCTGCTGGATCTTTGTCATGACAGGGAATTAACTTTTTCATCTCTAAGAGTTCCATCTTTGTAATCGGAGTGTAAACAAACACTCGTTGCATTTCACCATCTGTTGTCCTAACTGGGTGTACTTCTCGTAACGGATTCTGTCTGTCTATGTAAAACGGTTTACTTTCTGGAGGTGAGACATGAACAAAATGCGGGTTCAAAAACATACTATATTTGTGGCGCTGTTCTAGGATGACACTAATTAAATCGGTACCTAAACCTTTCCATCTATACTGGAGTAACTCGTTCAGGACATCATGTAACGGACCTGGATCAGAATGTTGACCCTCATACAGAGTAATGAGGTGTTGGATCATATACATACCCACCAGTCGTTGCTCGGCTGGGGGCAGTTTCAGAAACATTTGTGCCACTATTTCGTCTGGAAAAGTGGTAGAATCAGTAATCCATCGAACTGCTGATCGGGCTAGTTCTTGTTCATGCATAGTACTTAATTCACTGTAACCGATTCGTGATTTCAGAATGTGATCGGTAGCTTGAAATACTTGTTCCAGAGAACCTTGTTCTGGTGCTGGATGATGTAAAACTGACTTGTGTTCTAGGCGCAAATGGCGATCTGGAAATCTAGATTTTCCTACATACGCTATTCTAGTGGGATTCTCGTCCTCTACCTCTTCAGTAGAGTCATTTTCTTTCTCGCTTACTTGTGCTGCTTTACGTTGTTCGTGTAACTTTAGTATTTCCTTACGAATTTTCTTGTACATACTCTCTATACTACTGATAGTCTTGTGTTTACCCTCGGCTATATTATCACTCCACCTTGTCAGGATTTTCATTTCGGCCTGATCTTTAGTCGGGGAATCTTGTTCTCTTATTAGACAATTAATCAGAAACTTTAATAACATGAGCTGGATCTCAGCTTTCCTTTGAGACATGGCTTCGCCAATACTTTCTGGATCATCCCCTGTACGGATGAAACGATATATTCTGTCTAGATCTCCTTTCATATCTGGTAGGGTGTCTAAATACCCGGTCACCCGTCTTACACGGATGGAATATATTACTGTACTATCATCACCTGCAACTGGATCATAGCGGCATTCAGTGAGAGCTCGTCGGATTTCTGCAACGGACTTAAATTTGGGCGTACGCTGTAACGCACATTCATGTAACTCGGGCAACGTTCTACGTTGGTGCGGTAGCGGGGTACCAGGAGGACGTCCTCCTGCGGCCCCTAAACCGGAATCGTCGACTGATACTCTTCGTACCAGCGCGGCGGGAAATTGTAATGTAGGCTGGACCGGGGGTACCGTAGCAGGTACTGCAAGAGGTGCCCCGGTGTCTGGGGGAGCAGGAATTGCCTGATTTACAGGGACTGGCGGAACAGGATTTGCATATTCCGGGACTGTGTCGTCCAAATAGGACGAGATGAAAATATCAGCTGCGGTCGGTTTGTGACGTAGCTTAGTCGGAACTAGTGGTGGCGGAAAATTACTGGATGCCTCCGGGGTCGCTTTTGGCAAGCCCTCGGCAAGAAGAGGATACATACCCTTAATAAGGGCATGCCTCTGTCTGTCTGACTGTTCTGTTTTAACTCGTTCACCTATCTCGATTAGTTCCCTTTCTTGGGCTCGTTCTAAGGATTCTCTACTTAGTTCTGACTTTCTGATTTCTTTTTCGGTTCTTTTATGAGATTCTTTGCGCCATAACTCGATGGCATCTTTCTGTGACTGTCTGGCTTTCTTTTTCCATAATGCTTCTTCTACTCTCATGATGCACTCGGCATCCCACGTACCTGATACGGGCCATCTATACTTTTCCTCTAACTCTTTGGTATACTCTACCCATAAATCTAGATATAATATGGCACTTATGCCATGCTTCTGATACATAAAATGACCTGGACTGTCCCTAGGCGGGACAGGAACTGCTGCTTCTAGCAGACCTTTTCTAGTTTTTAACTGACGTAATTTCGAGAATAAGGGCATGACTGAACTGTAATCTAGACACAATACAATACACAATGAACACGATAATTACTTCACATTCATACCACGACATTAAAATACATGAAGAATATTTAAAATAACAGTTCGAACAGAATACTACCTGGAATACTGAAAACAGAATACATGAATTTTCTCGAGAACAGAACTGACTAGAACAGAAACTAGATGCACTGCTGAAACAGTACGAAACTTACCGGTCTCATAAAGAGACACGTCAGGACCCGCATCCACCAAAGTGGACACTTCGTTTTGGGTCTGTGTACCACCAACCCACGGACCAGAGTCAATTAGATTGACCCTGTCTAGATACTACCCCAGCAATGGTACTCACCGGGCAGCAAGAACGGAAGGCCTCGGACTGGACTGGACTGCTTCGACGCCGGACGGACGAACTTCGGACTTCTGTTACGGGTGGGCCTCCGGATACCTCGGACCTTGGACTCTCGGCTTGGGCTCTGGTCGGGACTCGCCGCGTTCCTCCACCGCCTCGCCTGGATGCTGGACCGCCACCTCCGTCTCCTCCGTGGGCCTGAGGGATACTTGAAGCAGAAATATCTGCACGTGCACGGTATGGTACCGTCACGGCTGCAGAGGGTCAGGGGGCCGGCGTGGCTTCACCGGCGCTTGGGGAAAGGGCAAGTCCCTGTTCCGGCGCCATTATGTGGTATATAAATAAATAATACCGGATCTAGGTTTTACTGGACATAGCAATAACAGATAGCTCAATAAATAAGAGTCAAGATTCGAGGTAGTAGGAGTTTGCAGGTTTAATACAGCATTAAGGACAGGAACAGGACAACCTGCACGGGAACAGGATGGCAGCGCTGCCGGGGCAGGATCAGAATCGGCACGCTCTGGGGAAAGGACTGGCGTAACATTTAATAACAATACACAAGCATATATAGTAAAACAGTTGCATTACAGTACATATGATAGGCGGAGCAGTGGGTGTGGTCAATAGCAGTCGCGAAAGATAAGGGTGAAAATGGGTGTAACAGGGGCGTATACATAGACATGTGATGTAAACGTAACAGAATATGTCATAAATGGGGCGGAAACATGGAGGGGGCTACCTAAGGAGCCGGGACCTCTAACCTAATGGTGCGCGCAAACTGACAATGACGTGTTACTAGGAGAAGCTGGGGGCTATGAACTCTGTGCTAGGAGCAGAGACTGAAGTCTGGAGAGTCAGGGCGACATGTACCTAAACAGTATCTAGTATCTGATGTTTAGAGAACATGTTGATATAAACTAAGAGTCAGGAGGGGAGAGGCTAACGGACTCTAAGACTGGAGCATGCATTATTCTACATGTAGTGCGTGATGAAGAATATTAAATGACCATTAAATGCAGTATTTCTCTTACATGGAGACGTAAAGGCTAGACAATGACGGAAACTATTGATGCGATTCAGTAGCTTAGGAATGCAGAGAAGGAGGGCTGGACTGATAACTAGAATCATAACATACTCTTGGCAGACTCGTAGGCAGAGCCAGGCTGAGCCGGGCACTGTGAGGCAGGAAGTAAGTGAAGGGTCGAGGATACAGGTGGGGGCTGTATCGCTCCTCAGCGAGGCTCAGGAGACAGGAGCTGAATCTGGTGTCCGGGCCCTTTTGAGGCCTAGAAACGGGGACTTTACAATGAAATAACGTGCACACTGAGAAACGTGGCAACGTAACTTTACATAGGCCTGATACTCGTAGCTTTCACGAGAACTGGAAACTGGCATACTAGTGATGGACACAACTGTAATTGCGTCTTCAATCAAACATGGGGGATACATATGCATATTTAATCATGCACACATAACATAAGATGGAGGACTCGTAGGGACACAGAACATGACAAAATTTACTTTTCCACAGAAGAGGTGCACCAAAATTGGTGCCACCGCTTCCATTTCCACTCATTTCCAGTAGTACTGATTTGATAAATATAGTAACTAACTGCCATAGCAACAGTTATGTTACTTTGTCAGCTCCATTACATCAGGACCATCATGCCAGGGGGCCGTGGCTAGCCAGGCAAGATGGCGGCTCACTCTAATGAGGCTCTGTACAATCTCCCCATTATCCGCCAATACTACACAAGCAGCTGCATCAGCAGACTCAGCCTACCTTGTCTGCCTCCCGGAGTGCCTCCCTAATGGCTCCTTCTATCTCTGACGCACTGGCTCCCGTTATACGGGGATTGGAGGTAGGGTTGTGGTGGAGCTCGGGCTGCTGTGGAGTTGAGCGGCCTGCAGACTGGAAGCCATATTGTAGGCCAGTGTCATTAGGCCTGGACAGGGGCCCCAAAACATTTGGTGTGCTGACCAGAGCCCCTTTTAGGTCTCTACTTGCTCTACATAAGTGGAACGACGCTGCTGGTCACCTTCCCCCTGAGGCTGAATAGGGCGTTGTTGCAACCCAGCCATGGCAAACTGCCAGCGACAAGAAGACGGCATGGGGCGCAAACTCTTGTGATGTTGGTCTTGAGCAGCTTCCAACCCCTCTGGCTGCACCTCGCCCCAGGGACCTGGGGGCCATGTCGGCCCTAGGTTCTGTGGAGCAGTAAATGGAGGAAGATGTGGGTGCTGTCCTGCATGCCGTGGTGAGCTCCCCTATGATGGTCACTGGTGTGGGTACCTAAGGAGCTGCACCTTGGCCTGGATTTGGGCAGGGACCGCTAACAGAACAGTGAGTGAGAGGGGGCACGAGGGTGGTGTTGGGCCCAGGCCCCTGCTCATGGATGCACGTACCAAAGATCACAGTGGCTGCAGCATGCACTGAACCTGTGGATCCCTGCCCTGACAGTGCCCATACAGGCAATTATGACCGGACGGGCCACACGCCTCTGGGATGCTCTCCTTTGTGGCTGAGCAGCATCACTCGCAGCGTGAGGTCTTTCAACCCAAGAATAAATGCTGTGTAGCGCCCGTTGAGAGCAGTGTTTGCTATGGAATGGCCCCTTCACTGCTTCATCTTCTATTGGAAGGCGCGTATTGAGAGTAGCGTTTGCCATGGACTGGCCCCTTCAATGCCTCATCTTCAATTGAAAGGAGCATACCACAAATAGGGCCTCTTCCGAGCACAACCGTTGCCATTGCACATTCAAGGGCCTCACTCATTGTTTCTGAGACTCACTGGCCTTGGCTTACTGCTGACAGCTGTCGCCCCACCTAGAAGTCATAACGATCTGGTGCATGTGAGTCCCCCATCCTTTGCCTCTCTTCCCTGTGGCACTACCAACATTGCGAATCACCTGAATCCTTGACAGCGCATCAGTCTCTGAGGTGGAAGAGGATTTTCATTGCTGGCTGTAGAACTACATGTCTGGGGTAAAAATGTTCTACTCACTCATGAAGCATTCCACTTCCCAGTCTCAAGCCTGCCTGATACTTGCCCCTTCAATGCCCACCCCCCTATAGCTAGCCATTAGTTGCCATCGCTCAGCTGGCCCATTGGCTCCAGCCCATACCAAGTCACCCTTGGAACGGTCAAATGAGAAGTATTGAGCGTCTGAGTCGCCCTTACCCGATGTGTCATTGGGAGCTAAACTGGGTACAGTCCTGCAAGCTGTGGAGAAGATTGGTGCCACTCTTGAACTGACGCGCACATCGCTGGAATGCAGAATGTCCCTCCAATTTGACCTGCAGCTTGGCTTCCTGCCCGAGGACGGGCTTGACATCGCGCTTTCCCGCACTTTCCCGCACCTTGGCTGTACCAGTGGAAGGCTGACCGGCCGGGCTTCGCTCCGCCGGTCAGCTAGTGAACTACAGTTCCCAGCAGCCCTTAGGACACGAGACCCGTCACCGGAGCGCGCCAGGAGGCGCATAAAGCGGTGAGCGGTGCGGAGTCCTTCGTGTCCCTCCAATTTGACCTGCAGCTTGGCTTCCTGCCCGAGGACGGGCTTGACATCGCGCTTTCCCGCACTTTCCCGCACCTTGGCTGTACCAGTGGAAGGCTGACCGGCCGGGCTTCGCTCCGCCGGTCAGCTAGTGAACTACAGTTCCCAGCAGCCCTTAGGACACGAGACCCGTCACCGGAGCGCGCCAGGAGGCGCATAGAGTGGTGAGCGGTGCGGAGTCCTTCGTGTCCCTCCAATTTGACCTGCAGCTTGGCTTCCTGCCCGAGGACGGGCTTGACATCGCGCTTTCCCGCACTTTCCCGCACCTTGGCTGTACCAGTGGAAGGCTGACCGGCCGGGCTTCGCTCCGCCGGTCAGCTAGTGAACTACAGTTCCCAGCAGCCCTTAGGACACGAGACCTGTTACCGGAGCGTGCCAGGAGGCGCATAAAGCGGTGAGCGGTGCGGAGTCCTTCGTGTTCCTCCAATTTGACCTGCAGCTTGGCTTCCTGCCCGAGGACGGGCTTGACATCGCGCTTTCCCGCACTTTCCCGCACCTTGGCTGTACCAGTGGAAGGCTGACCGGCCGGGCTTCGCTCCGCCGGTCAGCTAGTGAACTACAGTTCCCAGCAGCCCTTAGGACACGAGACCCGTCACCGGAGCGCGCCAGGAGGCGCATAAAGCGGTGAGCGGTGCGGAGTCCTTCGTGTCCCTCCAATTTGACCTGCAGCTTGGCTTCCTGCCCGAGGACGTGCTTGACATCGTGCTTTCCCGCACTTTCCCGCACCTTGGCTGTACCAGTGGAAGGCTGACCGGCCGGGCTTCGCTCCGCCGGTCAGCTACTGAACTACAGTTCCCAGCAGCCCTTAGGACACGAGACCCGTCACCGGAGCGCGCCAGGAGGCGCATAAAGCGGTGAGCAGTGCGGAGTCCTTCGTCGCCCTCCAATTTGACCTGCAGCTTGGCTTCCTGCCCTAGGACGGGCTTGACATCGCGCTTTCCCGCACTTTCCAGCACCTTGGCTGTACCAGTGGAAGGCTGACCGGCCGGGCTTCGCTCCGCCGGTCAGCTAGTGAACTACAGTTCCCAGCAGCCCTTAGGACACGAGACCCGTCACCGGAGCGCGCCAGGAGGCGCAGAAAGCGGTGAGCGGTGCGGAGTCCTTCGTGTCCCTCCAGTTTGACCTGCAGCTTGGCTTCCTGCCCGAGGACGGGCTTGACATCGCGCTTTCCCGCACTTTCCCACACCTTGGCTGTACCAGTGGAAGGCTGACCGGCCGGGCTTCGCTCCGCCGGTCAGCTAGTGAACTACAGTTCCCAGCAGCCCTTAGGACACGAGACCCGTCACCGGAGCGCGCCAGGAGGCGCATAAAGCGGTGAGCGATGCGGAGTCCTTCGTGTCCCTCCAATTTGACCTGCAGCTTGGCTTCCTGCCCGAGGACGGGCTTGACATCGCGCTTTCCCGCACTTTCCCGCACCTTGGCTGTACCAGTGGAAGGCTGACCGGCCGGGCTACGCTCCGCCGGTCAGCTAGTGAACTACAGTTCCCAGCAGCCCTTAGGACACAAGACCCGTCACCGGAGCGCGCCAGGAGGCGCATAAAGCGGTGAGCGGTGCGGAGTCCTTCGTGTCCCTCCAATTTGACCTGCAGCTTGGCTTCCTGCCCGAGGACGGGCTTGACATCGCGATTTCCCGCACTTTCCCGCACCTTGGCTGTACCAGTGGAAGGCTGACCGGCCGGGCTTCGCTCCGCCGGTCAGCTAGCGAACTACAGTTCCCAGCAGCCCTTTGGACACGAGGCCCGTCACCGGAGCGCGCCAGGAGGCGCATAAAGCGGTGAGCGGTCCATCGTCCCGCGAGGGTACGCGCGGGAGAAGCCGGGAGAAGCCCGGGACAAGGGCGGGCCCTCTGAGGTCCTCAGAGACCGGACCGGGCCACCCCTCTGTCTTTTGCCACCTCCCACATTTCCAAGGTATTCACCCCTTCCCTTTTTGCGGACGTCCAAATATATCAGTTTGTAACTGGCTTGATGGAAGTCAAAAGTAAAAGTAAGAGCAGAGTGACTAATAGAAAAACACCGATGCATACACGCTCAACCACAAGGAAACAAACTTTGGCGCAAACTCCTCTACCTACCTTAACTGCAATTGATAGGATGCTGCAACAAACTATTGGAGTGGTTGCTAACGCTATCGAAAAGTACTAGAATAAGAAGGGAGCTCGCACAGCTGGGGGTTATCAAGGTAATGTCATTAAGAAGTTGAGTGTGCTGCAAGAGGAAACACTGTCTGCACTAACAGTGTGGAAACCCAGGTACTCGTACACAGCTCACTCAGTTGAGAGAGCACCTCTGCGCACAACAAGAGAAGACCAATACGTCTAGTTCACTTGAACATAAAGAGTGATGAAGGTCAATCAATATGGAGTTGTCATGAGCTTTCACATTTTATTCATGGTTCAAAAAGTGAAGTTCAGGTAAGATATCCACAGTTATATTTTTCATCAAACGTTAGGTTTGTTCCAATCAAAACAATCACACATCCCGATGCATTTCGGGCCACGCCCTTCTTCAGGGGAATACTCTACAAAAAAACAATCCAAAAGGAAACAATTCAATCTTGTATCCAAATGTAACGTACTAAACTTCATTACGTACTAAATATCTAACAAAATGATAATCATAAAAAGTCTGGGTGATTATCATGCAAAGGTGAATGAATTCAAGTCAAAAATGTGCACCCCCGTAAATAGAAGGTGAGAAAAGAAAAGGAAAGGTCAACGTGAGGGAAAGATCCAGGTGCCATTTCATGTGGTTGTTAAATAATCACCGAGTGTAGTGAAGCAGATTAAGCAAGCCCTCATGCAGCCCAACAGTGCTAATGTCGATAACGCTGATGCCGAAAGTACACGAAAAACGATAAAATTCAGGTAAGGCACACCAAAACCAGATTGACCAAACATAACCAGATACTGGTAAAGTCCCATCAAGGGTACTTACATTATGCAATTGTGAAACAAGCTACGCGGAGCGCCGCGAAGTCGGTAATCTATCAGTGAGGGCGTAGTAACCGTGTGCATTAAGACGCCAGTGACCCTAAACATAAACAAGGGACTACGAGTCAGAAGTGGCTGTGGAGGAAATAGAGAAAGAGTGGGGGCCATATTGGAAAGGTGAAAAAGTCACAACAACAGAAGAAAGAGTAACACATACAGTGACAAAAGTGATAAAACGGTAAAAAGGAAATGAACAAATAAGATAAAAATGAGAGAACATAAGTAAAGCACATATATATAAGGATTACAGATAACACAAAAATTCCATACGGTCATTAAGACCATGCGGTGCCATGGTGGACATGAGCCGGATCCAAAAGTTCTCTCTCTTCAAAAGGGTATTTTTATTGTTCCCAGTGATTTTCACTTGTTCAAGTATTTGAAATTTCAGTTGGGCAACACTGTGTCTGTGTTCCATGAAGTGGGTTGCCACACTTGACTTCAAGTTACATGTGCGTATATTACTCTTGTGCTCAAGAATGCGTGCACGGATCTTTCTCTCGGTGTGGCCAATATAACATTTGCCGCACGGGCATTTCAGCATATAGATTACATTGCTGCTGTTGCATGTAGCATTCACTCTCAGTTTAATGACGTGTCCTTTCATAGGGTGTGTAGTTTTATTTCCGGGGATACAGTTCCCACAGTTACTGCAATTATAGCAAGGTTTGAGACCATTGTAAACCAGTGGAGTAGTCATCGAAGTAGATTTGCTTAATAACTCTTTGACATTGCGACCCCTGGTAAAGGCAAACATCGGAGGTTGATTGAATAGACCATTGAAATCCGGTTCCATTGTAAGTATAGGCCAGTGTTTCCGGATGATATGTTGAAACTGGTTGGACATCTTAGAGTGTTTGGAAATCACGACCATGCGGTCAGTTATTTTTTTAGGTTTAGGTTTTAGTAGTTCCGATCTACCACACTTGTCTGTTCGCTCCACTGCCAGATCCAAAATGGGTGTAGGATAACCACGGGCTTTAAGTCTCTCCAATGTGTTTCTGAGTTCTTGCTTGCATACTTGATCATTAGAAACTATGCGTTTCACTCTGAGTAGTTGGGCGAAAGGTAAGTTGTTCTTAAGGCTGGGCCGATGAAAACTGCTATAATGCAAAATAGAGTTCCTGTCTGTGGGTTTTCGATAAATGGTGGTGAACCACTCATTTGGTTCACAATGTATTTCCACATCTAGATAGTGGATGCATTTGTCATTGTAATCCCATGTGAACTGAATACGTTCATTCACATCATTCCATGATTCAAGAAAGTTGACGAGAGTTTCAGCAGTACCTTCCCATAGTAAAAAAACGTCATCAATGTAACGTAAGTACAATTTTCCATGTTGAAGCCAGCTGTTTTGGCAAAGAATGTGTGATTCTTCAAACACTTTCATGTATATATTAGCGTAGCAAGGAGCCGCCGAATTGCCCATGGCAGTTCCATTCAACTGGAGAATCCATTTGTCAAGTACGGTGAAATAACTATGATACAGCGTATACATAGTAAGTTGCATCAGGAAAACTTTCAGGTCAGAATCCAAATCTGATGAGATTAATGTTTGTTCAATAGCTTCCATACCACCATCATGGGGGATGGAGGTATAAAGTGAACATACGTCCACCGTACACATGATCAAATCAGTATTTTTAAGATCATTCATGATGGGTTCAAGCTTGGACAAAAAGTCGGTAGTGTCACGAACATGTGACCGGGTCTTAAGTACAAACGGTTGCAAATACCTATCAAGAAACTTGCCAGTGTTCTCGTGTATACTTCCTCTTGTGGACACAATCGGCCGGAACGGCGGTTGGGTCGGGTGTTTATGCATCTTAGGAAGCATATACATGACAGGAGGTCTGGGATTGATAGGGGTTAGGTATCGTCTGGTTCTATCATCGATGGTACCGTTATCAAATGCTGCATTGATGATTTCAATCAGTTTTTTGGAAAAATCCAGGGTTGGATCTCCCGGTAGTGAATCATAGATATTGGGGTCATTAATGTGGGCCTCAATCCGTTGCTCATAAAACGTGGTGTCCATGACAACCAATGCACCGCCTTTATGGGCATTCATACAGGTAATGTTGGGATTATCAGCCAGTTTCTTGAGGATGTCTCTCTCCTTTTTAGACATGTTCCCATGTTTCACTGTAGATTGAAATGGTAAATGTGAAATTTCCTGTCTGACCAAATTCTCAAATGAATCGATGATCTTGTGGCTTTGTGGTGCCAGGAAAGTACTGTGAGGGCGGAGTCCTCTAAGCATATCTTCCTCCAACGTGGGTGTAGGACAAATATTCTGAAAATAATGTCTCAAACGGATATTCCGTACTAATTTGAAGATGCTAACTTCTAGCTCCAAGGTGTTGGATCGGGTGGTGGGCACAAATGATTGACCTTTTTGTAAGGTATTGATTTCTTGTGTTGATCGATTAGTGGAAGAGATGTTGATGACAAGATTTTCCTCCGATTTTATCGTCGTCTGTTTGTCTTCTTTGGCTTCATTGTTGGTGGATTTTTTCCGGATTCCTCGGCGGGTTTTTCCCCCCCGGGTTCTTCTTGTTGTGCTTGGCCTGATTCTAAAAAATGAACCGCAGAGTCAGTGGATGTACTCGGTGTTTGAGGTTCAGCATTTGGTGTCTCACGGGTTGGTCTTTGTCTGTTGTCATCCTCAGATGATGAGGTTTCGTTGCCAGAAAAAGGATTATAAGCTTTGTTGGGGCGTCGGCGGGCGTACACCTCTGCCCAGGTGTACACCTCGCCGAGCTTGTAGTCAATAGTATCTCGCTTGAATTTGCGAAGTTTTCTTTCCTGTGTCTCCTTGATGTGTTTGTCAATTTGAATGTTTATGTCTTCCAGTGTTTTGGTAAGTTCCTCAACTGGCATGGCTTCGTCAAGCTCCTTTTTAACGCTCGTTATCTCTTGGGCTAGATCTTCCAAAGTCCTGGATAGCTCCTCGACGATCAGGAGGATCAAATCAAGGGAACACTTGTTGAGGATGGAATGCCATCGCTCAACGAATTTAACATTATTCTTGCAGAGTAAAGGCTTTAACGGGACTCTCAAGCCCCGGGGATCCGTTGTGCCCGATGGTACCGGATCAAAGTGCTGGCATGTAATTTCTGGTTGGATTGTTTTTTTAAAAGGTAGAGTAATTGTCTGATGTTACTCTCCACACTTCGAGAGTTCCCTGTGGAAGTGATATCATCTTGAATAAGGCCATAGATTTTGTCTGCATCTGCTGCGGTGAAGGCAAATGTACTCGCCTTGAGGTCGGTCATGCCAGAGACCGAATCGAAATTCATCATCAAAGCGTGCTGAGGTCCAGGGGCAGAAATCAGTAGGTACTAGAATAAGAAGGGAGCTCGCACAGCTGGGGGTTATCAAGGTAATGTCATTAAGAAGTTGAGTGTGCTGCAAGAGGAAACACTGTCTGCACTAACAGTGTGGAAACCCAGGTACTCGTACACAGCTCACTCAGTTGAGAGAGCACCTCTGCGCACAACAAGAGGAGACCAATACGTCTAGTTCACTTGGAGTTGTCATGAGCTTTCACATTTTATTCATGGTTCAAAAAGTGAAGTTCAGGTAAGATATCCACAGATTATTTAATGACCACATGAAATGGCACCTGGATCTTTCCCTCACGTTGACCTTTCCTTTTCTTTTCTCACCTTCTATTTACGGGGGTGCACATTTTTGACTTGAATTCATTCACCTTTGCATGATAATCACCCAGACTTTTTATGATTATCATTTTGTTAGATATTTAGTACGTAATGAAGTTTAGTACTTTACATTTGGATACAAGATTGAATTGTTTCCTTTTGGATTGTTTTTTTGTAGAGTATTCCCCTGAAGAAGGGCGTGGCCCGAAATGCATCGGGATGTGTGATTGTTTTGATTGGAACAAACCTAACGTTTGATGAAAAATATAACTGTGGATATCTTACCTGAACTTCACTTTTTGAACCATGAATAAAATGTGAAAGCTCATGACAACTCCATATTGATTGACCTTCATCACTCTTTATGTTCAAGTGAACTAGACGTATTGGTCTCCTCTTGTTGTGCGCAGAGGTGCTCTCTCAACTGAGTGAGCTGTGTACGAACGCTATCGAAAATACGGAAAGAAGACTTTCTTTACCGGCGAGTATGTGTTTAATAAGTCAATCGCCAGCAATTATTAATGCACATGTTAGCGTTACAAATGAAACAACTATGTCCCATGATTCATTTTTGTTGGAATCATTTGCCGGTTTTCCAAGGTATGACTTAAGCCAACCAGATGTACCACAACCTTTAGTACCTACTGTTTCTTGTATTAGGGAGAATATACTGTCAATAACACCTGATTTGTCAGCTAGTATATTGCCACAGTCCCAAACATATAGTGATGTGCCTGTAAACATTATGGAACTGGATTGTTGTGATACCAATACTGTCATTCCAACTGTACAAATTAGTGATACCAGTTTGTCAAGTAGTGAAACTGACTGTGAGCCTGTACCCTCTAAAAATAAGTTTACCCAAAGTCGTAAAAGGTTAATAATTAACAAACAGCCTAAAACATACAGAAGAAAAAAGAAGAGGGCTATACAAATAATAGAAACCAATGAAAGAGAGGGTGAGATACAGTTGAATAGTGGAGGGAGACATGTAAAGGATACACAATTGCTGGAAATTCTAACCCCAACAAATGTCAAGGTACTTACAGCATGTCTCGAGAAAGTGGTAAAGACTTATATTGCACCAGTGATGGTATCTCTAGAAACTCTAAGTAAAAAAATAGAGAACCTGGAGAAATTAGGCATAGCTAACTTGGATATCTTAGAACACCTTGGCACGCAAGTGAGACCCCACACAACTAATGTTGAATCTGGGAATCTGAGCAAAAACAAATTAAATACAGTAAATCGTACTCCAAGTGTGCCTGCTGTGGCGGCAAACCCGGTACCTTCTACAAGTGGAAGGCAGAGGTCAACACCCACTATCCCTAAGATAGTGGGTGGGCAAAAAGTAGTTGGGGGTCAAAGAAACACCAGTGACCCGGCTAACAACAACCAGAGCCTACCTGTACCGAGGCGCCATATTAATAACGTTATTCCAGCTACTATTAATTTGCCACCTGATTGTAGACCGTTTATAGCAATACTTGCTAATGTCCCCAAATTGTTGCCCAACCAATTTGAAAATCAAGAAACCCTAAAAAAATAAGACCCTGTACTGGCTGGTGAAAAACTGTGGTTTCCCAATACGAGGTGCTGAAGAGATTATAACCACACAGAGGGTAGGTTGGGTGGGACCAAATAAAAAGGAGATAGATGGTGACTGTATAATCATAAATTTTAGGACTACAGAATGGGCGAGAGATTCGATCTTACACGCACCTATGCCATCGAGTCACGAATATAACATCACGCTGTTCCCACTAGACTACTTTTATAGGAACCAGTCAGGAAGACAAATTATTACACATAATTTCCAACATCCAAGAGCGGCCTTTATTAAGCATCCTAATGTTGTACCCATCTGCCCCCCTTAACTCCCTAATCTATATGACAACTTTGTGGTCCCAACTTCTAACAGATTTCAGCTGTTCAACTCACTTGAGGAGAATGACTGACTGGCTGATTTACCCTTGACCCCGCATTCTGGAAGCATTGAAATAGGTGTTACATTGACCTCGGAAAAAGATTCGGGTGCTGAAAGTTGTGTAAAAACTATAACTGAGCCACATCTATTATTGCCAAATAATGTGCTATGTACATGTACTGTTACAGATAATGTTATAGATGACAATATAACTACAACAAATGTTAATGTTGTTCCAATTGTAAGTTTGGAAGCCTCACTTTTGTCTAATCACCCCGAAAGTACAGGTGCCAATTGCGCTGACTCCCTTATAATTGGCACCTGGAATATAGCGGGAATCGCTTCAAAATTATGTACCCCGTTTTAGGATAACTTCATCACATGTGGCTATGATATTATTTGTCTACAAGAGACATGGCATATAGACCAAATAGAAGTTGAAGGTTATACCTCCTATAGTTTGGCAGCAGTAGCTTCCAAGGCTGGTAGAGCTAAGGGTGGCCCACTGACTTTGGTTTCAACTAAATTGACGGAATTTAATGATGGGGGACACACTGTAGTTTGCCAGCATGCGTCTGTATTGAGACTAACACACAGTCATGGCAAGGATTTAATTATTGTAAATTTTTACAATAATATTGTGGGCCCTAAACGAGATAAGATTGTCCCCGACGTTGATAGTGCTATTGAAGCTGCAATTGTTATCTCTAAGAACAATTTTGCAATACTGTGGACAGGCGACTTTAACATTCAAGCCTGTAGACATGGTCGGAAGGGGATTTGTGGTCATCACGAGGATTATGCAGGGGGTGATAGCGTTTACGTTAATCATTTCCCGCACAGTAATTATGGCAGCGCACTGAATAATTTAATAGCCAAAATCAATCTGGAACTGCTTGAATGTACAAAAAACAAAAAAAACGAAATGTGCCCAACATTTAGGGGGAGAGATGCCCATTCTAATATTGACCATATTTTATTGTCTAACGGTTCGGTTTTTTCCAATGTTTGGGTAACAGAGCAGCCTGTGAGTGATCACAACAGCATTTCAGTGGAGTTAATGGGCTGGGGCCCAAAAACCGTTGTGCACGGTAGATCTGTCCATGGGATTTCTGTCGTGAGACCAAATGGTACGAGAATTAAATGGGCTAAAATTGACCCTAATAAGTTAACAAAGGATGTTATTTGTAAATGCACCAGAGAGGTTGAATACTGTCTTGCACCTAATGTGATAGCATCAGTCGTTCTCTCTAATTTTATGAAAATTACATGCACAGTTGATAATTCCTTGTTAAAAAGAAATAGAAGTATTAAAAGAAACAAAACTGTGTGGTTTGACAAACATTGTGCCAAGACTCTGCAAAGGTTGAAAAGTGTACTTGATGTTAAACCCAGAGATAAAGAAAGAGTTACAGAAGAACGTATTAATTACAAACTGGCCTTGTCAACTAGAAAAAGGGAGTTACAGAATGATGCCTGGAATAAACTTGACATGGCCGTTGCAACTAAAAACCATAAATTGTTCTGGGAAACTATAAATGGCCCATTCTTAAAGAATGAAAATACTCCTGAGATCAGTTCCCACGTCAGTTGTCTTGCATGGATTGCACACTTCTCTGAGATTTTTAACTCTGATTTTAATCCAGATGGGTCTACTTTATGTTTTAAATGGAAGAAAATGCAGTTGTTTTTAACATTAAATGAAGTGACAGAGGCAATTAAAAACAGTAAGGGGGGTAAAGCACCTGGGCCCGATGGGGTACCCATGGACTTTTATAAACACGAAATATTACTATGGGCCCCAATCTTGACTCGTTACTTTAATGCAGCGGTGGAAGGTAATTTACCACTGACATGGGGCCAATCAATCATTATACCCCTCTACAAAAAAGGATCCAGGTCAGAGGCAAGGAATTATCGCCCAATCTCACTTCTGGACTCGACAGTTAAAATCCTCAGTCGAGCCCTATTAGTGAGATTGGAAGCCTGGGTCGAGGAGAATAACATCCTGTCCCCTGTGCAATATGGTTTCCGTAGGGGAATAGGAACAATGGAGCAGTGCGTGAACCTGGAACTCATAGTTGGCAAGTATACCAAAGCTAAATCTGGTAATCTTTACCTATGCTTTGCCGACTTGAGTTCCGCGTTCGATCTGGTGGAACACGCACTGCTCTGGCCCACACTACTGGCAATGGGCGCCCCTACTGAAATTATCCATCTGCTTGCCCGCTTGTATAATAATCTAACAAGCAAAGTAAGGTTTGGAACAGATGGTGAGTGCACCCCTTTCTTTGAAGTCAAGAGAGGCATCCGTCAAGGATGCGTACTCGCCCCCCTATTATTTTCTCTTTTTATTAATCATGTTGATACAACTTTAAGAATGATTAATGCAGACGCACCAACTATAAACGGCAACCCTATCCCAGTCCTTTTATACGCGGACGACGCGGTCCTCCTCTCTAGGACCCATAATGGACTGCAACATTTAATTAATCAATTCCACGTATTTATAGAAAATAGGAAATTGAAAATTAACAAAGGGAAGACTGTTACTATGGTGTGTGGTAAGAAACTAAGAAAACACAAGCCTTTTTTTTTTTTAGAAGGGGGGAAATTAGAATCTGTTAATAGCTTCTGTTATTTAGGCATTACCTTCTCAGGAGATGGGAAATGGATAAATGAACAAAAAAGTGTTCTTTTTAAAATGGCCAGGAATACAAACTGTATTTTTAGATTTGCTGCTAAACTAGGGGATCGCAGAATTCATGAAATGCTAACCCTTTTTAACGCCAGATGCATTTCGTCAGCTATATATGGGGCCGGAGTTTGGGGGTACGATGCACAGAGTGCCAAAACTGTCCAGGGAAAGGAAAATGTGTTTTTAAAAAGATTATTAGTGCCCCAGCTACGGCTTCAACGGAGCTAATACACAAGGAATTAGATTTGCATTATGTTAATGATCTAATTACTCTTCGTCCCTTGTCCTTATGGCGTTCAATATGGGCAAAGGAGGAGACAAAGTTTACACAGGATGTAATAACTGATTGCATCAAACTTGAACATCGATCGAATATTCCTTGGCTGAACCATATACATTATTGGTATAAAATATTGTATGGTCTGGATATTTTTAATGTTTTAAAAATGGATCCTATATTATCGAAGCGGGAGTTAAAGGTCTCGTTTTTGAAATATACAGCAGAGCCAAGAGTGGAAAAATATAATAAACAAAGTACATTCAATCTCTATCAACAATATAACATCAATTTAGGTTTCCAATTTTACCTTGTAATAGTTAGTATTCCCTCCCATCGATTTGTGTTAACCCGTCTCCGCTTAGGAATTGTGCATCACCTTGTGGCTTTCCCTGTGCCTAAAAAAACGGGAACTTGTCTGTGCCCATGTGATGGCAAATCAAAACAGACCATGTGTCATTTTATGCTATTTTGTATTTTTTATACTTCTTTTAGGAAATATTACTTGAAACCCATCTTTTTAAAATATAGTACGCGTCATTTACAAACAGCAATGAAATTAGTGTTTAACCTAGAGTCCCCCGATGTATGTTTTTATGTGGCTACTTATATTTTAAAATGTATTTCTGCAAGAAAATCAATTATTATATGAATTTTCTTAGCTGCTAAATGTATTATGCACTTTAAAATAAGATGCTGTTGACATCATGTATTAGTATGCTAATTTGCACATATATGTATGTTGGAGTAATAGCTGCTATTGTATAATATCCATTGTTGGAATGGCCTAGCACTTGCACTTTGTCATAGTTATCCCTTGTGAATAGCCAGACTAGGTGCTGCTATCTGCATATGGCACTTTAGGAAGGATGTTGCAGAATTCTTCTTTAGAATCGCCAATTTGCACATGTATTAATATAGAGATGATACTTAGCACTTTAATTGCATATTTGCACACTATCAAAGGTCGTATAAATGTTAACATTACAGTTAAACGTATTTCTCTAAATGGCCTAATGATTTTGTACTATTAATGTTGCTAAATGTCTATATTTTCTAAGCGCCATCCTGTTACATGTTTTTTTGCCTGCTTCAGTACTGTGTACATTTTTTTTTTTTACGTCTGTTGCTATATGGTTGTATTTTCTTTACAAACCGAATAAAGCATCTTTGACAAAGTTACAGCAGACTTTAATTTTCTACATGCAGACCATCGAAAGCTTATGGATAAAATGTGGGAGGCCAAACTTACACCTTCTGAACTCCAACCTATCGCTCGTGACCACACCACACTGCTCTGTTCCAGTTCCTAGTTAATTGAGTTCACACCTTTGAACACAAGGTGGAAGATGCAGAAGGCCACTCCAACAGGAACAATGTTAGGGTGGCGGGGCTGCAGGAAGGGGAGGAAAGCCTAGATGCTGTAGCTTGCACCAAAAATGTGACCTGCATGCTCCTACCTGACAGGACGGCCCGATTCATAGAAATAACTTACGACAAAATCCTATACTTACTACTCATGGTATTCACAGAATGCACTTATGACTGTCCTAAGTTTACGTCCGCACTCGGGCAGGAATTTCTGCCTCCGGAATGTAAGCTCCACACCCGGAATGTAAGCTCCACACCCGGAGCGGAATTTCCACCATCGGGCCTGCATATCCGCTTCCGGGCCGGAACACCCACAATCTGGTATTAAGTGACTATATCTGATGCATTGTGAGTATTCGGGTGAGATCGAAGTCGTGTGAGATCTGCTTCCATGTGTTGTCGAAGTGAAGATGCGAACCAGAGCGTGAGATGTCTCCCTCTCCCCATCACATGAAGGTACTGCAAAGTGTGGTGTAGGGGAGGTTCCTGAGCGAGCACACCCCATTTGGACGCTAACGAAGCTATGAGTGTTCTGTGTAATAGGAACTGCCCAGGAGGTAGATTCTCCTCCGTTGTGAGTTCCTGGAATGAAATAAGAGTGCCCTCTTGAAAAAGGTCCCCCACATCTTGTATCACCTACGGAAGCATTCGTGTGCTACAGTGAGGAGAAAAGGGTCTGGGGGTCTAAGTGTGGAGCAAGGATGGAAAATCTGTAGAAGGGTTTTCAGCAGTAGCGGAGGTTGCAGAGAGGCCGTGTCTAGCAGATAACAGGAGGACATCCACCTGGCGATCCATTGCAGCTGGGAGGCCAGGTAGTAGTGTTCAAAATTGGGTACAACAAGGCTGCCCAGCGTAGTAGGCAGATAAAGCTTTCCCATGGATACCCTATGGTGCGAAGACCCCCATATGTAATCCTGCACTACTCTTTCCCACTGCTTGAAGAAGGGAGGGTAAATGATGAGGGGTAGAGTGGCAAAGTAATAGAGGAAGCGGGGAAGAACCACCATTTTAACCAGGGCGATTCTACCAGAGATAGCCAATGGGAGAGGTTTCCAGAAACGCATCTGAGATCGAATCGCTGTGGCAGCTCGGACAACATTCCCGTCAAAGAGGTCAGCTTTGGTGCCATAAACCCCGACTCCCAAGTAGCGAAAAGGGTCAATGTACCAGGCCACAGGCGTCCCCCGAGCCTGTAGCCTGGATCAGGAGTGCCCCATTTCGGCGCTGGTTCTGAGAGCCGAGCACTGTGTATTGGCCGGGGATTTTAATTTCCATATGGATGAGGGATCGGACCCTGACACGATCAAATTGATTGATATCACGGCCCCCCTAGGCCTTGCCCCCTACCTCTCGGGACCAACGCATGAAAAAGGTCATACCTTTGATCAGGTCTTCTCTACATCCCCCGTAGAGGTGACGTCACTTTTGCCGGTGCTCTGGTCAGATCATAGGCTGGCCAAATTGTATGTGCCGGGCATAAAGAAACTATCGAGTACTGCCCTTAGGCAGCAGGGACTAGCACCCAGGGCGTATCACCGGGTGACCCCAGAAATGCTGGCACAGGCATCTCTCGACCATCCGTGCCCTCTCACGGGAGATCTGGATAGGGATTTGGAGTCTCTGCAAGCTTGGCTGACGGACAGGCTGAATGATCTAGCCCCTGTGATGGCCCCCCGATCAATATCTAAACGGGTCTCTGCCCCCTGGTTTACCGAAGCACTGTCGGCCTCTCGATGGCAGTGCAAGGTGGCGGAAAGGGTGTGGCGGTCACAGTATGATTCCGCGGCCAGGCTTGTCTACAGGACAGCGGTTAAAGCCTACCATCGGGATATCCTCCTTGAAAAAAAAGGCTACTTCGCTAGGAGGATAGAGGCTGCCTCTAATTCATGTAAGGAGATTTTTACGATTGTGAGGGAATTTACGGCCCCACGATCTAACTCGACTCTGGCCGTCCTTCCGAGCCGTGGGTTTCTGCTCTTGCCAACTTCTTCACCACCAAGATAAGAATGATCCAGGACTCTTTTCCCTTGAAGGTGGTTGAAGTTCCTCCCAGCCTCGAGGACGGGTCAGTTCCATCGGCCCCTCCTGGTTCAGTGCTGGCAGTCTTTCCGCCAATGTCAGTTTCATCATCATTGGCATTTATGGCCAACCTTAAATCTGGGTCGCCTCTTGACCCTTGCCCGGCCAAATTTCTGGCGAAGGTGGCAGAAGTTGTAAATCCGTTGGCAAATCCACTTCTGAATCTCTCCTTGAGTCGGGGTGTGGTCCCGTAGGCTTGGAAGCAGGCGATGGTTATCCCCCTTCTCAAGAAGCCGGGCCTAGACCCTGAGGCTTTGGCCAATTATAGGCCCATCTCTCTCCTCCCCGCGCTGGTTAAGATCGTGGAGAAGCATGTGCATATGGTGCTTTCCAATTTTTTGGAATCCCATAATTTGCTGCACCCCACTCAATCTGGCTTCCGCCCCAATCTAAGCACCGAGACGGCGCTTTTGGAGGTGTCTGAAGCCATTAAAGAGGCACTGGATTCGGGAGGCAAAGCTATGCTTGTAATGCTAGATCTGTCGGCGGCCTTTGACACCGTCCCCCATGAGGGTCTCATCGCCAGACTCTATGAGATCGGTCTGAGGGGGACGGTGCTCAGCTGGTTTAGATCATTTTTGGCTGGCCGCCGACAAACGGTCTGGGTCTCGCCTAGCTCTGCCGTGATGCCGCCGTTGGGAGTCGGAGTCCCGCAAGGCTCTGTGTTGAGCCCGACTCTCTTTAACATCTTTATGACCCCTTTGGCGGCATTCGCAGAGTCTTTTGGGGCCCAGATCGTATCCTACGCCGACGATACCCAGCTCCTCTTTACGTGTGGGAAAGGAGAGGAGTTTAATGGAGAGAGTATCCGTGAGTGCCTTGGGGCTGTTTTTAAATGGTTCCAGCTTAACAGCCTCAAGTGTAACTCAGATAAATCTGAGGTACTCCTCTTCGGCTGCCCATCTGATCCAGACTGGGAGGAATGGTGGCCTGTTAATATGTTCCCTCCAGCGTGCTCATCCCAGCTAGCAAAGAATCTGGGGATCAAGATTGATAATGGTCTGACGTTAAGATCTCAGATCCTTGGTCTAACGGGAAGATGCTTTGGCCTCCTCCGGATGCTTCGCAAGTTTCTTCCCTTACTCTCAGAAGATCATAGGAAAACTACGGTGCAGGCCTTAATCGGCTCAAGATTGGACTATTCCAACGTCCTATATCTGGGCCTGCCAGAGTATCTCCTGCAACGGCTGCAGGTGGTCCAGAACTCGGCCGCGCGGGCCATTTTTGGCCTTTACAGACGTGCCAGAGTCTCTGGCCTTTTGCAGTCGCTTCACTGGCTGCCTATCCGGAAGCGGATAGTTTTTAAGGCCTTGACCTTGGCCCATAAGGCTCTTCATGCCTCGGGAGCAAAGTATCTCCAAAGGAGGCTTGCCTTTTACCACCCGGCCCGATCTATGAGATCTGAATCAATGTTTCTTGCAGTGGTCCCTCGAGTAAAAAGGGCCCGCATCGGAGGTCGTTCTTTTAGGCTGTTGGCGCCACAGCTATGGAACACTCTGCCTTTGGCCTTAC
Organism: Lissotriton helveticus; assembly: GCF_964261635.1. Taxonomy (NCBI): domain Eukaryota; kingdom Metazoa; phylum Chordata; class Amphibia; order Caudata; family Salamandridae; genus Lissotriton; species Lissotriton helveticus. Next base: position 319,970,295 of record NC_136072.1, on the reverse strand, counting down.
GCAGCACCCCCAATCTGTTGTCCTTTAGGAAGGGCCTTAAGACTTGGCTTTTTGCAGTTATTACGCTTTTATTCCTTTAGCTGGGTCTGTTTTATTTTACTGTGTTGTGTATTTCTGCTACAGGTTTTTTTTTCTCCTAATAAAAGCGCCGGGACACTCTATGGAGTAGTTGCGCGCTATAAAAGACCAAATTAACATAACATAACATAGGAACGGAGAAAGTATGGACTTTGTCGGGTTAACTCGCAGCCCAGAGGCTCGCGCAAAAAGGCTAAGGGCTCGATCAAGGGAAGGGGGAATATCATGAAGGTCCTTAGCGTATATTAACAGGTCATCTGCGTAGAGCGAAATGGTGTGTATGCCATCACCTAGTTCAATCATCATATCAACGTGCGTGTGGATATGAGCCGTCAGCGGCTCCACCGCTAGCGCAAATAGCAGGGACAGCGGGCATCCCTGCCGGGTCCCTCGCCGCACCCGAATCGGATCTGAAATATATGGGCCTGTGCGAACTCAAACTGATAGATTACGATATAACAGTTGCACTAAGCCGAGGAAGTAAGGGCCAACCCCAAAACGAACCAGGGCAGCAAAATGAAAGTTCCGGGCCAGCGAATCGAAGGCCTTCTCAAGGTCTAATACCATGGAACCGGAGCACGGCCAGGTGATCAGGGCATATTCCGCCACCTGAATGTATCGGCGTAAGTTCAGAGCCGTGTTATGCTGTGGAACAAAGCCATTCTGGTCAGAGTGCACCAGACAAGGGACTAGCAGGGCTAGCGAGTTAACCAAGACCTTTGCCAGGATCTTATAATTCGAATTCAACATAGCAATCGGCAGGTAGGAGCCAGGAGATGTGGGGTCCTTACCAGGTTTCACCAAAGACACCACATTAGCGGTACGCATGGTTGGGGTCAGAGTCCCTTCCAAGATTGCCTCCAGAAACACAGAGTGTAGTTGCGGTACCAAATGTTCCACGTATGTTTTGAAAAACTCAGTTGGGAAGCAGTCCGGCCCTGGAGTTTTACCAGATGACAAGGCACGAAATGCGTCTCGTATTTCGTCTTCAGCTATAGGAGAGTCCAGCTCCAGGGACTGGTTTATCGTTAGAGCGGGCAACTCCACTGTGTCCAGGAAGGGTCGCACATCGCGGGCGTTACCCGTCAGGAGGGTCTCATATAGATGAGTGTAGTGTTCAGACATCAGTGCGTGAATGTGTCTCTGGGTGCTGCGCTCCCGACCAAGGTCATCAAGTAAGAAATGTATGGGGCGTTGGGGATGTTCCTGTTTAATCAAATAGGCCTGTAGTCTCCCGGTAGAGCGGATCGAATGCTACAAATAGTTATCGCAGCGCAGGCGGTCCAGAAGTGTTTCCCGTTTGGTATGGGCAGCATCGAGGCGCTGTTGTCGTGCCGCTTTGGTGACAACTTGCGACTCGAGCAAGAGCAGCCATCCCTCAATGTGGGTCAGTGAGACGTCTAACCATCTGCGAATACTCCAAGTCTGTCCCAGACAATGACCCCTAACCACCACCTTAAAGGCCTCCAATTCAGTGAGTCTGTGGAACAGGTATTAAGTGCAAAATAGTTAGCTATCGCTGACTCCAGCGAGCTTCGGAAGAGGGGGTCCTCCAGAGCTGCGGTCTGCAGGTGCCAGGTCAGAACCAGTGGGGGTGGCGCCTCCCAGGCCAGGTGCATTACCAAGGGGTTATGATCGGAGTGCGTCCGACCAAGATAATCAGTCGTTTGTATCAAGGGGAGGAGGGCTGCGGATGCAAGTATACGGTTGAGGCGTACATGTAGCTTATGGGCCGGGGGATAGAAGGAGTATACTCTGGAGTGAGGATGACGTTCCTGCCAAACATCAGAAAGAGTCCAGTTACCTAGCCAGGCATTTAAAAGGCGAGCATTAGAGGAAGCTGTAGTACTAGTGAGGGGGGAAAGGAGCCGTTAATGGATACATCGAGTACAGCATTAAAATCCCCTCCCAGGAGCCACGGGACATCCCTCCAGCGGAGCAATATCTCTGAGGGATCACTCAGAAAGGTGCCCTGGGCAACATTAGGGGCATATAAGGAAACCAGTAAAATAGGTTGGCCGTTCAGCCTGACACTTATCACGATGTACCACCCCATTGGGTCTGTCAGGACTTCCTTTTCTTCCCACGGGACCCCTGCCTTAACCCATATCATCACTCCTCTAGCCATGGACGAGTAGTTGGTACTGTAAATCTGGCCACGCCAACGTTGGCGTAAGCGGGTGGCTTCAACGGCTGCCAGGTGTGTCTCCTATAAAAACGCAATACTTGTCTTGTGACTCTGCAAATAGGCGTAAATGGCGTATCGCTTAGAAGGTGTCTGAATGCCCTTGACATTCCAAGTTAGGATGTTAAGGTCAGAGACGGCAGGTCTGTAGGGGTGGCGACTCATACAGGGGGAGAAAAATAACAAGGTGGGGCAGTAAGAAACCTTACAACAGGAAGAGAGCGGAACCCCAACGCGAGGAACGGCCCAAACAATCATGCCAAATCATGGCTATAGAACTAGCGTTGTTGTATGACTTCGGGGGGGGGAAATAGACCAGTGAGCGAGAGAAGTCAATGTAGAGACCGTCCCCTTCAATTGCCCCAAAAGAGATGGAGATAGAGCATCACAAAAGTACAAGAAACATGCCCTGAAGTACTATGGTGTTCTGACATGTTTATAAGTCACAAGTCAAATAATGTCGTCTGCAGTTTGTGGGGTGACACCCCGGAGTGGGGGGAAGTCCCCACCCAAGGACCATTCAGGTGTGGACTCTGCGGCTCTGGACTGGGGTGGAGAAGCAGTAGAGACAGGCGGAGACGGGGATCTGGAGGATTAGAGGCCCGCCATTGCCTGCAAAGCCCCCTGGCGCTCCAATCGGATCTGGTCAGGGCTGGGGATGGCCACCATAGACCCCGCGCTCCTGGCTCCTCTCCCCCTGCGTCGGCCTCCGCGTGGGCGCTCATGGGGTCGGACCTCATCAGATGATTTGGGCGCCGTTGCCAACCCCTATTCTTCGAGCCAGTCCCATGTCTCCGCAGGGGGGTCAAAATACTTTGTGCTTCCATCTCTAATGACCCACAAGGGTGCCGGGAAGTGTAAGGAGTAGCGGAGGTCCAGGTCACTGAGCTGTTTCTTTACTACGGTGAAGGTGGCTCGCCTCCGATATACCAACTCCCGTAGAATAGCATCTCTGTCTCTGAAGTTCGTGACTCAAAATAAGAAGGGGTAAGGGCAAGGTCCAGCTGATATTCAATGGGCCCGTTCCACCATGTATTGTGGGGATAGCGATCAGGGGGACATGATCTCTTTCATCCAGGCTTCTGTAAAGGTCTCTGGGTCCCTTCCCTCCGTCCCTTCAGGGAGGTTGACCACACGCACATTATTCCGGCCGGAATGGCCCTCCGCGTCATCCACCTTCTCCTTCAGGGTGCAAACCCTGTCTAGTCTAGTAAATCCTGAAGCGTGGAGTAGCAATTTCGGGATCCGGGCTGAAGGTCTGCTAGCATGGTCTCTGCGATGCAAACCCATCCCAAGAGTTTGTATTGGTCAGCCCCGAGTAGCGTGAAGTCCGAGGTGATAGTGTCCATCCGGTTTTCCAAGGAGGTGCGGGTCAAGTCCTGGGCACTGCCGATCCGTTCCACTGCCACTAGTACACAGTCCAGCTTGGCGGCAATGTCAGGCTGACCCATCGTGGCTGCCGATCCAGGGGTTGTGAGCAATGTCCTGGCTTGGCCACCAAGGGGCACCTCACGAGAGGTGGTGTTACGTAGGCGGCCCATGACAATCTGCTGAGCGCTTTTCATAGGGAGCGAGACCTTGGTGTCAAACCGCTGCGACGTCCTAATGTGGTGGTCGTGTCTGTAGTTAGGTTTGATCACTTTGCAAGGCGGTTTCATTCCAATCAGCGATGTTTCCCACCATGATTTCTGTGGTTACAGGGTCCCACTGGGTGGCCAGACTCCCTCCACAGAGGCCACAGAGGACGCAACAGATGGGGTAACGTGGAAAGCACACCACAGTCATAGATATGTGGTACCACAGCTCCGATTTCAGCTACGGGAAGAGTCACCGACAGCTGTCTGCAGCCGCTTCAGCCGAGCGTGTTTGGCTGCCAGGCGGTTTCCTGGCCGACAGTCCACAAAGAGTGTTTAGGTGAGGCAACCTAGGCCCGGCCAGTCCCCCATGGCCCCCACCTACAGGGCTGGCCCAGCCGCCAGCACCACACTCTGAGAAGCGCAGGTGGGTCACTGCATGTAGTGTGCATGCTTGTGTTCTGATTGACTGAGTGTTCCTAACTTAGTGTAGAACCTACCTTTTGGTGTTTTTGGGAATGCCCGCCACTCCAGCCAAACATGTTTTAGTGGGGCCAATCTCCTTAGACCATTGTGGTGTCGCTGCCTGTCTGTAGGATCAATCTGGATTTTCTTGTTCGCTCATTTGTCTAAGGGCTACGTGTCACCCCACCTGTGATATGAGGGAGAGATCATATTGGGTGAATTCAACAACGATGAGGCAAGTTCGCTATTATACATACATATATCATGATTTGCATTGATATAGTATTTTCCAATATTAACAATTGAATATGTACCAACCATGGCATAACTACCTGCTCCCAATTAGGAATTATAGCCTATTAAATTTAATAAGGAATCTCCAGTGTTATCCTATGCCGGCTTTTTCTGGACTGAATCACTGAGCACCTTATATTGTGATCTTACAAATACACAACCAAATAAGGGCTGACCGTAATACTGCAATAGCGTAAGAGGGACACTAAGCAGTGTACTCTACCATTTTTACATATTGCTCAAGGGACAGTAGCACACCTCAGCACTTACAAAGACATTCAGCAACACCTTATTACATAACTCCCTACTGCATATAGACCTAGCATTTTAAATGCCCGCGAGTTGCATAGCTGTAACAACTAAGGTCTCACCTTGAGTAATGCTTAACCCTGCAAGAGAGTGTTTGTGCGATACAACACAGTTTTAAACATTTGTTCGGTGATGAATACAAGCTTTTTTACAGTTTTACGTGTACCGTGACTTAAGAGAATGGGCACTACTAGCTAGGATTGCATGCACCTTTACAATGATTTGTGTATGACAGACACCATGGAGCTATAATAACTACTTATGCATGGATAAAGGACAGACGGGAAAGTGTATTATCATGATGCCTCAAATTCTACCTGTTATTCTAACACTGTGACTATATTGAGTGCAATTGGCATGACATAGCTATAATATGTTATTTTATTTTTTTATAACACATTGTGATTGTACTAATCTGGAAATTACAATGACTTCATGGAATCGTGCAATAAAATGTCATTCATTCATTCATGTTATCCTATGGGAGGGATAGGCCTCACAGTAGCAAAAAATAAATGTAGGAGTTTTTCCACTATTAGAACATGTAAAGCTTAAAAGTACATATCCAACCTTTTAGTTACACAACACCCTTCCTTATGGGCAACCTAGTGCATACCTTAGGGGTGACGTATACATAATAAAAGGGGAGATTAAGGTTTAGCAAGGGGATTTAAATGTCAAGTCGATATGACAATGGCAATGGTATTCAGGCTGCAATGGCAGGCATGGGACATGTTTTAGTGGGCTACTTAAGTGGGTGGTACAATACATGCTGCAGGCCCACTGGTAGCATTCTACAAAGGATTTAAAGATTAATCAAATATGCCATTTTTTATAAGCCAATTTAACCATGTTTTACAGAGAGAGTGCAAGCACTTTGGCATTGGTTAGCAGATGTAAAGTGCACAGAGTCCTATGGCCAATAAAGTTTTTTTAGCAATAACAAAAGGAGGAGGAAGGCAAAAGGTTTGGGGTGACCCGGCAGAGAAATTCAGGTCCAACATAGACTATTTTCTTTGTTTATCCAGATTGTTTCATATGACTGTCAGATGGGACTGTCAAACAGTGTGGTGAAAGAGGAGGGATGTAGAATGCAGTTTTACAGGAACATATAAACCCTATCATAGAATGAAGGTAGGCAGACAAGCAGCCTGTGACAGCGATATGTTTTCATTAAAGTTTATAGGGTCTTAGATACTCAACCCTTACACCTGGACATGGCTTATAAGAGGATGTTTTTAAGTTGGATCAAGCAGATTCTTCAAACTGTGTTTCAGTTGCCTGTGAAGAGTTTAAATAAATAATCGAATATTGTACACTCAAAACAAATGCGTGGGCAGTTGTTTATTGCTGAACATGCAGTACACTCTTCACCTTATGTTCCATAAAGTAATCTTTTCCCATCTGGCATAGATTAACGCTATGAATCCCAATGAAAATATTTAACTGACAAAGTGGATGCCCTCTATATTGAATTAGAACATTGGAATGTGGAGCACTCCATTGAATACATTGGAGACCTCCGTGCTTCTACGGGCCGGTAAAGGTCCGCAGAGCAACATTACAATGTTTTTAAACAAAGGCCTCTGGAGCCAAAGAGGCCTTTGTTTTATTTGTTAGAAAATTCTGCCCTCTAGTGGCAGAAAGTTCTAATGGCCTTATAGCCCTTCAAAGCTGGGCTATACCGACTATTAAAGTACCACTCACTTGTTAAAAACCCTTGCCTTCGGCTCGGGCCTTTAACGCTGGAGCGGGCCTTTAATAGCTAGTATAGCACGCTACGGCGGGCTATAAGGCTATAATAAATGTTCACTATATTCAAACGGTAATATACATAGAATTTCAAAGATATGTGTGTATTTTGAAGGTGTAACTAGTTTGAAAATCAAGTTTTCAGGGTGACTTAGCCTCAACACATTTCTGAGAAACATAGACCTCACCCTCTGTTTGTAGCATAAAGGACTAATAAATGCAATGCAGAAGGATGTCTCTAAGTGTTAGCTAGTAATGTAAATGTAGTGCTTGTGTACTACCTGGAAGGGACTAGAAGTAAGAAAGTAAGAAGAGCAGTGCTTCATCTATTCAAGTGACTTATAAAAATACAGCGTTACTTTACTAGACCTCGGTATCACTCTGCCCACTACCGATCAGTGACAATCAGTTTCAGTTACTTCCTTGCTATTGGGTAAGGTTGCAAAATATCATGTTTTAAATATCAGCATGCAAGATATTGAGACCAGAATTTGGCCTAGCAGAATATCTTGAACATATGCATATATCAGTGTATACATAGAAAGGTAGCAGCTACTATACTCCACCTATATGTACATTGACTACATGAGTGTGTATATATGTACCTTGATGTTGTGTGTGTATTTTCCACAGTGGCAATTGCCACTGTGTGGTTAGAATTAAGACCAGGTTTTCATAGGATATGTATGTTTTGGTTTGCTGAAAACTGTGGTGCTGTTTGATAAATGTACATGAAACTTTCCAAGAAAAGGTTCGTCCATGTCAACTCCTTCCTAGGAAGTTTCCAGGTGATCTGTGAAAAGGGGACTGAGAAAAGCATATGGGGGGTCCCAAAACACATTTTCCCCATGCAGTTTCCCATAGGAACTTTAGTCACAGCTACAGCCAAATTGGCTGTGAATGGAATTTTTTGTTTTTGTTAGCTTTTTTTGCAGAAGCGCTGTCTAAAATAGTCTGTAGACAATGCATGGAAATTTTGTGTGTTGGAACTCCCCTTTTTTTTAACCCCCCCACTTGATGGATCATCCCAAAACGTTCCATGCACAATCTAGGCAAAAATAGGAAACATTTTGGAAAGTTACCTGGAGATTCATCAAACGGCGCCAAAATTATTAGCAAAATATAAAAGGTATTTCCTATGGAAACACAATCCTAACTAGAACCCGTTCAGCCATTTAGTCGCTACCTCTGTTTAAAAAGTCTATGGAAAATACATTCATTAAAAAACTTTTTTGGGACCCCCCTTTTTTCTTTGCACACCCTCAACTAATCACTGTGGTGGTTTTCTTCATCAGCCAATGCATTCTAAAGTATAGGTGAGCAAATTTTCCTGGAGATTTATTAAACGATGACAAAGAAAGAAGCCACTGCCACTCATATATATATATATATATATATATATATATATATATATATATATATATATATATATATATATATATATATATATATATATATATATATATATATACATTGAAAAAAACGTAGGTTTCAGGGGTGTTATAGTTAGCTGGACATTTCACTCATACAAAACCACTGAAATTCCTCCATTATAATTAGTTGTACTAACTGTAACTCTCGTGCCCGCAATCCACTGCTGACGATGTCACATATTACATCATTCATGACATGGTCAGTGACATCACTGATGACATCTCAAATGACATCTCAAATGACATCACTGATGACATCATCCCGTGAATGGGGTTTGGTTCGATATTTAAATAAGTATATTTATAGCAATCTGCATTGAAGACTGAGAGGATGTATAAGTGTTTGGATGGAGGATTTAGTAGCACTGTGATTGACTGTCTAAGTGACTAATTTAAAGTGTCTCACTAAATATTTGGGACAGTGATTAAACTCTGTGAATATCTGTATCACTCTGTCTCTTGTTGTTTACTACATACGTTGGTTACTAACTATGTGAAAATCTATATTAGTTATTAATTAGTTAAGTGAGTATTTGTATGGGATAGTGAATGTGTTTGTGGTTGGGTGGGAGGTGCGTGACTGTCCAAAGATGTGTAAATAGTTGATTTTATAGGTATATGAGGTTAAGACTGTATGTGGAAACAGTTGTTTGTGTGAGTGAATCTCTTTATGGGTGTGGTGATGAGTAAATATATTTCTCAATGATACATGTCCAACAAAGTAGAAATATAAAAGGCAGTGTATGTGACAGTTGTTGTATGACAGTTGTTGTATATAAATAAGTATACATAAGACTAAGTGATTGTATGAGTGACTGTATCGGGAACTGTATACTTGTAATAGTGATTTTATAACTCACTAAGTATGAGTTACTATCTAAATGAATAAATAAAGTGGTGTTTGTATAAGTGTGTAGCTGAGAAAATGTAAGTATGATCAATTGTTTGCATAAGTGAGTAGAATGACTGCATAAGTGAATAGGATGCGTGCTGGTGCGTAATGTCGATATAGGTGTATAACTATATTTAATAGTGTTCTATTGATCTTTGTTAGCATGTATGAGTGAATCTATAGGTAAGTGTTTAGATGTGTGTGTAGATGTTGGAATCACTGAGTGAGTTTATAGAAACTTGTACTGGTGTTTCAATGGTTTCAAATATGGTACTCCTTATTTTATAATGAGGGTTGAAAGATTATACTAGTGTATGATGAGATGTATTAGATTGTCACATGGATGATGTCATCAGTGATATCATCAGTGATGTCATTTGAGATTTCATCAGTGATGTCATCAGTGATGTCACTGACCATGTCATGAATGATGTAATATGTGACACCATCAGCAGTGGATTGCGGGCACGAGAGTTACAGTTAGTACAACTAACTATACCGGAGGAATTTCAATGGTTTTGTATGAGTGAAATGTCCAGCTAACTATAACACCCCTGAAACCTACGTTTTTTTCAGTGAATTTCCAAGATTTTTTAAATGCTAATTCCTAACTATAACCTGCCTGAAACCTATGGTTTTTTCAGTGAATTTGAAAGGTTTTTTAAATGTTAATTCCTAATTATAATGTTCATTAAACATATCTGTTTTTTTAATCTGTTTTAATTATCATCCCATTCTCAACCTAGTAAAAACTGCAAATATTACCACTCTTCAATTGATTCCTTCCTTCAACAAAATCGCTACAAACCAGAACCACAACTAACGTTAATAATATACAAACTAGGTGTTCCCTTAGGAAAAAAACAAAAAAACACCACTCACCAATACTTTCAACAACAAGGCAAATTTGCAATGCTACCTAAAAAAAAAGCGATAGTTCCATTTACCACTAACAAATTAACATCAACATTTAACTAGTATAATGACATCGACTATGTTCTGCGTGAATTACATCCAACTCACACCCATATTTAAAGACAAATATGTAATACAGGTAGTAATTATGCACTTCCGACACCTAACAAAACCACAACACCCAGTCCTACCACAAATACAACCACCCCTCCTGACCCCTCCCCCTCTGTTACCTCAAAGGCAGCGCAAAACAGGACAATAGACCTTCCCATAATAATATATCCCCTCAACAGCACACTAGCTGAATGTTCAGAGATGTGGCAACCAAGTATGTATAAGGGATGGAACATGCATATCAACAATAATTTACACAATGCCAAGACTACCGGTGAAATGCTATACACAACTCACTATAGAAACCCAAAACTTTTCCGTGTGTTGATATACTATTGATCCGTGTAGTGTACTGCACAGTGGACGCAACCACATTATCTCAGACACTGGGAAATATCCCGGTCATGTAGCTGTGTTGTCACCCCCCCCTTTGAAGCAGAAGCGGAGTGGGCTGGTCCAATGTACACAACGTCAGCGTAAGATTATAAATATTTAGCCTACGCCTTGGGCGTGGTTCACTTGTGCAAAGAGAAGAGACTCTGCCTCAGCGAAGGTCTGCACCCTGCCATGTGGCTGCCGCCATGACCACATGCCTCCTCGATACAGGCCCATTGCGAACTCAGCGCCACAGCACCGCAGATTTATGTTTGTATCGACTACTGCCTTCGATCTACACTGCGGACAGCAGGGTTCACAACTTGAATTCAGCTTTGGATCTACACTAAGGACAGCATTGAATTAAGCCTAGCTTTATTTAAGGTAGAGACAATTGTACTCTATGTCTTCCAATTTTCTAAAAGGATGTGACAAAAAGCATTTGTCTATAATTGTGCTGACTACTGCCTTCGCTCTACACTGCGGACAGCTGGGTTCACAACTTGAATTCAGCTTTGCATCAACACTACGGACAGCATTTAAGTTAGTCTTGATTTATGTAAGGCAGAGACAATTTTGTTAAATGATGCGACAAAAAACATGCCTCAATGTCTGTACCGAGTACTGCCTTCAAATGTACATTGCGGTCAGCAGAGTTTACAACTTGATACCAGAAACGCAGAAGCACTACAGGCAACATTGAATTCAGTCTCGATTTATTTAAGGCAGAGACAATTGTACTATGTCCTCAGAATTTGTTAAAGTATGGAGAGTAGGAAATTCAGCATTGAATTATTTAATGCAGAGACAATTGTACTATTTGTCTTCAGATTTTGTTAAAATAAGAGACAAAAAGCATTCCTTGATGTCTGTGTCAACTACTGCCTTCGATCTACACTGCGGACAGCAGGGTTCACAACTTGAATTCAGCTTTCCATCTACATTACGGACAGCATTCAAGTTAGCCTTGATTTATGTAAGGCAGAGACAATTTTGTTAAAGGATGCCACAAAAAACATTCCTCAATGTCTGTAATAAGTACTGCCTTCAAATGTACACTGCGATCGACAGAGTTCACCACTTGATACCAGAAGCGCATAAGCACTACAGACAACATTGAATTCATTCTTGATTTATTTAAGGCAGAGACAATTGTACTGTGTCCTCATATTTTGTTAACGTGTGTGATAAAAAAGCATTTGTTGATGTTTCTGTTGACTACTGCCTTCGATGTACTCTGCGGACAGCAGGGTTCACAACTTGGATGCAACTTTGCATCTACACTACAGACTGCAGGGAATTCACCCTTGATTTATTTAATGCAGAGACAATTCTACTGTATGTGTTCAGACTTTTTAAAAATAAGTGACACAAATCATTAGTCGATATCTGTGCTGACTACTGCCTTCGATCTACAGTGCGGTCAGCAGGGTTCACAACTTCAATTCAGCTTTGAATCTATACTACGGACAGCATGAAATTTAGCCTTGATTTATTTAAGGTAGAGATAATTGTACTTTATGTCCTCAGATTTTGTTAAAGGATATGACAAAAATAATTTCTTGATGTTTCTGATGACTACAGCCTTCGATCTACATTGTGAGGGCTCACGAATCAGGTGGAATGGCGATTGCACATGACGCATTTCAGTAGGCAAGAAACATTGTACCGGTGCGACCCGCCCGAACCACAAATCATCGCAGGGTGCACACACGCTCAGTTCTTTAGGTACCACTAACTCACTGCACCACAAGTCATCTCCCCGGGGCCTTATTAAGGCAGAATTCACTAGACAAAAATCATTGCTCCCACTGTGGCCTGCCCGGACCACGCATCATCGCAGGTTACGTACACGCTCAGTGCCAAAGCAACTACTAACTCAGTGCACTATAATTCATCGTCACGTGACCGTATTAAGTCAGATGTCTTATTTGGAAGAAAACATATCATAGTTTTTGGAGATCCACTGCAACTTACTCATGTGAAAGGACAACCAGTATTTATAAGAAAACTTGATTTTAAAGACTTTGCTACCAGTGCGTCCTGCTCGGACCACGCATCATCACATGCTCCACAGAACTTTGTTGCTTCAGGTGCCACTAACTCTGTGCACCACTTATCATCGCTGGCTGCACACACACTAAATTACCAACACTGTGCAGCTCTACTCAACGCCACATGGTCGTGGGCTCTTGCTAACCGCTGCCTCCTGCCTACACTGCGGTCATCAGAGCTCATAATTAATTACACTGTTGATTTATTATTTGGAGAGTACAATACCAAACTAAGTATAACATTTATCAAACCCTATACAATATCCCTTTATTATGCTTCCTTTAAGAACTTCTTTTATATACCACTTATAGATTTAGTTGAATAATAAAATTCACGCTGCAAGTGCAAAGGCACACTTAATGATAGTCTACACTGTGGAGAGCATAGGTCACAGTTTAAACCTCACTTTTTTTGGGGGGGGGAGACAAAAATGTATACACCACTGGAAGAATCACCTGATTCTGAACATTTTGTTGCTGAAGAATTGATAACCATCCATGGTACTTTTTTTTCCCCTTCAAAGTACATGCAGTCCAGTATGCAACAGTCAATGCTTTGAGTGCAGCCCGTTCAGACCACGCATCATCGCAGGGTGAGCACACGCTAAACACCAGACGTACCACTAACTCATTACACAGTAAATAATCGCCACGGGCCCTTGTTTAGGCAAAATTCAATAGTCAAAACACATTTTTACCAGTGTGGTCTGCCTGAACCACGCATCATTGCAGGCTCCACACAAACCGCCCCTACCTCAGTGCACCACAACTCATGAAACCTTTACGATAGAATCTTTTGTGTATTATTTCATATATAGTGCTCTTACCTTTGTACAGCAGAAGTCATACACCATTTATGATTGAATATCTGTGTATAAAATCATGATTACTATTCTACTTGTTACCAACATCAACGTAATAAAATGGATTCGAGCGAATATGCCCGTACCCACTTCAACTATCTATCTGTGTCTCTGTATGTATTTTGTTTGTAAAATGCAGCTCCTGCACCCTACCACATTATATTGTACTGTAAACAACGTATGCAATCATCTTACCTCTGCAATAACAAAAACTTTGATTATATAACTTTCTCTCGCTCAGTCTACAAATACGAACGTACAAAGTGGATCATTACAATACTGCAAAGAAACTGTATGATCAATTTATAAGTGTGTGCTATTTATTGTTTTTTTTGTTTTTTTTTAGCATATTTATATGCGCGAAGTAGACCCAAAAATATATCAGCAATTTACATGAGCACAGTATTTACAGTACATTTTCAGGCAGGCGTAGATTCCGTCATTACTCTACAATAACAGGATGTGGACGCAACTCCGAGCCTCGAACACTGATTTTCAGCACCAAATGCGACGGTATATCCGAATGACCACATACGTATATATATATATATATATATATATATATATATATATATGACCTGCCCATCATGTGCCAAAAACTACATCCTAAAGCTTTCATAGCCCTGTATTACTACAGCTACAACACTCCACTGAATGTACAACAAACATTCATATTTGCAGAAATGCGTCATGCCCACCATCTTTTATGTTAGCAACTTTGGATGAATGTAGAATCAGTGATTTCCCGTACCTTCCATGTTGGCCATGTTGTGGTACTTCACAGACATAATAACACATTTACGTGTAAGACCCGGGTGACAGCACCACTACAACATGGACACCCGAATCACTTGAGACGCTCCTGGGGGGTGGTGTTCCCCAAGGCCTTCGACTGCTGCAGAATGGAGACCACATGGGCCCCCTCTCAAAATATAAAAAGCCCCGGAGGGTGGTAATCCCCGAGGCTTACACAGACCTTAGAGCTCCCTCACCCATTTATCTTGTAGCACAGACGAAAGGCGGTCCCTGGGCTACAGGGCCCCTCTGCACCACCATCAAATGTAATATTTTAGACCCCTGGATTTGACCATTCCAGGTAGCTAATTCATAAAGAAACACAGGAGCCCGCGCTTCATTTTTATGTTGTTTTTTCTGCGGATCCATGCACCCAGCGCACATTTCTCTGTTTTAAAAAAAATAATAAAACATTTTTTTGGGCCCTACGGATCCTTGTGGGACCCCCTGTCCCACAAGCATGTCTAGAAGGTCAAAATATTTTTTACCTGCCCCCTTTATACATTTTGGACACTTGTTCCACTAATTTCTAGATCCTCGCTTCTACCGAGGCACAAAATGGCTCCCAACACTTCCTGGTTACGAATGTTGACAACCACTTCATAGCTAATCAGCATTCAGCAAGTGATCGGGATTGTGCGCATATAGTCCGCGCAAGATGCGCGCATCCACCGAGGCCATAGATATATATGTACTTTTAATTGTGATTTTCTCAGGAACTACTGAACAAAATTACACCATATAAGCAAAAGGCACAAGTCTGAACCGAGGACTACGACTTTGCCAAATTTGTTGTAATTTCGTTCAGCAGTTTGGGCTGTAGCTGCGATGAACAGTACTTATGGAAAATTGCATGGGGAAAACACGTTTTTCTCAGCCCCCGCTTCACGAATCACCCCAAGACTTTCAGGATCGGAGCGCCCCACCAGTTTTGAAAAATTATATATAATTCACCAATGAGCACTCTGCATTCGAGGGCCTCTGACGTTTTCAAATTTCCATTTTGTTGGCAGAAAACAAGGCTTCTCAAGCAGTATCCTGTCAGGCATATTTATTCAGCATTCCACGATTCCAAATATGTTTCGGGCAGCATTGCCCTTGATCACTGGCGTGGACAAATTCACTAAGCAGCAATTGTTCGAAGCGCACCTGCGCCATTTTATTATATATACACGCCCCTCTCCGCTATTCTCTTTGCATTGTTGTAGACGTAGTCTCTACCATATTCTTAGCAAAGTGCGTGATGCCAAATGAATTACGTTGATAATCTCAAGTGGGTCTGCATGTTAGGCCACTGCTGGTCACCAGTGGGCCCCAGGTTTATAAATGTCGCTTTTTTAATTGTTCATCTCTCGTGCTGGGACAGGCTGTAACAAGGTTTACAGCCACACAGACCTGCTTCCAATGTACATGGCGGTGCATCATCCCACGGCTGGAGCAGCCGTGTATAAACATCCTCCAAAAAAGCCCCCAAGCTTCAGAGATACACTCCACGAGAGGCCGTTCAACAGAACCTTTATTTTACAAAAGCGGCATTTCTAACTCGGTAAATTTCTGTCCCCCTAGGCGTTTCGGTGCTCCTGCACCTTAATCATGGGGCGGGGCAAGTTGAAGCAAACAGGAATAGACTGCCACATTTAATACCCTTCAGGCACGTGTTCTCCAGTGAACAGCATGCCGGGAGTCGTAGTCTTAATTGTTCCACTTTGGTGCGGTCCGTTTGTCAACCAATTCAAACTGCCCAATTTAATGTTCATTGTTTCTTTCTATATATATATATATATATTTATATATATATCTCAATCACTTAAGCTACTGTATGGAAAGTTTTGGGGTGATACGTGTTTTTCCCATGCAAGTCCCCATGGAGATTTTGAACATAACTACAGCCTGAACTTCTGAATGGAATTGCACTAAATTTAATAAAAAGGCTAGCTCTTGGTCCACAAACAGCCTTTTTTGTAATCTGGTACAAATCTGTTCAGTAGTTTTGGAGTTAGTAAATAAAACAGAAATATAGATATCGAGGGATGCGAATCCTCCAAGGATCCAACAGATCTCTTGGTGAGAGCTGATTGGCTGCCAACACTTCAGGAAGTTTTTGCAGTCTTTTTAGGATTCGGGACAGAGTGAGAGTCGGTAAAAAAACCAGCAAAAAACAACAAAAAGGGGCAGGGTAGGAATACAATTGGCAGTATTATCCTTGTCCTGCTGAGGTGGCGGTTCCATGTACTCCACCTAGTTGGCATTCTTTTGTCCGCCGTATTTAAATGTATGCAGACTGACTCACAATTCGCCTCCAAAGAGTGATTACAGCCACAGTTGCGGCACACCGCTGCCAATGCGGTTGACTGCCATGCTGGCAAATAGTTCTCTATCACGGCGGTGGGGTACCACCGAGCAGATTTAGATTTCACAGTTGTGCTGGTGGTCGCTTAGTGGTGGTTTACTGGCACAGGGAGTATGTTGTGGTACGCGCTCAACAATGCACGATCAATGTGGCCATTGGATGGATGCTAGAACACATCTGATATCCAATGGCCAAATGAAAACACCTGCATACCACATTATAACACAAACCCTATTTCAGACCAGGCCACCATCAACCAAGTCTTGGGAGTCTATCATCAGTCCCAAGGCATGATGGGCCAGGTACTCACTGAGCTCTGGGAGATTAAGTAGTTGCAGAGGAAGCGCAATCATAAGATGCGTGTAACAACATTTACATTGGTAGCACCATTAGGGCCTTAAATGAAAGGAGTCAAGAACATATACAAGACATTAAAAATGGCAACTGCAACTATCCAATGTCTGTCTACTTCAACATACACCATGGGATAGCAGAGTTACCAAGGATTAGATTCCATGGCCTGGGGGTTGCCATAGACCATCACAGAGGTGGTGACAGGACACATAGGCTACGCAAATTGGAGGCAACATGGATTACCAAACTTAGGTCTGTTGATCATGGGCTACATATAGTTCGAGAACTGTTTGTATTTCTAAAGGAGTGAAGGTGTTACAAAAGTGAGACTGACTATAAACTATCCTGGAAATGTGCTGTAGCACTACGTGGTTTTCTTAATAATCTTTAACGATGGGACAGTTTCACAATTGCACTTTCTGTTTTGGGTAGATGACATTTAGACACTTAATAGTTCTAGCACACTAACATCGTTTTTAAGAGGGGGCAATATACTGGAAAGGCTGCACACTTGTCATTTGTTCGCCATATAACATGTTATTCAAGCTCAATGTTGAGGCTCTATTTTGTAATACTGAATATTAACCCTTTCATGCATCGGATGGCCCCTCGGCCAAACGACGTCACAATGGGTGTGTGCGGACGACGGCCGGGGGCGGTCCGAACCACGCCCACCCTTTATTTCACCCGCACCACAGTGAAATTCGCGCCGTAGTATAAGGGGTTAACCAATCTTCAACTTACTGTGCGGCCTACAGTTTTTCTGGTTGAATTATGATATATGTGCTTTATAAAAACTCTCACTTTGACTGTTGATTATGGACTCTGTTGTAGTGGTGCTGTAATACGTGATGTGTTACATTGTACATATATTATATAGAAAAAAACGTATTTCTAGACTATACACATTTATTGTTTTGTAGCAATGCAGAAAATCGATAATATTGATGATTGCTATATTTATGGATTCAAATCTGTTTTGATGCCTTGACCGTTCTGGTCCTTGGTTGTCACATGGTTACTTCACCTCCTAACTAATTGCCTGCTCTGTTCCTCTATTAATAGTCACTTTGCGATTAATCCCAAAACAGCTGCCTAGACATAGAAACTAATTGACAAATAGTTAGTACTATAATCAACTGTGGTGAAAACCAGATATTACCTTTAAAAACCTTTCAGCGTTGGTCCAAAGGACTTTTTCATCATTTGTTGTATCGCTTCAAAATGGCGCTCGCATCTAGATATGGTCCTTTCACTCTACTCCTTCGTTCATGTTTATGCATTTACATGGTTGCCAGAGGCTTTTTAAAGGAGAGTCAGCCACGTGGGTCACAAGACGCGGTTAAGGCAGAGCTACTTTGGGAGCCGTTCCTGGTGAGTCTTATTCCTAAATGTAATGTTTTGCTGTCATTATTATGAACATTCCAACAGGAACTATTGTGATTTAACTGTGCGCTATCTTTGGTAACAACTTTCTGTTGCAGACCCTTTACTTATATATAGGGCCAACCTTGGCCTGGGCTTTCTTCTATGTTACCATCAAGCGTGATAGAGAACTCTGATAATTGCGAGGTATGTCAGGTCAGTATTATTATTACTTTCTGACTAATGGTTAATATGCAGTGATTGATGACGCGAGTTGGGAATATATAACTATTTCTGACTGGATAGTGATGGATGGGGCACCACTGACTTTAGAATAATACTTGGTTGTTTTATTATTCGGTGTGTTACAAGGCCTGCTCATGGAACACTCTCTATAAAAGTTGTGGTCAGGGTCCCAATACAAAATGGGAATATCCTGACAACCTAGACCTATAGATATTAGGATATTTTGTGTGGAAGAGACTGCTCAAATTGGCCCAGATTATAAATTCTCTATGAGAGTATTATCGGAATATATAGGTCTCTCCTCACACCCAATTGAGGGATTTGAATACATTATATTGTTCCCCTTTTCTCTTTTAGTACTTGGCAGTAAGGAGGTCAGCACCAAAGACCATTGCGTAGACATTCCTGTCCTTGGGGCTCCAAGGTCAACGTTCACGAGCTGGCCTTTCTACATATAGGAGGAAGATTTTTTGACTTACCCGAAAAAAAGGGTAAGGTAACTCCCCATCTCAAGTTTATTTCCAGGATATAGAACGGTGGCGGAAATTGCATTTTTTTTTATTACAAGCAGCTATTGTGGAACTTTGCTTGATCTTATCACTTTGATGTATCTTCCGGGATGACACCACATGGTAATTTATTTCTTCTTTTTTATTTTTCACTTTATTGATTGGACCTTTTTCTATAGCACAGGGACTACACATGTGTGACCAGTATGTTCTGCTTGGGAAATAACAATACATTGACATTAGCTGGCATTAATATTCCCTTTTCGGTTTGGTGTCAGGAGGTACATGTGACATATACACTTTGACATTTAAGTTGGCATGTTAAACAGCAGTTAACAATGGTATATAATGTACTGTATGTATATTCAATTGTGCTAAAAGCCTTGAACATGTCATCTTCACGACGAAACACGTGTCCACTTTGTTTTTCAATAATTGACCTGCGTGTCTACAAATTCTGGATCTGAATGCTTGAAAATTAAAGTTGGATCTGCAAGATTGGCAGATCAGAATTACCATACCTGTGTAGTGCTCTGGATTGTTCTGTTACCCTGTAGACTAGTTCTGGACACATCTGCCATTCTGATGCCAGTATTTTGGACATTTGACGTCAAACAATGTTGGCTCTCCAACTATGGGTCCACTCACCGTGTCTTACTTCTTCACTTTTTGCTTTGCTTTTTCATTTCCCCCCAGTTTAATTTGTTCGCATTTATTTCAATAAAGTCACAACTCAAAAAAGCATAAACTGGTGGTTTAATATCTCAACTCTATCAATACATTTCTTTTTTCCATTTAACTTTACAGTGACAAAAATCAAAGAATTGTGTAAACATAGAAAATTTGCAAGTAGGTAATGTTATTTTCTAGTTGCCAACCATGACTCCCCACAAAATATAAAACATTCAGTCAACCACTACTATGGTTATTCCATTTGACCAATAATTGCATGGCAACATTTTCACTAATATAACAATCCATACATGGCACTAATACTCAGGGCCAGTTTTCACATTTTCGCTACCAGACCTTGACAACATCGAAAGGAGGATATATCCAAAAAATAAGATTGAATAGGCAAATTATCATTAACTCATGTCATCAGCTGGAGCCGGATCATCTGGCTCACATAAGGGATCCCACATCAATAACACCAATAGACAAAAACATGACAGTACTACATTTTCTAGACACAGGATCATTCCAATCCACTGTTCCATTATCTGGTGGAATGTCACAACCAACTTTTCAATGGTGTGCCACAAGATGTATGTTCTATAACGATGAGACACATTAAAAGCTACATACACATTACCTTTATTGAGGATTTTGCCAATGTGAAAGGAGATTAGCATGATTTGGCTCCCTCTGCCACGTTGTTTAAGCTAATGATGACCGAAATGCAATCTGTCTAACTATTTTTTCCATCAACACAGGCTACAATGTCCCTTTCAGTTCCTGAGTGAAGTGTAGCGATTTGTTAAGTGTCACATATTTAGGTTCTTATATAGGACAATGATGTTTGGAATTTATAAGAACTTTACCATGTTGAAAAACAACAATATTAGTAAGTGTTGTGTGTTAAAAGCCCTAGATTCTAATTGGTGTGTCACTGCATGTTATGTGTGATTATATATGGAGAAAAAAATCAATTCATGACATTTATTTGGAGTATTTTGGAATTATCATTTCATTTTTCTCTTTCACACTGTTCTGCTATTTTTTTGTTGTTGCTGTGAATAAGCGCTGTACCACAATTGGAGTTTGGAAGCAGTGCTAGAGTTCCTGAGATGCAGTTTGTGTTTCTTTTTGGGCCAACTTATTGTATGCTTTGAGAATGGCTGCTAAGGCAACCTCTCTCAGCCTCCTTGGTTGATCATGCCACTATCCTATAGAAGGGCCCAGTGCATTAAATGGAAATGTATTGTCCGGTACTGAGTACCTACACTTCTTCAATCTGAAATGGAGTGTACCAGCACTTCTCAGCACTACAGCAATTTATGTAGTGGGAGAGTACTGACTCTCCTGAGAAGCAAACAGGTACTCTAAAGAGTGAGGACATGTACTTCCATATTTCCATTTAAAGCCCTGCCTATACCTGGATAAACCAGCTAATAACCCCCCCCACTCCAAGAAATTGCCTCTTTCCAAATAGCTTAGAAAGTATTTTCGATATTCCAACATCATACGTTTTAGCACTGTGCAATGAAAATAAAGCCATTACGACTACCGGTGGCAAGACCTTCCACTCATCCAAACATGCATATAGCACTCTTCATCGGTGAAAAATATTCAAAACATCTCCATTCCCTGTGAGTTGCTCACTACCCAGTCAACACCAGCCCTGTTTGGTCGCCTCCCTCTGCACAGAGTCGACTCGGCCTTTGTCATGGTAGCATCCTAGGCGGAAAGAAATTTAGCATCCTCGCTGCTGGTCAATAACACGAGGCAGTGGAGAGATCCTTTTGTGTAGAGAGGTCAGCCCCTGGCTGATTGCATCAGAGAGGTGACTGGCCTCAGAACACATCTCTGCACCACCTCTCCCTCACCTGAATTATGCACAGATTAGCATCATACGCTGGGGCCAAGTTGTTTTTTGGAGGGGCGATAATAGCATGTGGTGGCAGGGGGTTAGAGGAGATAAGAGTACAAGAAAGCAGGCTGATGCAGTGTTAAAAACAGCGCCTGCAGCACTGGTGCCAGGTGACAGCGACTCTGCTGTCTGCATGACTTTTAATGCAGACCGCCCCTTATACCCTCTGAAAATGGGCCCACTAGGCATGGGCCCACTAGGCATGGGCCCAGCTCGCCCATGCCAAAGGCCAGCCCTGCCTCTGAATAGGGCTGGGCGAGCCAGCAAACCAATGGGGAGAGCTAAGCCAGAGCTGAGCCATTGGTCTGGCTAGGATATTAGACCTTACCCGACCCCTGAAAATGTTAAAACATGTGGAAGTTTTGACATCAATAGGGCACATTATAGCACTGCACTGAGAAGTACTTGCCAAAAGTGATGGTTTTGTACTACTGGTAGTCTGAACTCACATATTTGAAAGTATTTTGATATGTGATAATGAAGAAAAAAGAGTTTTGATGAGACAACATTTTTGCCAAAGATCACACAAATTACGCAGGGATGCTGTGGTTTATCCAGGTTTTATGGCTTCACTTTGTACAAATCAGCCACTAAATGGATGTCTAGTTGTTTTTCATTGTGTTAAGTCTTTGTTTTACATTTTAATGCATTTTTCTGTAATTTTTCAATAAAGCGCAAACTCGACTCGAAGGCCAAGATTTTCACAGGAGCACCAGTCACACTACACACGGTCACATGCTTATAGGCATGGGGAGATTAAATGAATTGCCAAGAATCACAGTATGTTCAGCAGATGTAAAGACTCAAACCTGTGGGCATATTTACATAAAAGTGGTGCGGGAGGAGCCACGCACCGTGCCAAGATGGCCGTGTGAGTGCTCGACTCCGCCGGACCTGTCCCCAAGTCCCGACATCCTGTCATCTATTCTGACACCTGAGCCTGCCGCTGTGTAGCCGAAGAGGAGTGACGGCCATCGACCCGACTCCGGCCCCGCTGCAACATCGGGGGCCGGAGTTATCTTGCCCGTAATTTGGGACCTGGCGACCCTATAAAGCCTGGGGCTCGATTTGACACGAATCCGGCCGCAAAGATGTCAACATCGGGGCCGGCCCTGAGAATTTCCGGCTGGGCCCCGAAGCCACTAGGATTTTTCAAGGCGGCGTCTGTTGGCTGGGGGGACGACTCTGCCGGCGGCGGGCTGTGATGGGTTGCGTCTCTGGAGCGGGGCCGGCACTGGGGACAATTGGCCAGGCCTCGCAGTCACCAGCGTTCTCACCGCGGAGTGCAGCGGCCGGAGGGATGGCCCCGCCGCCCACGCTGTGAGGCTAGATACAACTGTCGGCTGGGCCCCGGAGACAGCATCACTGCCGCCGTGTTGTCTGGTGGCCAGAGGGACGACCCCGCTGCTCACGCCGGGAACACTGGCACACTTGTGGAGGGGCACCGGCTGGGAGAGCGTGATCGGCACATACATGTTGCCTGTCTCGGGGGCGGCTGGAGAGTCGAGTGGTCGCCGCCCTCTATAAGAATACACCGGGAAAAATACCCATCGTTGGTGCGTGTGTTGAGGTACGTCTGGTGCCGAGGTTGGTCTCCCCCCCATCCGTTTCTCTTCTTGGCTCCCTGCGAGGTGGGGAGTGGTGCTGCAGCGTCACAATAGGATTTCGCTCTAAGAGGTGGACTCCATTGGGGCACACACCAGTACCACTGTGTGGTGCCCTGGCCTGCTCCCCCCCATGTTGTTGCCTGTTGGGGGACCTGTCTTGGTGCATGGGAGGACCCAGTCCGCGGGATTGGTTGATCCATCACAATATCGAGCCGGGGGCCCACAAACGCTGACGGGCGAATTGATGAGTGGAGGTACGCCCCCGTCGCTCCATCCCGCGTGAGCACATCTTGGAGGCCTTCCCTTTCCGCTGGGAGACACATCGGAGAAGACCCAGATTGATATTGTCTTGGCCCCAGGGGGAGGCCCGATCTTAGTGGCCGGCTGAGGCTTCTGTGACACTGTTGATTGATCCTAACTACTTGAGTCTGTGGGTGAACGCTCTTGGTCCCTTCTCCGTGGGGCTGTTTGGCCTGGACTTGGCAGCGATAGACCGGATCAGTGATTATCCTGTGGATCCATCGATTCTCTGTCGGGGAGGTCCGGCGGCTTCCCTTGGGCCGGTCCGGTCCGTTGCCCCGCTTGGAACTCCAGGTATTGAGGTCGTCGATTGGAGACACGCGATGGCCGGGCCCAGACTGTCGTTGTGGCGTTGCGTTCCTGGAGTAGAAGGAAGGGCCCTTGGGCCCCTGGGAGGCATCTCTGATGGCGACTAAACTTGACTCAGATAGGCAGCACTCGAGATCCGCCAAAGGACCCAAGCATATCCACACCAACAAGTTGGACCGCTACGCGATGCTGAAGGGGTCCCCACCGGAGCAGAGAAGGATTCAGTCGCTGGGGGGCGACACCACTTGCCCTTTGGCCGAGCCGACGCTGTCGGACGTGATGGCCGCTATTGATGGTGTCAAGTCATCTCTTGGACAGAAGATGGAATCGCTGGATAATAAACTAGACACTGTCACTATAGAGGTCAATCTAATCCGCGCAGACCTCACGAAAGCAAGTGAGAAAGTCAAGTCTCTGGACATAAAAACGGCGAGTTTAACGGATGATGTGGCATTGCTTCAGCAGGAGATGCGAGATCTAAGAGCCATCAGTGACCTCACAGTCCGGAAACTGGATGAGTACAAAGGGAGGGTCAGACAGAACAACGTCCGCATCATAGGAGTTCCCGAGA